>NC_133324.1:506708503-507366003 GCF_042186555.1 Aquarana catesbeiana | reverse complement strand
TAAGTCACAAAAATAAATATTACATCAGTCTCTTCAATATCCAGTCCAATCACTAAAAAAAACCCAAGTGAATAAACACTTGTGTATACAGTATTTGTATTTTCCAATTATATGCTCCCTATATTTTCAAAGATTGGACATAAGGCAGTTTTAACCACTTCAGCCCTGGAAGGTTTGGCTGCTCAATGACCAGGCTATTTTTTGCGATACGGCACTGCGCCGCTTTAACTGACAATTGCACAGTCGGGCAACGCTGTACCCAAACAAAATTGATGTCTTTTTTCTTTTTTTTTTTTTTTTTTGTTTTTCCTTTTTCCCACAAATAGAGCTTTCTTTTGGTGGTATTTGATTGCCTCTGCAGTTTTTATTTTTTGCGCTATAAACAAAAGAGCGACAATTTAAAAAAAACACTATCTTTTTTGCTATAACAAATATCCCACATTTTGTAGCAAAACTAATTTTTTCCCCAGTTTAGGCCGATATATATTTTTGGTAAAAAAAATCACAATAAGCGTATATTGGTTTGCGTAAAAGTTATGGCGTCTACAAAATAGGGGATAGATTTATGGCATTTTTAGAATTATTATATTTTTTTTTTTTTTTTTTTTTTTCTAGTAATGGTTGCGATCTGGACTACGATATTGCGGCGGACAGATTTGACATTTTTGGGACCATTGACCATTTTATACAGCGATCAGTGCATTTTTATAGCACTGAATTACTGTATAAATGTAACTGACGGGGAAGGGGTTAACTGTGTTCCCTCACTGTGGCCTAACTGTAGGGGGGTGGACTGTCTAAGAGAAGAGAGATCGGTTTTCATACATAGTTTTCATACTACTCCCCTGAGAGAACCAGGATGTGTGTGTTTACACACACAGACCCCGGTTCTCACTATGCCACAAGCGATTGCGGGAGCCCGGCGGTCATCGTGCTCGCATCGGCTCCTGGCACATGTGCGCCCCTAGTGGCCAAAAGGCAAAGCAACGTTGTTTGGCCCAGCCGTGCCATTCTGCCGCAGTAAATCTGCGGCAGCTGGTCGGCAAGCGGTTAAATCTATTTCAGGTCTCATTTTTTTTTAATCTTTGTTTTTAGTTTCAAATCATTTTTAATGGCAATTGATATCTTTTAGGCTACTTGCCCACGGACATTTTAAAAAATGAGCTGCAAAGCTAGTACCGACGCCAGGAAAAAAGTGGCGCTAAAAAACGTTTTTTTTTTTTTGCATTGGCATCAATGCCCGTTTAGCCACGCTAGCTTTCAGCCGCGTTTCTCTGTCTCTATTCAAAATCAATGGTTTCCTATGGGAGCCCATTGATTTGAATAGAACTCACACCAGAAATCGGATCAAGATGATCCGACTTGCGGTGTGACTTGTGTGCTGAGAATTTTGAAGGGGAACCCCGACAATTTTGCGTTGGGTTCCCCCCAAGATCCATACCAGACCCTTATCTGAGCACGCAGACCGGCAGGTCAGGAAAGGGGGGGGGTGGGAGAGCGAGCGCCCCCTCCTCCTAGACCATACCAGGCCACATGCCCTCAACATGAGGGGGTGGGTGCTTTTTTGCTGGGTCTTCTCCCCTCTTCGGTTCTTCTTCCACTGTTGACTCGACGCGATCTCCTGGTGTAATGCTGGGTCCGCCGTGTGCAATGACTTATATTGTCATGGGGCGGGGCCACCAGATGTAAGTTAGAGGCCACGCCCCTTGTGATGTCATCACCCGGGGCGTGCCCTCTAACTTGCGTCATCAGGTGGCCTCCGCCCCATGTCAATAGAAGTCATTGCACATAGTGGACCCAGCATTACACTGGGAGATCGCGTCGAGTCAACATCGGATGAAGAACGGGAGAGGGGAGAAGACCCAGCAGAAGATAGCAGAGAGGGGAGAAGGACCGGAGAGGAGAGAACATGTCGCCAGAAGAGGGAGAAGAGCCAGAGCTGCTTTAATAAAATACTTTAAAAACCTGTGTAGTGTTTATTTTTGACACTTTTTTTTTTTTTTTTTTTTTTTTATTTAGGTGAATGGGTAGTGGTACGATGTACCCGATACTCATTCACCTAGGGTGGGGGGCCGTGATCTGGGGGGCCCCTTGTTAAAGGGGACTTTCAGATCATAAGTTCCTGCCCGCAGACCCCGACAACCACCGGGCAAGGGTTGTTGGGAAGAGGCTCTTGTCCTCATCAACATGGGGACAAGGTGGTGGGGGGTGCAGGGATCCCCTCTGTCCCAAAGCACCCAACCCCCCATGTTGAGGGCATGTGGCCTGGTATGGTCCAGGAGGTGGGGGGGGGGGCGCTCGCTCGTCCCCCCCCCTTCCTGACCTGCGGGGCTGTGTGCTCTGATAAGGGTCTGGTATGGATCTTGGGGAGAACCTCATGCAAAATTTTGATGGGGGGTTCCCCTTCATGATTCTCAGCACACAAGTCGCACCGCAAGTCGGATTATCTTGATCCAACCTCTGGTGCGACTTCCATAGGGAACCATTGATTTTGAATAGAGACAAAGAAACGCTGGACAGGGCATAATGCTGTGTATACAACGTTCGTTAAGCCTCGTTAAATTGTGTTTAACACCTTTTACTGGTGTTTTTACAGCTCTAGCACTGGAGATTCAGAATGCACTGTTTTTTTTTGGAGCTATGCCACTTACAGCTCAAAAACACCATGGTGAGCATGAGGCCATAGGCTAGCACGAAGAGGCGTTTTTAAGCTGCAAAAAAAAAAAAAAAAAAAAAAAAAAGCGGCTGTAAAAATGTGCGTGGGCATGAGGCCTTAAAGTCGGAACCTCTCCAGTGTTAACCCTGTCCACTCCATAAAAAAAAGTCCTCTCAGATATTTGTTATGCACTAATCTGAAGTGATTTGATTTGCTGTGCTTCTTAGAGCCTTTTTCTTATCGTACATCACGGGACACAGAGCCATAGTAGTTACTATGTTGGTTATAGGCCACCTTCAGGTGATGGACACTGGCACACCCTAAAACAAAAAGTGCACTCCCCATATAACCCCTCCCACTGGTGGGAGTACCTCAGTTTTTTCGCCAGTGTCTAAGGTGTTGGTCATGAGTAAAGATGTGCTGTGCTGAGCTCCTCTGGAGCAATCCTTGCTGGGGCCAGCCATGCAGCCGGATCCATTCAAAGTGTCTTTGTTGGCCGAATTGAATGGTACCCGAGCCTCGTATCCGAAGAAACGAGGTCTTGCCTGTAACGCTTCTTTTTTTTTTTTTTTTTTTTTTTAGAGAGCTGGACCCTGGGATCCAGTACTTTTTGGTATTAAGGCCATAAAGTTTTTACTGGCAGTGGTGCTATTACAGGTCCAGGATTGTGGGTTTCCTTGAGGATCCCCAGCTCTTGAAGGTGTAACGAAACCCACCGTGAAGGGTGAAGATTGGGTCTGTTGGTTTACCACAGAAAACCCAGAAAAAGGTAAGTGGAGTCTTCTAAGAAATTTTTTAAATGTTTCTTATTCAATATCTCCTTTAAATTTTAGTAAGTGTTGTCATGCCTATGTGTCACCACTGGGGGCTGTATTGAGCACTTACCGTCTCATGCTTCTCAGAAAGCGTACGTTGTGTCTAGGAAGCAGCAGTCTTCTTCCTCGAGCTAAGCAGCAGACCTCCGGTAAGTCTGGGGGGGTTCTCTCTCCCCACCAGACGCCCCCCCTATGCCGTTTTGTCTTCCCCTCTGCACGGGGAAAGAGCGCCACAAGTTTAAAAAAAAGAGAAAAGAAGGTGTGAACGGCACGCCACTCGGGGGCTTCCAGACCCCCCCCTTGCCATTCCTCCTTCCTCCCTGTGGATCCCATAGGATCGGGAGCCCGCGCTCGCACAGGAAAGGGCTCTTTTAAAAAAAAAAGGGGAAGGGCCGTAGGCGACGGGGGGCGGGGCTTAGCAAGGCGTTGGTGTCCTCCAACGTCCACCATGGGAAGGTATGTTTTAGGGTTGAAAAAGTTTTTGTCATTTAAACAAACATCACAGTGAACAACATTAGGAGTTGCATTCCATGAACAGTCACAAATAACCATATACGGTGAGTCAGCCCGGTGGCTATCGCCCATAGCTAGACTCCCCTTGATATGTAATATAGAACTAATTTTGACGACCGTTGCTCAGTCTCGAGAGCAATTTTGGCTAAGGGCCATGTTCGCCAAGAAAAAATTCTGTAAGTATATAATTAAAAGCAGAAAAGAAAGAGAAGAGAGTCTAGGTCAGAAATAAACCAGAAAGGGGGAGAAATTGCCCAGGGATGGGCGTGAGCTGTGAGGAAAAAACAGATGTGGGAAGAAAACAGAGAGAGAAAAAGAGGGATGGTTGAAGAAAAGCACAAGAACTGCTGAAGAGACTTTCATTGAAAGAAAAAAAAAAAACATAGTAGACAGAGGGTGGGTGAGCTGGGGAGTATATGTCCCAACCCACTCCAACGTCAGACAATGCTGCAGGGAGTTCCAGTCCAAGGTTTTTTAACATGTTCAGGAGGGTATCGGCGGCCGAGAAACTGAGCCAGATGGACCACAATACCTTATAATTTTCAAGGGTATTGTCGAGAGCTGGCATCTCCTCCATTCTCATGGTATCGTACATAATCGAGACCCAGTGGGCCAGAGGCGGTGTGGTTCGTCGTCTTCCAGAAGGATGGGATGAGCTGCCTTGCTAAGGACATAAAAAAACGTAGAAGGCTCTGCTTTTGGGGCGATACCGACCCAGGGAGATTAGAAAGGAGGGCAACCTTAGGGGACGGCAATAGTGGTTTATCATAAATTTTTCTGTAGCAGTCTACCTGGGTCCAGAAGGGGCGAATCCTCTCACAATCCCACCAGACATGGATATAGGTTCCTGTAGAGGAGTTGCAACGCCAACAGGAGGCCGGAGTGGATAGGAAAAATTTTTGTGTAAAGTGGCAGGATCTCTGTACCACCCTGACAGGATCTTTTAGTTCTTTTCTTGGGAGTAGCATGACGCCGTGGAATGGAATAATGTTTGCCATTCCGGTATGGATATGTCCTCTCCCAAGTCTGCAGACCACATCCTGGTATAGGGTGGCAAGTCATGTGTAAGGGTTTGTAGGAGTCTATGGTTGAAAGAAGGTGTCTTGGAGTTTCAGTAAGGGAGCAGAGTCTTTCAAATTCAGTATAGGGACGGTGTACCTGGGAAGAAGAGTGTAAGTGTTTGGAGAACGTGGAGGGTGGTTTGCCAGTTGTGGGGTCCCACCGACACCGACTGTGTCCCGTGCTGTGGGTGTACAAGGAATGTGCTTGGGGCCAGTCAGAGCGTTTGAAAGATCCCAAAGTGATCACTCCCATGCCCTGGGGGAAAATGGGGTTGTCAAACAGAGAGGACAGAGTGGAGTGTAGACCTCTGTGGTACCAGATTCTGAGAGAGGCAAGTGTGAGTGGTGAGGAAACATGTAGGAGGGCCAGGTTGTTGCGATATCCCCAGAGAAGAGCTTGGAGGTCCATAGAAGCCAGGTCCTGTTCTATCGTAACCGAAGCCTTTAGGAAGGGACGGGGGAACCATTCCAATATGCGTGCCATGTGTGTGGCTTTATAGTAGGTCTCATAGTCAGGCAGCCCTGCCCCACCCAATAGCTTCAGAAGGGTAATCAGCTTGTGTTTTACTTTAGGTAATCCCCTGTTCCACATGAATCTAATGGCAATGGAGCGTAGGGAGGCGAAAAAAGATTTGGGAATCATAATAGGGATCATTTGGAAAATGTATAAAAGTTTGGGTAATATGTCTATTTTAAGGGTATTGATCCGCCCGAACCATGGTAGGGCGGAGCCACCCCACTCTTCCAGATCTTTCCGTACTCAGGAGAGGAGTGCAACAAAATTTAGAGTAAATAGGTTGGAAAGGTTGGAGGGAATGGTAACCCCTAGATAAGATATACCCTTCGTCTGCCATTGAAAGGAGAAGTTCGATAGTAGTGAGGTCATTGTGGAGGGGGGGAGGGAAATATTAAGGGCTTCTGTTTTAGATATGTTAAGTTTAAAATTACTGAAGGAGCCAAAGCGGCAGAATTCTAGGAAAAGGGACGATAGGGAGGTATGGGGGTGTTTCATGTAAACCAGGAGGTCATCGGCATCAAGGGACAGTTTGATGGGAGGAAGGTGTTTGAATGCCCTGGATGGATGCATTTTGACGGATGGCACAGGCCAGATGCTCTATAACTATGACAAATAGGAGGGGGGAGAGAGGGCAGCCCTGCCGGGTGCCATTTGAAGTGTCGAACGGCTCCAGGTGATGCCATTCACTAGGACCGAGGCTGAGGGTTTTGTGTATAAGGACATCACTCTAGAGACAAAGATGTTTCCCAACCCGAGCTGTTCCAGCGAAAGCCGTAGGAAGCACCAGTTAACCCTATCGAACGCCTTTTTGGCGTTGAAAGACAAAAGGCAGGCTTTTAAGTCTTTGCACTGGATATAAGAGATGAGATGGATCGTTTTTGTGGTATTGTCCCACTTGGTCATTATGGATCACTCGTGGAAGTAAGGGGGATAGGCGATTGGCCAGCACCTTGGAGAACAGCTTGAGGTCTATGTTGAGCAAAGATATTGGCCGATAGCTGCTACATTGAGATGGGTCTTAGGTATTGTAGAGATATTGGCGGATAGTAAATCTTTAGAGGGAAGGTGAGAGTCATCTGTGGCGTTAAAGGCTTTAGTAATAAGTGGCGCTAGTTGCGGGGTGAAGGTTTTATAGAAACGGGGGGGGGGGTGTACCCGTCCGGGCCTGGACATTTGCCTATCTTCAGGTGTTTGATAGCTGCTAGGAATTCAGGGGTGGTTAGGGGTTTGTCGAGCTCCATGGAGTCTAGAGCGTCGACAGTGGGTAATGCCATCTCTATTATGTAGTCTTGCATTTTGTCACTAGAGGAGGTGGTCTGGGGGCATGGTGCTGCAGGTGATAGATTGTAGAGTTGGGAGTAGTATTGTCTGAAGGAGCAAGAAATGCCTTTTGTGTTGACCGTCTTGTCTTGGTTGGGTTGGGTAATGAAAGGGATGGAGTGTCAGGGCGATCTGGGGTGAAGGATCCGCGCCAGATGTTTACCGCATTTGTTGGCCAAGGTGATTGTGCGCCCTGTCCCGAGTTATCAAAGAGTGTAAGTCTAGTAATTGGAGTAGATCCCTTCGGGCATTAAGTAACTGAACGAGGACGACCGGGTCCAAGTGAAGGTATGTTTTAAAAGGCACCATTTTTGCTGTTACATGCTGCAGGAGAGACACAAGAGCAAAGGTGGCATATAAGAGGTTTGGTGACGCAGGCATTCCTTTTGACACATTTGCTACTGCATCAGGCTGAGCATTTAATGGCGGCGACAGGGCTGGACTATTGCTCAAGCAGTAGATGCATTCCTTCTGGTAGTACCTCTGCTTTGTGAATCGGGCTATGGTCGGAAGGGTGAAAGAACACCTCAAAAAAGGGCTCTAAAAGGACTACTACAGTCACACGGAAGCCTAGAACCATCACAAAAAAGATCAGGGCACCCTCCCCTGAGAGTAATATGGTTGGTCAGAGTGAGCCCTCAGGAGAGGCAAGTGTTGCAGCTGCCCTTAACACTACAACCCCTATGTACTAAGGAGGTTTTTTTTTTTTTCTTCAACCATTTTGAGCTTGGCGCAAAAAATTGATGCTTTAATTGCATCCCAGAGTGGGACTAAAACCCCTTTCACACTGGGGCGGTTTGCAGGCCTTATTGCGCTAAAAATAGCGCCTGCAAACCGACCCAAAACAGCCGCTGCTGTTTGTTCAGTGTGAAAGCCCGAGGGCTTTCACACTGAAGCGGTGCGCTGACAGGAGAAGAAAAAAACTCCTGCCAGCCGCATCTTTGGAGCGGTGTATTCACCGCTCCTGCCCATTGAAATCAATGGGACAGCGCGGCAATACCGCGGCTATAGCCGCGCTATACGAGCGGTTTTAACCCTTTTTCAGCCGCCAGCGGGGGGTTAAAACCGCACCGCTAGCAGCCGAATACCGCGGCAAAGCAGCGCTATAAATAACGCTGTTTTACCGCCAACGCCCCCTACCGCCCCAGTGTGAAAGCAGCCTTAGCGCAGCAGGTCTCCGTCCATTGCTCAGGACCCTCTTGCTGAGGAACAAAACAAGAGATGATGAAAAAAGGAAAAAACACACATATATATGAGAGTTCAGGCTGCGCATCCCAAGATACATAGGATATGGGAAGGTTCCCCCAGGGGACATGCAACGAAATAGGTCAATCAGAGTATGAAAATTATATAAAAGGGTCTTTATTTAATAAGTTACATATACATGTCAATGTTAAAATGTTAGACTCTGGTTGAAAGAATACAATAGTCATTACATAATACAGCCAAGTAACCATATATTCATACAGCATAACATAAGTGGTTTGAACTGCATGCGAATCCCGACGTTTCGATCTATTATATCGTCATCTTCTTCTGGGGAATGCTTTGACTCCGCTGAAGAGTGAAATGAAAGACCTCGCAACCAGAAATTTTATTTTAAAATCCGTTGGATGATCCAGTGGACTCCATAGCTGTCCTGGCCTCTCCAGGAGGAGGAATATGGCCCAAAAGGCTTACAAGAAACCACACTGTGAGACACCCCCCAGGGGAAGGACAGGGAAAAACGGCACATTGAGCCATATCTATGTAGGAAACATCCATCCAGGTTGTGCAAGCGATCAAGGGATTAAAATAAAATTTCTGGTTGCGAGCTCTTTCATTTCACTCTTCAGCGGAGTCAAACCATTCCCCAGAAGAAGACCACGATATAATAGGTCGAAACGTCGGGATTCGCATGCAGTTCAAAGCACTTACTGTATGTTATGCTGTATGAATTTATGGTTGCTTGGCTGTATAATGTAATGACTATTTTATTCTTTCAACCAGAGTCTAACATTTTAACATTGACATGCATTTGTAACTTATTAAATAAAGACCCTTTTATATAATTTTCATACTCTGACCTATTTCGCTGCATTAAACCTTCCCATATCCACAAGAGATGATGAATGCCTTTTAAAGGACCAGCAAGAGGCTGAAGTCTTCTCTTCTGAAGAACCTAATATGGAAGTGTCAGGTTCGCAGGAAAGATTGCTGGTCCAGTCTCTCACTGAATTGGTCCGCTCCACATTTTTACTACCAATAACGCAGTCGGTCGATGAGCCTACTTCTGGTTTGGGCTCACTAAAGTCTCCCCAATCTGTTCATTCTTTTCCTATCCATTCATGGCTAAGGAAGCTAATGTATTCTGAGTGGGAGCACCCAGATAAACAGTTTTTTCCTCCAAAAAAGTTTTCAATACTTTATCCTATGGAGGAAGAGTTTTATAAGAAATGAGGAATGACGGCTACAGCGCGGACCTGCTTTGCCCTGAGCGGCCTGCGCGCCCCCTGCAGCGAGTCTGAGTCTCGCTGGATCACCGTAAGGGGTCGATCCCGACCCTTTACCACGTGATCAGCTGTCAGCCAATCACAGCTGATCACGTGATGTCAACAGAGCCGGTAATCGGCTATTTTTTCTCCTCTCGCTGACAGCGTGAGGAGAAAAAAAAAGCCGATCACCGGCGGCTGTGAGAGGGACATCAATCCCAATCATGGCAAGCTGCCGCCAGATCATCTGTGCCCCCTGCCAGTGCCACCGAGCAATAGGCAACAGTGCTGCCTACCAGTGCCCACCAGCGCCACCCATCAGTGCCCACAGCGCCTCAAAAACAGTGCTGCACATTAGTGCCACCTATCAGTGCCATCTTATATGGTTTGCCCATCAATACTGCCTTATCTATCCCAATCAGTGCCACCTTAACTGAGCCTACCAGTGCCGCCTCATCAGCGCATATCAATGAAGGAGAAAAATGGCCTGTTTGCAAAATTTTATAACAAACTATTAAACATGATTTTTTTTTTTTTTTTTCAAAATTTTCCATCTTTTTTTGTTTAGCAAAAAATAAAAATCTCAGCTGTGATTAAATACCACCAAAAGAAAGCTCTGTTTTGTGAGGAAAAAAAATGATAAAAATTTCATTTGGGTACAGTGTTGTATGACCGCACAATTGACATTTAAAGAGCGTCAGCGCTAAAAGCTGAAAATTGGTCTGGGCAGGAGGGGGGTTTAAGTGCCCAGTAAGCAAGTGGTTAATGGTATGCTCATTTACTATACTACATTTACTCTTAATTTCTTGTGGTCCTACCCACGTACCGGAGGCCACAAGGGAACTAACATACATTCTATTTCATGAAATAAATGTATCAATTTGATACTTCCCTGGAGTGGACTTCAAAAATTAATTCTGTTTTTTGTTTTTTTGTTTTTTTTTTCCTTTTTTAGATACTGTCATACAGGCTTGACATCTTCTACATTTGTAAAAGTCCTTTTGATTGAAAAAGTCACTGTTTTTCTTGGGGAATCGGGGACATTGTGAACCATTTTCATTCTCAAGGCTGGGGCTCTGTATTTATTTTTATTTTTTTTAGGGTAACAATTTTTTGTGTTTTCTCTCATCAAAATAGGCCAATACTTTTTGACTATATGTTCCATCTGTTTATATTGCATAATAAAACTTGTTATAAAGGCCACCTCTGTTTGCTGTTCATTTTTTATTTTTGCCTGTAATACTTGTGTAGCAGTGCCCCTGTGGGGTCGCTGCATGTAGGAGTTCCACACAGCACACTGCTAGGCCAGGCTTTCGCTTCAGATACACATTGCCAGTCAATGAACAGTCCTTTAGCTTGTTTTTTTGTTTTTATTTAGGGTATTTAACTTGGATTGGAGAAAGGGACATGGGATGCCCAGATAATTGATCTTGTTGAATTAAACAATCGTTTTGAATCTATATTGGCAGTCTCTAAAACTCCATACTCCTCCAGCACATCACTTGAGTAAATTCCGCTTTCTCTACTGCGCAGTCATAGTTTCCTGCTACAGCGAGCACGTGTTTAGGCCCTACTCTGAATAAGTCCTAACATTTCAGTAATAGCCATTTGCTGGCAGGGGTCTGCAGACCCCGTTGATTTAGCAACCGATATTGATGAAAAGAATACTTCTTGTGCTAGCTGCAAAGCTTGGTGGACTACTGGTCCCAGACAGTCCTGTGCAAATTTTGCCAACCCTCCTGGCTGCAGCAACTTAACTCCAATACCGGTGACATCACAGCCTCTCCTTCTGGCTTCACATCCACTTCTGGCATGTCTCCCCCAGATTTCTCCACTGTGCCTGTCAGTCACCGACACCGGAATGGATCCCTCCTAGTAACTTGCCTGGCAATGTTCCTGAAGGAATATTAAGCTTTGCCTGCATCCATTTTAGGCATATATCTCTACTCCATTGCATGAATAGCTATGCACATGTACTACTCTCTGTTAGCTAGTTTCTATTTCTGTGATTTATTATAAATGATGTGTAGCGCTGGTAGATTTTTAATCTACCGCTTATATGTAAATTTAGTGGGTCATCTGTTCTGTACAAAATTCAGATTTAATCTATGGCTAAATTAGCTTCTGTTCCAGCCTTGGTTGCGTGCAGTTCCACTCTGTCGCCTGTAGATGTCAGTATCACTACAGGCCGGAGCTGGAAAGCAACAGACTGAGGTGTATTGAGATATAACAAGTATTCGGCGCAACAATGGACAGCGAAATCCAATAATACAATGATGCACATAAAAGGTATATAATGGATGAAAGGGTTAACAATTCATAGTAGCAATGAGTGGAGGGTGAGTCCGTAATAAGAGCTGCAGGTGGAAAAGGCAGGGGTAATGTGTAGAGTCCACATTCAGGGCAGCCTTCCGGAGGGAGTGAAAGCCATTATCCCAATGCACTGTAAGACAAGGAAAAGGAGGCGCCTCTGGGTGCAGACTGTTAAAACAATTTATTAAAACGAAACAGCAACAGCTGGTAATACACTCACATTTGAGTAGAAAGTATCAGGCATTTAAAATTGTCCCAGGGCAATCCAGGGGATCCGTGGAGTCATCTCTCGGCTGGTGGATGTTAAATAGCTCTGGGCAGTCTAAGAACGCTGGATGTGGACGGCCGAGATACACATCCGGAGACAGGCACCAAAGGGAGGCTTGGTAAGCAGCCGATCCAGACACGGGATGATGACGTCACACGATATGCGACGCGTTTCCTGAGACGGCACGCCGTGAGTGGTGTGACGGCGGCGCTCCTTTGTCAAGCTCTTGACATCCCGTGTCTGGATCGGCTGCTTACCAAGCCTCCCTTTGGTGCCTGTCTCCGGATGTGTATCTCGGCCGTCCACATCCAGCGTTCTTAGACTGCCCAGAGCTATTTAACATCCACCAGCCGAGAGATGACTCCACGGATCCCCTGGATTGCCCTGGGACAATTTTAAATGCCTGATACTTTCTACTCAAATGTGAGTGTATTACCAGCTGTTGCTGTTTCGTTTTAATAAATTGTTTTAACAGTCTGCACCCAGAGGCGCCTCCTTTTCCTTGTCTTGAGGTGTATTGAGTGCTCTTCCTTCTCTGAAGTAACTCGGCAGAGGTTGTCCCCTGCGGTGCATTCTGGGAAGGGGCATTTAAGGGACAGACGCCATATTTCGGGGTCTTTTTCTTTCCACCTGCTGGCCCTCCTGGCCGACAGGTATGTGCTAGGAGTCCTACCTCGTGGTCCTCCAGGCTGGAGGACTGTGTTGCTGCAGCATGTGGGTGGGCCCAGAAGTCTGTCTGGGGCCTACTACAACTGTTGCAGAGATGGTCCTGTGCTGTCTGTCCTGCGGGAAGAAGCTGGACAATTGAGAAGAACCTAGGGGAGGACCTGTCTTGGAAGGATCATGCGGAGCGCTGGTCTGGAGAGGGGCCTGGTGACTCAATTGGAGGACGCATCTTAAGTTAACCTTCCACATAGTACTGCCGGGTCGGCTTAAAGGTTCTGGTACTGTGTTGCTGTTCATCGAAAACTACTACATCCTGTGGCAGAGGATCGTACAGTTTTGTTCTACTCAAGTCTGTGGCAGAGACTTTCTGTTCGTGCTGCGCTCCGGCTGCTAGGTTAGTGAGAGAGACCTATCCGGGCGGGCAAAGATTTAATCCTGAACTGAAGATACATTCATCCCTGAGATTTCAATTCCTTAGTGCTACACCAAGAAAAGGTATTTGAACTTCCCTGCAACACTTCTTCTACTTCTTTCCTGCTACTTCTTCCAGTTATCTCCCATTAAAGCATTGGAAAAGTACTAAAGTGACTGATGCCTACATTGTCAGATAATAAGTTCAATGTGGACTCTAAGTCTGGTATTGGTGAAACTACAGGTAAAAAGGTGACAGAAACAATCCGCAGCTCCACCGTGAGTTATTGCTACATGTGGGGGCTTGTCCGGGATTGTTTGCCGTTGCCCTAAGCAGCCCTGAGAAGCATTTCACCGGGAGTCTATGCTAAAAGAGGTTTCTGGACTTTGTCACTTTCTCCAGGAAAAGAAGGGGTTAAATTGCAGGATTACATTACATAGGCTGTGGGGGAGCTACGTGATCAGAGTAACAAGTGGGAGGAGCCACATCTACTTGTTGCCGCGCGGGACGCCTGTGTGTGTGTGTGTGTGTGTGTGTGTGTGTGTGTGTGTCTGGCGCCAAAGGAGAAGAGGCCTCGTGATCGTGTTGAGATGATCAGAGTGCAGCCATGTCTTTTCCGTTAACACCGTCAACCATGGGATCCAAGATGTTTCCCACAAGTACCGCTGCGGGTGCTATGCTAACCGGAACCCTGCTGACGGATACCAGCATTAGTTTGAAGCCGCCGGGGGGGGGTGCGTACTATACGCTGTTGGAGATATTGAAGGGCTGGGCATGCTTTGCCACAAGTGTGAAGGACTGGCCATACATCTCCGTCCATTTGTTCGTTGTTTGCAGTGCGGAGAATATTTGTTCACAGTGGAGCAACCTACAATGTCGCCCCGTGCTTATCGTGTGGACTGGGCTACAGGTACCGCCACAGTGGAAACTACTGCCATCACTGCTGGAGAGCAGCAGGCCGTAGTCTCATCTGCTACCGTGAGTGTTCCCGAGGAAGATGTCACTGTTACCGCTTCATCAGCGGACATCACTCTTATTTCTACTTCTACTACACCTATCCCCGTTGCACCTGTCCCGAGGAAGGTGGGATATGTGAAGGCTTCCCGCGGCTGTGGTCGAGGCCTGCCCCAGAGACTACCCGAACCGGAGCCGGAGAAATATATGGATCCGGAGAAGTCCATGTCAGGAATGGGTGAGAGATCAAAGGGGAGCATATCTGGGACCATTTGTAAATATTTGCCAGCGGAAGAGTTGAGAGACTTGAGAGATTCTATGTCAAATCTCTCCGGTGATGATGATTTGTTTGAGACAATGTCACAGGAACTATTGTGGGCCCAGGGTGAAGATGTTGCTTCTGCCCTTACTTTCTCAGAATGGATAGCCAGGATTCTGGGAAGAAATCACCTTGTGTGGAGCCGCACAGTACTACCAAAGAGACATTGTCTAAAGTTGCTAGTTTGCTTGAGTTTGAGCCGATGCCCATCGGATCTATGGTGCGTAAATCACCCAATTCTTGTGTGCCTTCTGGTTTGGGGAAAAATAGAGCTTTACCTAGACTTGCCCGTTTACAGAGAGTGCTCACCAAACATGTTGCCACAGAGTATGGTCTGGAATTTCCCTACGTTACTCAGGAAATTATGCAGGAAATTGAGGCCAACTGAGAACAGTGGTACCGTGAAGCTGTCTGGGACTTTTTGTCTGTACCAAGACCTTTCCGGAGAGCTGGGTATTCAGATACTATGGATGAACGTTTCAATGGATGTTTGCTGCATTGGAACTATGGTCGGCACATCTATGCTGACAAGGTGGTCATTTGCAGACCCGGAAAAGATGACATTGTTTATTTTATCACCACCGTGGATAAACAAGGGAAGAAACTGACATTACCAGATCCCCAGTTTTATTGGTGATTATGCAAAGAGACTGTTCTGTTCTGCTAAAAAGAAAAAAAAAAGAACTTTGGGGTGTATAGCCAGATAGTGTCAGGGTTTAGAGGACTCCGTGGTCAAGAGACTTTATTCACCTCAGCGCTTCTATATCCAAAGTGAGTTATTGCTACAGATGTAATACACTAGAATTGCTAAGTTTCGTTTCGGTCACAAGACCTGTTATCTTTCCCTTGTATTTTGGGAAGTGCCTATATATACTCACACAGAAAGAATAAACGTTAGACCACTTTAAGAAATTGTAACGTGTGTGCGTGTCTAAAGTTTCTTATGGGGGTCTCCAGGAATCCTTCCGGGTTTGAAGTACACTTTATGCAGATATATCGAGGGTCTACCTGTCCCTAGACCACCTGAACCCTAACAGTTCCCCGCTGTCCTCTACCTGCTCCTGTTCCAGACACCTCTTGATGACCATGTAGCCAGAGGTTCCCTCCAAGCTCCAGACCCGAGTTCACACCCCCCCACCCCAGAAAAGCTGTCGTGACACTTAAGGGAGGCTCCTAACACTCCATCACTAGTTCTTCCACCCCACAACTCCTCCCACAGCAGGCTGACCAAGAGTCAGCCTGCCACCTGCCAATCCTAGTTGGATTGGTCAGGGCTCCTAGATTCACTCCATGCCACTTCAATCCTCTGCCCTGCCTCTTTTTTAAAAACCCTGTAGAAACAGAGGAGGTGCCAGAGAGATGAAGTATGTCAGTCACCTACTGCTATACTCAAAACCACTCCCAGCCTCCAAATCAAAAACAAACAGGCCTAGTGAGCTAGGCCTGTCTAAATTTACCTGCACTGGCTGTAATAAAACACAAGTACTCTAGCAACCTACCTACCTAAGGTAGAGGGTGCTACACTTGTTCTCCATCCATACCTCTCTCCGAGTCCTTTGTTATTACCAATTTTTCCATAAACCTTTCGCTAATATTGCATTTGGGTTTTGGGTATACCTTACACAGGGGGTGGCTACAACTTTTATCTGGCATGAAACCATTTCTATCAGTGTCTTTTGAAATACATTTTGGTGTACGGTCTCTTGTTTTCCCAGCCAGGACAGCTACACCCCTCCGCGGGGAGAACACAATAGCTTCATGGGAGGGATTCACCCATCAACATCTGTGTTGATGGGGGAGTCGAGTGATTTTCTTTCTTGCAAACGTGGTTGCAGAAAATAATAATCGCTCTATCCTATGGCTGGCCTAACTGACCACAGCTAATGAGCCAGTTTGTATGTAGCCATGGCAAGAGTGCAGCTGCAATACGTTTTGGTGAACATTCTCTCTTGTTCTTTAAAGATCACCGCATCTATTCACTTTCCCTGTGAATTTTATAGCATATTTATTATTGTTAAGATAAGTGAATCATTAGTTGGGCCTTCCAAAAATATAATACTATCATCAATCAAAAGTTTGAACATTTTTAAATTGCGCTATTTTACTGTGTGTGTATGTGTATGTGTGTATATGTATACTATATATATATATATTATAGTGTGTGTATAAATTATTTTTTTTTTTTTTTTTTTTTTTTTTTTTTACATCACCACCAGTCGGTGTCCGTGATCACCGCCACACCAGTTTTATGATGACTCATACTGCATTGGTGAGAGTATGTGAAAAAAAAAATGCTTTTAAATTTCTGACAAAAAAATTACAAAAAAACTTGCCATGCCTCTTACTAAATACATTTGGATTGTCTACTTTCCAAAAAGGGGTAATTTGGAGGGTATTTGTACTGTCTTGGCATTTTTTGGGCCTTATAAAATTAGATTGGCCATCAGTACATCAGGTTGATCAGTTTTCAAACCTATATACTATTATTTGTGGACTCTCTAACTTTCCTGCAGACTAATTTCCTACAAACTAAATAATATACACTGATTTGGGCTATTGTCACCAAAGAAATGTAACAGTATACATGTTGGCCTAAATTTTGTAAAGAAAGATTAATTATTTGCAAAATTTTTATAATTGACATTTTTCAAAACTTTCGGTCTCTTTAAGTTTAACAAAAAATAAAAAACCTAGTGGTGATTAAATTCTACCAAAAGAAAACTCTATTGTGTGAAAAAAAAATCATTTTGGTACAGTGTTGCATGACCACGCAATTGTCATTCAAAGTGCAACAGCACTGAAGTGGTTAAAAATCCCCAAATCTAAAAAATTAACCTGTTCCCTATTCACATTCACTGTGAATCTTTTAGCATATTTACTGTATTATTGGTAATATAAATGAAAAAATCTTCCAAAGTATAAAGTTGGCCTTCCAAAATTATAAAAATATCCTTCATAAAATGTACATTTTAAAATGTGGCCAATCTTTGCTGTGTATCTTCAGATTCCCAATAATCCTAAAAAGGTTCACAGCACTGGGCGCATACTTGGACTTATAGCAGCACCCTTTATTTGGTTAAAAAAATATTTCTCTTTCGTTCATTGACAGACACAGCGCTCCATTATTCAGAACCATAGGGTTATATCACCCTTTATAGGAGTAGGACACTAGGCAGAAAAAAGACTTGGCTACACCTATGGGCAGTCCTAGGTGATATACACCCCCCTCTCTGCTATAGGCCTTCAGTTTTTTTTCTGCCTAGTCAGGAGTAAGGCTCGATTCACACCTATGCAGTTTTAGTGCTTTTTGCATTTTGCAGATTTGCTCTACAGTCCATTTAGCATGGTTTCCTATGGAACACGTTCTGTAGTGCAAATCTGCAAAATGCAAAAAGCACTAAAAATGCATAGGTGTGAATCCAGCGTGAGGACCTAGTTCCCTGCTGGGATCTCTGGTCCTGGCAATTTTTTGTTTTTGCTTTTTAACCACTTCAAAACCAGCCTCGTTTTATTTTTAGGTGTTTAAGAGTTTAAAACAGGTTTTTTTGCTAGAAAATTACTTAGAACCCCCAAACATTATATATTGTTTTTTTTCTAACACCCTAGAGAATAAAATAGCGGTCATTGCAATACTTTTTTTTGCACTGTATTTGCGCAGCGGTCTTCTAAGCGCACTTTTTTTGGAAAAAATTCACTTTTTTGAAAAAAAAAATAAGACAACAGTAAAGTTAGCCCAATTTTTTTTTATATTGTGAAATATAATGTTACGCCAAGTAAATTGATACCCATCATGTCACGCTTTAAAATTGCGCCCGCTCGTGGAATGGCGTCAAACTTTTACCCTTAAAAATCTCCATAGGCGACGTTTAAAAAATTCTACAGATTGCATGTTTTTACAGAGGAGGTCTAGGGCTAGAATTATTGCTCTCACTCTACCGGTCGCGGTGATACATCACATGTGTGGTTTGACCACCGTTTTCATATGCGGGCGCTACTCACGTATGCGTTCGCTTCTGCGCGCGAGCTCGTCGGGACAGGGCGCTTTAAAAATTTTTTTTTTTTTTATTATTTATTTTACTTTATTTTATTTATTTTTTCACTGTTTTTAAAAAAAAAAAAAAAATTTGGATCACTTTTATTCCTATTACAAGGAATGTAAACATCCCTTGTAATAGAAAAAAGCATGACAGGTCCTCTTAAATATGAGATCTGAGGTCAAAAAGTCCTCAGATCTCATATTTAGACTAAAATGCAAAAAAAAAAAAAAAAAAAAGTTGTTTAAAAAAAATGACACAAAAAAAATTGTGCCTTTAAGAGAAGTGGGCGGAGCCGTCGTAATGACGTCGCTCCGGCCGTCACATGGTATAGAGACGGGTGGGGGCCATCTTGGCCTCACTCGTCTCAGTACCTCAGCGGTGACAGGTCCCGATCTCCTCCGCCGCTACCAACGGCTCCGGTAAGCGGCGGAGGGCGCGGGAGAGCGGCGGGAGGGGGGGTTTCACCTCTCCCGCCGCCGATAACGGTGATCTCGCGGTGAACCCGCCGCAGAGACCACCGTTATCATGTACAGAATCGCCGGCCCTAAAGATGGATACCTCGGTTGTGGCAGCAGCTGCTGCCGTTACCGAGATATCCATCTTTAAAAAACAGGACGTCAATATACAGTGGGCGGTCGGGAAGCGGTTAAACTACTTTTTTTTGTCTTGGATTTTTTCCTGTGAGACCTACAATCAAATGCCGGATTGGGCAACGGGCTGGACACTAAGATCTAGTGGTCTCCCCAGTCTGGCCAGTGAGCGCGTGCAGACAGCAGCTACGCGCTAGGTTGGCCGTGACCTAGCCCCACTGGATGGGGGCTGGCATCTCGCAAGATCACATACGAATGGGTCTCGACCTGTGTCGCAGCGTTCCTCATGGTCGACAGCCCCCCCACTTGGGTGGTGAGGAGGATCTGTCTGGGAGCATTACCTGCGCACTCGCAGTAAGGGACCCCCTCCTCTCCTCTCCTTCCCTGGAGTAGTGTGGGACGCGGGTGGTCGGTCCCTCTGGGGTTCTCCACCACACCCCCCAGGCCTCTGGCTTAGGTGCTTCGGACACTGTCCACCCCCTCCCCTCCAGGGTTGTCACTATGGGGGGGTACACCTTGGCACCTGCTGGATGGTTGGGTGGGTGACCAGGCACCTGCAGATCCTTGCCCTCTGTGGCGGTCCTCCACTAATTTTTAGGCCACAGCTTTTGCAGCCTAATGACCGGGCAACGTGCGGGACAGCCCTAGAGCGGGCGGCGGCGGCTTTCTGTTGCGGGCATCTGCCCTCCTTCCTCGGCTCTAGCCTGGTCCGGTCCCCCTGCAGACCTGTGCACTCACGGCGGGCGGCTGAAAATTTAGGCTGAGGCCTGCTAGTCCGCATGGCCATGCCGGATGCCTTCTTCCAGAGGTACGGCACTGGGGGCTCTGAGGGCGGCCCCTTTTTGGGGGGGTTTAAGTGGGCCCTCCCTAGGCACCCCCTGTGGGAGGCCTCAGCTAGTACCCCCTGTGAAGGGCCCAGTGGTGTCCCCTCTGTGGGGTATCGGCTGGTGCCCCTAGTGAGGAGCCTTGGTCAGCGCCCCCTGTGCGGGGCCTCGGTCGACATCCCCCATGTGGGACCTGGGTGAGGCCCCTGTGCGGGGCCTAAGGCGGTGGATGTCTCAGTCGGTGGCCACCCTGTGTTCTTTGCGTTTTCACAGGTGCTGCTTAGGCATATAGGCTAGTAAATGGCGCCCCCGCCCTCCCATGCCTCATCGGTCTCGACTGATCTTGTGTCTGGCTCTGCTGTCGTGGATCTGGCCCACCTTGTGGGGTTGGTAGCGACACTCCCTGTCCTGTCCTGTCAGTTAGTGAGGTTGTTCCTCCACACCTGCAGTGGCGCACAAGAAGGTGCTGGTTGTCTCCTTTATTACACCTGTGCGGGAAACTTTAAAGATGGAGGATGCAGCTGTGGCGGAGGCGCCGGTCCCCTTGGCAACCATAAACTCACATGGCAAAGGCGTTCCCTTCTCCCTCCTATTTTGGAATATTTGTTCGTAAAGACTGGGAGTGTCCAAAGTGTCCCTTTGTGGTTCCAAAGATGCTTCCCTGTTAGGAATCCCTTGTGGGGTCCCTCCTTAAAGAGTGGACTGTTCCACCAGTAGTGGATCCCCCTGTCTCTCTAGGTTGCACGAGGCGACCATCCTTCTGGTAGAGGAGTCTCCAGCTTTTAAGGATCCGGCTGACATACCTGGAGGGGGAGCAGATTCCCTCTGCTTTCGCTGAGTTGGCGGACCAGTTGGTCTGGGGGTTGCAGTTTGTTTGCGATGCCTCCTGGACGCAGTTCCCTTGGTTGCTAAGCTCTCTGTTTCTGCAGTGGTGCTTAGACATGTATTGGGGCTATTGAGTGGCGTCCAGTCATCATGGGGAATTTCGGCTTCTGTCAACATCATGGATGCATATTTACGCACTCCAATATGTGCCCGACTCCAACACTTCCTCCATTTTACTGTGGGAAAAGAGGATTTTCAGCTCAGTGTTGACTTTTGGCCTCGCCTTCACCCCTCGCATACTCACAAAGGTGTTGGTCCTAGTTCTGGTGTGGTTATGTCAGCGGGGGGATTGCGGTCCTGGGCTGCTTGGATGATCTTCTCCTCGACTACCCTGAGGGGCAACGTAGCTCGCTATACAGACCTCAGTTTTTAGTTGGCTTCTATACTACCTGAAGTCTGCTCTGGCTCCTTCCAGAAAATTGGATTATCTGGGCCTGACTCTGGTTTCATCTCTGGCCAGAGTGTTTCTTCCTCTGGTCAAACTCCAGAAGTTGCATGCTGCGTTTCAACTACTATTGTCTCGCAAGTTGGCCTCCCTGCGGTCCTGCATGTGGGTGTTGGGCCCGATGGTATCTACCTTTTGAGGCGGTTCCATTTGCGCAGTTCCATATGAGGTCTCTGGTCTATCAGATTTTGCTGAGCCAGAAAACTGGGGGTCCCTGGTCTGGTGGCTTTTCGCTCTAGGATTTCGACAGGGCACATCCTTTCTCCCCTTGTATTGGACAGTGGTCACCACCAATGCCAGTCTGTCCGGGTTGGGAGGTGTCCTGGGACTGGGTTCTGCTAAGGGTCATTGGACGCTGGAGGAATCCAGACTGCCGATCGATATCCGAGCAATCAGACTATGTATGGATCATGGAGGTCGACTTCGGGGGCTCCGGGTATGAACTAGTCTGACGATGCCACAGCGCTGGTCTGTCAATCACCAGGGCGGAACGCCGAGTGTGTTGGCAGCCCTGACAGTAGCCAGCATCCTCCAGTGGGCAGAACACCTTGTTCCTGCCCTCTCCGTCGTATGCATTCTAGGAGTGGAAAAATGGCAAAAATGGCAGGCGGTTGCCTCAGTCGGCTAGTGTTGGTCCACAGGGTGGTCCCTTCACCAGTGCATGTTTCATCGGATATGTCTCCGGTGGGGCACTCCCAAGGTAGACCTGTTGGCATCCTGGCTTAACAGAATGGTACTGAGGTTTCTGGCAAGGTCACGGCTCCTCTGGTGGACACTGCAGGTGCTCTGGTGGCCCCTAGGGGCCGATATAGTCGCTTGCTTGCCATTTACCCTCGTTCTTTCTCGGTGGCTCAGATTTCGACCTTCCTTCACGGGGGCTTGAGCAGAACTTGGCCTCGAGTACCACCAAGGGCCAGGTGTTGGCCTTGGCGGTTTTCTTTTGCGTCCCCTGGTCTCGCACTCCCTGGTGCGTACTCTTAATCATGGGGTTCGACATCTGCCTCCACCGGTGCGGTCACTTCTACCGCCGTGGGATCTACTCTTGGTACGTTCAGTTCTATAGGAGCCTCCCTTTTGAAAATATTCGGGAGAAGAGTGTCGGAACTGTAGGCGTTGCCATGTCATACTTCTTACCTGGCGATCCACAAAGAGGAAGTGGTTCTTCGCCTTTGTACGTTATTCCACCCTCTGATTCCATTTGATTAAGGACATTGTATTGTCTTCCCTGTGTCCCAGGTCAAAATGTCCTAAGGGATTTACCTTACATGCCTTGGATGTGTTGGGGTGATTTGGGTGTATTTGGCAGTCACAGGGCCTTTTCGAAGATCGGACTCACTGTTTGTGATCCCGGACAGGCCAAAAAAGGGGCTGTCTGCTTCTTCTGCGACCTTTCTGGATGGCTCAGACAGACGATGGCTCTGGTCTATTTTATTCTATCGGGTTGGGTTCCTCCTTTCCCTGTTACAGCGCATTCTACTTGGCTGCTTATTGCTTCCTGAGCCTTCCATCATCAGGTGTCGGCTGAGCTGGTTTGCAAGGTGGCCACTTGGACGTCCGTGTACACTTTCACAAAATTCTACAATGTGGCTGTGCTGGCATCTGAGGATGCTTCTTTTGGCCGCAAGGTGCTGCAGGCTGCTGTTTAGAGGGTCTCTTCCCCCTTGAAGGGGGTAGTGTTCAGGTTGGGCTCTACTTTGTTTCTGTGTTGAGCTCCTCTTACCTGGTTGGCTCTTGTGTTAGCTTTGGGATTTTTCGTTGTCTCGCCTCTCATGTTTGGCACTGCTTTGGGACGTCCCTATGGTTCTGAATAATGGAGCGCTGTGTCAATGAAAGTTGGGATTTTTGCCTTACCGTAAAATCCATTTCTCTGAGTTCATTGACAGACACAGCACCCACCCCTATAAGGAGTTTTGATGCTTCTGACACTGCTTGTTACTAAACTGAAGGCCTAAAGGAAAGGGGGGGGGGTGTATATCACCTAGGACTGCCCATAGGCGTAGCCAAGTCTTTTTTCTGCCTAGTGTCCTACTCCTGTAGGGGGCGATATAACCCTATCATTCTGAATAATGGAGCGCTGTGTCTGTCAATGAACTCAAAGAAATGGATTTTACGGTACCGTAAGTCAAAAATCCCATTTTTACATTGTTAACCCTAATGCTTTTAAAATATAATCTATTCGTTCATCTTTAAGATTCCATTGGTTCAATAAAGCCCATTTCACTGCCTCTATACCATTCTTCTGATTGTTGGTGTAAAGGGATTCCACATTTTATGGTGGCTAGATCTTTGCTGTCTTTTAAATGCAAATTCCCTTTTATTTACTAATGGTTGCAGATACTTATCTATATATTCTCTTAAGTGACAAAATAAGAAGTCAATCCCACTCACTATTGGCCTCTCACTATTGGTGTATTTTAGGAAGCTGATAAATAACCGATATTTTAGGTGCTTCCAGAATCTTCTTCGTCTTCGTCTTCGTCTCCTTTTTCAAACCTTTCTTTACAAGTCTTTTTTTTTTAGCTTCCCTTTTTAGTTTCTCACTAGGGTTCACTGCCAACTTCTTGTAAATGTATTCTGTACTCAGCAACCTGTTAATTTTCCTGTCATAGTCTTCTTTATTCTGTTTCAGATCATCAGGATCCAGAGGCAAAGCAATAGTCCTCTTGATTATATCAAACTGAGCCCCAAGGTACACAAGAGACTGAGTGGGCTTCAGGTGGCTCTTTTCTAGATTCAGCAGCCAGCTGAATTTGAGGAGCATTGATGTCTTGCAATAGAAGGTCATTCAGGTAACGATGCAGGTGTATGCCCTTTGTTTTGATAAAGACTATATCAACCAATAAGACTTTGAAAAATATGTCGGGCAATGTTGAAAGCCTGCATGGAAGACAAATGAGCTGGAGATGGTCTTGACCTACGGTGAACTGAAGAAACTTGCGGAAGACTTCTACAATGGGCACATACAAGTAAGCATCTTTAGGTCTATGGAAATGAGCCAGTCATCTGGCTGGAACCCCTATAATTCAGGGACAATGTCTCCGTCTTAAACATCTCCTTTTGATGAAAATTGTTTTAGCTGCGTGAGGTCTATAACCGGCCTCTGCAAGCTGTTCTCCTCTTCTAACATTTTTGTCACTTTTGAAGCGGTACCCGCTCCCACTTTCCCTGGGATCGCCTAGTTCCTCCCCTGTTTGGAAACCTCCTGTCACAGGTACCAGGAGGCTGAGTGTCCAATAACAAAGTGTAGCGCAAATTGCACATGCGCGGTGTGAAGCTGCAGCTACATCTAAGATGGCGGTGCTGGGAACTCAAAGACCGGTGAAAAACTGTCTGGGGGAGGACAGTGCTAGATCCCTGGAGAGGTAAGTGTCTTTTTTTAAAAAAATCAGCAGCTACAGTAGTTGTAGCTGCTGACTTAAAATTTTTGATGACTGAAGAACCTCTTTAACCACTTCAATACAGGGCATGTATACACCTTCTTGCCCAGACCAGCTTTCAGCGCTCACACTTTCAATGACAATTACTCAATCATGCTACACTGTACCCAAACAAAGTTTTTATCATCTCACAAATAGAGCTTTCTTTTGGTGGTATTTAGTCATGAATCATGTTTTTTTTTTTTTTTTTTTGGAATATAAGCAAAAAAAGAGCGGAAATTTAAAAAAAAACTCTTTGCAAAGAAGTAATTTTTCATAAATTTGCTCCAAAAATTTTACTGCTACATATCTTTAGTAAAAATTAACCCAAATTAGTGCATATTATTTAGTCTCTGTGAAAGTTAGTCTACAAGCTAAGGTGCAAATCATTAAAAATTGATCACACCTGATGTACTGAAGGCCTATCATTTCTTAGACCCTAACAAGCCAGGAAAGTACAAATACCCCCAAATTACCCCTTTTTTTAGTAAAGTAGACATTCCAAGGTATTTAGTAAGAGGCATGGTAAGTTTTTTTTGAAGTTCCACAATTCTTGGGAAAATGAAGAAATTGATTTATTTTTTATACAAAATTGACATGTTATTTCTCTCACACAGCACATGCATACTTGCAATGATACCCCAAAATACATTCTGCTACTCCTCCTGAGTATAGCGATACCACATGTGTGTGACTTTTGCACAGCCTGGCCACATACAGAGGCCCAACATCCAAGTAGCACCGTCAGGCGTTCTGGGAGCATAAATTACACATATAATTTTCTGACAACCTATCATACTTTTGGAGGACCGGGACAATGGAAAATGCCCACAAAATGACCCCATTTTGGAAAGCTAACACTCCAATGTATAATCTGAGGCATCATTTTTTTTTTTTACACAGAGTTGTCTATAAGATCTTTCCAACACATAGAATGTACATAGCAAAAATGACACCCCAAAATATATGCTGCTGCTCCTCTTGAGTATAGTGATACCCCATGTGTGAGACTTTTACACAGCCTGGCCCCATACAGAGGCCCCACATTGAAGTAGTACCTTAAGGCATTCTAGGAGCATACATTTTACATCTCATTTCTCAACCACCTATTACACTTTTGAAGACCCTGGAGAACCAGGACAATGGAAACGCCCACCAAATGACCCTATTTTGGAAAGCTAAAACCCCAATGTATAAGCTATGAGGCATAATTTTTTTACACAAAGTTGTCTATTTATAAGATCTTTCCAATGCATAGCTTGTACATAGCAAAAATGACACCCCAAAATACATTCTGCTACTCCTCCTGAGTATGGCAATACCACATGAAGAATCGTTCTTGCCAAACCAATCTATTAACCTTCTACGAAGGGGTGAGCTGCCATCTAAATAAAGGAAGGCCCGTAGATGTTGTGTATCTGAATTTTGTAAAAGCATTTGACACATTTCCCCATAAACGTTTACTGTACAAAGTAAAGTCCATTAGCATGGACCATAGGGTGATTACATGGATTGAAAACTGGCTACAAGGGTGAGTTCAGAGGGTAGTGATAAATGGGGAGTACTCAATGGTCAGGGTGGAAAGTGGGGTCCCCCAGGGTTCTGTGCTGGGACCAATCCTATTTAATTTGTTAAAACGACCTTGCAGATGATACTAAGCTAAGGAGGGCAATAACTTCTCCGCAGCATGTGGAAACCTTGCAAGAAGATCTGAACAAATTAATGGGGTGGGCAACTAAATGGCAAATGAGGTTTAATGTGGAAAAATTAAAAATAATGCATTTGGGTGGCAAAAATTTGAAGGCAATCTACTCACTGGGGGGAGAACCTCTGGGGGAAGCAAGGATGGAAAAGGACCTGGGGGTCCTAATAGATGATGGGCTCAGCAGTGGAATGCAATGCCAAGCTGCTGCTAACAAAGCAAACAGAATATTGGCATGCATTAGAAAAGGGATTAACTCGAGAGATAAGGCGATAATTCTGCCACTCTACAAGACTCTGGTACGGCCTCAGCTGGAGTATGCTGTCCAGTTCTGGGCACCAGTTCTCAGGAAGGATGTACTGGAAATGGTGCAAGTACAGAGAAAGGCAACAAAGCTAATAAAGGGACTGGAGGACATTAGTTATAAAGAACAGTTGCGAGCAAAAATGCCTTAAAAAAATACAAGGTTGAGGGATCATCAGCATTCAGACTTTATAAAGAATGCAACAAGAAATCTAAGTGTGCAATAAGGGCGGCTAAGATAGAAAATGAAAGAAACATAGCGGAGGAGAGCAAAAAAAAATCCCAAGAAATTCTTTAAGTATGTAAACAGTAAAAAAGGGAGGACAGACCATATTGGCCCCATAAAGAATGAGGAAGGACATCTGTTTACAAAGGATGGGGCGATGGTGAAAGTATTGAATGTATTCTTCTCCTCAGTCTTCACGAGGGAATTGGGGGGCTTCAGTAACTAAAACTGCAGTGTTTATCCTCATGACACATCACAGGAAGCACCTCCATGGTTAACAGAGGACAGAATTAAAATTAGACTTGGGAAACTTAACATTAATCACCGGAACCAGATGGCTTGTACCCGAGGGTACTTGGGGAACTCAGTCAAGTAATTGCCAGACTATTGTGCCTAATTTTTACTGACAGTCTACTGACTGAAATGGTACCAGCTGATTGGAGAAAAGCGAATGTAGCACAAATATTTAAAAAGGGCCCAAAATACATCCCTGGGAATTACAGACCAGTTAGCCTAACATCAATAGTATGTAAACTCTTGGAGGGGTTAAGGGACTATATACAAGATTTTAGTAATGAGAACAGTATCATTAGCAGTAATCGGCATGGATTCATGAAGAATCGTTCTTGCCAAACCAATCTATTAACCTTCTATGAGGCGGTGAGTTACCATCAAGATAAAGAAAGGCCTGTAGATGTGGTGTATCTGGATTTTGCAAAAGCAAATTTATAACCTTGCAAAAGGATCTGAACAAATTAATGGGGTGGGCAACTACATGGCAAATGAGGTTCAATGTAAAATAATGCAATCTATACTCTAGGGGGAGAATCTCTGGGGGAATCTAGGATGGAAAAGGACCTGGGGGTCCTTGTAGATGATAGGCTCAGCAATGGCATGCAATGCCAAGCTGCTGCTAACAAAGCAAACAGAATATTGGCATGCATTAAAAAGGGAATTAATTCCAGAGATAAAACGATAATTCTCCCGCTCTACAAGACTCTGGTCCGGCCGCACCTAGAGTATGCTGTCCAGTTCTGGGCACCAGTCCTCAGGAAGGATGTACTAGAAATGGAGTGAAAAGGAGGGGGAGTTTTGGGACTTTAAATGAGGCGCACTAGTCGCCTCCATCACGGTATCAAGTAATATGCAAAAGGAAGTTGGGACTTTAGATAAAGCAGTTGAAATGCGGAGGATGAAGTAAAAATGTATATTTATTAATCATAGTAGGTATAGCAAAAAGAATTTCATATATATACATACACATCGGGCACATGTATCCATCATGCCTACATTTTTGTGCCAATTCTATGTGTATATATATATATATATATATGAAATTCTTTTTACTATACCTACTATGATTAATAAATATACATTTTTACTTCATCCTCCGCATTTCAACTGCTTCATCTAAAGTCCCAACTTCCTTTTGCATAGAAATGGAGTTAGTACAAAGAAGGGCAACAAAGCTAATAAAGAGTCTGGAGGATATTAGTTATGAGGAAAGGTTGCAAGCACTGAACTTATTCTCTCTGTAGAAGAGACGCTTGAGAGGGGATATTTCCAACATATAGCATGTACATAGCAAAAATGACACCCCAAAATACATTCTGCTACTCCTGCGTATGCCGATACCACATGTCTGAGACTTTTACACAGCCTGGCCACATACAGAGGCCCAACACTGAAGTAGCACCTTCAGGCATTCTAGGAGCATAAATTGCACATCTCATTTCTCAACTACCTATTACACTTTTGAAGACCCTGGAGCACCAGGACAATGGAAAGGCTCACAAAATGACCCCATTTTGGAAAGCAAACACCCCAAAGTATAATCTATGAGGCATAATGAGTCTTTTACACAGCCTGGCCACATACAGAGGCCCAACACTGAAGTAGCACCTCTAGGCGTTCTAGCAGCATAAATTACACACAAAAATCCTTGCCAACCTATTACATTCTTGAAGGCCCTTCATATTTCTAACACATAGCATGTACTGTACATACCATTTACAAACCAAAATACATTTGGCTGAGCAAAGGGTACAGAAAAGATTACCTGCGGTTTTAGTAGTGCAGTGGTCCACAGAGGAGAGCATCGGTCCAGGCAGCAGGCAGGAACGTGGACAGGGACAGCAAAACAGGCAGCAGGCAGGAATACTGTCCATAGTCAGTACAGGTAGAGATGTCAGCACAGCCAAAGCATTGGTCCAGGTAGAAGGCAGGGATGTGGTCAGCAGCAGCAAAAGGATCGTCCATGCAGCAGGCAGGAATACTGTCCATAGTTGGTACAGACAGCAGGCAGAGATATAGTCAGTACAGCCAAAGTATTGGTCCAGGCAACAGGCACGTGGTCCATAAAGTCCCGGGTCAGTACAGGCAGAGATACTGTCAGCACAGCTAAAGTATTTGTCCAGGCAGCAGGCAGGACCATCTAGCTTAGGGCCTCAGTCAGGAAAGAATGGGGACAGGGGTAGAAGCTTCTCCCACCCAAATCGCTTTGAAGCCTCTGGACTCCAGACCCTGTTCTGGGAATTACAAAACAAAGAGAAAACCAAAAACTGTTTTTCTCAAATGAGAACACTCTTCTGGATCTCCTCACATATGTGAGACCCCTGTGTAGCTGGGTGAAAGATCAGTCTAAGGGGCAGGCAAAAACATGGTCAACAGGCCTAGGTTAGTGCGGGTATAAGGCAGAAATAGACAGTAGGCAGAGGCAGAGTCTATAGTCCAGGGCCAGTTCACGTGAAAGGCAGAAGCATGGCGGATAAACAATGCAGATGGCAGGCAGAGGCATAGTAGATAAACAGGCCAGGGTCAGTTCACATGGAAGGCAATGATATGGTTGGTTGAGGCACCAGGGAAATATTTGGGACAGAAATTGAAAACCGGGAAATGGAAGTTTCTTAGAAATATGGGCTAATAGTTTACAAGAGTGTGATAGCATCTGAAGCATTCTCCGATGCAAAGGCCAGGTTGGGAGGGACATTGGGGAGAATGAAAACTGGTGTCTTTCCTAACTCCTGCACACCCGACATTTTTTTTTGGCGTCTTCTTCCAGTTGCTGATGGTGGAATATTGTCAGGAAAATGGCACTCATGCAGTCTGCTGACACAATCGGAGCGAATGCTTTCTGGGGGGATCCTTGTTGATAGATCAGGGCATTGACAATGTCTTCAACAAATTTTAGGAAGGTGTTGGATGTTTCTGTTGATTTTTGATAGGTGATGAAAGCATTATACATGGCCAAATGAAAAAAGTAAATTGCAACTTTTTTTTTAACAGAAGAGGGACTTTCGTGTTAGGGCTGCAACATTTGATCATTTAAATCCACCCCCCCCCATGAATTTATTGTACTCGTGGATACAGGAAGGCTTTCGAATGGAACCGCGTCTTCTGCGAAGCTCCACCGAGGTGTCATCATGGATGGTGGACATGTCTACATCTTTCCTATCCCTCCACTTCACAGCCAACACTTCCTTGTTCCTCAAGCTTTCCGATTCCCCCCTTTTGTAGCCTTGTGGTGACTAGACGCTGTGGGAAGCCCTTCCTGTTTTTTCTTGCTGTACCACAGGCCAAAGTATTCTTCAGGTATAGGTGGCGAAAAAGGGGCAAGCTAGTATAATAATTATCCATATAAATGTGATACCCCTTTTGCAAGATTGGGAATGCCAACTCCCAGACAATTTTCCCGCTTATTCCCATGTACGGTGGACACTCGGGGCTGGAGCCTTTGGGGGCAGGAGTCTTTGCCTTCGTACACGCGGAGGGCATGCATATATCAGGTGGAGCTTTCACAGAGCTTGTTGAGCTTCAATCCGTACCTTGCCCTCTTACTGGGGATATGCTGCTTGATTCCCAGCCGGCCTGTGAAATGGACCAGGGATTCGTCCAGAGATGTTCTGGTCAGGGATATAAAGTTCGGCAAACCTCTTGGAGAAAAAATAAATTAGAGAGCGAATTTTATATAATTTATCAAAATAGGGATGATTTGGGGGGGGGAGGGGGGTACTGCGAGTTATCACTGAACTGCAGGAAGCGCATTATTATAATGTAATGGCGGGACCTATGTAAGCCCATGTTGAGCATAAGGGCTAAAAACAATTTAAGCTCCTGCACTGTTAGGGGTCTCCATTCAAAAGGGCGGGCATAGTTTGAGCTGGGGTTGTTTTCTATGAATTGATGGGCAAAAAGATTGCTTTGGTCCATGATGCCTTTAACTAATTCATCAGGGAAAAATAAATTTAAAAAATCGATTTCAGAGAAACCTTCGGTGTTGACCTGCACACCTGGCTGTGCTGTGAAAGGCGGGATTGTGGCTGATCCTGTGCTAGAAGGGAGCCACAATGGGTTTGCCAAGGTATCCGGAAGCTGGGTTTGAGCCCTAATTCTTTAGCATGAAATTCCAGCACTTGTACTGGGCCTTTCCTCCTGGGGTCTAGCAGCACTTGTTACTGGGCCTCTCCTCCTGGGGTCTAGGGCCGCTGGCATTTGCCGATTGGCCATTGGGGTGTCTGGCACTGCTGGTAGCTGCCTGGTCTTCAGACAGTCTTCTTTTTGGACGCACTACTTCCTCCTCTGATTCGGATGCCGATGTACTGGCTCCGACAGGCTCATATTCCGAACCAGAATCGGAATCAGAACTGTAACTGGGTGGTGAGAGCTCCTCGCTGCTCTCATCGATCAGACTCCGTATTTGATATGCCTCTTCTCGAGTGTAAACTTTTCTGGACATAGTGGCTGTATGACGGGTGACACTGATGGGCTGCACGTCAGGGACTAATTGGCTGCACAAACAGGTATTCTAATGGGCTCACGGGGCAGGTACTCCTGATGTGATGACGGGTACTCCGGCGGGAAGACGGGTACTCTGACGGGATGGATGACAGGTGCACAGATGGGATGGATGACAGGTACTCAGATAAGATGGATGGATGACAGGTCCTCGGATGGAATGATGATAGGTCCTCAGATGGAATGATGACAGGTCCTCTTTATTCAGTGGGCAATCTGGGCACAGTATATTTACAGTAATGTGTAACTCACTGTTAACCGCGATCTCCTCCTCACACTGGATTGGTGTGTGAGGAGGAGAACCCAGTAACAGCGATTACCCGCTTTGTCACCGGCTGTGGTTGGAGACAGCCGGTCATGTGGTAAAGAGCCAATTTCATTGGCTCTTTAGCCTGATCAGGGAGGGGCTGTGTCCTGAGTGACACGCCCGATCCCCGATTGCCGCGTTGCAGGCCCCCGGGGGGGCCCGCAGTAGTGGCGAGAACCTGAGACGTCATATGACGCCCGTCCAGGATGGGAGAGCCCTCCTGTGGACGTCATTTGACTATACGCCGTATTGAAGCGGTTAAATTGTCTCGGAGCAGGAAAATTTCTGCACTGAATGTAATTGGCACACTATACATTTAATAGAACTGTCTGGAGTTGACAAAACTGCATATACAGGACAATTTTATAAATTCTCCCATCATAGCATGAGTGTAGATATTATGATGGTTTGTTTTTATTCCCTGCCATATTGTCATGCATGCACATTTTTATTTAAATGCGGTCACTTTTAAAAATAAAAAAAAAAGGTTTGGTTAACCAACATATATTAAAGGAAAAACTATACAACACATACACTCTAAATAAAGAATGATTCCACGTGTGCACAATACAATCGCCACTTAAAGTGGTTGTAAACCCTTATGCCCCGTACACACGGGCGGATTTTCCGACGGAAAATGTTCGATGGGAGCTTGTTGGAAATTCCGACCGCATGTAGGCCCCAACGGACATTTTCCATCGGAATTTCCGTCACACAAAGTTTGAGATCTGGATCTCAAATTTTCCAACAACAAAATCCGTTGTCGTAAATTCCGATCGTGTGTACACAATTCCGACGCACAAAGTTCCACTCATGCTTGGCATAAAGCAGAAGAGCCGCACTGGCTATTGAACTTTTTTTTCTCGGCTCGTCGTACATGTTATACGTCACCGCATTCTTGATGTTTGGAATTTTCGACAAGATTTGTGTGACCGTGTGTATGCAAGACAAGTTTGAGCCAACATCCGTTGGAAAAAATCCATGAATTTTGTTGTCGGAATGTCCGAGCGTGTGTACGGGGCATAACAATCCACTTTTTGCTACAGGTAAGCCTATAATAAGGCTTACCTGTAGCTACCCCGACTATCTCCTAAACCTGCACAATTTAGGAGATATCTCCTGTATCTGTACGTGCCAACGTCATCGGTACATGCGCACTGAAGCAAACGGCACGTACGTGCCATTTGCTTCAGTGAGTGTGCCGTTACCGGCGGCTCCCACGCGCATACGCAGGAGTGACATCATTACGTCTCCGGCCAATCACAGCGCCGGAGCCGTGATACCCGGAAGTAACTCTGGGGAGAATTGTCGCCAGCCGGTGCTGTGTACGGGCACCGCAACGGGGGCTTCGATCTCAGGTGAGTATTACATAATGAGCAAGTATGCATAGCATACTAGCTCATTATGCCTTTGTCTTGCAAATCTTTTTTTTTTTTTTTTTTTATTTCTTTTTATGTGGGTTTACAACCACTTTAACACTGATTGTACAGCATGCCACAAACATAACAATTTTGATGAGATACAGCAAGACATTTTCAACATCAGCCAATGATTTGTCTATTTAGTTGGATCAGAAATTATGACTACCTAAAGTGCTCATGTACCCAGACTATGGAAATTAAAGTGTTTACATATTCTTGACAAGCAGAAAAAGAGCTTGATAACAATACATGTTGCCCCCTCTAGCTGCTTATACTGTGATGTAATTCATTCTCAAAGATATTCAAAGAGCACAACAAGGATTCTAAAGTGAGTTTTATGCCCCATACACACGATCAGAAAATCTGTCAGAAAAAACTTAGATGGTTTTTCCGACGGAATTTCGCTGAAGCTTGCTTGCCTTGCATACACATGGTCACACAAAAGTTCTCTGATCTTTCGACCGTCAAGAACATGTTGACGTATAACACTATGACGAGCCGAGAAAATGAAGTTCAATGCTTCCGAGCATGCGTCGAATTGTTTCCGAGCATGCGTTATTTTTGCGCGTCCGAATTTCATACAAACTAATGCGTTTTCAGATAGGAACTTTTTCCAACCGAAAAAGAACCTGCTCTCAATCTTTTGCTGGCAGAATTTCTGATCGTGTGTACACAGCATAAGTGGTTTTCTAATAGCTGCTGTTAAGCTGGCTATACACTATACGATTTTCTTATTCAATTTTATTTAGATTTACCTTCAACTATGTAGTGCAAGGGCCTGCCTGACTGCATACAAATTGAAAATGTTTAGGTTTGACCTCCAAATGTTAATGGTGTTGGTAAATCTAAAGGAATGTTGTACAAGTAAATTGTACAATGTATTGCTGGCCTTAGTTTACAATAGAACAATGGCAGCCTGCCAAGATTGTGGGACAATAGAAATTGTTTGTAAAAAAAGAGCTAAGATTTCAGTGCTTCTGTTTTGAAATTTGAAGATAAATTTCTCAGCAATGCTTTCAGAGACAGAAGCAAATGAGGGCTTGTTTTTAAATGCTTTTACTGCTTGTTCGGAATATAGAAACCCACAAACCGATTCAACTGTAGATCCTAAAGGAATGTTGTACAAGTAAATTGTATAATGTATGGCTGGCCTTAGTTTACAATAGAACAATGACAGCCTGCCAAGATTCTGGTATAATAGAAATTGTTTGTAAAAATTGTTTGTAAAAAAAGATCTAAGATTTCAGTGCTTCTGTTTTGAAATTCGAAGATAAATTTCTCAGCAATGCTTTCAGCGACAGAAGCAAATGAGGGCTTGTTTTTAAATGCTTTTACTGCTTGTTCGGAATATAGAAACACACAAACAGATTCAACTTAAGAACAAACCTACAGACCCTATCTTGTTTGTAACCCGGGGACCACCTGTATTTCATTGTGCATAGTCTAGATCCAGATTTACTCGAAAGGAAACATATCGGCTGGCATTTGCAGACCTGGTTCTGAAAATGTTAGTTGCCTAAATTCAGGGCTTTTTTCAGGGGGAACTTGGTGGAATTCAGTTCCACCACCTCTGGCTGAGACCCTTTGGTGCCTGCTCACCACAATCACTTGTAAACACAGAAGTTGGTTTCTGTGTTTACAAGTGACAGCTCTGCACTCTGTATGTAATGCCATTCTGATATTTAATGCCCCTTTAAGACCCTCCTACAGTATGTGAAATATGACCACACCCACTATTTTATGTGAGGGTGTGTGTGTGTGTGTGTTTGTGTGTGTGTGTGTGTGTGTGTGTGTGTAGTGGTTGAGTTCCAGTACCTATTTGAGAGAAAAAAAGCCCTGCCTAAATATCAGTATTTCTGAGTCCTCGACCTGGAACAAGTATGTGCATGTAAAGCCAGAGGGTTACCGTATATACTTGAGTATAAGCCGAGTTTTTCAGCACATTTTTTTTGTGCTGAAAATGCCCCCCTCGGCTTATACTCGAGTCAAGCACTTTTCTGCAGCAGAGAATGACATTTTCCGAACTGACTTTTGGGCTCCGTAGCTTGGGGCCACTTGGTGCTAGGAAATTTAGTGTACAAACCCAGTGGAACTAGCACTACAACATATCCAAATCTGGGGTTCCTAGCACCAAGTGGCCCCAAGATATGGGGCCCCAAAGTCAGTTTGGAAAATGTCATTCTCTGCTGCAGAAAAGTGCTTGACATTTTCTGAACCAAATTTGGGGCCCCGTATCTCGAGGCCACTTGGTGCTAGGAACCCTAGCTTTGGATATGTTGTGCTAATTCCACTGGGTTTTCACACCAAATTTGGGGTTCCTAGCACCAAGTGGCCTCGAGATACGGGACCCAAATTCGGGCAACTGTGTCTACCTGCAGCAATGTCATTTCGGGACCCTTTGGGTCCAAAGACCCCAAATTTTGGCTGCAGCTAGGGGGCATCTAGGAACCCTTAACTACCAAGTTTGAAGTTTGGGGGACCTATGGCTACAAATGGGCACAGTGAGGCTGCAAATGGGCATTGTTGACCCACTTTTCCACTTACAGTAGCTGCGCATTTCTCACCCTAGGCTTATACTCGAGTCAATATGTTTTTCCAGTTTTTTTTTGTGGTAAAATTAGGTGCCTCAGCTTATATTTGGGTCAGCTTATACTCGCGTATATATACGGTACTTTCTTTAGGTCAGTGACCAAAAGTACTGAAGCCAGTGAATCATAATGGCAACTAGCAAATTTAAAAGTTAAGCTCAGCAACTTCAGCCTCTGTGTTTCTATCATTACAAGTTTCCTTTAACTGCAGTGATGTCTATTACAAGATTTAGCTGAAAACAATTGTGAATCCTTTGGCGTGGTGAAACCGTTCACATATATGTAATTCAAAGTGTATTTTTATAAGCTGTATCACTCTATATACGGTATATTACATATACAGGATGTCTTGCCCTCTGCTTTTCACAAAATTTAGGCTTTTATATATGAATGTGTCTAGTGAGTGTCTGAGTGTGGCCACTGGTGTGAGGGCTTCATTCCTGGTAGTGCAAAGTATAAAATAAAAGTGGTATGCCATTATTAGAAGATAATTACAAAATCGATCTGAAAATATATATAATTAATTGGTGAAGCTTTGTTAAGTTTTTGCTCAATATAATACTGTCAATTAGATGTAATAGCCCCCATCCGATAAAGGTCACAATTATAAAAAGAAAAGCAGTTGTACTTAGCTACCCCTCAGCATCTTATTACATTTCCCCTGAGCAAAAATGGTCATTTAGGATGAAACCCATTAGATTGCTTCTGACAACAGCCCTGTTTCCCCTTTGTCTAAAGAATCACTTTTCTCCATGACATAACATAACCGATAACTTACAGAAGTGCTGTCACACTTGTGGCAAGTTGTCCTGGTAGGATGGCTTTCAAATATCCTGAATGCTCTAGAGAATGTATTGGGTGAGACAAACATAGGTCTGCCAACCCATATTTATAGCCATCCTTCACATGCAAATATGAACACTGCTGACCTGCAGTAAAAGGAGCTACTCTTTTGAATGCAAGAGTTTTGTCATGGGAAATGTCATGGATATCCTTGATTGGATAAGGTAAATGGAATAGCAACTTTCAATGTACAGCGCTTTAAAAGACCAAAATATTCCATTGGAATATTAGTTAGATACAGTGGTGACTCTAGTGTCACTGATGTGTTCAGTAAGGAGATGGTGCAATAGTTACAGTGAAAAGGAGAGACGTTTATTGTTGCTGACCATACGGAAACTAGCGATGATTGAAAAATGAAGATGGTAAATAAAGATTTATTTACTTAACATCAACTCTTACATCTTCTTTCCATATCTTTGAATAGGAGATAATTTTTACATCATTGCAGCTAAAGGGGCATTTAAAACTGTAGTGCATGTCTAAAAATCTGTGGACACTGGCAGAACTGCAGTGGAGCAACTATAGTTTTACCTTAGCCCATCATTAGGGATCTTAGGACCTCTACAAGCTCTTCCTGCAGAACCCTCTCCTCTTCCAGGAATGTCTAAATACTCCTTATGCTGGCCAAGCTCCTCTACTCCTTGCCTATCTGCTCTACACAACCTTTTATGTAGCTACTCAGGGAGGAGTTAAGGGGAATAAGACAGAGCCAATTGAGTGATAGTTCTGAGTCTGATGGGGCTACTGACCTCACATCCAAAATGTCGGTACAAAGTAGCAACCCCAAAGCTTTGGGATGTCTACACAAATCTTTTTACAAGTAAATATCATGTTTAAAATAGGTTAAATCCATTCATAATCCTATGGGAACATTTTTGTTGCTATAAATGGTATGGACAGGATCTCTTTAAGATGGCACTATTTATCTGATCACTCATTCTGGAGACTTGCCTTTATATGTACATTGTTGTGTATAAGCATTGGATCTTTTATTTAGAAATAATTAATCTAGAGGCTCTTAAAATGAGAAAAAAAAAAACACAAACGCCATGTTTTACTAATGCTGCTAATCTTACTGTCTTATGCCACTAGAATTATTGATTCACCATAATGCCATAATGAAGAAACAGATGCCAAGTGAATGCGGGTGTATTGAAAGAGTACTAACTTAAAATATTGAATCGTGGACAAGCAAAAATCTTTTTTCATTCCCTTTGCATAAGGTTGGGTATTCATTGCAAAGTGACTTTTAATTGGATTCACCTCATTAACTTTGCAAAGTAAACACGCTACACCTTCAGCAAATAAACCTTTTGACATATAGCAGTAATGTTAGCTTAAATAACATAAATCTGCCCATTTTGCAAAATATCTTTTTTTTTTTTTTTTTTTTGCACTGGAGACTGCAAAGCATTGCAGCTGCCATTAGTGTATAATGCACAGGCTCCTGTAAACCCTTCCTCTCAGCCTCCCAGTCTGTATGGGGGTACAGGCTTTTGGTCAAGGAGCTGGAAGTAAACAATGAACTACAAAAGCATTAACATCTCTAACATCTCTGTGCTGTTCTATAGGCTCTATTGAACACCACAAGGCCTTCTGCCACAGTGGCAGATGGGATTTGTAATCCTTCTATTCACGAAACCATATGAGCCATGCACTACTTTGGTGAACTAAAAAAACAACAGAAGCCTTCAGGGAGAAGCACCCCAAGCTTTAGGTAAGAGGGGGACAATTTAACCACTTAAATACCAGCCGCCGCAGTTTTACTGTGACCGGTTGGCTCCCCTGGGCGAATCGCCGTCATTGTACGTCGGTCACTTTAAGACCACCAGGGAGCGCGTGCCAGACCCGATGCGCGTGGCCCGTGGCTGCGATGTCCGCCGGCCACCCGCGATTGCTCCTGAGAGAAACAGAATGGGGATCTGTCAATATAATTAGACAGATCCCTTTTCTGTCAGGGGAGGAAAGACAGATCTGCTGTTCCTAGTGATTAGGAAGGGTGATCCGTCTCCTCCCCCAGTCACTACACTCCCCCCACAGTTAGAAACACCTCCCTAGGGAACACTTAACCCCTTGATCGCCCCCTAGTGTTAATCCTTTCCCTGCCAGTGACATTTATATAGTAATCAGTGGCTATTTTTAGCACTGATCGCTGTATAAATGTCAATGGTCCCAAAAAAGTGTCAAACGTGTTTGATCTGTCTGCCGTAATGTCGCAGTCCCGCTAAAAATCGAGTAAAAAAAATAATAAAAATGCCATAAATGTATCCCCTATTTTGTAGACGCTGTAACTTTTATGCAAACCAATCAATATACGCTTATTGCGATTCTTTTTTTTTTTTTTTACCAAAAATATGTAGAAGAATACATATCAGCCCAAACTGATGAAGAATTTTTTTTTACAGTTTTTTTTTTTTTTATATATTATAGCAAAATAAAAAATGTATTTTTTTGTTAATAGCACAAAAAAACAACGCAGAGGTGATCAAATACCACCAAAAGAAAGCTCTATTTGTAAGAAAAAAAAGACATACGTTTTGTTTGGGTACAACGGCGCAATTGTCAGTTAAAGCAACTCAGTGTCATATCGCGAAAATTGGCCTGGTCATTAAGGGGGCAAATCCTTCTGGGGCTGAAGTGGTTAAAGGTGGGGGGGGGTGACATCATGTTTCATGTTAAACCTTAAATATGGGTTTGACATGAAACAATGTCAGAAAGGTAAAGGCAGAATGAACCTTTAAAGTAAAATAAGCAGACTCTATAAAAAATGTGGCATATAAAAAGCTAGGCAGTATCTAAAGCTGGACGCCATACACCTTTAAATACTTTTCATTGCACAGAATGGAAAAAATCAAATAGATTCCTCTATCCACACTATAAAGGGCAGATGGACAAATCTCCCACTGAGCCTATTGTGATCTGACGGTGGCGACTGACAGAATACCTCAGCAGTGGCTACATCTGATTGGATGCAGCTGCTGTTGGGCAGTAAAATGTTCCATTTGTTTCCTTTGATTTTTCAGTTTAAGAATGTCAGGCAGGAGGGCAGGGACAGGGCCACCCACAGTGCGAATTGCAGCCAGTTCACCGGGAATTTTCCATCATCTGATCAATTAATTTTTATGCACACACACACACAGGGGTTCTTGGAGACTCAACAGGGAGCAGGGGACTTGATATACTGTATCCCGTACCATGATATAGCCAGATACTTCAGCACCTTTAATTTGGGCTCGGGTCTCTGATGAGCTCCACATATAATAGAACAGCCAAAATAAGAAACGGCTACACCTCTCACATGGGCTCTAAGAAAACTTTATTGGAATATGAAAATATCCAAAATGACACCAGAGGACACCAGCAGTGGTCAAGGTAGATGCATTTCACACAACAGAAATGTGCTTAATCATTATAAAGACATTATATAAAAGAAAATTGCACACAGAGAACTGAGTGAGCTGTCAACACTTTACTAGACACGAAGTTTATACAAAATAAAAAACAAATAGTGTAGCGCTCAAAAATAAGTGAATGTGAACATTAATTCCATAGTGAAAAAATATATATAATAAATCAAATATAACATATTTGTGCATCTTGAATAGACCATATAGAATATTGGGGTAAAAGGAAGTCCATGGGTGGTGAACCAAATGAAGTGATAAACCTTAGGGGATACTTGATCATGAAGTGCACACAAGAAAAAAGTAAGGTTGGCACGCTTACCAGACGAGATGGACACACGTACTGTATAGCACGTGGGTCAAGCAGGCTTTGCTGAGAAAAAAACCCTCAAAGGAAATCATCCATATGAGGCAATGATTAGAGGATAGACTTCAGTAAGGAACAGCCGATTCCCCCCCCCCCCCCCCCCCCCCAAAAGATAAACTCCGTGGTCAACAGCAAGTATATCTCAAATATGAAGTTATCCCATTATATCAGACATGTAAAGGTAAATAAAATCTATATAGTGTAACACTTTAACAAAGAGGGGTTCACACTTACAAGAAATTGCATAAAAACGAGCTTGTCTCATAAAATGTATAGAGCAATTGCCTCTGTGTGAACCGGCACCAAAAGTACATAATATATGACTACTGTACAGATACACACTAAATGTTGCATGTGGAAGCATATTGTACCATGTGGATATAATTACAGCGCTCACAATATTACAAAAAAATTGAGTGAAAATAAGTAAAAACGGTCACTGAAGTTGTGCCTGGGATGTAACTCTTCATCCCGCCTGAAATACACCATTGAAGCTATTGGAACTTTGTTTTTTGACCAAGGTTTTATTTGTTTTTGTTTCAAAGGAATCACTCCGAGGAACTCAGTATAGCATGGAGTGTTGTTACTAACTTGCACCTTCTTGTCCCCCAGAGAACTTCCGCAAGTTCTTACACACAGTATTGAGCTGTTGCCGAGAAAAGTTTAAGGGGTTAAATTGTTATTTTCTGGGTATAGGTCCAATCTGATCGCTCCATAGTTCCCAGGGATGCCATCAGATAAGGGCAGGGTTGACACCTTGGGCCTCTTTCACACGAGGGATCCGTATGTCCATTTTTCATCCTTCTGTTTTCGGATGAAAAAGGGACATACATGTATCCCTATGGAGCGTCGGATGTCAGCGGTGACATGTCCGCTGACATCCGACCCGCTCCGATCCGAAAAGTGTAACGGAGGAAAACCCTACTTTTCCATCCGCTTTCGGATCGGATTGGGTGACGACGGACACTACGGTCCGTCATCATCCGATCCCCCATAGGGGAGAGCGGCGCTCTGACAGGTCCGTAGCTGCACAGTGTGCAGCTATGGACCTGTCATCTTTCTGCTCAGCGGGGATCGGTGGAGCGATCCCCGCTGAGCAAGCGGGTGTTCACTGATCCGCCCCGTGTGAAAGAGCCCTTGCTGTCAACAAGGGTACTGTTGTTTTTGTTAATGTATTCATTTTTTTGTTAGTATGGTTAATGCTTGGTCATGACTAGGGATGAGCCGAACACCCCCCGGGTTCGGTTCGCGGCAGAACATGCGAACAGGCAAACAATTAGTGCGAAGTGTAGCTCCAGCCAAAAAATCTATTTTTAAGCCTTTTGGATAACATAGGGAAGGGTTATCATCACCCCTGTAACATTTGTTTTGCTGTCTTTGCCCCTGTTCAGAAGATTTCACCTCACTTTCTGTCCCAATGACAATTGGATTTAGAAAATTTTGGGTTATTAGGGAAACAAGGATTGGTGATAAAGCATCAGTGGAGACATCTTTTTCCCATATTAACTCTTACATGAGAGAATTTCCCTTCCTAGGGGTAGATTTCCTCTCACTTCCTGTTGTCTCCCTCCGTTTGTAAGTAGCAGTCGTTTGTAAGTCGGATGTTTGAAAATAGGGGACCGCCTGTATATACTATACGGCCTGCCCTATATACTCTGCGGAAAATTTGGCCTTAGGTGTTGGTGGTACCAGAACACTGTAAGCCCTCAGTTACTCTTGGTGAGCGCTGGAACGGGCCCTGCTGTGAAATATTAGATCAAAAATTGTAATTACGCGCCCCTGTTAAACAAGAGCATAAAAATTGGGCCTTAGGTGGTGGTGGCCTTTGGCACAACACTGTAAAGCCTCAGATACTTTTGAGCGCAGGAACAGGCCCTGCTGTAATATTAGATCAAAAATTGTAATTACACGCCACTGTTAAACAGGGGCATAAGAATTGGGCCTTAGGCGGTGGTGGTGGCACGACACTGTAAAGCCTCACAGATACTTTTGTTGAGTGCACGAACAGGCCTTGCTGTGCAATATTAGATCAAAAATTGTAACAGGGGCAGAAAGATTTGGCCGTAAGTGGTGGTGGTGGCACAACTCTGTAAAGCCTCAGATACTTTTGTTGAGCGCAGGAACAGGCCCTACTGTAAAATATTAGATCAAAAATTGTAATTACACACCCCTGTTAAACAGGGGCAGAAAATTTGGGACTTAGGCAGTGGTGGTGGTGCCCTGAACAGAAAATATTCCTAGAAACTATCATCATGAAGATTGAAGAGGAATAGGATAGTCACTCAGCATATGCAGTCTTCAAGGGATCCCACATCAATAGAAAAATCAATCGGTTACATCAGCAGCAGGTGCTTGGTAGCTTGTGATCCAAGACTGATTCATTTTTATGAATGTGAGCCTACAGAGTCTGTGAACAAGCGCACTCTATGATCGATTACAAAGCCTCCAGCAGCACTGAGTGTGCTTTCAGAAAGAACGCTGGATGCAGGACAGGCCAGTAGCTCAATTTCATATTGAGCAAGCTCTGGCTAGTGGTCCATCTTCAAGACCCAGTAACCCAATGAATGTTCTGGTGGAAAAGTCTGAAGTCTGATCTTGCCCCTAGATATTCCTGCACCATGTAATTCAGACACTGGCGATGGTTGCTGGAACCGATCAGACCTGGGCGCTGAGGATTGAAGAATTGTCTGAAGGCATCGGTCAGCTGGCCACCTTCTCCACCGCTCTTTCTGTGACTAAACGAAGCCTCAGCAACACGTTGTCCAGCACCAGGAAATTTTAAACTCCCAGGCTCTGGAAATGCATTGCACAAACCTTTCTGCAAGGCCTCCTGAAGATATTTCATCCTCTGCTCCCTCTGCGAAGGCTGGATAAGTGGATAAGTTCTACAACCTTACCCTTGAAACGTGGATCAAGAAGGGTTGCCGGCCAGTAATGATCCCTCTCCTTGATACCACGAATTCTAGGGTCCTTTCGCAGGCTTTGCAGGATCAGGGAGGCCATGCAGCGTAAGTGTGCAGAGGCATTCGATCCTGAGTCCTTTGGGTCACTAAGGATCACATGATCCTCAACCACCTCCTCCCAGCCACATACAACTCCATGGGTTTCTGGGGACTGCAAACAATCCCTTGAAGACTGCTGCTGCTGCTGAGTGTTATCCTCCACGCTAACACAATCTTCCTCCTCCTCTTCCTGTGTGATCGGCAGGCCTTCAGGAATACTGGTATCTGAATAAAGGGGGTCTTGAGAGGTAAGGAAGTCCTCCTCTTCCTCCCTCTGTTCTGCCTCAAGTGCCCTGTTAATTATCCCTCTAAGCGTGTGCTCCAACAGGAAGACAAGAGGGACAGTATCACTGATGCATGCACTGTCACTGCTCACCATCCTCGTGGCCTCCTCAAATGGTGACAGGACAGTGCATGCATCCTTGATAAATAGGCACTGGCATGGCGAAAAAAAAGCCAAGCTCCCCTGACCCTGTCCTGGTGCCATACTCACACAGGTATTCATTGATGGCCCTCTGCTGTGTGTGCAGCTGCTACACCATTGCCAATATTGAGTTCCACCTGGTGGGCATGTTACAAATGAGGCGGTTCTTGGGCAGGTTGCATTCTTTTTGAATGTCAGCCAGCCGAGCACTGGCATTATATGACCGGCGGAAATGACCACAGACTTTCCTGGCCTGCCTCAGGAGATCCTGTAAGCCTGGGTACCTGCTTAAGAACCACCAAATTCAGGACGTGAGCCAAACAGGGAACATGGGTCAAGTGTCCCTGTCAGAGGGCAGAGAGGAGGTTGGTGCTATTGTCACATACAACCATTCCTGACTGAAGCTGGCGTGTCGTCAACCACCTCAGAGCCTACCTCTGCAGAGCTGACAGAATCTCTGCCCCAGTGTGGCTCCTATCCCCTAAGCAGACCAACTAAAGCACCACATGGCATCTTTTTGCCTGAGTACTTGCGTAGCCCCTTGAACGCCTACGGAGCACTGCTGGTTCAGAGGAGAAATCTGCAGAGGAAGAGGCCATAGAGGAAGAAGAAGTGGAGGGGGTGGTGGAGAGAGGTGTGGCAGAATCACCACTAGCATTTTGGAGGCATGGTGGAGGAACAAGCTCCAACAATACTGAACCCTGTCCTGCATCATTCCCAGCTGCCAGCAGAGTTACCCAGTGCGCCGTGAAAGGTAACATCACGGTCCATGCCTGCTAGACCATGAGTCAGCAGTAATATGCTCCTTACTGCTGACCGCCCTTTCCAACAAGGCCAAGACATTGGAAGGCCACATGCTGGTAGAGAGCTGGAATGGCCTTCCATGAAAAGAAATGGCGTTTGGGAACCTGCCACTGAGGTACCGCACATTCCACAAATTCACGAAAGGGGGCAGAGTCTACCAGCTGAAAAGGCAGCAGTTACATAGTTAGTCAGGTTGAAAAAAGACACAAGTCCATCCAGTTCAACCCTAAAAACAATAAATAAATAAAATAAAAAATATTGTACAGTCTAATATACCAATTTTATACCCACAGTTGATCCAGAGGAAGGCAAAAAACCCCAGCAGAGCATGCTCCAATTTGCTACAGCAGGGGAAAAAATTCCTTCCTGATCCCCCAAGAGGCAATCAGATTTTCCCAGGATCAACTTTACCTATAAATGTTCATACCCAGTTATATTATGCACATTTAGGAAAGTATCCAGGCCTTTCTGAAAACAATCTACTGAGCTGGCCAGAACCATCTCTGGCAGGAGTCTATTCTACATTTTCACAACTCTTACTATGAAGAAACCTTTCCATATTTGGAGATGAAATCTCTTTTCCTCTAGATGTAAAGAGTGCCCCTGTGTCCTCTGGGTTGACCGTAAAGAGAATAACTCAACACCAAGTTCACTATATGGACCCCTTATATATTTGAACATGTTGATCACATCCCCCCTTATTCTCCTCTTCTCAAGAGTTAATAAATTCAGTTCCTCTAATCTTTCCTCATAGCTGAGCTCCTCCATGCCTCTTATCAGTTTGGTTGCCCTTCTCTGCACTTTCTCCAGTTCCCCGATATCCTTTTTGAGAACTAGTGCCCAAATCTGAACTGCATATTCCAGATGAGGTCTTACTAATGATTTGAACAGGGGCAAAATTATATCTTGCTCTCTGGAGTCCATACCTCTCTTAATACAAGAAAGGACTTTGCTCGCTTTGGAAACCGCAGCTTGCATGCTATTATTGAGATGATGATGATGATGATGATGATGATGATGATGATGATGAGTTAAATCTGACAATGCCACAGCAGTGGTTTATATCCTAACCTGGGCAGAAAAACATGTGCTGTGCATATCGGCAATCTTCATTCCAGGGGTAGAGAACTGGCAGGCGGACTACTTAAGTTGCCAGCAGTTGTTCCCAGGGAAATGGTCCCTTCACCTAATATCTTCCTGGCTATATGCCAAAGATGAGGGATCCCGAACTTAGATCTGTTTGCGTCCAGGTTCAACAACAAAGTCAACAATTTTGTGTCAAGAACAAGGGATCTATTCGCATACGGAACGTTGGTGGCCCTGTGGGATCAGTTCTCACTGATTTATGCATTTCCTCCTATTCTGCTGCCACCTCGACTTCTTCGCAGGATCAAGTGGGAAGGGAAGTCAGCAGTTCTTGTGGCCCAGAAGATCTTGGCAGAGATCTATGCAGAAATAGTAAAGATGGCGTGCTATCGCAGGGACCAGTGTTCCATCCCACTATACAAACACATTATGAAGATTCGTGGGCTTTCAGGCTCAGTGACATCTACCTTGATCAATGCAAGGAAGCCAGCTTCCAGAGTCATTTATTATAGAGTCTGGAGGGTATATGTTTCCTGGTGTAAATCCAGGGGTTGGCATCCAAAATATGTCATAGGTAGAATTCTTGCTTTTCTGCAAATGGGGTTAGAGATGAAGCTGGCCTTGAGTACTATCAAGGGCCAGGTCTCTGCCTTATCAGTATTGTTTCAACGTCTGCTTGCTTTGCATTCTTTGGTCCGAAGCTTTATACAAGGGGTAACGCGGCTTAATCCACCGGTTAGAGCACCCCTGAATCCTTGGGACTTGATTTTAGTTCTGTCGGCATTACAGAAACAGCCTTTTGAGCCAATACGACATATTCCCTTGGTCCTTTTGACAAGGAAACTAGTTTTTCTGGTAGCCATTTCTTCTGCAAGAAGGGTATCAGAATTGGCGGCTCTTTCTTGTCAAAAGCTATATTTAATCATTCACAAGGATAGAGTACTATTCCATCCTCATCAGCTTTCTGCCAAAGGTGGTTTCAGGTTTTCATTTAAACCAGGATATTGTTCTACCTTCATTTTTTCCAGAACCCTGTTGTACGGAAGAAAAGTCGCTGCATTCTCTGGATGTAGTAAGAGCAGTCAAAATCTATTTGAAGGCGACTGCTCAGATTCGGAAAACAGATGTTTTGTTTGTGTTGCCTGAAGGTCCTAGAAAAGGACAGGCAGCGTCGAAATCTACTATTGCCAAATGGATTCGGCAAGTAATTATTCAAGCTTATGGTTTGAAGAGGAAAGTTACAACTTTTCAAATCAAAGCGCACTCCACCAGGGCTGTTGTTGCTTCATGGGCAGTGCATCACCAAGCCTCCATGGCTGAAATCTGCAAGGCCGCAACTTGGTCTTCAGTCCATACTTTCACCAGATTCTATCAGGTGGATGTAAGAAGGCATGAGGATATCGCCTTTGGCTGCAGGCAGCAGTATAAGTCCTCAGGTCTGATTGCACCCTACTTTTGTTTGTGTCTCCCTCCCCTCAGATAGCATTGCTCTGGGACATCCCATACAGTAATTACTGTGGCTTTGTGTTCCGTGATGTACGATAAAGAAAATAGGATTTTTATAACAGCTTACCTGTAAAATCCTTTTCCTGGAGTACATCACAGGACACAGAGGTCCCTCTCCTCTTTATGGTTACACGTGTGTGGCTTTACTACAAAACTGAGGTACTCCCGGTAAGGGGAGGGGTTATATGGGGAATTGAACTTCCTGTCTAGGGTGTGCCATCAACTGAAGGTGCCATATAACCCTGTTGGAATTCAACATGAATTTATATCATATTTCTGTATTTTGTACATATGTTTCCTTATTCCCAAGACCAGCCATGCTGACACTTGCAGTCCCACAGTTTTAAAAGATACAGAGGAATGTGGCCCCAAACAGAATCTGCGTAGCAAAAGGGCTTATCTCAAGCCCACCTGGTGTGCTAGAAGCTTCAAATAGTTTGACAAAGACAGCCCAGGGCGCATTGACTGCAATACCGACCCCAGAGGCCAAGTATGGCAGGACAGTCAGTAATATAAGGAGGATTGTCATGTGAAAACTGATTGGTCCAAAGCAAATGGGACTGGCAATGAGGGGAGTTTGAATGAGTGATGAGTGAGTTTTGTAAAAGGATTGTTACACAGAGCTCTCTCTCTTTCTTGCTGCAAAGCCTTACCATGAGGATGTCTCTCTGCCATCTTGGGACTTTGCTCTGACTGATGGCTTCGGCCTAAACTCCATACGGCCCAGAGCTCTCTCTTTCAACATTGTGAGATCAGCTGACGAGTCTAGCTATAGGATATAAGTATATTCTTGTATTGTTTTCTGATTGTAAGCTTTGTAACATTGCAATTTCTTTTAATACCTTTTATGTTAGTTTCTTTTTCCTAATTCTGCTGTGTAGTATATTCCTATTTTCTTGGGAAATAAATGTAACATTGTTTACTAAGCAGATGTATTTGTTAAATCATTGTGCTTATCAGACTCTTATAGACTAGCTAACTGTAGGGATTAGACAAATGAATATACCGGTACAATAGTAAGCATTTTACTGTTACTTTAAACCCATACAGTAATTACTGTGGCTCTGTTTCCCATGATCTACTCCAAGAAAAGGATTTTACAGGTAAGCTGTTATAAAAATCCTATTTTTACCCCACACAGGTTACACAAAATGAACCCCGCCTCTCCCCCAGGATGCTGGCATTGTGGAACAATACCTGGTGACTTTACTCATATTTTTTGGACCTGCCCAGCCATTGTCGAATATTGGAAGGAGATATTAAATGTCATAATACAGGTCACCACCATACCGCTCCAACCCTCCATAGCAATATGTATATTGGGCAAATGATTCCCACGGTGGCAAGCCGCACTCCGGTAGGGCTACTTCTCTTTTACGCCCGCAAAGCCATAGCCCTCAGCTGGCGTAAGCCTACTCCTCCTCCTCTCTCCCTGTGGAAACAATTTGTCAACGACAGCCTACCTCTTTACAAATATTGTTATGCTAATAGGGGTTGCCCTCAAAAATATGACAAGGTTTGGTCCAAATGGCTACCGGATTCCTCCACAGCCTCAGACTCACACCCTACTTAACACATTATCTTTTACTAATGAATAGGAATCTGCAATTGTGAATGTAACATATATTTCTGAGATGCATGTCCTAGCTCCACGCTGTCCCCCTACCCTTGGAGCCAGCCTGCTGCGACCACTGTGATGTCTTAAGTTTCCTGCCATGTTTCATGTTTAAACAAATAAAATATTTTGTTGCGCTAATATTAACCTTCTAGTCAATCTAAAACCAGTGCACAGTGTGATAAATAAATCAATCCCTTTACGTGGAGAAAATTAAAAATAAATAAATATAAGCGTGATTAGGTCAGAAAAACTATAGCCACTAAATTATAATGTGCTCCACAGAGTGAATCAACCACAGGTTATCCCCTGTACTTATGAGTAAATGTCATTGCTATATGTGTTGTCCAATATTCTTATTCTTCCCTCTTGTGTTTGGATTATCACTTGGCGCTGTATGTTGATAGCCATTCTTAATTGTGGAAAGTATGTATTGCACTGATGTATACTTTTGAGCAAAGTCCCACATGTGCCAAAGTTTATCTGTTCACAAATTTCCCTAAAAATGCTGTATATTGTGAATGGCTTCCCGATGAGTGTTTCTCAAATGCTGCGTATATATAAAATAAAGATACAGAGAAGAGACATCATTGCGCAATGAGCGATTGCTATGAAATAAAAGCACTTCACTAGGTACACTCACATCAGCCTGGAAAGTTACTGCCTGGATGAAAAAAACAATCAGCCGCTTGGGGCACGGTGAGTCCTCACACGGCTCGCAACGAACTGCTGACCAGCCTCAATGCTTAACGTCACTGACTCCTCCTACGTGTTGCGTCACCCGACACGTGACTTTTTCAAGGTTAGTCATGTGACACTCGAGTCTCCATTTATATATTGGTGCTAGCGTCAGCGTTGCTATAGAGACAGCGGTATATCATTGGGTCATCATTTTGTTTTTTCACCAAGCCGTTACTGAACATATAAGCTTTAGTGAACAATACATTTACATTTAAAACCTGTTCACTGAACACTTCTTCATGATAACATACATCTACAATAAAAAATAAAATATAAAAAAATATAAAATATAAAACAAGGAAACAATATCTATTCCACATCCTCCCTCTAGTGGTGGTTCCTATATATAACATTATAAAAATACTTCATTGGAATAATGAGTAAATAAACATTGTGTTACGTACGGTACGTTCTTACTCTGAGTCAATAATAATAACCACTAGTGGCACTATTAAGATACCCAGGATTCCATAAGAAACCATGCAAATGGAGATAATTCGATGAAATCAAACATATTGAACAAAGAATTAGATTTAAAATTATCAAATTTACAAATTATAAATATATTATAAGATGAAAAACATAGATGCCTCATCTGATGGTAATCCACATACTCATTCAAATATCAATTGATTGATGGCTAAGCCTTCATTGACACATCACACAGTATAAATAGATAAAACAGGAAAAAACCCTCTACTGGTGACTGTCACTACTACACAATTGTTTCAAAGTGATCTATCCAGATCAACATGGATTAAAATTAATACCTTGGGTCCCTGTATATTCTAGAAAATTGTATAGTTGGTGTTATTGAAATATACTGCACAATAAAATGTAAAATTAATTAAAATGATAAAATCTAAATATTATCATCCAAAAATAGAAAACAGAGAGCTTTAAAAATCTGCAAGGGATATACTAAAAACTAATAGTCTGATATAAAACAATTTAACTCAAACTCAATATTCAACCCCCCCCCGGGTGCAAGTGTACTCCTCTCAAAAATCCACCTGGATTCTCGTTTGCTTAATTCTCTAATTTTATTGGATCCCCTCCAGTGTGGTATTTATCTATCAATAGCCCAAAATTTTAGGCCTGTGGGGTCTATTGGGGTACATTGTGAAATGTTTAGAAACACTGTGCTTTGGGAAACCATTCCTAATGTTCAATATATGTTCTCTAATGCGTTTCCATAATGGTCGTTTTGTTCTCCCAACATACTGTAGGGAGCATGCACATTGTAGTACGTATACCACTCCCTCAGTTCTACAGGAAATAAATTCTTTAATTTCATATTCCTTATTACTTGTGGATCCGAATTTTTTTACACTTTTGTCCATTAAAATTAGTATTTTTACATGCAAAACATCTTTTGCAGGGGTAGAAACCTTTGCCCTGGATTTTTTTGGGGGTCAGGGACATTTTTTGCTACTAGGTCTCTCGACGTGGGTGCTCGTCTATAGATAAAATGGGGTCTTTCATGTTTACCTTATATCATAATTCTGTACGTACCAAAGTTAACACTCGTCGTGACCAATGTATGTTGTTTTTCTGTTTAAATGTTTTAAAACTCAATAAACAGATTTGCAAAAAAAATAAATAAAAAGGTCCTTGATAAGGGCAAAACCCGTTGACTTCATTTCCAGTTTTGAGTTCAAACGACGTCACTTCTGGTTGTCAATAGATCGCACGCTGGATGTTTTGGTTCCTATTGCATTTCCTTGCTAATTCATGCACAATTGAATTTTTTATTCTGTAAGTACTTATCCTAGTTTGCGCAATAAAGCCTTGCCAAACTGTACTTCACTATTAGTCCCCTTCTTTATTTCATTTTTGGTAAAACCATCCACACATGACTGGTACATCTGGGGGAGATCTCCATTGGATCCTGATGTGAACTGCCATCCCTGGCCAGCATTCTAGCCTGAACCATCCCTAGACTGAAAAGTTAGGGGTCCATTCCATTCGGTGAGTGGGACACAGGAGGGGTGTGTGGCGCACCTTGAAGTTTGGAGCACAACTGCACTTTATTGATTGGAGCACATTGTTCACTATTATATGAACCAGAAGAACCAGAAGAAGAAGATGGAGGAAGAAACCGAAGGAAGATAAAAGATAGAAGAAAGAAGAAGCATTTAAATAAAGGAATTGTCAAAAACTGTCTCGTCATTTTTAAAATTTTTGACACTTTTTTTTGTGAAATGGTAGGGGTACTTTTGTACCCCCTTACCATTTCACACAGGGGGGAGGGCCAGGAACTGGGGGTCCCCTTATTAAAGGGGGCTTCCAGATTCCGATAAGCCCCCCGCCCGCAGACCCCCACAACCACGGGGCAAGGGTTGTGGGGATGAGGCCCTTGTCCCCATCAACATGGGGACAAGGTGTTTTGGGGGGCTACCCCAAAGCACCCTCCCAATGTGGAGGGCATGTGGCCTGGTACGGTACGCTCTCTCGTCCCCCCCTCTTTTCCTGCGGCCTGCCAGGTTGCGTGCTTGGATAAGGGTCTAGTATGGATTTTTGGGGGGACCCCACGCCATTTCTTTTTAAATTTTGGCACGGGGTTCCCCTTAAAATCCATACCAGACCTGAAGGGTCTGGTATAGATTTTGAGGGGGAGCCCACGCCATTTTAAAAAAAAAAAATGGCCGGGGTTCCCCTTAATATCCATACCAGACCTGAAGGGCCTGGTATGGAATTTAGGGGGACCCCCCACTTCATTTTTTTTTAAATTTTGGTTCGGGGTTCCCCTGTGGGGAATTCCCATGCCGTTTTTATCAATTAACTTTTATGTGTATTGTCGGACCGGCAATTCATTAATAGCCGCGAGTAGTTTTAAATACTTTTTTTCCTTTTGAAATGTCATTTTGCTGTCAGACTGTTCTAAACACGGGAAATATGCGCCTCTTTACAGGCATACTATAGACACCTTAATAAGGAAAGCTGCGCTGTGAAATAATTTGTGATCATAAGAAAAAATATTACAGAATTTAAACCATACAATTGAAAATGTATAAAAAGTTCATGCAATTTGATATCACATCAGCATTTATGTTGTCACCAGTGATAAGTGCAAAGAATTGTGAAAATAAGGTACACACAACAGAATCAAGTCCACTCAGATAGGCTAGTTGAAAAAAGCCCACTTAATAAACAATTTTCTAGATGGTGGCTTCGCAATCTTTCTGCCAGCGATGACATGCAATTTCAACACTCTGGGGGATGTGATGGGGTGCAATAAAAAAGTGCCTCCACCCACGAAAATACTGCCGCTTACCAGCTCCTTAGATCTCTTGTTTAAGGAGATCATGCATGCCTGTGGCTCTTAACCCCAGCCTCGGGTCTTTCAAAGCTAAAGGGGCTCCTCAGACTCTCCGCGTAAAACACTTTTTATGACAATACCATGCATATAAGCCTTTAAAATTAGCACTTTTGATTTCTCCCATAGACTTTTAAAGGGTGTTCCGTGGCTTTCGAATTTGCCACGAACACCCCAAATTGTTCGCTGTTCGTTGAGCTTCAAACTTGAAGCTCATCCCTAATCACAATACATATATAGCGTTAAACATAAAAGTTGGACTACTTGTGGTTCCCCTAATATAAGGAGTAGATATCGTTTCCTGTGTGACAATATTGAAGATGTGTCCATATGAGGGTATCCTCTCAGTTGGGGTTTCACTTTTCCACTTATAGATTAAAAACAGTTCTGCACTACATGTTTCGCGACTATAACCATCGTTTCTTCAGGAACTTGAATATTTCAATATAGAAAGATATTTTTAGTAACGATATACCATACAAGACAACTTACAATTCTAAAATAAATATAAAAACAAGTTGCTGGAAAAAATAATTTAATGTATGTAAAGAATATATCTAAACTCACTTGCGCTGTAGGTACCAGACAGCAAGACCCCCCCCCAAAAGGTATCATTTTTTTTCTCCCCCCTCCCTCTCACTATGGCTTCTCTTTCTTTCTTTTCCCTCTCAGGGAATACCAGCAGTATCAATCTGGCACCATATTGTCTGTCAGCAGCAGAGTTTTCTTTACTCTTTATTAGCAGCAGATTTTGCTACATAATACCAGCAACGGTCTCAAGGTAAATCCATGCTCCTTGCTGTACCATTTACATTACTATTATGCTTGTACCTTTTTGAGCTGATATTGAGCTTCATTGGAGAACTATGGGGGTTATTTACTAAAGGAAAATCCACTTTGCACTGCAAGTGCACTTGGAAGTGCAGTCGCTGTAGATCCGAGGGGGACACGCAAGGAAAATAAAAACAGCATTTTAGCTTGCACATGATTGGATGATAAAATCAGCAGAGCTTCCACTCATTTCACATCTACCCCTTAGATTTAGAGTGACTGCACTTCCAAGTGCACTTTCAGTGCAAAGTAGATTTGCCTTTCGTAAATAACCCCCAATGTTTCCTCTCCCCCTTTTTTTGCCCATGTTTCTGTCCGCGTTTAGATCTGCAAAGCTTTAAACAAATCTGCCATAAAAGTCTGCTTTAATCAAATAAGCCACATGTTTTTCTTATAAGTGAGTATCAGGAGGGATTACTCTAGTATACATCTACAGACCACCACACCTGGAGCCACTTACCCTAATCATATACTACTCTTTTTCCTATTACTTTTTTAGTTACCTTGTATGTCCCCACACCCTGACATATGTGCTAATTGCAGCTACTTCCTTGCTTTGGAGGCCCTGGTGGCTGTTTCCCTTTTTTGGGGGGTCTTGCTGTCTGGTACCTACGGCCCAAGTGAGTTATATATGTATTCTTTACATACATTAAATGTATTTTTTGCAGCAACTTGTTTTTATTTAATAATTTAATAAGTTGTCTTATATGGTATATTGTTACTAAAAATATCTTTCTATATAGAAATATTCAAGTTCCTGAAGAAGCGATGGTTATAGTCGCGAAACATGTAGAGCAGAACTGTTTTTAATCTATAAGTGGAAAAGTGGAACCCCAACTAAGAGGATACCCTCATGTGGACGCATCTTCAGTATTGTCACACAAAACGATATTTACTCCTTATATTAGGGGAACCACAAGTAGTCCAACTTTTATGTTTAACGCTATATATGTATTGTGATATATATGTATATTAATAAATTAATTTTGTTAAAAAATCTATATACGTGCCTTTAAAGTCCATATTTCCAAACATTGCAAATTCCATATATTTTCACTCATCAATGGATTGTTTTGTAATATTGTGAGCGCTGTGATTATATCCACCTTCTATTTGTCAAGTGAAAAGCACTTTGTGTACAGCAGCTACAACCACTAGTAGCACTTATTTTTATTCACTTCTAGCGCGAGTATATACATATATATTTGATATATTTTTTCATATATTGTACCATGTAATAACTCTGAATATATGTAAAGTCGCGCAAGGCCAAAAATATCACATCCACAGGTGGGTGGTAAAAGCTAGGGAAAATATACTAAAGCTCCATCAACCCTATAGGGTGGTAAATATACCAGATACCTATGTCCACCCTGCACATGTATGAAACCATATGTGGCCAAAGATCTTATATCTGAAGATGGGCGGTAAAAGTTGGGGGAAATGAAATCCCATCAACCCTATGAAAGTTGTATATGATGACATATTAAGCCATGTGGCAACCCTGGACATGTATACAATCACACGTGGCCAAAAGTATCACGTCCATAGGTGGGCGGTAAAAGTTGGGGAAAATATACTAAAACCCCCATAGACCCTATAGGGTGGTAAATGTACCAGTTGCCTACATCCACCCTAGACTGGTATGAAACCATATGAAGCCAAAAATCTCACATCCACAAATGGGCGGTAAAAGTTGGGGAAAATTTAATAAAATCCCACCAACCCTATAAATATTGCATGTGATAACATATTAAGCCATGTGGCAACCCTGGACATGTATAAAATCACACATGGCCAGAAGTGTCACATCCATGAGTGGGCAGTAAAAATTGGGGAAAAAAATACTAGAGTCCCATCAACCCTATAGGGTGGTAATATAACAGCCCAGTGTTTACACAAAAGAGTAAGAGTACTCCAAATATTGGCATGGAGGTGCTTGTGGCTTCAGCTCCTTTTTATCAGGAGACTAGATAGAGATTTATATAAGCATCTTAGAACTGCTGGGACTTGTAGTTCTGTATTGGTTGTGGGCTTCTATCTGGACAATGGGATTGTTGGTCCTTCCCCGACAGGAGTTTGATTGTTGCTAGAACCACAGACCTACCTGGAATCATTTCATTAACAACTTAGGCTTTAGGGGAAGCTGGCAGTGTAAAGGTGGGTAGAGTATTAAAAAAGATCTACTTTAAATTTAAGGTAAAAGTCCACAACAAGGCAAAATCATTTAAATTAAAACATTGTAATTACAATTGTATTTTAATTAAAACAGTAACTGGAATAACTGATATTTTGAAATCTACTAGAAAGCATAGTGATTGTGTGGGCACAACAATATGAATACTATGTGGCCAATTTTCTTAAACGTGGACTCCCAGATAAAGAAATATTGTCTAAATACAAGAGGCATTTTATTTCTTACTTGATTCCTGGGTCTTCTTTGTGTATTTGTTCCAAGTCTTTAGAGTACTCCTCATGTACAGTACTTTATCTCTGTGCTTCCTGTAATAAAGACTGGTCTGTGCTGCTCTCTCTCCTTGTGTAGGGTGACTGGTGTTATTCACCCCTCTATAGTGTGCTGCAAGCAGACTGTATTAGGTGGACCTTCTAGGTTCCACCCACAGTTCTGCTCTCTGCATTGGCTGTGTGCAGAAAGATGGTGATATTTTGCAAGGTAACATCTAGGTCTGCAAAGGCAATTGATGCACACAAGAGAAATACTATATCCTTTATATCCTTTCCGGCTATTGACTAACATATTCACATGAAAGTTTTTGTCAAAAAACAAAACAATAGTCTAGAGCTGCAATAAGAACAATTGTTGGATGTGAGTCAAGATCTAGTTCAGTATTGCGATCCTTATAGCAAAGATATACAATTAGCTGACCTTCAGCTTTTGCAAAACTACAAGTCCCATCATGCCTCTGCCTCTCTGTGTCATGCTTGTGGCTGTCAGAGTCTTGCTATGCCTCATGGGACTTGTAGTTCTGCAACAGCTGGAGGCCCGCTAATTGCATATCTCTGCCTTATAGTGTGAAGTCCAGATGGGCTTTTTATGTTTCAGGCTGGGTTCACACTATTGCGAATTGGATGTGGGTTCTCTGCATCCAATTCACAATAGCAGGAGATTTTGACCAGCTCTCTATGGAGCCGTTTTGCATGTCTCCTCTGCGACTCCAGTGCGAATTTGCACAGGGGTCCTGTGCGTCTTTTGGTCTGTTTCAGGGCTGTTATATTATATTCTATCCACTGCTTTTCAAATACACTTTCAGGCAGGCAAGTGATTCAGTGATCCGCAGTGCATAAAATATATATACTGTCTCCTACATATATATCCACTGCATTCTAGTCTAGCCAAGCCTTTATCTGACTGCAGGCCATTGCTGGTGTACATTTTCAAATACGCTTTCAGGCAGGCAGGTGATTCAGTGATCTGCAGTGCATAAAATATATATACATATATATCCACTGCATTCTAGTCTAGCCAAGCCTATACCTGACTATAGTCCATTCCCGGTGTACGTATTCAAAGACACTTTCTGGCAGGCAGGTCAGGCAGATGATTCAGTGATCTGCAGTGCATAAAGATATATATATATATATATATATATAATCTCCACTGCATTCTAGTCTAGCCAAGCCTATACCTGACTGCAGGCCATTCCTGGTGAAATTTTTCTAGTAAACTTCAGGCGGTGTTTTGCTAATCCAATTTTACAGCATGTCTGGAAGGCCACCAAGGAAAGGCAGACGCTCACAGGCCACTAAAAGAGGGCAAGCAGGCTCTGTCTACAGCCTACAGCCAACAGTGCTAGTCATGGACATGGTGCATCCTCAGCACGTGGCCGTGGGGCATGCTTGTCCTTTTTTATTTTTTTTTTTGACAGCTGGCCATGTTGAGCCACAACGTGCAGAAGAGTTGGTAGAGTGGATCACAAAGCTGTCCTCATCGTCCTCATCCTCTGTCACCCAGGCTAAGACAAGTTTGGCTGCCAAAGCGGCCTGTTCCATCGGCTCAACGGCATCAGTCACTCCTTCCCTAGCCCCACCATCATGTCCTGAGGAGTCCCCCGAACGGTTTGACCAGTGTTGGGTACATCCTGTAGGAGGATGCGCAGCGTTTTGAAGACTCCGATAATGGTACCCAGGTTGAGGATGAAGGCAGTAACGTGAGCCCAGTGAGAGGGGATGCCCAAGAAGGATAAGAAACTGGCAGTCATGTTCCCCCAGCTGCAGCATACTGCCAGGTTTGCTCCAGTGACGAGGAGGGAGGGGATGATGAGGTCACTGACTATACGTGGGTGCCTAAAAGAAGAGAGGAGGAAGAGGAGGCACATCTCCAAAGAGGCAGGATGCCCTCCAAGGGCCAGCTTAGGGGCAGCCATCCGACTGCATCACACCGCAGAGCTCCACATGTGCAGGGCGCTGCTGACTCCATGCGTTTTTTAAAAAGTTCTTTGGTGTGGGCCTTTTTTGAGACGTTTGCAGCAGATCGCACCATTGCTGTTTGCAACATATGTCTGAAGCGTATAAGCGTAGCCAAAACAGCAGCCTCTTGGGCACCACATGCTTGACCAGACATATGTCGAGCTCCAATGCATACCGTTGGCAACGGTACTTAAAAGACCCACACCAAAGAACAAGGCGGACCTCTCTTTGCTCCTCATCAGCTGGGATTTCCAACCCCACTATACCTTCAGTCCTCTCAGAGACCTGCACTGAGAGGAATGAAGGTGTAGAATTAGGTGTCCCAAGCACGAGGATGGTGAGCAGTGACAGTGCATGCATCAGGGATACTGTTCCTCTTGTCTTCCTGTTGGAGCACACGCTGCGTGGAATAATTGACAGGGCACTTGAGGCAGAACAGAGGGAGGAAGAGGAGGACTTTCTTACCTCTCAAGGCCCCCTTTATCCAGACAGTATGCCCGCAGGCCCGCTTATCACACAGGAGAAGGATTGTGTCAGCATGGTGGAGCCTGGCACTCAGCATCAGCAGCAGTCTTCAAGGGATCGTTTTCAGTCCCCAGGAACCCATGGATTATACGTGGCTGGGAGGAGGTGGCTGCGGATCATGTCGTCCTTAGTGACCCAGAGGACTCCGGACCAAATGCCTCAGCAAACCTACGCTGCATGGCCTCCCTGATCCTGCAAAGCCTGCAAAAGGACACTCGGATTCGTGGTATCAAGGAGAGGGATCAGTACTTGCTGGCAACCCTTCTTGATTCACGTTACAAGGGTAAGGTTTCAGAACTTATCCAGCCTTCGCAGAGGGAGCAGAGGATGAAACATCTTCGGGAGGCCTTGCAGAAAGGTTTGTGCAATGCGTTTCCAGAGCCTGGGAGGTTACAATTTCCTGGTCCTCCTGGACAACGTGTCGTGTTGCTGAGGCTTCGGTCAGTCACAGAAGGAGCGGTGGAGAAGGTGGCCGTCTGACCGATGCGTTCAGACAATTTTTTTAGTCCACAGCCCCAAGGTCTGATCGGTTCCAGCAACCATCGCCAGCATCTGATTTACATGGTGCAGGAAAACCTTGGGGCAAGATCAGACTTGGAGACCTTTCCAACCGAAAATCCACTGGGTTACTGGGTCTTGAGGATGGATCACTGGCCAGAGCTTGCACAGTATGCAATTGAGCTACTGACCTATCCTGCATCCAGTGTTCTATCTGAATGCACATTCAGTGCTGCTGGAGGCTTTATAATCGATCACAGAGTGCGCCTGTCCACAGACTAGGTTGATCGGCTCACCTTCATAAAAATGAATCAGTCTTGGATCACCAGCTACCAAGCACCTGATGCTGATGTAAACAAATTTAATTCTTTAATGAATGTGAGATCCCTTGAAGACTGCCTATGCTGATGCTGAGTGACTATCCTGTTATGCTGAGTGACTATCCTCTTCCTCATCAATTTTCATGCTGATAGCTTGTAAGAACATTTTTGGTTCTGGGCACCACCACCAGTGCCTAAAGCCCAAATTTTCTGCCCCTGTTTAACAGGGGCGTGTAATTACAATTTTTGCTGTAATATTTTGCAGCAGGGCTCGTTCCTGCTCTCAACTAGAGTATCTGTGAGGGGTTGCAATGTTGTGGCACCAGTGCCTAAAGCCCAATTTTTCTGCCCCTGATTAACAGGGGCGTGTAATTACAATTTTTGCTGTAATATTTTGCAGCAGGGCTCATTCCTGCGCTCAGTCTGTGAGAGGTTGCAGTGTTGTGTCACCACCACCACTGCCTAAGACCCAATTTGTCTGCCCCTGTTTAACAGGGGCGTGTAATTACAATTTTTGATCTAATATTTCACAGCAGGGCCCGTTCCTGCACCCACAAAGAGTAACTGTGAGGGCTTACAGTGTTCTGGTACCACCAACACCTAAGGCCCAAATTTCTGCAAAGTATATAGGACAGGCCATATAGTATATACAGGCTGTCCCCTACTTTCAAACATCCGACTTACAAACGACTCCTACTTACAAACAGAGGGAGACAACAGGAAGTGAGAGGAAATCTACCCCTAGGAAGGGAAATTCTCTCTGTAAGAGTTATTATGGGAAAAAGGTGTCTCCACTAATGCTTTACTATCACCAATCCTGGTTTCCCTAAAAACCCAAAATTTTCAAAATCCAATTGTCATTGGGACAGAAAGTGAGGTGAAATCTTCTGAACAGGGGCACAGACAGCAAAACAAATGTTACAAGGGTGATGATAACCCTTCCCTATGTTATCCCAAAAAAAAAAAAAATATAGATTTTTTTTGGCTGGAGCTACACTTAAAAAATGTACCTGTTCCAAATTACAAACAGATTCAACTTAAGAACAAACCTACAGTCCCCGTCTTGTTTGGACCTCCTGTATACTGCTGTTCAGAGTATATAGGGCCTGGGGGCCCCATGCCTTTTCTTTTTTTAATTTGGGTGCGGGGTTCCCCTTAATATCCATACAAGACCCAAAGGGGCCTGGTAATGGGCTGGGGGGGGTCACCCATGCCGTTTTTTCTCAATTTTCATCCATATTGCCAGGACCCGACATAACATTACAGCCGCAAGCATTTTTAAGTGACTTTTATTCCTTTAGAAATGTTGTTTTGTGCAGGGACTGTTCTAAACACGGGAAACACGCGCCACTTTACAGGCATACTATAGACACCCCCCAGGTATGATATTTAAAGGAATATTTCACTTTTATTTTTTTTTCACTTTAAGCATCATTAAAATCGCTGCTCCCGAAAAAACGGCCGTTTTAAAACTTTCTTTTGCATTGATACATGTCCCCTGGGGCAGAACCCGGGTCCCCAAACCCTTTTTAGGACAATAACTTTTATATTAGCCTTTAAAATTCACACTTTTGATTTCTCACATTCGAGTCCCATAGACTTTAACGGTGTTCGAATGTTTGCGCGAACATTCGATCCATTCGCACGTTTGGCTAATCCCTAGTCCCTTTCTCGAGGCAACCTCTGAAGCAGTTCTAGGAAACAGCAGGGAAGAATTTGTGTAACTTAGCAGGGGTGTAGTACCAACTAGTGTGTAGCTTCACCACTGTTTCCTTCACCGCCACAGATTTTGTGCATTTATGCATATTGAAGATCCTGTCAGACCATTCTTCCGGGAAAGCTACCACCCCCGTCTCCGCCTCCCAGCTGGTTATGGCAGTAGATTTTTCTGGAAGGCCTAGGCCGCCCGGGGAATTATATAATAGGGAGATTGTCCCCTTATCTCTGGATGCGGGGCCACATAGATCTTCAAATGTTGTAACTGGGTTAGGGGTTGGGGTCCCCAATATAGTATGCCAGCCTGGGGTTGGGAGGGAGCAATGTGAATTTTTTCTTATATAAGGACCATAGATGTAGGGATTGGCCCACTACCATGTTTAATGTGGCGATATCCTTGGGGCGAATTGTCCTGGCCCACAGTAATTTGTGGAGAAAATATGGAGCTATTGAAATCCGCTCAAAGCGGAGCCAGGGGATTCCGTGAGGGGGGTATGCCATTGTGCCAGTTGTAGTAGTATAGCCAGAGGTTTGGTAATCCCAGTCCGCCCGTGGCCCTCGGTCTATATATCATTTGCTTGCCTAGTCAGGGTTTTTTATTTTGCCAGACAAATTTGTTTAAGTCGCGTTGTATTGGGTCAATTGTCTGGCGTGACGCATAGGTGGGGAGGGCTCTAGTATGTCTAAGTATGTAGCAGTTGTCTGATACGAGTAAATGCTGGTGGGTTGTTGGCGAGATACAGTTTGTGAAGCGTAGGGGCTAACTTGATCCCTAAATATGATAGTGCCTGTCCATCCATGGAAAAGCCAAAATTGGATTGGATAGAGGAGGTAATATGTTGGGGGAAATTCATCGCGAGGGCGAAGCATTTGCATTTGCTTAGGGTGGAAATAAGATTGGGAATTGAGACTATTGGGTCAGACAAAAACATGAGGACATTGTCCGCGTATAAACTTAGTTTTAGTTGAACTCATGATCACCTTTTTGTATAACCCTTGATGTTGGGGTCTAGGCTGATTGAGCGCACCAGGGGTTCGATGACAAGGGAAAATAGGGGTGACAAGGGGCACCCTTGTCTTGTTCCCCTGCCTAATGTGAAGTACTCGGAGTTGCAGCCCGGGAGTCTAATCCGTGTGCGTGGATGATGGTAAAGTGCCCGAATCAGTGGACAAAGGCCACTGAAAAGCCAAAATTTTCAAGGGTTAGTTAGGTAAGGCTATAGAACGCTATCGAAAGCCTTGTGGATGTCAAGGCTTAGGAGTAGCACTCTGCGAGAGTGTAAATCAGCATCTTGGATGATGTTGGACGCGAGTCTGATATTGTCCGTGATTTGTCTGGTCGGGATAAAACCTGTTTGGTCAGGGGAGATTAAGGAAGTAATGATATTCGAGAGCCTGTCAGCTATAAATGCGGCCAAAAATTTTCAAATCGGTATTGATGACCGAAATTGGTCTATAGTTTTGGGGCAGGGAGTGGTCTTTGTTGGGTTTTGGGATCAGGGACACGTTCGCTAGAAGTTTGTAATCTGGAAAAACGTTGCCTTTGAGAACGTGGTTAACCACTTCAGCCCCGGAAGGTTTTACCCCCTTCCTGACCAGAGCACTTTTTACAATTCGGCACTGCGTCGCTTTAACTGCTAATTGCGCGGTCATGCAATGCTGTACCCAAACGAAATTTGCGTCCTTTTCTTCCCACAAATAGAGCTTTCTTTTGATAGTATTTGATCACCTCTGCCGTTTTTATTTTTTGCGCTATACACGGAAAAAGACCGAAAATTTTGAAAAAAAATGATATTTTCTACTTTTTGTTCTAAAAAAAATCCAATAAACTCAATTTTAGTCATACATTTAGGCCAAAATGTATTCGGCCACATGTCTTTGGTAAAAAAAATGTCAATAAGTGTATATTTATTGGTTTGCGCAAAAGTTATAGCGTCTACAAACTAGGGTACATTTTCTGGAATTTACACAGCCTTTAATTTATGACTGCCTATGTCGTTTCTTGAGGTGCTAAAATGGCAGGGCAGTACAAAACCCCCACAAATGACCCCATTTTGGAAAGTAGACACCCCAAGGAATTTGCTGAGAGGCATGTTGAGCCCATTGAATATTCATTTTTTTTGTCCCAAGTGATTGAACAATGACAAAAAAAAAAAAAAAAAAAAAAAATTACAAAAAGTTGTCACTAAATGATATATTGCTCACACAGGCCATGGGCATATGTGGAATTGCACCCCAAAATACATTTAGCTGCTTCTCCTGAGTATGGGGATACCACATGTGTGAGACTTTTTGGGAGCCTAGCCGCGTACGGGGCCCCGAAAACCAATCACTGCCTTCAGGATTTCTAAGGGCGTACATTTTTGATTTTACTCCTCACTACCTATCACAGTTTTGAAGGCCATAAAATGCCCAGATGACATAAAACCCCCCCAAATGACCCCATTTTGGAAAGTAGACACCCCAAGCTATTTGCTTTGAGGCATGTTGAGTCCATGGAATGTTTTATATTTTGACACAAGTTGCGGGAAAGTGACAAATTTTTTTTTTTTTTTTGCACAAAGTTGTCACTAAATGATATATTGCTCACACAGGCCATGGGCATATGTGGAATTGCACCCCAAAATACATTTAGCTGCTTCTCCTGAGTATGGGGATACCACATGTGTGGGACTTTTTGGGAGCCTAGCCGCGTACGGGGCCCCGAAAACCAATCACCGCCTTCAGGATTTCTAAGGGCGTACATTTTTGATTTTACTCCTCACTGCCTATCACAGTTTCGGAGGCCATGGAATGCCCAGGTGGCACAAACCCCCCCCAAATGACCCCATTTTGGAAAGTAGACACCCCAAGCTATTTGCTGAGAGGCATGGTGAGTATTTTGCAGCTCTCATTTGTTTTTGAAAATAAAGAAAGACGAGAAAAAAAAATTTTTTTTTTTCAATTTTCAAAACTTTGTGACAAAAAGTGAGGTCTGCAAAATACTCACTATACCTCTCATCAAATAGCTTGGGGTGTCTACTTTCCAAAATGGGGTCATTTGGGGGGTTTTTTTGCCACCTGGGCATTCCATGGCCTCCGAAACTGTGATAGGCAGTGAAGAGTGAAATCAAAAATTTACGGCCTTAGAAAGCCTGAAGGCGGTGCTTGGTTTTCGGGGTCCCGTACGCGGCTAGGCTCCCAAAAAGTCCCACACATGTGGTATCCCCGTACTCAGGAGAAGCAGCAGAATGTATTTTGGGGTGTAATTTCACATATTCCCATGGCATGTTTGAGCAATATATCATTTAGTGACAACTTTGCGCAAAAAAAAATAAAAAAAATAAAAAATTGTCTCTTTCCCGCAACTTGTGTCACAATATAAATTATTCCATGGACTCAACATGACTCTCAGCAAATAGCTTGGGGTGTCTACTTTCCAAAATGGGGTCATTTGGGGGGGTTTTGAACTGTCCTGGCATTTTATGCACAACATCTAGAAGCTTATGTCACACATCACCCACACTTCTAACCACTTGAAGACAAAGCCCTTTCTGACACTTATTGTTTACATAAAAAAATAATTTTTTTTTGCAAGAAAATTACTTTGAACCCCCAAACATTATATATTTTTTTTAAAGCAAATGCCCTACAGATTAAAATGGTGGGTGTTTCATTTTTTTTTTTCACACAGTATTTGCGCAGCGATTTTTCAAACGCATTTTTTGGGGAAAAAACACACTTTTTTACATTTTAATGCACTAAAACACACTATATTGCCCAAATGTTTGATGAAATAAAAAAGATGATCTTAGGCCGAGTACATGGATACCAAACATGACATGCTTTAAAATTGCGCACAAACGTGCAGTGGCGACAAACTAAATACATTTTTAAAAGCCTTTAAAAGCCTTTACAGGTTACCACTTTAGATTTACAGAGGAGGTCTACTGCTAAACTTACTGCCCTCGATCTGACCTTCGCGGCGATACCTCACATGCATGGTGCAATTGCTGTTTACATTTGACGCCAGACCGACGCTTGCGTTCGCCTTAGCGCGAGAGCAGGGGGGACAGGGGTGCTTTTTTTTTTTTTTTTTTTTTTTTCTTTATTATTATTATTTTTTTATCTTATTTTTAAACTGTTCCTTTCATTTTTTTTTTTTTTTTAATCATTTTTATTGTTATCTCAGGGAATGTAAATATCCCCTATCATAGCAATAGGTAGTGACAGGTACTCTTTTTTGCAAAAATTGGGGTCTATTAGACCCTAGATTTCTCCTCTGCCCTCAAAGCATCTGACCACACCAAGATCGGTGTGATAAAATGCTTTCCCAATTTCCCAATGGCGCTGTTTACATCCGGCGAAATCTAAGTCATAAAATGCTCGTAGCTTCCGGTTTCTTAGGCCATAGAGATGTTTGGAGCCACTCTGGTCTCTGATCAGCTCTATGGTCAGCTGGCTGAATCACCGGCTGCATTTTCAGGTTCCCTGTTGAGACAGGAGAGCCAGAGAAAAACACGGAAGACGTTGGGGGGGGAGGGGCATTCCCTCCCACTGCTTGTAAAAGCAGTCTAGAGGCTAATTAGCCGCTAGGATTGCTTTTACATGAAAGCCGACCGCTGGCTGAAAAGAATGATACCAAGATGATACCTAAACCTGCAGGCATCATTCTGGTATAACCACTCAAAGTCGTGAATGGCGTACCTGAAGACAAAAAAATGGTTAACAATAAAGCACAGTAAACGGTAAGGTATAAAAAATTGCATACCTGGAAAGCAAACATGATAAAACATAATAACAATAAAACATTGCAGAATATAATACAGTAAAAAAGAACAGAACAATAGAGAGAGAGAATAGAGAGAGAAAGAACAATAAAACGACAACTATTTTTTTTTTATTTTATATTTTTGTATGTGTTTTTTTTTTTTTACACTTTTTTTTGTAACTAACTTTTATAACTGTAACCGGTTCCAGGTTCGGGTCTCTCAAAATGCGATGGCATTTTGGGAGACCCTGTGAAAGTGTGCCTAGTCTGTGGAATGCTGTACCCTACGCTAATACTCAACTAGTGCATGGTAGCGTTCAAAATATTCACCAATGCAAAGACCAGGATTGTCAGGACAGGAGGGACAATAATAGCGGGTGTCACGCCTATATCCGCGCTTGCTGCAGACACGACATCTTTTTTGGGGGGTTCGTTGGGTAGGGGTACTCGGGAGGACATAAAGAAAATGCCTCTCATGCAGCCGACTGCATTTGGTTGGGGATGTGAATGGGGGAAGTACGGGCGCTGCAGAAGTGGTGGGTTCCCAATTAGGATTGGCGAATGCAGCAGGAAGGGCACTATGGGCACGACGGGCCTGTGTTCGTCTTCTTGGTGGCAGCAGGACACTACTTGTGCTTGCCACCTCACCAGCTTGAACTGCACTTATGGGACTCGCCACGTCACCAAGTGTTACTGCAGTGCTGGTTTGACTACGACCGGGGTGTACTAGGCCGCTGGTGCTTGCCAGTTCACCAAAACGCTACCAAAAAAACTGTTAGCGATCGCAAGGATCAGGCCTGACTCTGCGAACGCTGCAGTTATGCGTTTAGTGTTTTGTAAGTGACAGTGATCGATCGATACTGCACTTGGGTGGGCTGGGCTGGGCCGGGCGGAGGGGCAAAACGCAGGTGCTAGCAGGTATCTGGGCTGATCCCGCTAACACTGCGTTTGTGGGAACCCTAAACTGCTGGGGATGCTAGTATAGATCTGATCAGATCAGATATTGATCCGATCAGATACTATACCACTAAGGGAGGCGTATGCTGCGTGCGTGGGTGTTAGCGGTACTGGCGCTAACCTGACGCTGCCTGGGGCTGGTGCTTGCCAGTTCACCAAAACGCTACCAGAAAAACTGTTAGCGATCGCAGGGATCAGGCCTGACTCTGCGAACGCTGCAGTTATGTGTTTAGTGTTTTGTAAGTGTCAGTGATCGATCGATACTGCACTTGGGTGGGCTGGGCTGGGCCGGGCGGAGGGGCAAAACGCAGGTGCTAGCAGGTATCTGGGCTGATCCCGCTAACACTGCGTTTGTGGGAACCCTAAACTGCTGGGGACGCTAGTATAGATCTGATCAGATCAGATATTGATCCGATCAGATACTATACCACTAAGGGAGGTGTACGGTGCGTGCGTGGGTGTTAGCGGTACTGGCGCTAATCTGACGCTGCCTGGGGCTGGTGCTTGCCAGTTCACCAAAACGCTACCAAAAAAACTGTTAGCGATCGCAGGAATCAGGCCTGACTATGCGAACGCTGCAGTTATGCGTTTAGTGTTTTGTAAGTGACAGTGATCGATCGATACTGCACTTGGGTGGGCCGGGCAGAGGGGCAAAACGCAGGTGCTAGCGGGTATCTGGGCTGATCCCGCTAACACTGCGTTTTCGGGAACCCTAAACTGCTGGGGACGCTAGTATAGATCTGATCGGATCAGATATTGATCCGATCAGATACTATACCACTAAGGGAGGCGTATGCTGCGTGCGAGGGTGTTAGCGGTACTGGCGCTAATCTGACGCTGCCTGGGGCGACGCATATCACCGCCGGGCGATCAGGGGGCTAAACCTTTATTAGGTAATAAACGGCGGGTGCCCTGACACTATAAAAAATAAACAAACTAACCAGCGTCACCCGTAACACTTATATGGTGATCAGTGGTGAAAGGGTTAACTAGGGGGCAATCAAGGGGTTAAAACATTTATTAGATAGTATATGGGGGTCCCTGTCGCTATAAAACGCTGACGGCGAACCTAAATATTTACGTTTCTAACTAGCGTCACCAGCGACACTAATACAGCGATCAGAAAAATGATCGCTTAGTGACACTGGTGACAGGGGGTGATCAAGGGGTTAAAACTTTATTAGGGGGGGTTAGGGGGGTATCCTAGACCTAAAGGGGGGTAATACTCACTGCCCTAACACTGTAACTGTCACAAACTGACATTATGCAGTAATCAGAAAAAAAAAAAAAAAAAAAAATACTGCTAATGTCAGTTTGTGACGGGGGGGGGGGGGGGGTGATTGGGGGGGGATCGGGGGGCGATCGGGGGGGGATCGGGGGTGTAAGGTATGCCTGGCATGTTCTACTGTGTGTGTTTGTGTTGTGTGCACTTACATGTCTTCTCTCCTCGGCGCTGGACGGAAACTGCCAGACCGAGGAGAGATGACATCACATCCTCTGCCTGTGTGAAACTACACACAGGCAGAGGAGGATTCCCATTGGCTGGGAGCGATCGCGAGGGGGGGGCCACGATCGGATGGTCTCCCCCTCGCCTCCCGACGCTCCCAGTCAGATGCCGACCGCCGATGGCACCGGGGGGGGGTCCGATCGGACCCCCCGCCCGCGGGAGGCAGATCACGTACAGGTACGTGATTCTGCCTGCCCGTGCCATTCTGCCGACGTATATATACGTTAGGCGGTCGGCAAGTGGTTAAAGAGAGATTTTAGATATGCAGCCAGAAACTTTGACTGCACCAAAGATTGTGGAACGTGTTGTTATGGATCATTTCCTGAGATCTCTTCCTACTCCCATCCAAAAGTCGGTAAGCCATGGAGACCCAGAAACAGCTGACAAGCTTGTGGATCTGGTTGAAAGGTACTTGGCTACAGAGAACCTGACCTCCTCTTCCAGGGACTCACGGACTTACCACCCTAAGACCAGATCATCCCCAGCGGCGGGTAAGATGACTCCAAGGGGTGAGGGTGGAGAGAGTGAGAGGGTGGGAGTTCTACCTAATGTCTTGCGAGAGCAGCTCAGGAAGTCAAGGCCACATGAGGCAGCGAAAAAGATTATTTGCTGCCGGCAAGAGGGACATATTGCAACAAATTGCCCAGTTGTGGATGAACCTATGCAATGTGACTTTCTAAGGGACAGACGTCAGTCGCTGTTTGCGACAGTTGCATGCACTGCCATTCGGGGAACGTAAACATTTATGCAAATTGCATATTAATGGTAGAAATGTTATGTTGCTGGATTCAGGTAGCCTGGTAACATTGGTAAAAGCTGAATTAGTTACTACAGAGGTCTCTGGGAATAACAAGGTGGCTGTTATTTTTGTGTGCATGGGAACACCCGAGAGGATCCTGTGGCTACAGTGTTTTTTGAGACCCACAAAGGTAACCTATCTCATCAGGTGGGGTTAGTGTCTCACTTACTACATGATGCCATTGTGGGGAGGGATTTTTTTTCCCAAAATTCTGGGATAGTCCTGGCCCATGGGCACCTTTTTGGGAGATCATTTGGGGGCAGAAAAAAAACAGAGTGTTGCAAAGATTCTATTGGCCTGGGGTCATGAAGAAAATAGAAAATTATTGTTCCTCCTGCCCTGTGTGTCAGAAGTCGGCACCTATGCCCCATTTCCATAACCCGCTGGTACCTCTTCCCATCATTGAGGTCCCCTTTGAGAGGATGGCAATGGATTTGGTAGGTCCGATAATAAAGTCCACTAGGGGGTATCAGTACATTTTGGTTATACTGGACTATGCCACCCGCTATCCAGAAGCGATTCCTCTGCGAATGACCTCTGCCAAGACGATAGCCAATGAGCTATTTCTCATTTTTATCCGCGTGGGTATTTGTAAAGAACTGCTTAAGGACCAAGGTACACTCTTTATGTCCTGGGTTATGAAAGAACTATGCAAGTTGTTCAAAGTGACACAATTGCATACATCCGTGTATCACCCCCAAACGGATGGGTTGGTTGAAAGGTTAAACAAAACCCTAAAGCAAATGTTAAAGAAGGTGGTGGATCGAGATGAAAAGGATTGGGACTGTCTAATTCCCTATTTGATGTTTGCCATTAGGGAGGTACCACAATCCTCTACGGGTTTTTCCCTCTTCGAGTTACTCTCTATGGGAGACACCCAAGAGGGCTGTTAGATATCGCCAAGGAAACTCGGGAAAGTGAGAGTTCTCCTCACAGGAGTGTGATTGAGCATGTCGCCCTGATGCAAGATAGAAATGCACAGCTAATGCCAATCCTAAAGGAACATTTGGCCCAAGCACAGTTAGCACAGCAGAGGGTGTACAATCGTGGGGCCAAGACTCAAACCTTTTCTCCGGGGGATAGGGTATTGGTACTAATTGAAAGCAAATTCCTGGCCAAATGGCAAGGCCCATAGGAGACAATGGAAAAAGTGAGTGAGGTGAATTACAAGGTCAGACAACCAGGAAGGCGAAAGCCAGAACAGATCTATCACATTTAATCTGTCGAAAGCCTGTAGGGATAGGGAATCCCTAGTCGCAGAAACTTTGTCACCAGCTCAGTCTTATTGCTTGGTTCCTGAGGTTGGAATAGCAGTCACCTTATCGAAAACCCCAATAACAGGAGGTTTAAAAGCTTGTGCTCCGCAACAAAAGTTTTCCCTGAGCTCCCGAGACAAACATCTGGAGTAGAGCATGATATTATCAGACCGCCTGGTGAAAGGGTGAATCTAAAACCCTATCACATACCAGAGGCCCGACGGGAGGCAATAAGTGAGGAAGTACAGAGAATGCTTGAGTTAGGGGTGATAGAGGAGTCCCATAGTATTAGTGCCTAAACCGGATGAGAGCTGGCGACTTTGTAACGATTTTCGACAGCTGAATAAAGTTACAAAATTTGTGGGGGGTGTGGCCTAGCAGAGCATGTGAGCGGACGCATCTCAGAGCAGCTCTGGTCTCTCCTGTCTCAATCCTTCACTATCCTGGGTCGTTAGCGACCGAATCACCGAACCACACAGCCTACCCTGATGCCGAGAGTCCCCGCTCTGCAGTGAGGTGTATTTTTCTGGTGGATGGGCAACCGAAAGAAACAACCGCCGGCCAAGATGAACATTACTACACCCTCCTGCCAAGATGGCCGCCGCAGCACAGAAACGCACTATGTCTTACCAGCATCTACCCTGATCTCTTTGGGGAAGCCCCTGATTCTTCTCCGCAGTCCTCCCCAGGTGTCTCGAACCCCCCACATATATCCTCCCAAATATCTCTCGCCAACAATGAAGGGGATGGCACGGGCAATGGGCCTGGACCTACACAGATGTACTCAGATGTACTACGCACCTTCAAAGTAAATCATACCGATCTAATGGGGATGATGGCTGAACTTAAAAATGACTTTTCAATTATGCGGCAAGATGTACAAAAGATACGGGGTTGGGTTACTGAAACCAAATGCCGCATTAGTGATCTGGAAGACACAGTTAACCACACACTGCTTAAACTTAGTACATATGGCGGGAAGATGGCAACCCTGGAGAACAAGTGGATGACCTTGAGAACCGCCTCTGCCAGAACAACCTGCGATTAGTGGGTCTCCCTGAACAGATGGAGGGGTCTGGCCCGGTGGCTTTCCTAGAGAGCTGGCTGGAGCAGGAGTTCAGCCGTGAGGCTGAAACATTCACATGTTTCGTGATTGAATGGGCCCACAGGATTCCCAGGTCGGTCTCTCCCAGCAGAAAATCCTCCCCGAACCATGGTGATCCGTCTGCTGAACTACAGGGACTGGAACTCCATCCTCCGTGCCGCTCATCTGAAAGGGAGCCTCAAAATCAACAATGCGGTGGTCTCATTATTTCCAGATTAATCCGTGGCTGTTTGCAACCAGAGAGAAAAATTACAGCAAATCAAGCAGAAGCTGCGGGAGAATTCCTTTCAATATTCCATGTTTCTGACTACCTTTCGGGTGATCCACCAGGGGAAAACCCACTTCTTTCAATCTCCTAAGGATGCCTTGATGTGGTGGGAATCGCTGCCATGGCTTCCCAAGCTCCCCATCTGAGAGGAGATGTATTTAACCTATCGGCCTATATATCTTCCAGAAAATGTGGAACTTTCAGCAACTCTCAATGTGTGGCTTGGTTCACCAATATGTCTCTAATGCAGGAGAGTCCCAGGCCCTCTTTCACTAAGTTGGCATGAGCTGCTATGAGGGATAAAATGTTCAATCCCCACCCCCCCCTTTTTTCTTTTTTTTTTTTTGAACACTGACTTTTTGTTTTTTTTCTTTCTTTTTTGGTTTATGGGAACAGGCCATGCACCCTGCACATGGTACAAGTTTAGGGTTTAGGCCCGCTCTCTTTTTCAGGAGTTGGACAGGGTTGTTACCTTTTGGGTAACCTTTACTTATATGTATATAGTTTTATTGTGGTGTGTGCAGGGGCGGATCCAGGGGGGGGGCAACAGGGCAATTGCCCCCCCCGAAATAATAGCACTGATATTGTAATAACAGTCACTCATTTGCTTGCCGCTGCCTCTGCCCGACTCCGAGTCTCTCTCTCACATCAGCCGATCAGCGGTGCCGAGAGAGAGACTCGCGTCTAATGTTATGTTACGGCCACTCACTGCCTGACAAGGAGGAGGTGGGTGGAGCCTCTTTCCTGCACTCGTTGCTAGACGCCAGGCGGCCCAGGCGTTAGCAACGAGTGACGTCACTGAGTCACGTCGGACTCGAGTCTCAGAGCCGACGTGACACTGACAGTGAGAGGAGCTGCTGGAGCCTGAAATATGGCCCAGTTGCACTGCACTTTAGTCTGTTAAAAGTTTATTCCGTTCACCCACAGTAACTGCACTAACATGTCCAGGCCAGCCAGCGTCCACAGTCAGTGGCGGCAGAGCGCCAGCATTCTTCTTTCTCTGCCCCTGACTGTGTTGTCCCCACCCACCGGCACCCTCCTCCCTCCATGTTGTCCACACTACAGGCCTCGGCTCCACCGCTCCTGAGTTGGTGTTGGCTCCACCCACCTCCTCCATCTTCTCCACCTTGGGCAGTCTGCAGAGCGGAGTGAATTGAAAATAAGTCAAGAAGACTTATTGAGAAGATTACTGGATCCATCCAATCCATCTCCACAGACTCCACTCCACCATTGCTCCTGCATGGGAATTGGGAACCCCTACCGGCCTTACCAGAGCACCAATTGACTAAACGTTAGTAAAAGAATGAATGAATGTCATGAGTCAAATCGCAAAATACATGTGTGCCATTATGTATGAAACAAAAAATGCCCTTTTAGTCTTGATCTGAACCCCTTCAGCGCCAAAAAGTTTTACCCCTCCTTGTGACCAGGCCATTTTTTGTGATACTGCGCTGTGTTACTTTGACTGGCTGACAATTGCGCGGTCGTGCGACGCTGTACCCAAATAAAATTGATGTGCTTTTTTTCCCACAAATAGAGCTTTCTTTTGGTGGTATATGATCACCTCTGTGGTTTTTGCGATATAAACCGAAAAAAAGCGACAATTTCTTCCACAGTTTAGGCCGATACGTATTCTTCTACATATTTTTGGTAAAAAAAATCCCAATAAGCATATATTGATTGGTTTGCACAAAATTTATAGCGTCTACAAACTATGGGATAGAATTATGGCATTTATATTTAATAATTTTTTACTAGTAATGGCGGCGAACAGTGATTTTTAGCGGTACTGCAACATTGCAGCGGACAGATCGGACACCTAACTGACACTTTTGACATTTTGGGGACCAGTGACACTAATAAAGTGATCAGTGTGGCATGGAACATGGCAAGTGACAATCTGCATCTGGTGACAGGTGATGTGGCAAGTGACAATCCGCAACGTGTGGCAGGTGACAGTGGCAAGTGACATGCTCGGGGCTCCCACTGATTCTGCATTATGGTGAGTTCAACCATTTCATTTTTTATAACAATGTAATTATAGTAATAATGCTCTTCAATCATCCTGGCACCATAAAAACCATGGTGCCATGATGATTGAAGTGCTAACACCAGCCATTTGCCCAATAAATTTACCCCAAAAAAACATATTTTCTGGCAGTGCCCCTCCCGAGACTAGGCTCTGGATCCGCCCCTGGGTGTGTGTGTGTGTGAATAAAGTATGGATGGACGAATGAGTGTCCACCGAAAATGTCTGGCCTACGATGCTGGGGTCGTGACTGGAGTCTGGACGGTTCTGTCCTTCCTCCCTTTCCATGCCCCAATGATGCCTCTACTACACTATGGCTGATTTAATTGTTTGCTCTTGGAATGTCCGTGGTCTGAACTCAAAGTTGAAAAGAGCTTTGATTTTTGATCGGATCAAACATTTAAAACCACATGTCTTGTGTTTACAAGGAACTCATCTGATGGGTTCAAAAATCTTAGCCTTAAAAAAACAATGGGTCTCCCATAACTACCACTTCACATATTCCAGTTATGCCCGGGGGGTGGCGATCATGATCCGTAAGGGGCTCCCCTTTTTCTTGTCATCAGATAATCACGGATCCCAAGGGCCAATTTATCATCCTACATGCCACTGTACATGGGGTTAATATATTGCTGGCCTCCGTACGAAGCTCTCCTCCCTACCACTTTACTCTATGCTCCTTGTAAGAGATGTTAACTCAGTACTACAACCTGCTGTAGATAGGTTAAAGCCTTCATTGTCTGAATCTAAGTTGTTCCTCAAGTGGTGTGAAACTTATGGATATGTAGACCTCTGGTGTTGGAAATACCCTTCTGATAGAACCTTCTCATGCCAATCTAAATCTTATTGTACCCTCTCACGGTTGGACTATGCTCTGACCACCAGGGACCTTCTACCATAAGTTCGGTCTGTAGTCTACATATTCCAGACTAGGGATGAGCTTCGCATTTGAGTCGAACCCATGTTCGACTCGAACATCGGCTGTTTGCCGAATTGCGAACGTTATGGGCCATTAGCGCCAAATTCTTGGAGCGTCACAGCCCATAATTCACTGCGGTATCGCAGTGCATTGCTGGCTGATGATTGGCCAAGCATGCACTATGACCCGCATGCTTGGCCAATCACAGCGCTGTCAGTAGAGAGAGCTGTAATTGGCCAAAGTCAGGGTGGCTTTGGCCAATTATGGCTCAGGGGGTTTAGAACATGCCCCACACTATATAAGGCCGCCTGCACGGTGGCCCTGTGTAGTGTGTTCCAGCGTGCTTAGATAGACAGAGAGACCGTGTCCTTTCATTTGAGTTAGCTAGATTAGGCAGGACAGTCAGTGAGTTAGCTGCACTTAGTGTATTTTGTGTGTGTGTGTGTGTGTGTGTGTGTGTATATATATATATGTGTGTGTATATATATATATATATATATATATATATATATATATATATATATACATCCCAGGTGGTGTGTGTGTATGTGTGTGTGTGTGTGTGTATATATATATATATATATATATATATATATATATATATATATATATATATACTGTATTTAGTTTCGCTAGATCCGTTCCTGTTATCTTCCTACTGACAGGCAGGCTTTTCTTGTTACAGTATTTACAGCTACCTGAAGAAACATTGCTGATGTTCTTTTGATCCTATTAGTACAACAGTCAGGCAGCTAGACTATTTAGAGTTAGTGTAGTGCGTCCTCCACACAGTGTTCAGTTAAAGCTAGTGTAGTGTAGTGCGACCTCTGCACAGTGCTCAGCTAAAACTACAAGTTAGTGTAGTGTGACCTCTGCACAGTGTTCAGCTAAAGCTACAAGTTTAGGGTAGTGCGTCCTCCTCACAGTGTTCAGCTAAAGCTACAAGTTGGTGTAGTGCTTCCTCCTCACAGTGTTCAGCTAAAACTACAAGTTAGTGTAGTGCGATTTCTGCACAGTGTTCAGCTAAAACTACAAGTTAGTATAGTGCGTCCTCCTCACAGTATTCAGGTAAAACTACAAGTTAGTGTAGTGCAACCTCTGCACAGTGTTCAGCTAAAGCTACAAGTTAGTGTAGTGCGTCCTCCACACAGTGTTCAGCTAAAGCTACAAGCTAGTTTAGTGTGACCTCTGCACAGTGTTCAGCTAAAGCTACAAGTTAGTGTAGTGCGTCCTCAGTGTTCAGCTAAAACTACAAGTTAGTGTAGTGTGACCTCTGCACAGTGTTCAGCTAAAACTACAAGTTAGTGTAGTGCGAGCTCTGCACAGTGTTCAGCTAAAGCTACCTGTAGAAGGTTTGTGGTGTTTTCCTGATCCTATCACTACTGCAGGCAGCTAAATAAGTTACAAGTTAGTTTTTTGCGAGCTCTGCACAGTGTTCAGCTAAGGCTACCTGTAGAAGGCCCAATTTTTCAGCCCCTGCTTAACAGGGGTGTGTAATTACAATTTTTGATGCAATACTTTGCAGCAGGGCTCGTTTCTGCGTTCCAACTTGAGTATCTGTGAGGGGTTGCAGTGTTTTGGCACCAGCACCAGTGCCTAAGGCCCAATTTTTCTGCCCCTGTTCAACAGGGGCATGTAATTACAATTCTTGAGCTAATATTTCACAGCAGGGCCCTGTGAGAGCTTACAGTGTTGTGGCCACAACACTTAAGGCCCAAATTTCTGCTGAGTATATAGGGCAGGCCCCTACTTTCAAACATCCAACTTACAAACACCCTACTTGCAAACGGAAGGAGACAACAGGAAGTGAGATGAAATCTACCCCTAGGAAGGGAAATTCTCTCCTGTAAGAGTTAATATGGGAAAAACGTTTCTCCTTTCCACTGATGCTTTATCACCAATCCTTGTTTCACAAAAAAACCCAAATTTTCAAAAAACATTTGTCATTGGGACAAAAAGTGAAGTGAAATCTTCTGAAGAGGAGCAGAGACAGCAAAACAAATGTCACAGGGGTGATAACCCTTCCCTATGTTTTCCAAAAAGCTTAAAATAGATTTTTTGGCTGGAGCTAAACACGTTAAAAATGTACCAGTTCAAAATTACAAACAGATTCCACTTAACAACAAACCTACAGTCCCTGTCTTGTTTGTACCGCCTGTATACTGCTGTTCAGAGTATATAGGGCCTGGTGGCCCCACGCCTTTCCTTTTTTTAATTTAGGTGCGGGGTTCCCCTTAATATTCATACAAGACCCAAAAGGCCTGGTAATGGACTGGGGGGTACCCATGCTGTTTGTCTCACTGATTTTCATCCATATTGCCAGGACCCGACATTACATTAAAGCCGCAAGCAGTTTTAAATGACTTTTTTTTCCTTTAAAAATGACATTTTGTGCAGGGACTGTTCTAAGCATGGGAAACACGCGCCACTTTACAGGCATACTATAGACACCCCCCAGGTACGATATTTAAAGGAATATTTCACTTTTTTTGTTTTTTACTTTAAGCATCATTAAAATCACTGCTCCCAAAAAAAGGACGTTTTTAAAAAGTTTTTTTTGCATTGATACATGTCCCCTGGGGCAGGACCTGGGTCCCCAAACCCTTTTTAGGACAATACCATGCAAATTAGCCTTTAAAATGAGCACTTTTGATTTCGATTGTTCGAGTCCCATAGACGTCAATGGGGTTCTAACGTTCGTGTGAATTTTCGGTCCATTGTCAGGTTCTGGTGCGAACCGAACTGGGGGGGTGTTCGGCTCATCCCTATTCCAGACTGTGTCTGACCATTCAATAGTACAGGTGAACTTAACCCTGGGTCATAAACCCACATTTCGGGCCTGGAGGCTCAGTCCCCTCTGGATCTCCACGCCTGAACTTCTTGAATCCACCCTGACTGATAGGCTTCACTATTGGACCTCTAACTCTGACACCGCAGTTACAGGACCATTGTGGACCTTTAAGGCAGTAGTACGGGGTGACTGCATATCACATATTAAACACTACCGATCTACTGGGAGAGCTATGCAATCTGCCTTAGAACAGTCCCTCGACGCTGCTAGATCCTGACATGTAGCAAACCCATCCTCTGAATCTCGTGAAGTGTTGGAGGCTCATAATGCATTGCAACTACATATGGTTGATGTAACGAAAAAACAGCAACTGCCTCTTTCCGCTCGCATATACGAGCATGGGGGGGGGTGGGGGGGTGGAAGGCTGTTGGCCTTCCTTGCCCATACTGACTTTCAAGACAGCTCAATCCCTGCCATACAACTCGCTGACGGGTCCGTTGTGTCCGATCCACTGATTATCAACCAGGAGTTTGCATCCTACTACTGTGAACTCTATGATGACCAGGTGATCCCTCAATAGACAGAGTTTACCGAATTTTTCTCCTCCATTTGGTTTCCCTGTACTTAGTGACTCTCAAAGACTCCTCCTGGAACAGCCCCTAATGATTGAGGGAGTGGAGATGGCTATTCGCTCTCTACCTCCCTCCAAAACGCCTGGCTTAGGTGGTCTCCCCTCTGAGTGCTACCAGACACAGTGGGGACGGAAAGTATTCAGACCCCCTTAAATTTTTCACTCTTTGTTATATTGCAGCCATTTGATAAAATCATTTAAGTTCATTTTTTTTTCCTCATTAATGTACACACAGCACCCTATATTGACAGAAAAACACTGAATTGTTGACATTTTTTCAGATTTATTAAAAAAGAAAAACTGAAATATCACATGGTCCTAAGTATTCAGACCCATTGCTCAGTATTTAGTAGAAGCACCCTTTTGATCTAATACAGCCATGAGTCTTTTTGGGAAAGATGCAACAAGTTTTTCACACCTGGATTTAGAGATCCTCTGCCATTCCTCCTTGCAGATCCTCTCCAGTTCTGTCAGGTTGGATGGTAAACGTTGGTGGACAGCCATTTTTAGGTCTCTCCAGAAATGCTCACTTGGGTTTAAGTCAGGGCTCTGGCTGGGCCATTCAAGAACAGTCATGGAGTTGTTGTGAAGCCACTCCTTCGTTATTTTAGCTGTGTGCTTAGGGTAATTGTCTTGTTGGAAGGTAAACCTTCGGCCCAGTCTGAGGTCCTGAGCACTCTGGAGAATGTTTTCGTCCAGGATATCCCTGTACTTGGCCGCATTCATCTTTCCGTCGATTGCAACCAGTCATCCTGTCCCTGCAGCTGAAAAACACCCCCACAGAATTATGCTGCCACCACCATGCTTCACTGTTGGGACTGTATTGGACAGGTGATGAGCAGTGCCTGGTTTTCTCCACACATACCGCTTAGAATTAAGGCCAAAAAGTTTTATCTTGGTCTCATCAGACCAAAGAATCTTATTTCTCACGATTTTGGAGTCCTTCAGGTGTTTTTTTTAGCAAACTCCATGCGGGCTTTCATGTGTCTTGCACTGGGGAGAGGCTTCCGTCGGGCCACTCTGCCATAAAGCCCTGACTGGTGGAGGGCTGCAGTGATGGTTAACTTTCTACAACTTTCTCCCATCTCCTGACTGCATCTCTGGAGCTCAGCCACAGTGATCTTTGGGTTCTTCTTTATTTCTCTCACCAAGGCTCTTCTCCTCCGATGGCTCAGTTTGGCCGGAAGGCCAGCTCTAGGAAGGGTTCTGGCCATCCCAAACGTCTTCCATTTAAGGATTATGGAGGCCATTGTGCTCTTGGGAACCTTAAGTGCAGCAGAAATTTTTTTGTAACCTTGGCCAGATCTGTGCCTTGCCACAATTCTGTCTCTGAGCTCTTCAGGCAGTTCCTTTTGACCTTATGATTCTCATTTGCTCTGACATGCACTGTGAGCTGTAAGGTCTTATATAGACAGGTGTGTGACTTTCCTAATCAAGTCCAATCAGTATAATCAAACACAGCTGGACTTAAATGAAGGCGTAGAACCATCTCAAGGATGATCAGAAGAAATGGACAGCACCTGAGTTAAATATATGAGTGTCACAGCAAAGGGTCTGAATACTTAGGACCATGTGATATTTCAGTTTTTCTTTTTTAATAAATCTGCAAAAATGTCAACAATTCTGTGTTTTTCTGTCAATATGGGGTGCTGTGTGTACATTAATGAGGAAAAAAAAATAAACTTAAATGATTTTAGCATATGGCTGCAATATAACAAAGAGTGAAAAATGTAAGGGGGTCTGAATACTTTCCGTCCCCACTGTATAGCGAAACATTGGCCCCTAAACTTCTCGCCACCTTCCGAACATCCCTAGATTTGGGTAGGCTTCCTGACTCGATGAATGATGCACTTATTGTGGTTATACCCAAGCCTGGAAAAGATAAACTATTATGTGGGTCCTACCGACCCACTCCCTCCTCAGTAACGATGCCAAAATCTTAGCACTACGCTTGCAGAAAGTTATCCTGTCACTTATCACTCCTAATCAATCCGGGTTCATGCCAGGCCTGAGTACCTTTAACAACATCCGGAGGCTATATCTACATATCCATAAGGCTTTGATAGATAAACGCAGTGGTCTAGTACTTTCTTTAGATATACTAAAGGCATTTGACACTGTTCAGTGGCCCTTTTTATGGGAAACTGTCACAGATGGGCTTTGGTCCACAGTATGTGAAATGGGTACGCTTGCTATATGCGGATCCAAAGGCTAGAGTTCGTACTAATACAGATGTCTCATTACCTATTTTCGCTAAAGAGAGTTCCCTGGCAGGGGTGCTCCCTTTCTCCCCTTCTGTTCGCTCTTGCCATTGAGCCGCTTGCGGTGCAACAGACGACGGAGATTGGGGGGATTTGCTATGGCCCGCTGGAAAAGATTTCTCTGTATGCGGATGATTCCCTCCTATACTTTGATGGCAAGGAAGGCTCTTTCAACAAATTATTGAAGGTGTGGGGGGGGGGGGGGGGGGTAGTTTGGTGAGGTGTCTGGTCTGAGGGTCGGCTGGGAGAAATCCATAGCTTTTCTTATTGGTCTATCTAGAGAACTCTGGCTTATGTACCTCCCACACTTTCAAATACTTAGGGGTCTATGTACACAATGACATTTCCAAATATGAGATGCTTAATATTGCCCCAATTGTCAGCCAGATGACGGATAACCTCCGCACATGGTCAACACTGCCACTAAACCTCATAGGTTGTATTCATATCTTTAAAATGATTTTTTTTTTTTTTTTTTACCAAAATGTCTTTACTGTTTTCGAGCTGCCCCTGTCTTTCTTCCTAAGAAGCTTTTCTCGACCATTGAATCCGCCCTCTCGTCTTTCCTCTAGAATAATACCCATCCTTGGATCGCAAAATCATATCAGCAGGCATCTATACCCTCTGGGGGTCTCGCGTGCCCGAATTTGTGTAATTATTTCCTTGCATCTCAACTTACATACAGTTACATACAATTTAAAAGCTCAATGAGGGCTGTAGAGGTCTTAGGAAACCAATAGAGCCAGCTAAGGTAGACCCCGAGGAGAAGTTTGTGACGGGTAATATACAGCAGAAGTGGTGTCCATGGGGGGGGGTTGGATTTAGTATGGAGGTGTATGGAGGAAAGAAATATAGGACTTTGAGGAGGGGGGGTGGGGTAGGGAAGGGGGTTCAAGTTAGTGGGGCCCAAGTTATGATTTAATCGATAAAGCTCATGTGGGACAGTTTGTTGCTGTAAGCAAGTAGATTGAAATAAAAGAGATTTGTAACATAAAAAAAAAAAAGTGTAACAAACGCCACTATGATGTGAGTAACGAGTCGGGAAACTATTGAACCGTAAAGGTGAAACTTTTGCCCCCGAAAATGGACACTGACGTGGCAGAAAAAAAAAAAAACATACAGTGGGGACAGAAAGTATTCAGATCCCCTTAAATTTTTCACTCTTTGTTATATTGCAGCCATTTGCTAAAATCATTTAAGTTCATTTTTCCTCATTAATGTACACACAGCACCCCATATTGACAGAAAAACACAGAATTGTTGACATTTTTGCAGATTTATTAAAAAAGAAAAACTGAAATATCACATGGTCCTAAGTATTCGGACCCATTGCTGTGACACTCATATATTTAACTCAGGTGCTGTCCATTTCTTCTGATCATCCTTGAGATGGTTCTACACCTTCATTTGAGTCCAGCTGTGTTTGATTATACTGTTTGGACTTGATTAGGCACAAACTTGTCTATATAAGACCTTACAGCTCACAGTGCATGTCAGAGCAAATGCGAATCATGAGGTCAAAGGAACTGCCTGAAGAGCTCAGAGACAGAATTGTGGCAAGGCACAGATCTGGCCAAGGTTGCAAAAAAATTTCTGCTGCACTTAAGGTTCCTAAGAGCACAGTGGCCGCCATAATTCTTAAATGGAAGACGTTTGGGACGACCAGAACCCTTCCTAAAGCTGGTCGTCTGGCCAAACTGAGCTATCGGGGGAGAAGAGCCTTGGTGAGAGAGGTAAAGAAGAACCCAAAGATCACTGTGGCTGAGCTCCAGAGATGCAGTCGGGAGATGGGAGAAAATTGTAGAAAGTCAACCATCACTGCAGCCCTCCACCAATCGGGGCTTTATGGCAGAGTGGCCCGACGGAAGCCTCTCCTCAGTGCAAGACACATGAAGGACAACATGGAGTTTGCTAGACACCTGAAAGACTCCAAGATGGTGAGAAATAAGATTCTATGGTCTGAGACCAAGAGAACTTTTTGGGCTTAATTCTAAGTGGTATGTGTGGAGAAAACCAGGCACTGCTCATCACCTGTCCAATACATCTCCCAACAGTGAAGCATGGTGGTGGCAGCATCATGCTGTGGGGGTGTTTTTTTTTTTTTTTTTCAGTTGCAGGGACAGGACGACTGGTTGCAATAGAGGGAAAGATGAATGCGGCCAAGTACAGGGATATCCTGGACGAAAACCTTCTCCAGAGTGCTCAGGACCTCAGACTGGGCCAAAGGTTTACCTTCCAACAAAACAATTACCCTAAGCACACAGCTAAAATAACGAAGGAGTGGCTTCACAACAACTCTGTGACTGTTCTTGAATGGCCCAGCCAGAGCCCTGACTTAAACCTAATTGAGCATCTCTGGAGAGACCTAAAAATGGCTGTCCGCCAACGTTTACCATCCAACCTGACAGAACTGGAGAGGATCTGCAAGGAGGAATGGCAGAGGATCCCCAAATCCAGGTGTGAAAAACTTGTTGCATCTTTCCCAAAAAGACTCATGGCTGTATTAGATCAAAAGGGTGCTTCTACTAAATACTGAGGTAAGGGTCTGAATACTTGGCACAATGTGATATTTCAGTTTTTCTTTTTTAATAAATCTGCAAAAATGTCAGCAATTATGTTTTTCTGTTTTAATATGGGGTGCTATGTGTACATTAATGAGGAAAAAAATGAACTTAAATGATTTTAGCAAATGGCTGCAATATAACAAAGAGTGAAAAATGTAAGGGGGTCTGAATACTTTCCGTCCCCACTGTATATCTATGAATGGTTACATGCTGACCCTCAGACCCCCTCGACAGCTCTTCTATTAACCTCTTTTGACTCGACCACCTACCTTTTTTTTAAAGATGAGTTGCATAAAATACAATGGTTTAGGTGCTCCCGTTACTCCCCCATAGACATCGGCTTCCTGGCATGGAAAGAAGGGGAAAGTATACTCAGAATATCAGATCAGGGACCATCGCCACATACTCCCATATGGAACAACACCAACCTCCCTGAGCTCTATGGACACCCAGACTCAACTTGGTGGGATCGTTTTGTGGGTAACCCATCTCTCGCATGTAGTCCATGGGAACAACTTTGTGACTTTTGAGAGTCCTAAGGCGGGAAAGGAGTATAGATAACAAATTCTTATTTAAATACCTGTTACTCCAGCACACCATCCGTACACAACTTGGGACATTGACTGTAGAGCTCACAGAGACCCCTATGGAAGATTTGCTCTCCTATCCTGATATTGCCATATTAGTGACAACATTCTGACGGCAGACTGTCACTAAGGGGGGCCGACCCATTTCAGAACTCACGTGGTAAATGGTCGTTCTTACTACCTGAGCTCTCAGATGAGGGCTGGTAAGAGGCCATTGAGGTTTGCTTTCAAGATATTATCAGTACTGCTGACTGATTTATCCTATTTAAATTTATACACCACCTACATTATACTCCAACCAAACTGTCCTGCATGGGATTAGGGATTGCTGCTGCTTGCTCCAGAGGTAACTTAGCTGATGCAGACTTCATATGTTCTGGAGCTGCCCGGGGGCTGGCCTCATACTGGAGGGAACTGTTCAGTTTTTGCGAGAACCAACTAACGCTTCCTATACCTCACATTCGGAGGTTGGACAATTTTGTATACAGAACCCATACTCAAATCCTACTCAGCACAGTTTTGTATTACGCATGAGAAGTTATATTATTACACTGGAAGGATGTAAACTCTCCAACGACCCAAACCCTCTATTGCATAATTAATGGGGAACTCCCCAAATTCAAACCAATATATAAAAGAGTAGAGCGTGTACAGAAAAATTCACTAAAATATGGCAGCCATGGTTGGATAACACAAATTCATTTTGGGGCACAGTCTTCTCATCCCAGACAAGCTAATCAAGCTTGAGTTACAGTGAGTAGTACCCTCGCACGCCAAGAGGTAATTAAATAGTCGAGTTGGAAGTGGCTTCAAATAATATCAATCTTTTGCCTCTTTTGAAATCAAGAGTGAGGTGGGCTGAGACCAATGTACGTTGTAGGTGTATGAGTGTGTGCGTGACTGCTGTTTTGTTACTCTTGTGTTTACTTGTAAAACTTATAAACACCTTTTCAAAAAAAGTTACAAAATTTGAAACCTACCCCATGCCACGTATAGATGAGTTGCTTGACCTGGGAACCTGGGAACAGCCTGATACATGACCACGCTTGATCTGACCAAAGGGTATTGGCCAATTCACCTAGCCGAGTCGCAAAGGAGAAAACGGCATTTGTAATCCCAGAAGGGGCATTCCAATATAGAAGAATGCCGTTGGGTTACAAAATGCGCTGGCAACATTCCAACAGAAGATGGAGCAGATTCTGCGGCCCCATCAGAATTATGCTGCAGCTTACCTGGACGATGTGATTATCCATAGCACAGATTGGGTCTCACATCTGCCAAAAGGGCAAACAGTCTTAGACTCTGTCCGGGAAGCTGGGTTCATGGCCAATCCAAAGAAGTGTACCATTGGACAGGAGGAGGCCAAATATCTTGGGTACACTATTGGGAGGGGAGTGATAATATAACAAATCAAAAAAGTTGAAGCCATGCGGAGTTGGCCACACCCCAACAGCAAGGAGCAGGTACGAACCTTTCTAGGGATTGCTGGCTATTATTGGCAGTTAATGCCACATTTCGCTTCTTAAGCTGTGCCTCTAACCAACTTGACAAAAGGGAAAGAGTCGGTCATGGTTAAATGGACCCCGGAGGCAGAAGCGGCATTCCAGTCTATTAAAAAAGCCTTATGTAGCCAGCCAGTGTTGTACTCACCGGACTTTCTCTAAAGACTTTGTTGTATAAACTGATGCATCAGATGTTGGGTTAGGAGTAGTGTTATCCCAAGTTTGGAAGGGGGAAGAGGGTCATGTATCTCAGCAGAAACTTGAAATCCCATGAGGTAAATTAAGCCACGATTGAGAAGGAGTGTTTGGCTGTGAAGTGGGCTCTAGATTCCCTCTGGGACTATCTGCTAGGTAGACACTTTGACCTGGTTACTGATCACGCTCCCTTAAAGTGAAAGAGACCAATAGAAGGGTAAATAGGTGGTTCCTGGCCCTACAAGAATTTTTGGTAAAGCATCACCCTGGGGTTCAGATGGGAAATGTGGATGCTTTATCCCAGGTTCATGCATGCCTGACTACTAGTGTTCCAACCCCAAGGTCGAAACAAGAAGGGGGGGTTATGTGACAGCAGGCAGGTAAAATGGTTGTGTCCAGGATGGCAAATATGTGCGTCCTAGATTCAGGCTCTATGCAGATTTGTACCACTAGGGGGGGAGTGCTGAGAGTCCTGCAGGGGTAGAGTTAATGAGCCTAGCTGAAGTAAGTTGGCTCATTTAGACGTCTACAAAAACTCCCAGAATGCTTAAGGAGGTGCTCCATCCTGGAACCAGTTTTTGTGCCTGTTGAGACTGGGGAGTGTGATACCTGTCTGTGCGGCAGAGGCGTTGCTAGGAGGGTGCGGGGGGTGCGGTCCACACCCGGGTGACACCCTCCAGAGGGTGACACCAGGCTCAGACAAGTACCAGTACCGCGGCTCCCTCCTTCCCTTCTGGAATCTCTTCAGCTGCTTGCGATGTGCAGTTAGAGTGGGGGAGGAGGGAGTGAGGCAGAGAGACAAGGTGCCCGGGATCCCACCGTCCCGCACTCTACAGTCATCTCTCCCCGCTGGCTGCACTCACTGCAGACTGGTCTATAGCCGCCTCCTCCTCCTCCTTACAAGTACACAGACCAGGAGGAGGAGGGACACTGCTCTACAACATCTGCCTGGGGCTAAGGTACTGTAAGTAACAGGAATATTGCAGGGGAGGAGAACATTGCGATTGGGAGGTGCTGCATTGACAAGTAACATCTATGCTGCTAGGAGTGATTTTAGGGAAGGAGGGGGTGGGGTTTAGAGGATATGTGCTAGGGGGCTTTGATTTGGGTTAGAACTCGTGCTAGAAGTAGGAGGGGGCAGATTTAAAGTTTGACCCCCCAGCACAATTCCTCCTCCTTCTCAAAGCACCCCCTAGTACATATCCTCTAATCCCATCCCGGCTCCATCCACCTCCTCTGATCCCATCCCGGCTCCATCCATCCCCTCCGATCCTATCCTGGCTCCATCCACCCCTCCGATCCCATCCTGGCTCCATCCACCCCTCCGATCCCATCCCCATCCACCCCTCAGATCCCATCCCGGCTCCATCCATCCTGGCTCCATCCACCCCCTCTGATCCCATCCCGGCTCCATCCACCCCCTCCGATCCCATCCCGGCGACATCCATCCCCTCCAATCCCATCCCGACTCCATCCATCCCCTCCGATCCCATCCCGGCTCCTTCCATTCCCCTCCGATCCCATCCTGGCTCCATCCATCCCCCCGATCCCTCACATCCCAGTTCCATCCACTGTGGCAGGTTAAGGGGGGAGAGCCACATCGATGCACTAGCCTGGCTTAATGCTAGGGGGGGGGGGAGAGACACAGTTTTTTACCGCACCAGGTGACACCAACCCTAGTGACACCACTGCTGTGCGGTGAGACAATGCCTGTGTGGCAAGCCTCTTTAACAGGGAGATATAGATGCTGGGGGCAGCACAAGGCTACACCTAGCTGATAGCCAGGGAAGCTGTGTACGTAGTAAGTGGCCAAGTTGGCAAGGATTTATATTCCTGTTTGTTTTTCTGTTTCTTGCCATTGTATATAGTGTAAATAAACGGCACCTTTGTTTTTTCACCTTCACTACTGTTTGCTGTGCTTAATTTTTGTGTTGTGAACTGTTCCAGGGGGTCACACACACCCGCTGCCGAGCTAACCCAATAAAAAATAAATTTATATATATATATATATATATATATATATATATATATATATATATATATATATATATATGTAATTATAATACAGGGCTTTTTTTCTCGAAGAATAGGTACAGGGAACTTCCCCCGTCTGAGTCACCCCTTGTCTCTGCCCACTACCCACCTCTGACCACCGTCCCTTGATTCCACCCCCTACCCACCTACCAGTACTGCCCCTTTTAGAGAATACAGAACCAAGTATCATTTTGTGATGCTAAATCATTTGTATGGAACATGGTAATGATAAAATAGATCCCCTGCAGCCAGCAACAATAGACTCCCCCAGCAACAATGGACTCCACCCCGACAACAATAGATTCCCTGCAGCAACAGTGAACCACCTACAACAAAATATCACACCCAATAACAAAATATCCACCCAAGCAACATTAGACATCCCACCCCAGCAGCAACAACAGATCTCCCAGCAGCCAGCAACATAAGACCCCCCCAGCAACAATATATTCCCCATCAGCAACAATAGACCCTCACGCAAAATCAGATCCCCACCAGTGACTATAGATCCCCCAGCAGACAACATCAATAGACCCTCCAGCACACCCCATGCTATTACATACATTCAGTGCCGAAACTGCGTTCCCGCTGAGAAGAAGCCCTGTATATGTTATATAGGTGTGCCAGACCATGAATGTTACGGTGCCTAGAATACACTGGTAATATATTGTCGCATGCAGTAAGGGTAAAATAATGAGTAATATATAATCAACGTTGTACATTTACATTATAAATATACATCAGGTTCTTATATTAAAAAAACAAAACAAATAAATGATAAATGGGGCCGCCCATGTGTTAGCGATAAAGTGGCACTCGTTTTTGCGGTGCTTTACTGCTGTTTAAGTAGCGTTTTTTGGCCCCCAAAGAAGGGGTTAAAAACTCCCGTGTTGCGGCGCTTCCGAAGCGCTTTGGATATATACATTTCTACATCCTTGTAAGAGATTCTATTGTTCAACTTTGTAATATTAATATCCATTTTTTGGCCCTGATTAACTATATGCGCATTTTGAGTCCCACTATAGTGAACGATTTTTTTATGGTATCCCCTACATGGATAGACTAAAATTACATCATATCTATATCATATATAAATTTCATTGGTATAAGCATATAGGGCCCTTTTATCTTACATAATATGCATAATAATTTTATTTACATTTATTCTACACTTCCAAAAAAAACTTTTTATTAATAAAAAAAAATCTTTTCTCTGGAAAACCTTTTTATATATATATATATATATATATATATATATATATATATATATATATATATATATATATATATATATATATATATATATATATATATATATTTTTTTTTGACCATATTTTTTTTTGACCATAAAATATATATATATATATATATATATATATATATATATTTTATGGTCAAAAAAAAAATATGGTCAAAAAAAAAGTGTAGTAGAGTGTAGTAGAGAGTGTTGTAGTAGGTTTGTTTAGCAGTGTGGAGGCAGGAGTTGTATTTGAGAAGGGCAGATCTGTAGAGGGTAAAGTCTTGCAGGGATTTAGAGTTACACTATGCTCGCTCAAGGGCACGGCTGCGTCTCTTGAGACTTCTAGTGTCGTCTGTTTGCCAGGGCTGTGGCAGATGGGGCCTGGTTCTGCGTGTAGAAAGAGGAGCAAGTACGTCTAGGGAGGAATAAAATAAAATAAATAAAATAAAATAATAAATATAAAAATAATTGAACAGTCCCAAAAAGTAATGGATTGATATAGAAGAAAAAAGGGGACATTTTGTTAAAAAAAAAAAAAAAAATATATATATATATATATATATATATATATATATTTTTTTTTTTTTTTAACAAAATGTCCCCTTTTTTCTTCTATATCAATCCATTACTTTTTGGGACTGTTCAATTATTTTTATATTTATTATTTTATTTTATTTATTTTATTTTATTCCTCCCTAGACGTACTTGCTCCTCTTTCTACACGCAGAACCAGGCCCCATCTGCCACAGCCCTGGCAAACAGACGACACTAGAAGTCTCAAGAGACGCAGCCGTGCCCTTGAGCGAGCATAGTGTAACTCTAAATCCCTGCAAGACTTTACCCTCTACAGATCTGCCCTTCTCAAATACAACTCCTGCCTCCACACTGCTAAACAAACCTACTACAACACTCTCATCAAAACTCTCTCATCCAAACCTCGTCAACTCTTTTCTACCCTTATTTCCTTACTCTGCCCCCACCCACCAACTTGCTTACTGCTCAACAGATTGCCAACTATTTCAAAAGCAAAATTGACACAATTTGCAAGGAGATGTCGAGCATTTAACTTCCTCCCCTACCCAACATATCAGGTCCAATACCACACTCAATACTCTCCTCCTTCAGCCCAGTTACCACCGATGAATTTGATGAACTCCTCTCCATGGCCCACCTCACCACCTGTCCCCTGGACCCTGTCCCCTCACAATTACTGCGACCACCTTCCCGCTCTATCCTAAACTCCCTAACCCACATCTTCAACCTCTCCCTCTCCTCCGGCACCTTTCCTTCCCTGCTCAAACATGCACTTGTTACCCCCCCATACAAAAACCCTCACTAGACCCCACCTGTTTGAATAACTTAAGACCCATCTCCCTGCTCCTGTTTGCCTCCAAGCTCATTGAACGCCTTGTCCAGGACCGAATGAGTCGCTACCTTATGAACAACAACCTTCTCGACCCCCCCCCCCTTTCTGTCCACAACATTCCGCTGAAACTGCCCTACTAAAACCCATCAATGACCTACTAACTGCTAAAACCACTGGCCATTGCTCCATACTCATACTCTTAGACCTCTCTGCTGCCTTCAACACAGTTGACCACCTGCTCCTCCTCGGCAAACTACACTCCCTTGGCCTCCATGATTCTGCTTTATCCTGGTTCTCCTCCTACCTATCTCAGTGCACTTTCAGTGTCACTTACAACTCCATCTCCTCCACTCCTCTTTCTGTTGGGGTACTCCAAGGCTCTGTCCTTGGGCCCCTCCTATTCTTGCTCTATACCTCTTCCCTGGGCCAGTTGATAACCTCCCATGGCTTCCAATACCACCTCTACACCGATGACCCCCAAATCTATCTCTCCACTCCTCAACTCACCCCCTCTATCGCCTTACGGATCTCAAACTTACTGAATGACATATCTCAAACTCAATCTTTCTAATGCCTCGACACAGTTTATTATGAATGCTGCTGCAAGACTAATACACCTCACTAACATATCCATGACTGCTGCTCCTCTCTGCCAATCCCTTCACTGGCTTCCCCTACCCCACCGTATAAAATTCAAAATGCTAATCACAACATCGCCCCCAGCTACATCACCAACCTCATCTGCAGATATCGCCCAAATCGTCCCCTCCGCTCCTCCCAGGACCTCCTGCTCTCTAGCTCCCTTGTTATCTCCTCCCACGCTCGCCTTCAGGACTTCTCCAGAGCCTCTCCATCCTCTGTAACTCCCTGCCCGAGTATGTCCGATCAACCCCTAACCTAACCTAGAGAGCAGCACTCAGATCAATCAGGATGGGTGTGTGCTGTTGCTGCAGAGGTGGAGGAGCACGATCGTGGGGCCAGACTGACTGAGTAGAGGAGGGAGGCTCCAGGCAGACAAGCTGCAGCCAGCGGCGTGAGAGGCCGGGACATGTGGCAGAGGTGAAAGCCCACTGCACCCCCAGAACATCACCAGGACAGCGGGTGCTCGAATTGGCAGCCGGCTTGATGCTGGAGGGACGGCAGCCCTGAGCACAGGAGAGAACATGGAGTGACACACCTGGAGGACCCCCTCCTACACCCCCCCCCCCTTGAGACTTGGATGGAATATACAGGGGGAAAGGTGAGCAGACAGCTATGAGCTTTGTATGCGATCAACCTATGCACGGTAACTGAACATGAAACTTTGTTGAAAGAGTGAAACTTTGCATTTGCATTGGAAAACCTAATTGATTGAGAAACCTGGCATGTGTATCCTCCTGTCTGCACCTGTGTGATCCTCTATAAGGGAGCAAATGGATTAATGGACTGTGTGCAGTAAGCATTACACTTATGGACTGTGTGCAGTAAGTACCCCCATCAAATAATTCTCTGCAGCTATTACCTTTTGTACCACCACCCCCTCCCTTTAGAATGTAAGCTCTATGAGCAGGGCCCTCCTGTACCTTTTGTATTGAACTGTACTGTAATTGTGTTGTCTCCCCTATACATTGTAAAGCGCTGCGTAAACTGTTGGCGCTATATAAATCGCGTATAATAATAATAATATATGTTATACATGTAATTTAATCATGTTATATTAATGGACTAGGAAACCTTGGTGAAATTCTGTTGAATGTGAAAAAATCTGCATCTTTAACTGCAATACCCTGCTGTCTGTGAAAACCTCATTTGTGCATTTTTTTTTTTTGTGCATCTTTTCACCTGCTCTAGTGCGACCCCCCCCCCCCCCCCCAAATAAGAGAGGTGAGCAAACTGATGAACGAATTGGGAGCAGGTGGTATTATTTCTGCACGGGTTGTTTTGCAAGAAATCGGTCTATGTCATGGCAAGCAGACTATTAAATTTTGTTGAAGGTGAAATCTAAGTACCTGCACTCTGCAAACCTGGTTAAATGTGAAAATCCGGTATATATACCCATCTGCCTGCCCCAGTGTGACTTCGCCAATGGAAGTACTTATAGGGGAACAGGCAAACGGACTGTGAATAGCAAGAACTTATTTATTTATTTTTTATTATATAAGCTATGCTCACAATTTGCTGATGCGTTGGTAATTGATGGCGAAATTCTGTTGAATGTGAAAATCTTGCACCCTGAACTTGCTTTCACAAACCCTGCCAACGGTAAAAAACTTGCATGTACACCCTGTCATTTGTTACAGTAGGAAATACCTACAAGGGAGAGATGAGCAAACGGACTGTAAGCAACAAGTAAAAACCCTTAACCATATCTTGTACGTAATCTGCTTATGCACGGGTGATTGAATGTGAAATCTTGTTAAATAGGAAAATCCTGCACTTGCCTATAGGCCGGTAATTGATGGTGAAACCCTGTTAAATGTGAAAATCTTGCATTTACCATGCGCATCCGTGTGTCTGCCCCAGTGTACCCCCTGAAATCTGTTAATGCATGACGAATTGACTGTGAAACCTTGTTGAATGGGAAAACCTTGCAGGTGCATTGGCAAACCCTGTTGACTGTGAAAACCCTGCATCAGACTTCTTATCTATATAAATACTAGAATGACAAGCAGAACTACAAAAGGAACCGTGCCTAAAACCTCAAGGGAAAGCTTGAACACTAGTATGGACCAAAAAATATTTAACAAAAGAGGAAAATCCAAAAAGCCCTGTCCTGGAAAAACAACAAGCGACTAAATAAAAGAAAAAGTCTGCGAAAAAGAAAGGAGAAATGCAGGAGAAAACTAAAGCAGACGTCAGGATGGACAATGAAGTGGGTGCAGGAGAGCAAAGTACTTACGCCCAATTGCCAACTAAATCAGAAATAATAATAATGTTTGAAAGATTAGAAAAAAGATTAGAAAATTCTTTTAAGACAGAAATCGCAACAATGCGAGCTGACTTGGGCCATCTACTAAAAAGGGTAGAGGAAAAGGAGGACAAGAACGAAAAGCAAGCCTCAGAAATACAAGTACTAAAAACACAAGTTAAAACTCTGAAAACCAGTAAGAGGGAAATATTATACAAAATAAAAAATCAAGAAAACCAAAGCAGGCGCCAGAATCTAAGGATAAGAGCGCTTCCAGAAGAGAGAGGTGAAGAGCTGAAAAAAACTATGAAGGAAATATTTAACCCTCTACTGGACAGAGGAGAAGAGCAAGAACTCAAAGTAGACTGAGTGCATAGGATTAGGAAACCTACGTATCTGAACGCAGTAATACCCAGCTATATGAAGATAAGGCAGGGACTTAAAATGGAGAAGCGGACTGAGCAGTTGGGAAGCCTGGAGCGCTCCGGGGAAAAGCGGGCTGCCCCCCCCCCGGCGGTGGGTAAATGGCCGCCACGGTTGGAGTAACACCCCAAAGGTGGGAGACTCGTAGGAGGGAAATGGAAATTGGAATGAAATGGGAAATTTTGCAAGTCAAAAGCCGGGGGGAGGGGGGTGGACAAAACCTAGACCCCATTAAGAATAATCGTAAACTCAGAAATAGATTACATCTATATGAAAAGAGGAGGCAAATAACCCATCGCTATGAAAACAGGCTGCGAATAACTATACCATGACTCTAGTTAATTTTTTGACCTACAATGTGCGAGGGCTGAATACACCAAGAAAAAGGCATAAAATCTTGAAAGAGATCCAAAATCATGGGGCCAGGGTGGTCTCTTACAGGAGACACACCTGTCTCATGAAACTAATGTGAGGTTGTATTCCCATCAACTCCCAACTTGGTACTATGGCGACTCAATGACAAATAAGGCAAAAGGGGTTGCAGTTGGAATAGGTAGGGGAGTTCGGTTCTCCCTAAAGGACAGATTAACTGACCCGGAGGGAAGATTTCACTTCTTAAGGGGGAAGCTGCTGGGAATGGAATGCACATTGGCTAATATTTATTGCCCTAATAAAGGCCCAACCGTATATTTGGGGGAAGCCCTGGAAAAATTATCGGAATTTAAAAAAGGGAAAGTGTTCATGGCGGGGGACCTGAATTTTTTATATGGATCCAAAACAAGACAGTACGTACAGGGGACGAGGAACGCCCAATTGAAGGCGATAAAACAAATTACACCACTACCAGTTGGTAGATGTATGGAGAATACAACATCCCAGGATACAAGATTATACGTTCTACTCCCCTGTACACGGGACATACACTAGGATCGACTATTGGCTGATAGAACATAGAATGCTAGACTTGGTAGTCTCCACCAATATAGAAATAGCTACACTGTCTGACCATGCGCCAATGACCATGAAAATAAAGATACCAGAAACTCAGATACAAGCGTATTAATGGAGGCTAAATGAAGATTTTTTAGATAAACAAGGGGAGGAGATAATAAAAAAAAGAATTCGAGCAATATATTAGCTTAGAGAAACAAGGGGGGGTGGGGGCAATGGGATAGTTGCTGAAGCTAACCCTGTAGCACTCCCGCCCAATAATTTAACGGACTATCTCGGTACTGATAAAATAATAATATGCATTATTGAATAAAAAAGTTTTATTACATATAAAAAGCAGTTTACATATAATATTGAAAACAGATACTCAGGGTGCGCCCAAGGGGTATCTGTAGATGCAGATTATAGACAAGGGTTGTGGTTGAGGTGAGATCGGTGGTGGGGGGGTGGGGGGGTGGGATCAGTGGCAAAGGTGATGGTTGGAGGGGGATGGGATGAGTGGCAGTAGTGGTGGTGTGGGGTGGGATGAGTGGCAGTAGTGGTGGTGTGGGGGGTATCAGTGGCAGTAGTGGTGGTGTGGGGGGGTATCAGTGGAAGTAGCGGTGGTGTGTGGGGGGTATCAGTGGCAGTAGTGATGGTGTGGGGGGGATCAGTGGCAGCAGTGGTGTGGGGGGTATCAGTGGTGGTGGTGTGGAGGGTATCAGTGGCAGTAGTGGTGGTGTGGGGGGTATCCGTGGCAGTAGTGGTGGTGTGGGGGGTATCAGTGGAAGTAGGGGTGGTGTGGGGGGGTTTATCAGTGGCACTAGTGGTGGTGTGGGGGGGGAATCAGTGGAAGTAGTGGTGGTGTGGGGGGGTATCAGTGGCAGTAGTGGTGGTGTGGGGAGTATCAGTGGCAATAGTGGTGGTGTGTGTGGGGGGGTTATCATTGGCAGTGGTGTGGGGGTATCAGTGGCAGTAGTGGTGGTGTGGGGGGTATCAGTGGCAGTAGTGGTGGTATGGGGGGTATCAGTGGCAGTAGTGGTGGTGTGGGGGGTATCAGTGGCAGTAGTGGGGGTATCAGTGGCATGAAGGGGGGGTATCAGTGGCAGTAGTGGTGGTGTGGAGGGGGATCAGTGGCAGTAGTGGTGGTGTGGGGGGGATCAGTGGCAGTGTTGATATTGAGGGATGGGTGCCACTCACTTGCCGATCACTTGGTTCGCCCTCCTTGCTCCGTCTTGCTTGGGCGAGCAGAGAGGATGGGCGGGGCCTGTGAGTTAAGGCGGAGCCAGAGAAGATGGGCGGAGCGGGCAGGGACTGTGCCCGTGAGTGCAGGTGTGACAGAGAAGATGGGCGGAGACTGTAAGTGAAGGCTGAGCCGGAAAAGATGGGCGGGGACTGTGCGGGCGGAGAGGATGGGCGAAGCGGGCAGGGACTGTCCCTGTGAGTGAGGGAGCAGAGGATGGGCGGGGAGGATGGGCGCAGCCGACCGGACTCCGGGACTCCACATGAATGACTATCTCCTGGGCGGCGGCGGGCCCCCCCACAGTGGAAGAACTCAAGGGCCCAGTCGAAAATGCGACTGGTGCGACCTTGATAATCCCGCCACTGTGTCGAGCATTATATATCTCAATCATTAACGCAACTGACGATACTCAACAAGAAGGGTTAATTCAGCTAAGACTCACTAACCTTTACCGAAGGCTATGTGTACAAACAGACTGTATATCTCCGTTTGAAGAGAAATTCTCACGTGTTACCCACACTCATTATTCCGTCTTTGAAGCTGAATGCACCTTCGTGGCAACCCCCCCCCCCCCTTATTGAGTATAATAATATATGTTTCATGATCGCATATTGCGACTACCTGTTTAACTTTTTTTTTTCAGGTTCATGACATTGATATGTTGGGGATACACCCCCTACTAACCCTAACCCTGATATTAAAGGCCTTAAAGGCCTTAATTCCCAAAACTCAAAGGGCACCTCGAAATTGATCTATGAATAAGACTCCTACCCCAATCGTGGGCTTTCGGCGCGCACGAGATACCCCAGCGTGGCTGGGATCATGGCTCCCCATGACCCCATACCCCTTCTTGTTGGAAGAGCCAGGGAAGACATTGTGCCCTCCTTCTGCTTTTTTCCTTTGCACACTTTTGCATACGTATTCCTTTCCCTCCACCCTCACTGCACTTCTGACGAATTGTTATGGATGCCTCGACCTCATGATCTGCCCCGCCATACGGGTTTCATTTCAGTAATGACACAGTTCTTCTTGTCCTTCAGCCGCTAATATTGTGACAATGTCCTATATGTCGACTAACTTAGTAATCATTATTGTGGGACTCACACCCCCACTAATTTAACCAATTGTGTGTATATATACTATATACTAATGTTGTAATTTGGTGTATCCTGTTGTCTTTTCTTTTTACATGTAGCTGTGTGGTCTCCGGCTGCCTGTGTCTTTCCCACATAGGCGGACTTGTGTTTCCCCTGGTAGGGGTGTCCTCCTGTGATTCCACCCCCTTATTGCTCTCTCCGAGCCCAGGGCTCCCCGCCCACGGGCTCGGTCTGAACGCAGAGGCGCAGTAGCGTGGCCATTGCTCATCCGCGCAGTGCGGGGAAACTGGCCCAGTGACGTCAGACGCCGCCGGCCAGTGGCGTCCTTTGACGTCTCCTGGTTTGGGAGCTCATTTAACGGGTCTTCGGGTCCGCGTATGAGCATTGCGGATCTCTCCACTGGCGGTATTATGTGTGGGGCATGGGACAGGATGGATGTGACTGATTGTGTGACTGAGTCTATTGGGGATCACCACGGGTATGGTTATCGTTTATCCCTTTACATGTATTAACCCACATGATGTTACTTATACCGATACCTTTATGAATGACAGACTTACATACTTCCTGCTGGTCTGTCACCAGTAGGGATGAGCTTTGAGTTTGAGCCGAACGTAAGTTCGACATTGGCCGTTCGACCATTCATTGAATTACGATCATTATGGACCGTTCGTGCCAAATTCGAGTGGCGCGTCACAGCCCATAATTCACTGCGGCATCGCCATGCATTGCTGGCTGATGATTGGCCAAGCATGCACTATGACCCGCATGCTTTGGCCAATCACAGCGCCGTCAGCGAAGAGAGCCATAATTGGCCACAGGCAGGGTGCCTGTGGCCAATTATGGCTCAGGGGGTTAAGTACACGCCCCACACTATATAAGGCCGCCTGCACGTCAGACGTGTGGAGTTAGTTGGTGGCGTTTGTTAAAGAGAGAGACAGAGACTGTCATTTCATTTAGTTTCAGCAGGCAGGCAATTCCTTCCTGGTGTTCTGTTGCTCAGGGCTTTTTTTCAGCGGGAACGGGGGGGAACGCAGTTCCGGCATCTCCAGCACTGAATGTATGTAACAGAATGGGGTGTGCTGGAGGGTCTATTGATGTTGGCTGGTGGGGATCTGATTTTGTGTGAGGGTCTATTGTTGCTGATGGGGAATCTATTGTTGCTGGGGGGGGGTCTTATGTTGCTGGAAGGGATCTACTGTTGAGGAAGAGGTCTATTTTTACTGGCTGCTGGGAGATCTGTTGTTGCTGCTGGGGGGATGTCTAATGTTGCTTGGGTGGATATTTTGTTACTGGGTGTGATATTTTGTTGTGGGTGGTTCACTGTTGCTGCAGGGAATCTATTGTTGTTGGGGTGGAGTCTGTTGTTGCTGGGGGAGTCTATTGTTGTGTGGTGACTCCGACGGGGGGTAGTTCCTGCACCTATTCTCAGAGGAAAAAAAGCCCTGCTGTTACTAATACACTGCAGGCAGGCGAGACAGTTATTAGATAGCCGCAGTGTATTGTGTGTGTGTATATGTGTGTGTGTGTGTGTGTGTGTGTGTATATATATATATATATATATATATATATATATATATATATATATATATATATATATATATATATATATTGTACAGTTTAGCTTTATTTCACTGCAGACCGTTCCTGGTGTATTGTGTGTGCTATACTTCAGCCAGGCAGGTGACTCACGTGTGTGTGTGTGTGTGTGTGTGTGTGTGTGTGTGTGCGTGTGTGTGTGTTATATATATATTAGTCTAGCCAAGCCTATACCTTACTGTAGGCCATTCCTGGTGTACTGTTTTTAGTAAACTTCAGGCGTTGTTTTGCTAATCTAATCACGCTCACAGGCCACTAAAAGAGGGCAAGCAGGCTCTGTGTGTACAGCAAACAGTGCTGGTTGTGGACACGGTGCATCCTCAGCACGTGGCCGTGGGGCACGCTTGTCCTTTTTTTCAGGAGCTGGTCATGTTGAGCCACAACATACAGAAGAGTTGGTAGAGTGGATGACCAAGCCGTCCTCATCCTCCTCATCCTCTCTCACCCAGGCTCAGGGTACTTTGCCTGACAAAGCGGCCTCTTCCCTTGGCTCAATGGCATCAGTCACTACTTCCCTTGCCCCACCATGTCCTGAGGATTCCCCTGAACTGTTTGACCACAGTGTTGGGTACATGCTGCAGGAGGATGCGCAGCTTTATGAAGGCTCCGATGATGGTACCCAGCTTGAGGTAGGCAGTTACGTGAGCCCAGAGAGGGGGTGCCCAAGAAGGACAGCAAACTGACAGTCATGTTCCCCCAGCTGCAGCATACTGCCAGGTTTGCTCCAGTGATGAGGAGGGAGGGGATGATGAGGTCACTGACTCTATATGGGTGCCTGATGGGAGAGAGGAGGAGGAGGCACATCTCCAACGAGGCAGGGTCCAGCTTAAGGGCAGCCAACCGACTGCATCACACCGCAGAGCTCCGCATGTGCAGGGCGCTGCTGTCTCTGCGCGTTATTTCAAAAGTTCTTTGGTGTGGGCCTTTTTTGAGACGTGTGCAGCAGATCGCACAGTTGCTAATTGCAACATATATCTGAAGCGTATCTCGCGTGGCCAAAACAGCAGCCGCTTGGGCACTACATGCTTGACCAGACATATGTCGACCTGCCATGCAGTCCGTTGGCAAGCATACATAAAAGACCCACACCAAAGAACAAAGCGGACCTCTCCTTGCACCTCATCAGCTGGGATCTCCAACCCCACTATACCTTCAGTCCTCTCAGAAACTTGCACAGAGGAATGAAAGTGTAGAATTAGATGTGTCACTGCCAAGTACTTGCGGGCAATCTGCTATCGGTACACCAACGTCCGCTTGTACCAGACAAATTTCCCTGCCCCAGCTGCTGCACCGCCGAAAAAAAGTTCGCTCCCAGCCATCCACATGCCCAGCGGTTGAATGCTAGCTTGGTTAAATTGCTAGCACTTCAACAGCTGCCTTTTCAGTTGGTAGACTCTGCCCCCTTCTGTGAGTTTGTGGAATGTGCAGTTCCTCAGTGGCAGGTTCCCAAACGCCATTTTTTTTCACGGAAGGCGATTCCGGCTCTCTACCTCCATGTGGAAGGCAATGGGAGTTATTTCCGAAAGGCAACTCCACTTTGCACTACAAGTGCAAACTACACTTGAAATTGCACTGAAAGTGCACTTGGAAGTGCAGTCGCTGTAAATCTGAGGGGTAGATCTGAAATGAGGGGAAACTCTGCTGATTTTATTATCCAATCATGTGCAAGCTAAAATGCTGTTTTTTATTTTCCTTGCATGTCCCCCTCGAATCTACAGCGACTGCACTTCCAAATGCACTTTCAGTGCTATTTCAAGTGCACTTTGCACTTGTAATTTGCACATGTAGTGCAAAGTGGATTTGCCTTTAGTAAATAACCCCCAATGTCTTGGCCTCGCTAGACAGGGCGGGAAGTGGTAAGGTGCATATTACCGCTGACTCATGGTCCAGCAGGCATGAACAGGGAGGTTACTTATCTTTCATGGCCCACTTGGTGACTCTGCTGGCAGCTGGGAAGGATGCAGGACAGGGTGCAGTAGTGTTGGAGGTTGTTCCGCTACCACGCCTCCAAAATGCCACTAGTGGTGATTCTGACACACCTCTCTCCTCCACCCCCTCCTCTTCTTCTTCTTCTTCTTCTTCTTCCTCCATGGCCTCTTCCTGTGCTGATTTGTCCTCGGAACCAGCAGGGGCTACGCAAGTACGCAGGCAAAAAGATGCCATGCTTTGCTTGAGCTGGTGTGCTTGGGGGACAGGAGCCACACTGGGGCAGAGATTCTGTCAGCTCTGCAGGGGCAGGCCCAGAGGTGGTTACGCCACGCCAGCTTAAGGCAGGAATGGTGGTTTGCGACAATGGCACCAACCTCCTCTCCGCCCTCCGACAGGGACAACTGACCCATGTGCCCTGTTTGGCTCACGTCCTTAACTTGGTGCAGCGGTTCTTGGGCAGGTACCTGGGCTTACAGGATGTCCTGAGGCAGGCCAGGAAAGTCTGTGTGCATTTCCACCGGTCCTATAATGCCAGTGCTCGGCTGGCTGACTTCCAAAAGGAATTTTACCTGCGAAAGAACCGCTTAATCTGTGACATGCCCACCAGGTGGAACTCAACTTTGGCCATGATGCAGCGGCTGCACACGCAGCAGAGGGCCATCAATGAGTACCTGTGCAACTATGGCACCAGGACAGGGTCAGGGGAGCTTGGTTTTTTCCCCACACCAGTGGGCTATGATCAGGGATGCATGCACTGTCCAGTCACCATTTGAGGAGGCCACGAGGATGGTGAGCAGTGACAGTGCATGCATCAGTGACACTGTCCCTCTTGTCCACCTGTTGAAGCACACGCTGCATGGAATAATGGACAGGGTACTTGAGGCAGAACAGAGGGAGGAAGAGGAGGACTTCCTTACCTCTTAAGGCCCCTTTTATCCAGACAGTGTTCCTGCGTGCCTGCCGATCACACAGGAAGAGGAGGAGGAGGATTGTGTCAGCATGGAGGTGGAGCCTGGCACTCAGCAGCAGTCTTCAAGGGATCATTTACAGTCCCAAGAAACCCATAGACTTGTACGTGGCTGGGAGGAGGTGGCTGCGGATCATGTCATCCTTAGTGACCCAGAGGACTCCAGACCGAATGCCTCACCAAACCTATGCTGCATGGCCTCCCTGATCCTGCAAAGCCTGCAGAAGGAGCCTTGTATTCGTGGTATCAAGGAGAGGGATCATTACTGGCTGGCAACCCTCCTCCTTGATCCACATTACAAGGGTAAGGTTGTGGACCTTATCTTGCCATCGCAGAGGGGGCAGAGGATGAAACATCTTCGGGAGGCCTTGCAGAAAGGTTTGTGCAACGCGTTTCCAGAGCCTGGAAGGTTACAATTTCCTGGTCCTCCTGGACAACGTGTTGCTGAGGCTTCAATCAGTCACAGAAGGAGCGGTGGAGAAGGTGGTTGTTTGACCGATGCGTTCAGACAGTTTTTTTAGTCCGCAGCCCCAAGGTATGATCGGTTTCAGCAACCATTGCCAGCGTCTGATTCACATGGTGCAGGAATACCTAGGGGCAAGATCAGACTTGGACACCTTTCCCACCGAAAATCCTCTGGGTTACTGGGTTTTGAGGATGGATCACTGGCCAGAGCTTGCACAGTATGCAATTGAGCTACTGGCCTGTCCTGCATCCAGCGTTCTTTCGGAACGCACATTCAGTGCTGCTGGAGGCTTTGCAACCGATCACAGGGTGCACCTGTCCACCGAATCAGTCGATCAGCTGACCTTCATAAAAATGAATCAGTCTTGGATCACCAGCTACCAAGCACCTAATGCTGATGTAACCGAATAATTTCTTTTTTTTTTAATGTGAGATCCCTTCAAGACTGCCTATGCTGAGTGACTATCCTCTTCCTCCTCAATGTTCATGCTGATAGCTTGTAAGAACATTTTTGGTTCTGGGCACCGCCACCAGTGGCTAAGGTCCAATTTTCCAGCCCCTGTTTAACAGGGGCGTATAATTACAATTTTTGATGCAATACTTTGCAGCAAGGCTCATTCCTGCACTCCAACTAGAGTATCTGTGAGGGGTTGCAGTGTTGTGGCACCAGCACCTGTGCCTAAGGCCCAATTTTTCTGCCCCTGTTCAACAGGGGCATGTAATTACAATTCTTGATCTAATATTTAACAGCAGGGCCTGTTCCTGCGCCCACCAAGAGTAACTGTGAGGCCTTACAGTGTTGTGGCAACACCACCACACCGTCTACTACCAAAGGCCCAATTTTTCCAACCCTGTTCAACAGGGGCATGTAATTACAATTCTTGATCTAATATTTCACAGCAGGACCCGTTCCTGCGCCCACCAAGAGTAACTGTGAGGGCTTACAGTGTTGTGGCAATACCAACACCTAAGGCCCAAATTTCTGCAGAGTATATAGGGCAGGCCCCAACTTTCAAACATCCAACTTACAAACGACTCCTACTTTCAAACAGAAGGAGACAACAGGAAGTGAGAGGAAATCTACCCATAGGAAGGGAAATTCTCTCCTGTAAGAGTTAATATGGGAAAAAGGTGTCTCCTCCACTGATTTATCACTAATCCTTGATTCCCTTAAACCCCCCAAATTTTCAATATCCAATTGTCATTGGGACAGAAAGTGAGGTGAAATCTTCTGAACAGGTGCACAGATAGCAAAACAAAGGTTACAGGGGGGGTGATAACCCTTCCCTATGTTTTTTCAAAAAGCTTAAAAATATATTTTTTGGCTGGAGCTACACTTTAAAAATGTACCAGTTCAAAATTACAAACAGATTCTCCTTAACAACAAACCTACAGTCCCTGTCTTAGTATATAGGGCCTGGGGGCCCCACGCCTTTCCTTTTTTTAAATTTGGGTGCGGGGTTCCCCTTAATATCCATACAAGACCCAAAGGGGCTGGTAATTGGCGGGGGGGGGGGGGGGTTTCCCATGCCTTTTTTTTCTCAATGATTTTCATCAGGGGCGTAACTAGAAATCACAGGGCCCCATAGCAAAATGTTGTATGGGGCCCCCCTGAAAACAGCCCCCCCCCACAAAAAATAACTAATTCCATTGAACAACAGATTACCACACTCATGTGGCACAGTACCCAGGCAACAGCTTATATTAATTTCGAACAACAAAACAAAAATTTAAATAACCATATAATAAATTGCAAAATTCAAAGCATTGTGTGTACTACTCTTACTCTTTTATACTTACGTTTTGTAAAGGGCAAACAACGCAAACTGCTCCGGTTTGAGAGGAAAATTAACAGGATGACAACCTTGGTCTTACATTCTATGCACTTTAACTTGGCATAAAATTCTTAATTTTTGAGTTCACACCTACTTGATTTAGACCTTGATGCTTAAAGTGCATATTTTCAACATGTCTTTTTAAAATAACCAAAGGATAAGAAGCCATGGTTTCAACATCCAACAGCCAAAAACAAGCCAAATGTAGGGCAACAGAACATTAGAAAAAGTCAACCTGAAAAAGAGTGAATCTTGATCTAAAATATGAAGATATGATGATGATAAATTAACAATATCTTACTATATTTCTTTTATTTGATTCTATCCATTTCTCTCCAAAGCTGTTTTCCAGCCAAACAGGCAATGCAGAAGCCAGAAACTTGCCATCCTTTAATTTAATTGACTAGAAAGGTGTCATTTGTCATCAAAAAGGAAGATTTAGATGGGTAAATGGGCAAGGTCTACACACACTTTACAAAAGAGTGTATGCAGAAAACTAATTTTGAATGGATTAAAAAAAAATATTTGATTCACATAGGATGAAATTTTGCCTGATTTGCAATGCTCAAAGTGGGCACGTGAGGCAGCTGTGGACAGGTATGAAAAAGGAAAGTATCGGTTAACAAGCCAATTCAAGAACTGAGGCTAGTTAAACGAGTAAAGTGGAACTCTAGTCAACACAACAAAGTACAAAGCTGACATACATATAAGCATTCAGACAAAATATTTGTCAAATACTTATAATTCAGTTCAGCCAGTTTTCAGTTTTACACATCAAAGCGATCTTAGAAAGCCAGTCAGGTTTGCACCATTGTACCTTTACTGCACACTCAAACATAAGCTGCCAATTCTACCATGTATTTATTCAAATATTTGCCTAAAGTTCCACTTTATTATTTGCCAAACTGGAACCAAAGGGTTCTATTTATAACATATTTCCCATGCTCCTCAGCTTTATCTAATAGTCAAAATACAATATTACATTCCATAAGTTTGACCTGAAAAACCAAAAAACAAAGAACATATCTTTTTGTGCCAAGTGGCAAAAAAGAAATGTTTTGACATTTTCAGAGGGTGAATGGCTCTGTGAATAGGTTATAAATAGACCCCATGGTTTAACCCAAAGAAGAAAGGCTATGGCTGGCAACAAAACCAAACATGAACTTTGAAAGCTCTTCCAACTTGTATACTCACAAAACACCACATCTTAGAAAACACATCTGCGTGCCTTCAATTCTGCAAAAGTGTCCACAATGTGGTTTAGGTCCAGTTTTTTTGCTCTAGCATTTTCAATGCTTAGGATAGCAAGCCCAGAAAGCCTTTGCTCAGACATAGTGCTTCTGAGATAATTCTTTATTAGTTTTAGTTTTGAGAAGGATCTTTCTGCTGAGGCCACAGTCACAGGTAGTGTTAGGAATAAAAGCAACGCTGTGCACACATCTGGCAGATTTGATGAAAGAGCACTATTCTCAACTAAGAGCAAATGTGCAAGATCCTTCACAGAGGACAATTTCTGAATGTCCTCTTTAAGTGCTGATCTAAAACTTAGAAGCTGACCAGCGAAAGTTGATGAGAGGTCTTTTTCATACTTTTGTTGTAGATTTGATGCAGCTTTAAACAAATCATCATCCAATGGTGATACTAGAACTGCAGGTTGAATTATTTGTCTAAGCACCTATAGAAAACGTTGATTTTGAAACGTTCTTCAAGGTCCTCTAATCTCTCATCAACACACAATTCATCAAAATGCTTTTGACAGTGCGAATTCGTTTTGCTTCAAATCTGGGGGTAATATTCCATTTTTGTGCAAGCAATACAGCATTATTTCTGGCTTCCCCAAAACTGCTTCTGAAATTGGATAGCTCATCCAAGGATGTCTTAATTAAATGAGAAGCTTTGGACAAGTCCATGCTCTCTGACTGGAGGAGTTTAGACAGAGAATTTATGCTTGAGAATATTTTGGTTTGTAGAACAATTAGAAATATAGTTTGGAAGGACTCTAATTTTTTTTTCAGCCCCATTGCCTCTTCTCTTTCACTTTTTTTGGTAGCTACAAGGCTTATTTTTGATAGCGCTTTAAGTACATCTACAAAACGAAAACGCAAGGCAAGCAGCGACTCATAGCGAGATGACCAGCGTGTGGGACACAATTTCTTCAGTGTAACAGAGGATTCACTGGTAAATGAAGACAGGATCTCCCACCGCTTTCCACTGTCCCCAAAAAAATTGTGTAAATGTTGAACCACACCCATGAAGTTTGAGACCTCCGTAATCTCTGCCACAGCATCTTGAAGGACCAAATTAAGATTGTGTGCTACACAATGAACATAAAGTGCATTTTCCTCTCTCTGCAAAATTCGAGTCTGCACACCAGAATAGATTCCACTCATTGTGGCAGCACCATCATAGCCCTGACCACGGCACTTATCCAGAGAAATTCCTTTATCATCAATAAATGCAAGTATTTCTTTTTCTATACCTGCAGCAGTTTGGTCATGAATAGCATGAAATCCAAGAAATGCCTCATGTATGTTAATTTGTTTTGCTCTCGTATTTGTATCTCTTTCAATAGAAACATATCGGAGCACCTGGCTCAATTGTTTTTCGCTTTCCTCATCAATTGTTCCCTTTTTACGCCACTGATCATAGATTATGCAAGAATCCATATGAGTTTGAGATGTTTCATGAACCTGTATTTTTGTTGACAAGCCTTTCCATTTTTGTATCCCCTTTGCCCATGCTGGTTCAGAGCCTAGTTTTTTACTATCACCAAATAACCAGCATGGTTCACAGTATGCAACATTTAATTTGGGGGAATAACAGAGCCAGGTAATGGGGAGTTTAAGTCCTGTTTTTGTTGTTTTTTTCATAATATTTTATTGAAAAACACCTCTGTTCCTCATCATTGTCTCTCTTAAAAGGCCCTGTAGGTCTGCAAGGACCATTTGTGATTATAAATCTCTTCACATATGCATCTGTAATTGTAATGGGAAAGTTTGCCCTGTCTGTGACATATTTTGTAGATGCAATGTCAGTTAACACAGCTATGTCACTACTAGGCAAGTGAACATCGGCTGCTGCAAATGGCTCAGTTTCAGGATTATCCTTTTCAATATTGCCCTCAGTAACACCACCTAACTCCTGGCTTGTACTTGGTTCAATCAGGGGAAACTGGCTAAGTAGCAATTGCTCCTGTACTGGCATGTCAGTAATTGTGGGGTCAAGGCTTTCTGGGCTTGCCTCAGCAACTTTTTCTGCATCATAGTCTGCTGTAGAGCTCTGACCAACATTGGGCACATTAAAAAAATGTGTGATTTTTGGAAGTTTCTCCGTTTTTTGTAGGTGTCTTCCCTTTACGCTTGTGAGCGCCACTTTGATGATGGTAACTGGACATTATGGCTGAAACTGAAAAATACAGTACAAGGAAAGACCCTTACTCCTCACTTACATAGTTAACAACAAAACAAAAACACTGCCAATGAAATTCATTCATCAGTGACCGTGACCAGTAACATCATTCATCAGTGACTGTGACTAGTAAATTCATTCATCAGTGACTGTGACTAGTGGCATTACATTAATACAGCAGTTACTATGACCAGTACAGCCTGCAGGACATTATTACATCAGTTACTATGACCAGTGCAAGACATTTACCCCCCTCCCCCTGCCATGCTGCATATTAGAAAAATCACAGTTCATAATCATCACCATCAATGACCATGATCAGCAGTGGCAGTACAGTAATTCATTAGAGACCGAGACCAGTACATTCATTCATCAGTGACCGTTAGGGCTGGGGAAAAAATCAATTTAAATCTTGAATTGAGTTGAGAGGTCAAATCGATTCAAAATTTAAGCAAATCGATTTTTTTTTAGATTTTTTTTTTTAGATTTTTATTTTTTTCGTCCGCGAGGCCGGACGCCGTGGACTAGGCTGAAGCAGCGGCCTTGCCTAAAAACTCCTGCCCGCAGCTCCTCAGGACCGGTGCGGTGTCCAAAAATATAAATAAATAAATTTGAATCGTGAATCGAGTTTTATTTTTTTAAATCGCCGTTTTTTTTTGTCTTTTTTTTAGAAAATTGCCCAGCCCTAGTGACTGTGACCAGTAAATGCATTCATCAGTGACCGTGACCAGTAAAATCATTCCTCAGTGACCCTGAGGGGACCAGTAAATCATTCATCAGTGACCGTGATGTGACCAGTACAATCATTCCTCAGTGACCCTGAGGGGACCAGTAAATCATTCATCAGTGACCGTGAGGTGACCAGTACAATCATTCATCAGTGACCGTGACGTGACCAGTAAATCATTCATCAGTGACTGTGACGTGACCAGTAAATCATTCATCGGTGACCGTGACGTGACCAGTACAATCATTCATCAGTGACCGTGACGTGACCAGTACAATCATTCATCAGTGACCGTGACGTGACCAGTACAATCATTCATCAGTGACCGTGAGGTGACCATTACAATCATTCTTCAGTGACCGTGACGTGACCAGTAAATCATTCATCAGTGACCGTGACGTGACCAGTACAATCATTCATCAATGACCGTGACATGACCAGTACAATCATTTCTCAGTGACCATGACGTGACCAGTACAATCATTTCTCAGTGACCATGACGTGACCAGTACAATCATTTCTCAGTGACCATGAGGTGACCAGTACAATCATTTCTCAGTGACCATGAGGTGACCAGTACAATCATTTCTCAGTGACCATGAGGTGACCAGTACAATCATTTCTCAGTGACTATGAGGTGACCAGTACAATCATTTCTCAGTGACCATGAGGTGACCAGTACAATCATTTCTCAGTGACCATGAGGTGACCAGTACAATCATTTCTCAGTGACCATGACGTGACCAGTACAATCATTTCTCAGTGACCATGACGTGACCAGTACAATCATTTCTCAGTGACCATGAGGTGACCAGTACAATCATTTCTCAGTGACCATGAGGTGACCAGTACAATCATTTCTCAGTGACCATGAGGTGACCAGTGCAGCCTGCAGGACATTTATACAGCAGTTACTTGACTCCAGTGCAGGACATTTACCCCCCACCATGCTGCATATTAGAGAACACAGACACAGTTAGTTTATATTCCTCTGGATCACTGAATCATGCATCAGATTTTTTTTTTTTTTTTTTTTTCAAATATCAAGTTTATTCAACTCCAAACAGGGGTGGGGGCCCCGATACAGAGACATAAACAAAAAGCACTTTGTTGCAAACATTAAACAAGGGTCAAATAAGTACAAAGTATTATACAGTACATACTTAGGCGTGGAACTTCCGTGTATGTGGATATTTCTGGTATAGTTCAGGTTAACCCGAGACCACGTGCTAGTAACTACTGCACTGGGGTATCCCCTCCCCAACTTTTTCCATGTTTCTATAGAAAGTGGGGACCGAAGTCCCTAGACTGAAGAAGGGGTGGGAAGAATAAGGGAGAGGATTTAGAAGGGGGAAAAGAAGTAGGAAAAGAGTAGCGGGAGATGGGAGGAAAGGGAGACATGGCGGTAGTTGAACCAGTATACCGACCTCAACGGTATCTACTCCAAACGTGTGGAAGAAAAGTTATGAGCCGAGTAAGCGTTGTCCTTCCTCGGAATAAATAAACGCGCTCCAGATGTCCCAAGTTTTTTTTATGGGCTTCTTGTTTATGTTGTGCAGTAAGGATCAGGTCTTCCATTTTCTTTATATCCTCCACTCTCCGCAACCACAATGAAAGGGCTGGTGGAGGGGGTTGTTTCCAACAGAGTGGTATACATGTCTTCGCTGCATTGAGCAAGTGACATGTGAGGGATTTCTTGTACCTCTTGATGGGGATCGAGGAAAGGTGTAGGAGAAAGAACGCGGCCTCGTCTGGAATAATATACTCTGTGAACATTTGTGTGATCCGTCTGACTTCACTCCAGAAGTCCTTCAACTTCGGACATGACCAAAAAATGTGGATCAAGGTTCCCTCCTCTTTAGCGCAGCGCCAGCACCGGCTCAAGGAAGAAGGGAAGCATTTCTGAAGTCTGGAGGGGGTCAGGTACCAGCGGGTAAGAAGCTTGAAGTTCGTTTCTTGTATTTTAGTGCAGAGCGAGGATTTAAGGGCAAGTGTGATTATACGTTGTCGCTGTGCTACTGAAAACGAACAGTTCAGGTCTCTCTCCCATTTGGTCAAGTAGGGAAGTGGTGGTTGTTCTTTTGGTGAATTTAGCAGTGAGTAGGTTTGGGACAGGATATGGGCTAATGGGCCTTCTCCTGAACAGAGCTCTTCGAACGGCGTTTGTTGGCGAATAAACGTTTGTGTTTTTGGTAGGGAGTGGAGGAAATGGTGCAGTTGGGCGGCTTTCCAGAAGTGGAGTTGGTAGTCACCTGCTGGGTTGATTAAGTCAGATATAGATGGCCATTTTTCTCCAATGATGAATTTGGCTGCGTGGTCTTTATCTGAGTCTCTCAGGTTGTTATAGTCTACGGTATGTAATCCCGGAGCAAAGTTTGGGTGACCAAGGATGGGAAATAGGGGCGAGTTTTTTGTTGTGAGGGAGGTCTGCATGGCTATTTGGTGGCTATGTCTCAGGGTGGTACCTATTAGAGAGTGTGCCCTCAATTTAGGTGGGAGGGCATCAAAACACCACAGTGCACTCTTCAGGGGTATCAGGGTTTGGGATTGTTCAAGTTGGACCCAGAGTTTAAATGTTTTATTTCTCCTCCAGTCCAATATTCGCCCCAGGTGGGAAGCAAGATAATATTGACGAATGTCGGGTAGAGCTAGTCCCCCTTCTCTTTTGGGGAGCGTCAGCTGTGAGTGTTTCAAGCGGGGTTTTTTATGTGCCCATACAAATCTAGTGAAAAGGGATTGGATTTGCTTGAAGAATGAGGATGGGATATGAATGGGTAACGCTTGGATTAGGTAAGTGAATTTAGGGAGTACACACATTTTCAAAAGATTACATCTCCCAAACCAGGAGTGAAAACCTGCGTTCCATTTTTCTAATAGAATCCGGGTTTTGGTCAACAAGGGTGGGAAGTTCAGGTCAAACGTACGTGACAGGTCAGAGGGGATCTTTGTGCCTAGATACGTTAAGGCTGTATCTGTCCACTTGAAATTGAAGCTAGACTGCAAGTCTCTTAGTGTCGTAGGGGGCATAGAAATGCCCATTGCCTCTGACTTTGAGAAATTTATCTTTAAATGAGAAATGGCTCCATAGGTTTTAAATTCTTGCATGAGGTTTGGCAGAGAGATTCTAGGATTGGTTAGAGAAAATAATAGGTCATCCGCGTACGCTGAAATTTTGCAGTGGGAGTCACCAATATGAATCCCTGTTATGTCCGGATTTGCTCTAATAGTATATAAAAAAGGTTACAAGGACAGGGCGAATAGTAGAGGGGAGAGGGGACAGCCTTGTCTAGTGCCATTGGCAATAGAAAAGGGGCCTGATAGAACACTGTTAACTTTTACTTGGGCTGAAGGGTTGGAATAGATATTTTGAATCCACTTCAGCATCCTGTCTCCTAAACCAATATGACGGAGAACTGAAAACATGTAGTTCCAGTTCACCCTGTCAAAAGCCTTTTCGGCATCGGTGTTCACTAATACGCAGGGGGTCTTGTTATCGTTTGCCACATGGATAAGATTGAGGACCTTGATGGTGTTATCCCTTGCTTCTCTGGAGGGAATGAACCCGACCTGGTCGAGGTGTATTAGGTTTTGGAGATGTTGTGCAAGTCTAGTGGCAATTATCTTGGAGAATAGCTTCAGATCCAAGTTTAAAAGGGAGATGGGTCTGTAGCTTCCACATGCGCCTGGGTCTTTCCCATCCTTATAAATCAAAGAAATATGGGCTTTTAGAGTTTCACTCGGGAACCTAGCTTCTTCTCCTAGGGCATTAAAAAAAGCTACTAATCGTGGGCCTAAAATGGGAAAAAAGGCTTTATAATATTGAGCAGTGTAGCCATCTGGTCCTGGAGCCTTGCCTATTTTCATAGATTTCACTGCTGACTGGAGTTCCTCCAGAGTTAATGGTTCATCTAAGATCACCTGAGTTTCAGTTGGAAGGGATGGAAGTTGTGAGTCTGAAATGTATTTATCTATATTTGTTCGTTCGGAAAGGGAGCTAGGGAGATTATATAAGTCGGAGTAAAAGTCTCCAAATTCTTTGGATATTTGCTTTGGGGTAGTGGCTCTTTGGCCATCCGGGCCAATTATTTGTGGGATATAAGCAGCTGATTTGAGTTCTTTCACAGATTTGGCCAACAGTTTCCCGCACTTGTCTCCCGACTCGTAGGACAGCCTGCGACAAAACTGAAGGGCCGCCTTTGCCTTGTAGTGTAATAGGTCTGTTATTTGTGTGCGTAGTGTCATCAGCTTCGTCTCAAGGTCTCGAGTGGGTGTTTGTTTATGTTGCATTTCTATCGAGGCCAGATCTGCGAGTAATTTAGTGATTTGTTCGTTTCTTTTTCTTTTAATGGTCACCCCGTGTTTGATCAGGACCCCCCGCAGGACACACTTGTGAGCCTCCCACAATATTCCGGGGTCGCATCCCTGTGTATCATTCTCCCGAAAGTAGAGATCGAGCTCTTTGGTTACATCCTCCAGTACCTCGGGAATTTGTAGGAGACTCTCGTTTAGACGCCAAAATAGGGATCTGGGCGAGGGTCGGTCTGTGAGGATGTATGTGAGAGAGATGGGAGCGTGGTCGGACCAGGTAATCTGACCTATTGATGAGGAGCTCACAAGGTGCAACTGGTCGTGGGGCATCAAGAAAAGGTCGATTCTGGAATACACCTTGTGTGGAGGAGAGAAGAAGGAGTAATCTCTCTCCCCTGAGTGCTGAAGGCGCCATACATCAGTCAATTGAGCACTATGTAGAGTCTGCATTATTCGTTTCCTGGCAGTGGAGGAGAAGGAGGAATTTCCAGTTGATGTGTCTATTGAAGGGGTCAGGGGTACATTGAGGTCTCCCCCTAAGAGTAGTTGGCCTTGTTTGTATCCTGTCAGTTTTTCTATTGTGCGTTTAAGGAATTTGTCCTGGTGTTCGTTCGGGGCGTACAGTGTGGCTAGAGTGAACTGGTTCCCAGCAATCAAGCCCTTTACAAATATATAACGCCCCTCGGGGTCTGCCAGCATCTCTTGAAATTCCCATGGTAGTTTGCTGGAAATTACTATGGATACCCCCCTAGATTTAGATTGGGAGTAAGTTGAATGGTATACACGGGCAAAAGACCTATTCTGAAGTATAGGGGATTTATCAGTTTTAAAATGAGTCTCCTGAATGAAGGCAATGTCAGTACGTGATTTTTTAAGGTCATAGAGTAACATACGTCTCTTCTCCGGGGTGTTTAAGCCCCTGGCGTTAAGAGAGGTTACTTTAAGGGAATCTACCGCCATGTTTCGAGGTAAGAAAGGGTTAAACTAATCCAAAAAGGAGGGGAGGGGAAGAAAAAAAAAAAAAGGGGGGGGGGAAAGGGGGGAGGGGAAATAGGGTGGGTGGAGAGAGAAAGAATAGAGCAAAGAGAAGAAGGAGGGAGGAGAAGGAGGTATATGAGGGTTTAGGTCAAGTAAAAACCAACCTATGTATACCCTCGGATAACACAAATTAACTAGGTAGTCTTACTGACTTTCTTATGTACACAGAGCCGGAGCCCCGGCTGTACACAATGGCCTATGTGGGGAGTGGGTGGACAATAACCTGTAGGCGAGAGCCCAGAACTCCCACCCACCCCGACATCACATCAGTAGAAAGTAAAAGAAAGATAAAATAAAAACAGAATGCTGAAATCAACACTGAAAATTAACATTGGACTCCAGAAAACCTATGTTCCCAAAAGTAAGCTAGGTGATTGCTCATTTCAGCGTCGCGCTGTCACCGGAGCTGGTTTGTGGGTGTATGGCTGAAAACGAGCAATCTTATAACCTCTGCAGTCTACATCAATACACCGGGTTCTGTGTTCATCCCGGGTAAGGCAGGGGGACCATCAGCCTAAGGTGCAGTGGTATACATCTCCTCGAGCAGCTATAACATATAAACTACTAAAACTGAGAGTTCACTAGACATTTGAGCAGATGGATAGAGAGTGTTTGGATAAGAAGAAAGGTAGGTATTTGACACTCTCAGAGTCCGAGACCAAAGAGACTTCACACTCTACGTCTCTGCAAATAACCTTGAAGGCTAGTAAACACATTGAAAAGGCTATCTCCACTTCGCTCCTTATGTATGACAGTCTACAGCGTATGTTACAAAATTGGAAGGATACCCGGATAGGTTCTGTTGTTGAGGGTATAGGAGACATCTATACAGGAGGCGGTGAAGGCAATAGGCTATGGCAAAACTCCTGAAGTCCAGTGCCCTGCATGGAATGGCGAGGAGTAAAAAGAATGTCTTCCAACGCGTTAAGTGCACTGTTCCCCATGGTAGAACCAGAGTCACTGCAGAACGTGGCCTCAGTATACTATGAGCTCCACCATTAGGTAAACTGGGCAATAAGGTGGTATGTCTGCGGTGGTGTAGCAGAGTTTAGGGCAAAAGGTAGTAGGAGGGAATCTCAGTAGCTTCTTATGGTATGGCAGCGGGCGTACAAGGTGCACTGAGCCATTATCATCTTTAGTGTGAGAGCGTGTAGGGGAGAGGAATAGGAACACAAGGCCTGGAATTCTTAGCAGCGGCAGGTAGAAGATAATCATGGTTACTCACGTTTCCCGTATCTCATCTTGAGATAAAGAGCGGGGGTGGCGTCCGTTTCTTTGCGGCCTCTGTGGTTGGGGAGCTTGTCCCTTCGGGGTGGTTATTCACCCTGGCGCCCGTGGTAGATAATCCAGCCAGTTAGGTATGTCGATCGGGTCCGCTCCAAGGAAGGTGAAGAGCGCAGGCAGAGATTCCGGGGATCTCAGGAGGAACGACCTCTGGTCTTTGAGGAAGGTGACCGACAGCGGGAATCCCCAGCGATAGGTGGCATTGCTGCGTCTGGCCAGGTCCAGCAGGGGTTTCAGAAGGGCACGTCGGTGAAGAGTCGGTCTGGAGATGTCAGGTAGGATCTTCACTGTTGCTCCATCAAATTCCAGATCGCCTGCTTCCCAGGCACCGCGAGAGATGGTTTCCTTATGGATATAGTGATGTAGTCGGCAGATCACGTCCCGCGGTCTGGTAGGGTCTGACGGGCGGGGACCCAGGGCTCTATGGACCCGATCAATCTCTACTGTCTCAGGCAGATGGTCCCCCGCTACTCTTCTGAATATGTCTGTGACCGTGGCTAATAGGTCAGATGGGCCCGTTGCCTCCAGGAGGCCTCGGAGCCGCAGGTTATTCGTACGGCTCCGGTCCTCCATTTCCTCCATGCGTAGTTGAAGATCCACTGCGGAGCAGGCCTGGTCCTTGTGCTTGGATTCCAAAGAAGCCACTCTCTGCTCGAGGGTCGCCAGTGAGGACTCGCCTGTAGTGAGACGGAAAGATAGGGACTGCACCTCCTGTTTCACCTCTTTAATCTCTCGTTTGTGTGCGGCCTCTACTTTTCCCACCAAGGCTTCGATATCCGCTCTTGTCGGGAGGGCCTGGAGGATAGCCTTTAACTCTGCGTCCGCCCTGAAGGTGACAGGAAGGGGAGTCCCACTCCCTCGAATTTCGGAAGATACTCCCGGGGAGCTTGGGTACACTAACGGGCTTCGGGATCCCTCCGATGACTCCAGGTCCATCATAAGAGCTGGGGTCTGTGAGAGAGAGTCACGAGGTCCCGCCATCTTGAGGTCCGGGGAGCTGGGCCGCGATCTCCCAAAAAGTCTCTTTAAATCCCCAATAACAGGGTTGTTTGTAGCCGGGCTGGTTCTCTGTTTGTTTCTTCGATTTGTCCGTCTCTTAGAAGAGAGCATTCTGCCTTAAAAGAGCTGTAAATGCCGGGATGGGTGAGAGGTGGCCGGGAGCTCCTAGTGAACACAACTCCACTCGGCCATGTCCAGACCACGCCCCGCATCAGATTAATTTAACTGTGTGTGGATGGAGTGCTGCATTCTTTTACTTACCTGTGAAAATGGTCGTGATGATCTCTCAGTCTGAATCTGTCTCTGGCGCTCTGCAATACAGTTGGTTCCTCCTCCTCAGCAGCGCTGCCTGGCTCGGCTCCTCTTCATTGCAGGCTCTCTCTGCAATAACTCTCGACGCTTCTCCCTCCTCCAGCCGAGTGACGTCACGCCGTTGGGATGGGGATGGCGTCGGGCCGGTGTTCTCTTCTGTGCAGCACCATGGACAGTCACAGTGACAGGAGCTTGCCGATGCCACTCGGCAGCGGGCCCCCGGCTGAGGGCCCCACTCGGCAGCATGCCGGGGCCCCATAGCGACCGCGGGCCCCATAGCGACCGCGTGTGTCGCTATGGCGGTGTTTCTGCCACTGATTTTCATCCATATTGCCGGGACCAGACATTACATTTTATTCCTTTACAAATGTCATTTTGTGTAGGGACAGTTGCAAACACGGGAAACACGTGCCACTTTACAGGCATACTATAGGCACCCCCCAGGCACGATATTTCAAGGAATATTTCACTTTTATTTTTTCACTTTAAGCATTTTTTTTTTTTTTTAAAGTTTTTTATTTGCCAAAAAATTATACATCTTATTTGCAAAATATAATAGACAAAGGTATACATGTTACAGTCCAGAATGCATTCAGAAGCAGATCCTGCTTACAAATAAAGAAATATTATATGTATTATGTTGCGTTTGTCATTACTCGTTAAATCGTTGGCTGTTTTCTTGAAACTCAGGACCAACTAATCTTAGCCCAAACAGTTGTATAGAACAAAAGCTATACAGTATTCAAATAAAAGCAACTAGAGGGAACTATCCCTCATAAAAGTAAAAAAAACGAAAAAAAACAAAAAAACTTTTTTGTGCCGGGTGCTGCTGTGATTCAACTCCCCACTAGATCTTTTAATTACTATCCATTGATTCTCTAGTATCCTACGGAATTACTGGGTGGATTGTAGCGTGTTTTCAGAGTTAATCCATCTTCCCCATACTTTATTAAATTTTTTATTTGACCCTCTAGACCAGGGGTCTCAAACTGGCGGCCCTCCAGCTGTTGCGAAACTACAAGTCCCATCATGTGGGAGTCATGCTTGTAACTGTCAGCCTTGCAATGCCTCATGGGACTTGTAGTTTCGCAACATCTGGAGGGCCACCAGTTTGAGACCCCTGCTCTAGACTCATATGTCATTTTATACATGGTGATATTGGCATTAACCAAACCTTTCCAGGCATTCAATGTAAGATAGTCTCTCTTGACCCAATGAAGTACAATTAGTTTCCTTACATAGTAAAACAGTAGTCTTAGTAGTGTTCTCGTGTTATTACTCATAACTTCATCTTCTATGATCCCTAAAAGGCCCAGCAGAGGGCTGCATATGTTCGGTATATCTAAAATATCAGCAATAAATTGAGTCACCTGAGACCATAATGGCCTAACTCTGTCACATTCCCATACCATATGTATAAAAGAGCCCTCTTCCCTCAAGCATTTATGACAAATAGGGTCCACCTTCTTTCCCATTTTATAGAGTCTCAAAGGGGTATAGTACATCTGATGTAAGTACCTTAGCTGTATTAATTTGTCTCTAGCAGATATAACTGTGGGCAAGTATGATGCCAGAACATTTTCCCATTGACCATCTGTAATTTCTGGAATGATCTCCACCCATTTTCCTTTAACTTTACTTTCTCTAGGATTCTCCTCTGCCAGAAGTGTATTGTAGTATGTAGAAATTTGTTTAGTATGATCTGGAGTAGCCAGTAGTCTTTCTATCATAGAGTTTTCCAGTGTCACCGGTCCAACCCCAAATTGAACATACGCAGCGTGTCTCAATCTGGTAAATTGGTAGCCCCAGGTCTCTGGAACATTCAGTTATCTTCGCAACTGCGAAAAGGTTTTTAGTTCTCCATTGATATACAATTGGTGCAGGTATGTGAGCCCATATTTAGACCATCTAAATCCGTCTTCTAAATTAAAAAATTCTTTCAGGTTGGGGTTGAACCACAACGGCGCATTAGGGGATAAATGAAGGGGGTTATCTTTTATATGTTTCATACAAATCCCCAATACCTTTTTAGCAGATTTTAGTATCTCCTTGCCCCCTACGGTGGGGACTTCTCCCCTGAAAAAGAAATTCAGTAAGGTTTCATATGATGTCACCGTTGCTGCTTCAACTGCAACCGCGGCATTATTTAATTGTGGGAACATTCTCCAATGAATAAATACTAATTGGGATGCTAAATAGTATAGTCTCAGGTCAGGTATCGCCAGACCACCTCTGTGAACAGGTAACTGCAACACCTCAAGAGAGACTCTTGCCGCTTTATTGCCCCATAAAAAAGATGTTAATAGGGAGTTTATGTGTTTGAAAATTCTTTTTGGGATATAAATTGGGGCGTTAGAGAGGATATACAAAAATTTCGGAAGGAAGATCATTTTAAATATGCTAGCCCTGCCATAGAGTGTAAGTGGAAGGTCCTTCCATTTCTGTATTCTGTCACTAAATGCTCTGATGATAGGCCATAAATTGTCCTCGATGAATGAATCTACAGGTAATTGGACCACCACTCCCAGGTATTTAAATTTCTCTACAATAGCCAGGGGGCACCGGGCTGGGAATATTAAGTCCGGCTGTGAGTCTAGCGGAAATAGGACTGATTTGGTCCAGTTGATCCTGAAGCCAGAGAAATTCCCGAACTCCCGGATCAACGAGACTGCCGTGGCCAACGACTGCTCTGGATCTCTCAAGTATAGGAGCATGTCGTCAGCGTATAACGACACACGCTCTTCCAGATCTCCTACCATAAACCCCTGTAGCGTGACATTAGTTCTAAGTGTAGCCGCCAATGGCTCTATGGCCAAAGCAAACAGAAGAGGAGACAGGGGACAACCCTGCCTCGTTCCCCTATAGATCTTGAAAGGTGCAGAAATAGAGCCATTCACTCTAATACTTGCTCTGGGGTCATTATACAAAAGTCTAATCCATGAAATAAATTTTGATCCGAAACCCAGCTTACCTAAAAGCAAAAATAAATAGTTCCACTCTACAGAGTCAAACGCCTTTTTTGGTGTCTAAAGATGCCACAACTCTTTTTCCTTTATTATCATGAGGCGTCTGGAGGTTAACATATAGTCTACGTAAGTTCATTTGAGTGGAACATCCGGGTATAAATCCAGTTTGATCTGAATTAATTAGTTTAAGGATCACCGACTTCAACCTACTGGCCAAAATCTTGGCCAGTATCTTGACGTCGGTATTTATCAGAGAAATTGGCCTGTATGACTCACATTCCTGCAGATCCTTTCCTGGCTTAGGTAACACTATTATTAATGCTTCCCTCATAGACTCTGGTAATATGCCTTCTTTCTCTGCAGCTATAAAGACTTTTTGTAGTATTGGCACTATCTGTTCTTTATGCAACTGGTACCACTCAGCTGGAAATCCATCCAAGCCAGGTGATTTACCCGGCCTGAAGGATGAGATTGCACCACCAATCTCCTCCAGGGATATCGGCTGTTCCAAAAGTTCTCTATCTTCCTGGGGTAGAGATGGGAGTGTTAAATTGTCTATGTACCTTTCCAGTTCCTGGTCAGTATGCTGGGTTTGCGTCTGGTAAAGATTCTCGTAAAAGTTTAGAAAAGCGTTTAGAATCTCTTGGGCCTCCTCAACTACCTCACCATTTAGTTTCTTTATCTTGCCTATTGAGACCGGTGCATAAAGTGGGCTTGCCAAAAAAGACAATAGGTGTCCACTCTTATCGCCAAACTCAAAAAATGATCTAGCCTGCCGTAGTTGTGTTTTTTCAGTGTGTTCAGTTAATAGCAAGGTATATTGTCCTGTTTTTTATTGCCAAAGTCGATATCTACCTGGAGATGAGTCAAGAATATATTCTTTTTCAGCTTCCGCGGCATTAATTTCTGCATCTTTCATATCTGAGTTAAGTGCTTTGGTGAAACTTCTTGTTTCCGATGCAAATACCCCTCTCATAGTTGCCTTAAAGGCATCCCATTGAATAGCTAATGTTGTTTCCTTCCCATTCTCCTTCCAATAGTGCCCAATACTCTCTTTGCATTTTATGGTAACATAATCCTCCTGGAGCCATTTTGTATTCATCCGCCATTGTCTCCTTCCCCGTGGAGCCCTCAGATCTAGAGTGACCTCCAAAGGGGAATGGTCTGATATAGCTCTAGGGAGATATCTGACAGCGGTTATGTAAGGAAGGCCATCTATAGATGATAGCGCCAAATCTATTCTGGAGAGTGTCTTATGGGTCTCAGAGTGACATGAGAACTCCCTAACTCCAGGGTTCCTCTCTCTCCAAACGTCAGTGAGTGCATAACTCTCCAACCAGGAAGATAAATTATGTCTGGACCCGGAAACATTCCCATGCCTGTCCAGAGCTCCATCCGACACTGCATTAAAATCTCCTAAGAATAATAATGGGCCTTGAGCAATCAATATAGCTTCTTTAATAATTTTGTCTAGTATTGGTAAGGAGAATGGGGGCGGAATGTAAACACATAACAATGTCAGAAATACATTATACATTCGACATACCAGGATAGCATATCTGCCATTCGGATCTAGTTTGACTTGCAAGATTTGCGCAGCCGCATTTTTGGTAACTAGAATAGCTACACCCCTAGAATATGTTGAGTATTCAGCATGCAAAACTCTCATCACGTTTGGTTTTTTTAGTGCCATAACCTTAGATCCCTGCAAGTGCATCTCCTGCAACATTATGATATGAGGTTTGTATCGTTTTATGAAATCAAAGATGAGAGATCTCTTAATCTTGGAGTTCATACCACGCACATTCCATGACAGCAACTTTATCTTACCCTCCATTTACATGTATAAAGGAACAGTTGCAGGGTAACAAAGAATAACTGTTAGCCAGTCTCATTCCTATTGGATAGATCCCCTGTGAGGAGAGAACAAAACACATCAGCAGCACACAGCACGAACCAAGGTTAAACAGTAACATGAGCCCCTTCCCCCCTCCCTGCACACACACCCAACTTGTGTGCCTGTCTCCCATAACAAAAAGGCAGAAGAATTAAAGTGACCTCAGGGGGTCACAGTTCTCTGAAAAGAACAAAGTCACATTATATTCAACCAACAGAAAAAAAAAATTTTTTTTTCTTTTCTCCTCTCCTTTTCCTCCCCTTCTCCCCTCCCCCCAAGGAAAAAAAAAGGGGGGGGGGAGGAAAGGAGACAGAAACAACATAAAAAAACAAAAAAAAAAGGAAAAAAGAAAAACCTGATACAGTACGACCAGGGGGGTATCTCCGTAGTTGATAGCAATGGAAGGTGATATGATTGAATAGAGGAAAAGAAAAAAGTTATATCAATAAAAGATATAACTGCTCAAGATATTAGCCAAAACTTCTGTGCTCTCCTCTTTCCTCTTCTTCTCCCTCCAATAGTTCTTGTTTCTTCTCACTCAGATATCAAGAACAGTTCACTTAAGTGATGTTATAAATTGTATGCTACATCTGGCGGGACACTATGCCATGGTATTGTAGTGCCAAAGATTATCCTAAACATGGATACCTCTTCACCCTAGCATAGGAAGTCCTGCAATAGTCATCATGTGTATTCCGAATCATCTCCTTACACAGTTACCGGTTTTCAATTAGGCTGCGACGTCCTCTGGAATCCAGCCATCTTGAGGCCTCCGTGGGGTTATTAAAGAAGGAGACTTTCCCTCCCATCTACTACTCTTAGCTTCGCCGGGTACAACATGCTGTAGGGAAGTTGTAAGTCTCGGAGTCTCTTTTTTACATGAATGAAGCTAGCTCTCTGTTTTTGCGTGGCCGCAGAAAAGTCGGGATAAATGGATATACGGTTCCCATTGTATTGCAATTCACCTCCAGTGCGTGCTGCTCTGAGTATGCTTTCCCGGTCTCTGAAGTGTAATATGCGTGCAATCATAGGGTGCGGATGTGCTCCAGGAGGAGGGGGTTTGTAAGGAATCCTGTGTGCCCTTTCTATAGCAAACAATCTGGAAAATGTAGTGTCAGCCATATTATCTTTAAGCCAAAGTTCCAGAAAATCTTCCGGCTGTGTTCCCTCAGCTTTTTCAGGAAAACCTACAAAACGGACATTGTTCCTTCTTTGTCTGTCTTCCATGTCTCCCAGCTTATCTGTGTGCGCGTTTATTTCTTTATGTAGATATTGTACTTTACCCTCCATAGGCCGCACCACATCCTCCATGTCACTGATTCTTTGCTCAGCTTCAGAGGCCCTCTCTCTAATGGTCTGCACATCTTGCTTCAGAAAGGACATTTCTGCTCTCATCCCATCAATATGCTCAGTCAAAGTAGTTTGGCATGTGTAAATGGCCTCCATAATTTGCTTTAAAGAGGGTTCCTCCGCATTAACTGCTGATTCTGTGGCTATATCATCACAGGGGCGTCTATCCAGGGATAAACCTCTTTTTTTGCCCGGAGATCTGCGTGGCAGCGGGCTTACCTTCCCAGGCTGTGAGGATGTCCTGTCAGCTCCGCTCCGCTGTGTGCTGCTGGGGCCTTTTCCACCACCTCGTGTGCGCCGCCATCTTGGCTTCCCCAGGCATAACGGGACAGACGCTCCGCAGCCGGTTCCATGGAAGCCGGCCCGTATTTAACCATATCCAAGCGATCTGTAGGGTCCGGTGAGTAAGGGGGTGCTGGTATCGTGCAGGATCCGTGTCTCTGACACTCAGGATTAAGGCAGAATGTTGCGTCCCGGCCGGAGCTCCTGTGAAGAGCTGCTCACATGTCCGCTGCTAGCTCCGCCCCCTCACTTTAAGCATTTTTAAAACTTTTTTTTGCATTAATACATGTACCCTGGGGCAGAACCCGGGTCCCCAAACCCTTTTTAGGACAATAACTTGCATATTAGCCTTTAAAATTCGCATTTTTGATTTCTCACGTTCGAGTCCTATAGGCTTTAACGCGGTTCGAAAGTTCGCGCTAACTATCAGTCCGTTCGCAAGTTCTGGTGCGAACTGAACCGGTGGGTGTTTGGCTCATCCCTAGTCACCAGCAATGATGGGCTTATATCCTGCTGTACCCTCCGTGACTCCCTATTTAGCTGTATTAGCTGGTGTCCCCATTCTCAACCTGTCTTCCTGCCTCCACAATACCAGGAGCCTCCAACTTCCCTGGCTAGGGTTCCCAAATTACCCATTGATTTAATTGCTTTGGTGAGTGTTATATTCTTAATATCTAAATTTTAATTGGCTTTATTAAAAAGAATATGCATTTTCCATATTTGTGTGAATGATAAGACTTTGAGCTAGTGATATCCAGATGGCTACTCATTGACTGAAAATGCAGGTCAAGACCCTGTCAGAATTTGATGGATTTTGTAAATAATATATGTATGGGTTGAAAATCTTCCTATGTAACCGATACTTTGTTTGATATATGCGTTTATGTTTTAAATGGTCTGATGTTTAGTCTGATAGTCTCTCACATATATCTGGTTTCATGTTTAAAAGGTTTGGTGAAGTTAAAAACAGATGTTGCTCTCTGTTAGCCCCCACTCTTAGGAAGGAGGAGAAAGGGGAGTGTATGGGAGGGATTTGTGTTTGGGCGCGAATTTGAAAGACTGAGTTCATATAGACACAAGGGATCCAGTCTTCTGTCTCTTTCTTTGTTACATCTCCTGCTTCAAAGCCAGATACATCTCCCTCTCCAAGCTACATACACCTATTCAAGACACACAGAATTTCTTCCAGGACACAAGAAGTTAAACGGCCATCTTTAAAACGCCAAGACAAAGGGAAAGCACATGTTCTAATGACTTTAAGAACTCTTTTCAGATTTTTGAAACAAATGAACTATATCTGAAGATTTTTTGCATATATGAAACAACACTAATTCTGAATATGAATATACTATTTTTGTAAGTATTTTCCAAGTTTATGTGTGTACAATAAAACACACGGTTTGATTTAAGCTGACTCGAGCAGAAATAATTCCAAAATTCGTCTCATGAGAAATCATCATTATTGAAGGCTTTTTATACAATATTGAGCCATTTATTTCATTGGCGGACGCCAGCCAGTTTCAATCGTCAGAAGTTTTTGCCACTTATTCCGTTGAACAGAGGGGGAAAAAGTGACGAACAGGAAAACTTTGCAATTATTGAAAGAACCTAGAATCGTTCGATGTTTGATTCGTGAAGACCAGAGGATTTTGGAAATTCTGAAGTCTTGACAGACGGTTTAATTAGAGTCCAGCGGAAAACGGAAAAGTTTTATATTCGGTGAGTACCAAAATATGGAATTTATAAATGTGTTAGCTGAAGAAAGTAATTTAGAATTTGAAGGTTTAGCCAGTAATTTTTCTGATGCTAAGTTATGGAAATCTATGTTTCAGCAATGCCTACAGGCAAATAATGAAATTGATAAAACTAGATTTTCATTAGCTAAAACAAAGAGAAAATTAAGAAATATAATGCAATTAGTTACAGTTTTCAATACAATGGTTTTTGATGAGCCAGATAAACAAATGATTTGTGTAGTGAATCAGTCAGCAAGTCAAAATGTAACAGAAATTATGCAAACACAAGAGAATGTACCTTTGGAACCTGGTTGTTCAAGTTGTGATACTTTTTGTACGTATATTGAGCATTTAGAGAATGAAATAGAAATGCAGAATGATACAATTTCAAAAAACAAACAGATCTCGGTACTTACAAAGGAGGCTGCAAAGAAAAAACAGTCAGCTGCGGCAACATCGTCGCTTATACCGGAGAATCCTGTTGAGTTAGACGAACCATCAGAATGTGACGTTCGAAAGCAAAAGTTATTAGATAGAGCGTCTAAACTTAAATTGCAAATACACGATCAGTTGATGAAAATTTTGAAAGATATCCTGCATTATGACTTGAAAGCAGATGTGTTTCGCAATGGGGATGTTTTTGAAAGTTTTTGTGATCGTTTCAATTTGACTGATGAGCAAAGGAATAAAATTTTCTGTTTATGGGTTCCTAATCATATAGCAAGACGTTTAGTTAAAACACCTTACATTGATGAATATGGAACTGAAGTTCATACTGATGCATCTGAAAGATTCCGTCAGTTACTGATGTGTATCACAGGGGAGGAAACTCCGACTGCTGAGATATTGGATTCTTTAAAGGTAACGATACATGACGATCCATATCATTTTCGTGAAACATTTGCAAAGGCATTTAAAATGGTATATGCAGTGGGAGATGAGAATTCTGCATTAATAAGGGCATTTGTTCGGAAATTTACATATCTAGATCCTGCATCGATGGCGTTAGCCAGTCAAAAAGAAACTCTGGACGATGCAACTTCAGTTGTAGATCTTGTAAGAAGACAGCTGAAGCGTAGTAATTTGAAAACAAAAATTGCTATCATTCAGAATAGTAATTCTGACATAGACATTCAGAATAATGTAAAAGCAGGCGGTGCTGCCACCTTCAGGAACGACAGGGTAAGACAGGTTGATAAGAAAAGACCAATGACTTGTTTCTTTTGTCAGAAGCCTGGTCATTATAAATCACAATGTAGGAAGTATTTAAAATATATTGAGTCGAAAAACATTGGGAAAGAAAATGGATTAGTATTCACTAAACCTTATGCCCCACCTTCAACAGAAGAAGTTCAAACTTTTTCTCCCTATGCCCCTTTGAGGAAAGAGCTAAAAGAGATTGGTACAAATATGAATGCACATTCAACCAGCGATAGCAGTGGGAGACAGCCATTGTTATCTTCTCCATGACAGATAGAGGAAAAAGAAATTGAATACCACTCTTTAGTCCCTGTAGCGCCTATATTTTTAGACAAGAGTGGTCGACCTTATTTAAAGGTTAAAATTAATGGACAAAAAGTGAAAACTCTTTTAGACACTGGTGCTCAGATTAGTGTCACTGGTTTGAAATTACCTGTTTTATCGAATGCAGCAATTTGTACAATTGTTGGATTTAATGGAACAGGTGATTCTCAAGCTAAAATGTGTAAAAATGTTTCTTTTGAAATCCCAGGTCATTTGAAAACTGAAATAGACATGTGGTTTTGTAAAGGATCCGAAAATATCATTGGAACTGATATTTTGTATCAAAGAGGGTGGATTATTGATTTAGGCAATGGAGTGCTTTGGAAAGGTTCAGCTAATCGTAAGCCTGTGGTAATTGATCCAGCTGATTATTCAGAAGTGGGAAGCATATGTTTGACAGAAACAGTTGACAATGATTACAAATGGCCTGATACAGGAGAGAATTTGAAGTTAAAACAAGTGGTACAGTCACACAAAAAGCTTTGGAGTCAAAAAAAGAATGATGTTGGATTATTTAAAGGCATTGAAGTTAATGTTGAAGGCAAGGATCATCCTTTTGTGAAGCCATATAAATTACCACCAGATTCTGATGAACCTGTCTCATTGATCATTCAAGAGTTTTTGGAACAGGGTATCATCAGGAAAGCAAATTCTGTAACAAATAATCCTTTATGGGTTGTGGCTAAACGAGATGATCCTAGTGCATACAGACTTTTGATTGACCTAAGAATGCTAAACAAATACATACCATGTTGTTCCCCTATTGTAGCGGAAACACCAGATATCATGTCGCAATTAAATGCTAATGCAAAAGCGTTTTCTGTATTAGACATTGCAAATGGATTTTTTAGCATTTCTTTGGCCAAGAGCTGTCAATACAAATTTTCATTTGTGTATAAAAATGTTTCTTACGTTTTTACAAGACTTCCTCAAGGATTTCATAGTTCCCCGTCTATATTTCATCAGGCGTTGGCAAATGTTTTATCAAGATTCTCTAGACCTGATTGTTTAATTCAGTATGTAGATGACATACTTCTTTCAAGTGAAAATGAGGAGGAGCATTTGATTCTTCTGGCAGAATTGTTCACACTTCTGCAAGAAGAAGGTCTCAAGCTGAATACACGCAAAGTTCAGTTTATGAAAAGTGAGGTAAAATTTCTAGGAATTTTGATTGGCCCAGGGAAGAAGCAGCCTTTACAGGAACGTATAGAGGCTATTGCATCTTTACCTGTACCAACAACATTCAAAGCATTGAGACAATTTTTGGGATTGGTAAATTTTTCCAGAGATTTTATCGAGTCATTTGCAGAGAAGGCAAAACCGCTTTATGACTTGTTAAAACATACAGAGGATAGTGAATTTGGTCCTTGGACTGAAGTCCAGCAAAAAGCTTTTGAAATGTTGAAAAATGATTTACAGTCAGCCCCTGCATTAGCGACAGTGGATAAACAAGCACCATTTGCTTTGCAAGTGCATGCTTCAGAGATTGCCATCTCAGCTGTTTTGCTTCAGAAACAGGGAGAAGATTGGAGAACTCTTGGGTATTTTTCACGTTTAATTACCCCAGTGGAGAGAGGACTTGATGAATGTGTTCGACAATTAGTGGGTGTGCATTATGCAATAAAAGCAACAGAGCATATTGTAGGATTTAATAAAATCATTTTGCAAACACCACATAGTACCTTGAAGTTCCTTTTTGAGAAAAATGTTCCTGGAGTCTCTAACCAAAGATTTTCTCAATGGTTAGTGGCTCTGTCACCTAAACAAATACAGGTTGAACACAATGCCAAGTATATCCTTCCTCAGTTGATGGAATACAATAGGCTAGAACATGAATGTTTGTGTGAAGTCCATGAAACACATTCTCCTCTTTTTCGTAGAGAGGCAGAGGAAAATGATGAACCTGTATTTGTTGATGGTTCGAGATATTGTATGTCAGGTAATTATTACAGTGGGTATGCAATTTGGTATCCAAAGCGTAATCTTGTCATACAACACAAATTGCCAGGACATTTTTCAGCTCAACGAGCAGAACTTGAAGCAGTAAAAACTGTACTGACAACTGACAAGGAAGAGAATAGAGGCTCACTAGTGATTTATAGTGATAGCTCATATGTTGTTCGTTCTCTTACTGATTATTTACCTATTTGGAAACGAAGAGGTTTTGTAGATTCATCCAACAAGACTCTTGTGCAGAAAGAGACATTAGAATCAGTTTTTGACCTTGCAGAGAGTAATCCTCTTGCATATGCTATTGTAAAAATTCCAGCACATAAAAAAGATAATAATGAGTTATCTGTAGGCAATAGAAAGGCAGACACATTAGCAAAGGAAGCAGCTTTGCATGGAGAGTTAGTAATTCAACCTGAAACGGTCTCAATTAATGTTGTGAAAAAGACAGACACACATTTACCTTCGTTTTCTGAGGAACAAGAGAGAGACAAGTCCATCTCTTGCCCTTCATCGGATGATTTAGGATCTTCTTTGGTTTTTGAAAACGGGATCCTATGTCACGACGCAGACGGTTTATTGTGTCCTGTTGTACCACAATACCTACAGGTGAAATTCACTAAATTTAACCATGACAGTTTAGGTCACATTGGTAAGAAAAAATTGCTTGAAATTCTCAAAGAGAAATTCTATTGGGACAAAATGGAAGAGACAGTGGACAGTGTAATCAAATCTTGTTTGATTTGTGCACAAGTGAATCCTAGACCAAAGGGTCAGAAACCTCCTTTACAAAGAATTCCTCCAGGAGATGGACCATGGTCTTCTATACAAATAGATTATATAGGGCCATTACCATCAGGAAAAAATGGATTCAGATTTGCATTGATTTTAGTTGACATTTTCTCAAAATGGATCGAGATTCTTCCAGTACGCAAAGATGATGCTTTAACAACTGCTAGGATGTTGGTTAATCATGTTTTTCCAGTCTGGGGTATACCAGCAAACCTCAGTAGTGACAGAGGATCCCATTTTACAGGTAAAATCATGCAGGCAATGTGTAAAATTTTGGGAATTGAACAGAGATTTCATGTACCATATCATCCACAGTCTGCAGGAATTGTTGAACGGATGAATAGGACTATTAAATCTAGAATTGCAAAAATGTTGTTAGACAGAGGAAATACTTGGGTTGATGTTATTCCTTTTATTTTAATGAGTGTAAGAAGCACAACTTCTGCTGCTACAAAGTATTCTCCTTTTGAATTAATGACAGGGAGGAAAATGCCGCTTGTGTTTCCACATGAACCTTTTTTGTCTACACCTCAAAGGGAGGCAATAGAGAAATCAAAATGGTTGCAGATGTTGCAGGACAATTTGAATAGTATTTTGCCACATGCAGCTATTTGTATGCAAAAAATGGTCCCTCCACATACTTCTAAGTTTGAGAAAGGAGGTCAGCTCATGGTAAAAAGTTTCAGGAAAAGTGGACCATGGCAAAGTAATTGGGAAGGTCCATTTGACATCTTGGATGTTCAAGGGGTGATGGTACAGGTACAAAGGCCCCTCAATTCAGTGAAAAATGCACGTAGACAACAAAAAACGTGGGTGCACACTGATCAATGCAAACTTTATAATCCGAGATAATGATGCTGCATTTCTTTTTCCAGGAATGAATTACAAAAATCTAACCTGGAGAATTTGTGGATTCCAAAAGGAAGAAAAGATGTCAGCTCAACAAAAAGGTTTTAGAGAGAGAAAATTCATCATCATCACAGGATTCATCTTTTCTCTCGTGACAATTTTATCTGTGGTAAAATATATCACCAACTGTTCCAGCTATGCAGAGGTTAACAGGATTGAAGAATTACACTACAAAGACATTACATTATTCAGAGACAAAAGAGATGTAGAGATTGATGTCAATTCAGAGGAACAAAATGATAAAAACACTAATATTAATAGAAAGGACAAAAATGGGTGGCAGCCTTCGTTCCGGGGGCCTCCCTGCGGTGTTTCAGGGGATGTACTACAGAAGGCACCATGCTACATACATGGTGGACTTGCCCAAAAGTACGTAGGTTTTGGATCCGCACATATAACTTTATCTATTCATTAACTCAAGTGAACCTCATTAAGTCACCCCTACAGGCACTGCTGGGACGCCCAGTGGAAGGCGCACCGAAATGTATGCGGAAACTTATATCTTTTATATTTGTAGCAGCAAGAATAGCGATTGCTAAATCCTGGAAATCTTCAATGATCCCATTTCATTTACTAAAATCTAAATTATCATGGATCATGGTAAATGAACGCCTCTCTGCACTCTTAAATGATAAAATGGCTCTATTTGAAAGAATATGGGACCCTTGGATAAAGTATATCTCAAACACATAATGAGCCGGGAACTGTTTAGATGCCCCCCCTTCCGGGACCGGAGTGCGCCTTTCTCTCTTTCCTATCCTCCACTTATTCATCCTCTTACTCTTTTCTCTTTCTTTTCTTTCAACTATAAAAAAGCCCTGGAGGTCTCACGGGTTACTTAAGGCCCCAGGGCTCATTTTTGAGGTTAAATTAGTAGGTTACATAAGCTTGGAGGGGTTAGGGAGAGAGATCCTCCTCCTGTGACCCCCCACTCTACACATGAAGTAAACTGAGGATTCTGTCTGAGAAAAAAACTTCTCCTTTCATTTTCTATTTTGAGCAAAAGTTCTATAACGTTATTATTTAGGTGGAGTTTTTTACTGTGTAGAGTTATAATAAGGATAAGGAAAGGTTTAACTTCCTGATAATGTGCGATGCTAGGATGTGTAACATATATGTGTTTCTTTTTATATAACCGACTTGTTATTTGTTCCAATACTTGAAACATAAGAAATGTTAAAATGGAAATTGTGTCTATTGAAAAAACTTTGAATAAAAATATTGGAAAAGAGAAAGGACAAAAATGAGAGAGTTATTGATATTAATGCATTTGACAAGAATCATGATTTTAGATACGTTGATATTGATACAGCTGAAGATTTGTATGGATATGTTTGTGTAGGTCAGGGATATGATTGCTGTCTGCAATTGTATTTCATTCATAGCAATAATATCGAAATCAACGTTAAAATAGAATCTAAAACAAATTTTGTTAAAATGCAGGGATCTTATAGACTAAACAACAAAACTGGAAGTTTTGAATGCAATATATTGTTGAGGAGTTTCTGGGCAATATATTTAAAGGGTAATGACTCAACAATTTGGTCTGGAGATGTTACTAATACTATGTCAAGATCTGGGAAAGTATTTTACCCCCTAGATCATTTTTATTACCTTTTTCAAAGTTTCCTAAAAATATTAGATCCAGAACATTTAAATATAATTGGAGATGAAAAAGGGGATGTTGTAAGAACATGGGAGTTTAAAGTAACAAGAAAATTAACACAAATAAGGGTTAAAATTAGTATTTCTGTGGTCAACATGATTATTCCAGAAATTTATATTTTCCCACAATCTTTGAAGATTTTTGAAGATAATGATAGTTTGCATTTGATATGTAAAACAAAAATATATGTACCATATATTAAATAAATGTAGCGCTAAATCAACTTGTATAAGTAATAAATGTGCACGTGCATATAATGTCCCAAATAATGCCGTGTGGCTGTCAACACAAAAGTCCACAATCAGGGTAAATGAACCATGGGGCAATACATGCAACTTCTCAACGGTGTACTCAGAAGTCTTCAAGGTAAGTAGAAGGATGGAATACGCTTACCAGCTGTGTTGGATTCTATTGCCATAAGCATAGAATCAGTAAGACTTTGTGCCACCAAGGGCAGAAACATGAGGTGATGGAGGCAAGGGTAGAGCCTCTATGGTGGAGGCAAGGGTAGAGCCTCTCTCGGCTATGGATGTCCCTTCTGGTCCACTAGAACTGGGTCAAAGATGATTTCCACAGATCAATAGTTCCTGTATCACGCAGGACGCGAGGCATGGTAGCCCGTCCGGACCTACCATGCCTCGCGTCCTGCGTGATACAGGAACTATTGATCTGTGGAAATCATCTTTGACCCAGTTCTAGTGGACCAGAAGGGACATCCATAGCCGAGAGAGGCTCTACCCTTGCCTCCACCATAGAGGCTCTACCCTTGCCTCCATCACCTCATGTTTCTGCCCTTGGTGGCACAAAGTCTTACTGATTCTATGCTTATGGCAATAGAATCCAACACAGCTGGTAAGCGTATTCCATCCTTCTACTTACCTTGAAGACTTCTGAGTACACCGTTGAGAAGTTGCATGTATTGCCCCATGGTTCATTTACCCTGATTGTGGACTTTTGTGTTGACAGCCACACGGCATTATTTGGGACATTATATGCACGTGCACATTTATTACTTATACAAGTTGATTTAGCGCTACATTTATTTAATATATGGTATTCATTCTTGTCACATGGTTTGTAGCAGCTTACTCACTCACTGTCCATCCTCATTTTTTAGGGTAGCGCAATAATTATTCCCTTCCTTAAAAATATATGTACCTCAAGATTCATTGGTAACTTGGAAAAGGAATGATGAATTTTTGGGAAGTTTTCTTCACAGTTCTACTATGATAATTCATAAAGGAATTTATGGTAGTGTGAATTGGATCAATAATACATTTGTTTATCAACAAATGAGAGTATCTTTGAATGATACTGGTATATATGAATGTTGCATATCAATAGTAAATTATCCAATGAAATGTGCAAAGGCAAGTGTTGTTGTAAGGTCTCCTAGGAAAACTCCATGTGTTGGTAAGAAAAGTGTCTCAGCAAATCCATTTCAGATTAACCATTTCCAATCCAGAACTCTTTTGAGAGAGGGAAAGTTTGTCATTATATTGTGGAACTTTAATGTTTCAGAATGGAAAATTTCTACAAGGTTTACACAATGTCAAGGACATTTGGTTAATATGGAATTGGGTATTGAGAGATGGTTTGGAATTAATAGTAGAAATCATAACAGAAATAAGTGTGATATTGTTGAAGGTATTTTAGGAGGGATTGGCACAATTGGGAGTATTACTAATAGTATGGACATTAATACTTTAAAGTCTGATCTTGAGACATCTGGTTTAGTGGGTAGTAACGGGATTAAAATACAGAGGAATTTAAATGAAATTTTAGAAAATATGGTTATTAAAACAGCTAATATAATGGGTCCATCTATTTTACATCTTCAAAATATTACTCTTGATTTAATGTTAAGTGAACAACATTCTCATATTGCCAGAGCATGTTTAGAGATCCAGACTGAATATTCCACTAATTTTAAAATAATTGCACAAGCATTTCAGAGTGGAATAACCCCTCTTGGCATTTTACAGAATTTACCCAGAGAATATGTATATGCTATAAATCATACAGATTTATGGGTAAATAAATGGATAGGATGTAAACAGGATGTTTGTTATAGTTCTTCTATGATTCCAATAGCAGGACAAGAACAAGTTTTGGTTCCAATCACTGTCTTGGGATTACCCGTCAGCAATAGACAATTTTTGTATTATAAATTACAGTATACAGATTTTGCATTTAACAATGAAAATTCTGAATTAGAACAATTAGATTTGTCATCATGTTTACAATTTCAGTCTAAAGTTATTTGTTTACCTAATCAAGTCAAAAGTATTTTTCATTCTTGTTATCATAATCATACATTATATTCAGCAAGAATAGAAAAAGTTGAAACAATTTCTGAATTAATTACTCGTGTAGATAAAAAGAAGGTTTGCTTCCAGATCATGTCAGATACAGAAAGGGTTAAAACTTTTTTCTCTTCTTGTACAAATACAGAAAACCTAAATCAAGGTTTGTATTGTATAGAAGGAGACATTATAGCAATAAGTATTAATGGGTTTAGAACAAATTTAACAAATATGCTTATGAAAAATATAAGTGCTCTTCCCACACAATATAATATATCTCAGATAGATGAATTTCCTTGGGAAGAATGGGCAAATGTAATTCATAAGGATAAAGGTTTATTGATAGCTTTGGCTAAGGAACTGCAGAATGCAGAAATATTGTTTAAACATGAACAAGGTAATTTGCAAGAGATATCTCATCAATGGTCAGAATTTTCAGGAAGTAATTGGTGGAAAAAATTCAGTAATAGTGTATCAATTTGGGGAAAAACTTCCACAACCTCAGCAGCAGGAAATATTTTATCACATCCTATAGTTATTCTTTTTATTATTATTATGTTATTCATTATATTCCAGTTATGTTTGATGTTTAGAATGAAAAAATTATATTATCGAATTAGAAATGAAATCAAGAAAGGAGATGATTTATTGCAAAATAAACTTAAGAGAAAGATGGGTTTTGGTATTGCAGACTCGGTTGGTGATGGAAATACATTTGGAGTTATTGGATCAAAGTCAGTATGAATGGGACATGTATGCTATGAATGGATAAAATATGATTGTTATTCATATTTCAGAGGGGAATGTTATATTCTTAATATCTAAATTTTAATTGGCTTTATTAAAAAGAATATGCATTTTCCATATTTGTGTGAATAATAAGACTTTGAGCTAGTGATATCCAGATGGCTACTCATTGACTGAAAATGCAGGTCAAGACCCTGTCAGAATTTGATGGATTTTGTAAATAATATATGTATGGGTTGAAAATCTTCCTATGTAACCGATACTTTGTTTGATATATGCGTTTATGTTTTAAATGGTCTGATGTTTAGTCTGATAGTCTCTCACATATATCTGGTTTCATGTTTAAAAGGTTTGGTGAAGTTAAAAACAGATGTTGCTCTCTGTTAGCCCCCACTCTTAGGAAGGAGGAGAAAGGGGAGTGTATGGGAGGGATTTGTGTTTGGGCGCGAATTTGAAAGACTGAGTTCATATAGACACAAGGGATCCAGTCTTCTGTCTCTTTCTTTGTTACATCTCCTGCTTCAAAGCCAGACACATCTCCCTCTCCAAGCTACATACACCTATTCAAGACACACAGAATTTCTTCCAGGACACAAGAAGTTAAACGGCCATCTTTAAAACACCAAGACAAAGGGAAAGCACATGTTCTAATGACTTTAAGAACTCTTTTAGATTTTTGAAACAAATGAACTATATCTGAAGATTTTTTGCATATATGAAACAACACTAATTCTGAATATGAATGTACTATTTTTGTAAGTATTTTCCAAGTTTATGTGTGTACAATAAAACACACGGTTTGATTTAAGCTGACTCAAGCAGAAATAATTCCAAAATTCGTCTCACGAGAAATCATCATTATTGAAGGCTTTTTATACAATATTAAGCCATTTATTTCAGTGAGTTACATTCTCATTCGACTTTTTGTCTAATCTTCCACCAATTTAGGGTTCGGGCATCCCTTTCCTCCCCCTTTCCCTCCCCTCCTCTTTCTCCCCCCTCGCTTCCCTTCCCCCCCTTCTCCTTTTCCTTCTCCTCCCTTTCCACTGCATTCCACCCCCATATTCTTCCTCCCCCATCGTCCACTTTTCCCTTTCTTTCTGTTCCCTGCTCCCCCCCCCCTTTTTCCTCTCTCATTCCGTTTGCTCATCTCCCTTTCCTCCCCCTTCTTTCCTTTCCCATTTTCTTCCCCCCTTTTCCCCCCTCTTCTCCATCCCCCCCTTCTTATCTGTCCCCCCCTTCTATCTTCCACCCCCCTTTCCCCTTTTGTGCCTTATCCCCCTCCTACCTTTCAACTATCCTACGCATTAGACTTTCCACCAATACCTTGCCTTCCATCTAGAGATCACGCACAATCCCCCTCGTCTCCTGCCAGGGGAACCTTATTGGGTGGCCTGTTTCCGCACATGACCATCTATTCGTTGGGTAAGCTACTTTTTCTACTTATGTTTCATACGCTGTATTATTATTGTCAACTTATGTTTATTTCACTGTATTTGTCTTATAGATTGATTCTCCTGAGGAAGCGGTATAAAACCGTGAAACTGGTAGAGATCTATATCAATCTATAATGTGCATCTACAGATACCCCTTGGGCGCACCCTGAGTATCTGTGTTTTCAATATTATATGTAAACTATGCTTTTTATATGTAATCTTTTTTATTCAATAATGCATGTTATTATTTTATCAGTACTGAGATAGTTCATTAAATTATTGGACGGGAGTGCTACAGGGTTAGCTTCAGCAACTATCACCTTGCCCCCACCCTCCCTTGTTTCTCTATACTAACCTGGATGATGGTACGTTGCTATGACTAATTATGTTTTTTATATGAGGCTATACTCTAAAAAATTATTCAATATTTTAGCTTAAATGGAACCAGTGAGATTGCATACAATACCCTGTGGGAGGCTCATAAAACCTTCATAAGGGGAATCCTGATCTCAATGGGAACTATGAGAAAGAAGTAAAGAATAAAAAAGAGGGCAAAATTGATAGAAGAAATATACCTATTAGAGCAAAGACACAAAAAAGGGAGAGGGCAAGATCAGGAACTGTCACAAGAACAAGTAATAAAAAGAGATAAACTAAAGGAACTATTAGAACAGGAAATAAGGAAAACCTTCAATAAAATCTCAAAGGAAAGAAATCCTGGGGGGAATAAAAATAGCAAGTGCCTAGCAAGGATGTTAAGATAAAAAATCAATAAACTTCATAGAAAAAATACAAAATAAAAAATGGGAAATTATCTATAATACAAAGGACATAGCGATGGTCTTCCGAGACTTTTATGAACAACTATACTCAAAAAATCAGAAAGGACAATGGGATGAGGGGAAAAAAGAAAGAATAAAAGAAATATTTTAAAAAAGCGAGGATCCCTTGTATAACAGAGGAAAGAGCAATATCCCTAGAAACACCAATAACGGTAGAGGAGATTAATCGGGCGTTAAAAGAATCAGCGCCAGGAAAAAGTCCAGGGCCAGATGGATACACTATACACTAGACACTATACTTAAAAAGGTTCAAAGAAATCCTGACTCCCAAAGCTGTGCACATATATATGAATGGATTGGGAGCAAGGTATAAGATGAGTAAAGAGGCCTTATTAGCATCAATTACTATTATAGCAAAAGAAGGCAAAGATAGTACTAAGTGTTCAAACTATAGACCTATATCATTGTTAAACGCAGACACAAAATTGTTTGCGAAAATCCTAGCAACAAGGATGAAAGATTTAATGACAGAGTTGGTCCAACCTGATCAAGTGTGCTTTGTACCAAGGAGAGAGGGGAGGGATAATGGGGTAAGAACACTTATGTTACTTCAAAAAATAAAAGGGAGAGTCCCCGGTCTACTCCTGTCAATAGATGCCGAAAAGGCATTCGACAGGGTAGACTGGGGATTCATGATGAGCACTCTAGAGAGCATGGAGATAGGACCAAGGATGATGCAGTGGTTACTAACATTATATAAAGGTCCTACAGCCATGGTGAAAGTAAATGGAACATTGTCACCCCCCCTTTAGAATGAATAACGGGACGAGACAGGGATGTCCCCTGTCTCCGCTCCTGTTCATACTGGCTCTGGAACCTCTTCTGGCAACAGTGCTGGGGGGATGCGAACATAGGGGGCTTCAAAGTCAGAGAAGAGGAGCATAAATTAGCTGCATTTGCAGATGATATAATATTCTATATATCAAACCTCCGAATTACAATGCCCAATCTTATGAAAGCATTAAAGGAATATGGAGATCTATCAAATTTTAAGATCAACCCGAGTAAATCTGAAATATTAAATATGACCATGAAATTGAAAGAGGAACAGAGTCTACAACAAGAGTTTCCATTCCCTTGGAGGAGGACAGAAATAAAATACCTTGGGATTAAACTAATGGCATCGCCAGAGGAAATATATCAAGCAAACTATATCCCATTATTAGAGGAGATAAAAATAGAAATAAAAAGGATAGCAGCACGCCCCTTATCATGGATGGGCCGGATTAATGCCCTAAAGATAAAACGAAGATCATGTACAAGTTTCAGATGCTCCCCATATATATACTCCCAGCATATTTAAAACATTAAGAACTTTAATCACTAAATTAATATGGCACAATAAGAAACCTAGAATCTCTCTGTCAACTCTGAAGAAAGTAAAAAGCCAAGGGGGATTAAATGTCCCTGACTTTCAAAAATACTACGAGGCGGTTCTGTTAACATGCGTGGTGGAATGGGCTAAATCAAATAATGAGAAAAGGTGGGTAAATATAGAACACATAACGGCTAATACACAACTAGGGAGGAATATATGGATATCACCACACACTATAGGACATTGGGAGAAAATACACATACATTGACACGGATAGTATTGAAAATTTGGGATGCACTACACAAGAAAAATAAATGGAAATATAATTCACCATTGATGGCACTAAAGGAAAATAATCTATTTGCACCAGGGAAAAGTTCGATAGGGGGGAATTGGATTAAAAAAGAAAATGCACAACTACGTGATATAACACAAGGGGGAAAAATTTGCACTTTACAAGAATTAAAAATAAAAAAAGATGTGCTGGAGATTAATGAATGGAGGTATCAGTGGCGTAACTAGAAACCTCAGGGCCCCGGTGCAAGAAATCATGAAGGGCCCCCCCCCCACGAAAAGCATGATTTTTGATACTATATTTTTTTCCACTGGTACTGGAAGGGGGTGGTACTGGAGGGGGGTGGTGGTGGTGGTATTGGAGGGGGAGTGGTACTGACTGGAGGGGGAGTGGTACTGACTGGAGGGGGGTGGAGGTGGTACTGGAGGCAGGCCCGGATTTACTCCCTTTGCCGCCCCAAGGCTGGGTCTTTCAATGCCGCCCCACACACACACACACACACACACACACACACACACACACACACACACACACACCACCATTCTCGTCCTTTATCGATGACTGCTACAATAGATCAATTAAAAACATATCTCCACACACGAGAACACTGAAAATAACTGGCTTTAATTGTGGAATGTGTGCGATGGGAGTATGGACTATGGGTAAGATATCAGGGGTCTAAACAGACCTCTGATGTTTCATCTTTGAAACAGAGACATGAGATTGAGGAAACAGCCCACAATCCCCATCTCTGCAGCCTCAGCTCCACAGAATGAATGGACAGAAATAGCTCCATACAGAGCTTCCTGTTCATTCACAAACAGAAGCATAGTAAACACAGTTTACTATGCCTCAGTTATAAATTAACTGGGTCAGTGATCCCTGCGGATCACTGACTCTATTCATTAAGACATGGGAGGAGCCGGTAAATTACATATTTACCGGCCCCTTCCCCACTCTCCATCCAGAAAGCATTCCCCCCGCAGCAGCCGGGAAGGAGAGGAGAGGGGGGAACCCGACAGCACTGTGGGGGATGAGGGGGGCCAAAGAGTACACAGAAGCTTGGGGCAGCAGGTGGTGGATAGGAGGGGCAGCATATAGAGGAACAGTTCCCCTTCATTTTCCTCCTGCAGCCTTTCAGCTGCAGGCTGCAGGAGGAAAATGAAGGGGAACGGTTCCTCTATATGCCACCCCTCCTATCCAGGGTGTACAGGGGGCTGCACGGGAACCCTGGAGCATGCAATTGTGACCCCAGCAACTCCTGTACATACACCCCTGCTGGTGGGATGGGATGAGTGACAGTGTTGGGGGGATGGGATGAGTGGGATTGCTGGGGGGGATGAGCGTCAGTGCTGGGGGGAATGGGATGAGTGGCAATGGTGGGTGTGTGGGATGGGTGGCAGTGCTGGGGGGATGGGGTGAGTGTCAGTGCTGGGGGGGATGGGATGACTGTGCTGGTGGGGGGGGATGAGTGTCAGTGGTGGGGGGATGAGTGGCTGTGCTGGGGGGGTGGGATCAGTGGCTGTGCTGGGGGGGTGAAATGAGTGTCAGTGCTGGTGGGGGGGTGGAATGAGTGTCAGTGCTGGGGGGATGAGTGGCTGTGCTGGTGGGGGGGTGGGATGAGTGGCAGTGGTGGGTGGGTGGAATGAGTGTCAGTGCTGGGGGGATGGGGTGAGTGTCAGTGCTGGGGGGATGGGGTGAGTGTCAGTGCTGGGGGGATGGGATGACTGTGCTGGTGGGGGGGTAGAATGAGTGTCAGTGCTGGGGGGATGAGTGTCAGTGCTGGGGGGATGAGTGGCTGTGCGGGGAGGGGGGTGGAATGAGTGTCAGTGCTGGGGGGATGAGTGTCAGTGCGGGGAGGGGGGGTGGAATGAGTGTAAGTGCTGGGGGATGAGTGTCAGTGCGGGGAGGGGGGGTGAAATGAGTGTCAGTGCTGGGGGGATGAGTGGCTGTGCTGGTGGGGGGGTGGAATGAGTGTCAGTGCTGGGGGGGTGGGATGAGTGGCTGTGCTGGTGTGGGGCGTGGGATCAGTGTCAGTGCTGGGGGGATGAGTGGCTGTGCTGGTGGGGGGGTGGGATGAGTGGCAGTGGTGGGTGGGTAGAATGAGTGTCAGTGCTGGGGGGATGGGGTGAGTGTCAGTGCTGGGGGGATGGGGTGAGTGTCAGTGCTGGGGGGATGGGATGACTGTGCTGGTGGGGGGGTAGAATGAGTGTCAGTGCTGGGGGGATGAGTGTCAGTGCTGGGGGGATGAGTGGCTATGCGGGGAGGGGGGTGGAATGAGTGTCAGTGCTGGGGGGATGAGTGTCAGTGTGGGGAGGGGGGGTGCAATGAGTGTCAGTGCTGGGGGATGAGTGTCAGTGCGGGGAGGGGGGGTGAAATGAGTGTCAGTGCTGGGGGGATGAGTGGCTGTGCTGGTGGGGGGGTGGAATGAGTGTCAGTGCTGGGGGGGTGGGATGAGTGGCTGTGCTGGTGTGGGGCGTGGGATCAGTGTCAGTGCTGGGGGGATGAGTGGCTGTGCTGGTGGGGGGGTGGAATGAGTGTGGGGGGTGGGATCAGTGTCAGTGCTGGTGGGGGGGTATGAGTGTCAGTGCTGGGGGGGTGGGATCAGTGTCAGTGCTGGTGGGGGGTATGAGTGTCAGTGCTGGGGGGATGAGTGGCTGTGCTGGTGGGGGGGTATGAGTGTCAGTGCTGGGGGGGTGGGATCAGTGTCAGTCACTGCTGGGGGGATGAGTGGCTGTGCTGGTGGGGGTATGAGTGTCAGTGCTGGGGGGTGGGGTCAGTGTCAGTCAGTGCTGGGGGGATGAGTGGCTGTGCTGGTGGGGGGGTATGAGTGTCAGTGCTGGGGGGTGGGATCAGTGTCAGTCAGTGCTGGGGGGATGAGTGGCTGTGCTGGTGGGGGGGTATGAGCGTCAGTGCTGGGGGGTGGGATCAGTGTCAGTCAGTGCTGGGGGGATGAGTGGCTGTGCTGGTGGGGGGTATGAGTGTGAGTGCTGGGGGGGTGGGATCAGTGTCAGTCAGTGCTGGGGGGATGAGTGGCTGTGCTGGTGGGGGGGTGTGGAATGAGTGTCAGTGCTGGTGGGGGGGGTGGAATGAGTGTCAGTGCTGGGGGGATGAGTGGCTGTGCTGGTGGGGGGGTATGAGTGTCAGTGCTGGGGGGGTGGGATCAGTGTCAGTCAGTGCTGGGGGGATGAGTGTCAGTGCGGGGAGGGGGTGTGGAATGAGTGTCAGTGCTGGTGGGGGGGTGGAATGAGTGTCAGTGCTGGGGGGATGAGTGGCTGTGCTGGTGGGGGAGTATGAGTATCAGTGCTGGGGGGGATGGGATCAGTGTCAGTCAGTGCTGGGGGGATGAGTGGCTGTGCTGGTGGGGGGTATGAGTGTCAGTGCTGGGGGGGTGGGATCAGTGTCAGTCAGTGCTGGGGGGATGAGTGGCTGTGCTGGGGGTGGGATCAGTTTCAGTGCTGGGGGGATGAGTGTCAGTGCTGGGGGGTGGGATCAGTGTCAGTGCTGGGGAGATGAGTGTCAGTGCTGTGGGGATGAGTGGCTGTGCTGGTGGGGGGTGGAATGAGTGGGGGGGTGGGATCAGCGTCAGTGCTGGGGGGATGAGTGTCAGTGCTGGGGGTATGAGTTAGGGTGCCCACGTGTCCCGGATTGCCCGGGATTGTCCCTCAATTCATGTTTGTGTCCCGTGTCCCGGGCACCTTCATTCCGGGACAATACAGTGTCCCGGAATGAAATAAGGGGTCACAGACAACCTAATAAACAATTGCCAAACTGGTTGCTAGGGCTGCCCCGCCTCGCATCTAGCAACCAGTGACGTCATATTCCCAGAGTCATTCAGAGGCTCAGCGAGGCCTTACCCAGAGCTGCCTTGTAGTGCTCCGCGTCCACCCACCTCCTCCCCTCCTCCACCTCCAGCCGCGGCAGCAGCACCAGAGAGAGAGCAGCCAGAGAGCATCTGTATCTCCTCCTGACTCCTCCAGTCCAGCCCAGCGGCATTCGGCAGATCCACGGCAGCCTGTGCCCAGTGCCAGTCCCGGGGCCAACTCCCGCTGCCTGCAGCCCGACTTCTCTCCTCCTCCCGCCCGTGAGCCGAGACGCCCGACTGAGTGCCACTGCCTGAGGGGTGCCCCCCAGCCAAACTTCCAGGTTTGTATTGTATATGATCTAACAAGTCTGACTCTGTACATGAACTGTACATAAAGAAAGAATTAAATGCTTGTATGTCTATTGTTCTGTATAGTAGTGACCCATTTGCTTTGTAGAAGAAGATGTAATGATCTGTATGTGTAAATTGAAATATCCACAGGTTTATACATACCCCTTGCCTGCAACATGCTTCTTTCAAATTCTGCTGCTATGGTAAATATTCTCAAGAAGCTTTTGGCATTATTGACATTGTGCTTTTAAGGAATTTTGTATATCAGTTCATTCCTGGAAGGATTTACCCCCTCAATGACCAGGCCATTTTTTGCGATTCGGCACTGCATCGCTTTAACTGACAATTGCGCGGTCGTGCGACGTTGTACCCAAACTAAATTGACGTCCTTTTTTCGCACAAATAGAGCTTTCTTTTGGTGGTATTTGATCATCTCTGTGGTTTTTATATTTTGCACTACAAACAAAAAAAGAGCGACAATTTTGAAAAAAACACAATATTTTTTACTTTTTTTACTTTTTATAATAAATATCCCCATTTTTTTTAAAGCAAAGGGGGATAGATTTATGAGATTTATGGCATTTTTATTATTATTTTTTTTTTATTACTAATGGCGGCGATCTGTGATTTTTATCGGGACTGCGACATTATGGCGGACACATCGGACACTTTTGACACTATTTTGGGACCATTGTCATTTATACAGCGATCAGAGCTATAAAAACGCACTGATTACTGTAAAAATGTCACTGGCAGGGAAGGGGTTAACATTAGGGGCGATCAAGGGGTTAATTGTGTTCCCTCACTGTGTGTTCTAACTGTAGGGGGAGGGGATTGACCTACAAGAAATGACAGATCGTGGTTCCTAGCCATTAGGAACACACGATCTGTCACTCCTCACAGAACAGGGATTTGTGTGTTTACGTCCCTGTTCTGCCTCTCGTGCCCGCGATGGCTCGTGGCCAGTGTTCATTGTGACCATCGTCCACAAGCATCAGCACCCCCGCAGTACAGCAGGCGCATGCGTGCGCCTGCTATCTCGTTCCCATGAGCCGACGTATAGCTACAACAGTTCGCACCCACCTGCCACAGTATAATGACAGCGGCTGGTTGGTAAGCGGTTAAGAGAATTGAATTGTCATGTTTGCTTTTGTTTTTCCAAAAATTGGCAAAAAATGTATCAAAAACCATCTTTCTTGGGGCGGGGGGGTGTCCCTGAATGGCAGTTTGGAAATGTGGTCACCCTAGTATGAGTGTCAGTGCTGGGGGTATGAGTGTCAGTGCTGGGGGGTATGAGTGTCAGTGCTGGGGGGGTGGGATCAGTGTCAGTGCTGGGGAGATGAGTGTCAGTGCTGGCCACGAGCCATCGCGGGCACGAGAGGCAGAACAGGGACGTAAACACACAAATCCCTGTTCTGTGAGGAGTGACAGATCGTGTGTTCCTAATGGCTAGGAACCACGATCTGTCATTTCTTGTAGGTCAATCCCCTCCCCCTACAGTTAGAACACACAGTGAGGGAACACAATTAACCCCTTGATCGCCCCTAGTGTTAACCCCTTCCCTGCCAGTGACATTTTTACAGTAATCAGTGCGTTTTTATAGCTCTGATCGCTGTATAAATGACAGTGGTCCCAAAATAGTAAGTGGGGATGAGTGGCTGTGCTGGTGGGGGGGTGGAATGAGTGGGGGGTGGGCTCAGTGTCAGTGCTGGGAGGATGAGTGTCAGTGCTGGTGGGGGGGTATGAGTGTCAGTGCTGGGGGGGTGGGATCAGTGTCAGTCAGTGCTAGGGGGATGAGTGGCTGTGCTGGTGGGGGGTATGAGTGTCAGTGCTGGGGGGGTGGGATCAGTGTCAGGCAGTGCTGGGGGGATGAGTGGCTGTGCTGGTGAGGGGGTGGAATGAGTGGGGGGGTGGGATCAGTGTCAGTGCTGGGGGTGGGATCAGTTTCAGTGCTGGGCGGAAGGGATGAGTGGCTGTGGTGGGATGGAATCAGCGGTGGTGGTGGGGACTGGGTTCATTGACAGCGCTGGGTGCCGGGATCAGAGACACTTACTTGCTGTCATTGCTCTGTGTCTCTCTCGGCTCCCTGCGCTCCACATGTCGCTGTCTCTACTCCAGTCCTTACACAGCGGCCGCGACCTCCTGCAGCTCCTCCCCCTCCTTCTCTTACTTGATGTCAGCAGTGTCCGCCCCACCTCTCTACATTCTCTCTGGATAGGCGGGGGCGGGGTGGGGCGGTCCACAGTATCAGCGCTGCCTCTGCCTTCTCTCTCTCCGCTCAGCGAGCGAAAGCCCCCCTCCCTGCGGCGGAACAAACTGACACGTGCTGCCCTCACAACAGCAGCCAGAGTGGACAGGCGGGCCCCTCATACTAGCCAACGGACGGGAGGCAGGCTTCTCACACTGGCGACCCCCCCCTGAATTGGTGGAACTACAGGGCCCAGTCGCATGTGCAACTGCAGCGACCCTGATAATTCCGCCACTGGGAGGTATTTTCAGCTCAAACACTTATTGCAGCACTCCCTGATCCAATAAGAGAAGGACAAGCACTTACATTGATAGAGCGACTATGTACCATCGAAAAAACAAGTGGGAACGGGGGGCAGGAGGCGGAGCCTAGCGGAGCAGACATGCATTGTTAGAGCTCCACACCGCTGAGGAGAGAAGAGAAGGACAAAGCGGAGCCTGCAGGCTCAAAAGGTATCCATTTGAACCTTTTTGCCCCTGGGAACAAACTGTGAAAGTTTGGGCAGGAAATATGGTACTGGGAGGAAACCGTGGCAGAAATAAAAATCACCTCACAAAGAGCTCACAGGCACTCACTGCAGCTGAAGCAGCTCCAGTCACCTCACAAGATACAGCATCAGGGCGCTCTCACAGACAGAAAATGTCACAGCAAGACTCTCCATTTGAGTCAGATACAGAACAAATCCTCTCACAAACTTCTCCACAAGCCTCCTCAGTATCCCCAGTAATATTATTACAATTTGAAAAGATGCTTCATAAGGCTTTAAAACAAACCTCAGACCAAATAACAAAAAGCCTAACCAAAGAAATAAGAGAGCTGGGAAACCGCACCGCAGCCTTAGAAATAAAAATGGATGAAATTGAAATTACAACCCAAGAAAATATAACAGAATTGGAACAATTAAAAAAAGAGAATTTAATACTTCAAACTAAGCTAGAAGATTACGAAAATAGAGCCAGACGTTCAAACTTGCGCATAAAGGGAATACCTGAAACTGTGACAGACCTGCAATCTACTATTACTGCTCTATTACAAGAACTAAAGCCAGATATCCCTATTGAACGTTTAGAACTGGACAAAGTACACAGAGCCCTCACAGCCAAAAAGAAAGATGGACCCCCACGTGATATAATCACAAAATTTCATTATTACAGAACAAAAGAACAAATACTAATTGCTGCAAGAGAAAAAAAGGAACTTAATTTTCAAGGACACAATTATCAAATTTTTGCTGACCTATCCCAACTTACTATTACTAAAAGACGATCCATGAAACCCCAACTAATGGAACTGCAACGCCACAACATTATGTATCAATGGGGCTTCCCCTTTTCAGTCAGATTTAACTACCAAGGTACAATTTACAGAAGCAGATCAGCAGATGAACTACAACAAACCCTTTTAAAATTAAATCTGACAGAACCCACAAGCAGCAACACTCCCACACGCAGAAGAATGGCATCATCTTCACCTTCAGGCAGCACCCAGAAAATTTCAGAACAAAATGGGAATCATCATTCTCACAAAAGAGGCCGTTATGCCACATCATCCATGGACCAAGAAGATTCAATGGACTGACATCCTAATTCCTGATATCTCTTCATTTATTATACTAAGAGATGGTTCTCTATAAAAAACCTGTATTTATAACTGAATGTAACTGCATTCTGATAGTCACACACTGTGTGGGATCATGTTACATTCCAGTTATATTTCTTATTACTTCTGATTCATATAACCTTAGAATATATAAGTGAAATAAGGAAATTCTTGTTCAGTTATATATTATCAGGTAATAACAATAGATTTATTACTTTTTAGGACAAATATGTTCAATAATCCAGAAGTAATGGAAGCTTTTTCTTTCTTTTCTTAAAACAAATATATTATTACCTAACTAGTTCCTAGAATTATGTTTTTGTTTATTCTAATCTGAAGCAATACAACCTCAATTTTATGAGTTAACATATCTAAACAGTTGCATATGAATAAAATATGTAATTGTTTACTCTAAAAGGGTTAAAATCCCAAAATAATTCAAACTATCTTCATCAATACCAAAGTTATTAACAGTACCTTTCTAACTGAATTATTTAGCCTAGGGCAAGACTAACCATATACAACCACCCTGGAATAAATAATTTCAACAAAAACTATATTCTGCACTCCAATTAATGAAACATCATTTTGATGTCTTTTGACATAGCACTTCTCTCCTGTAAGCGGAAGATCCGTGTACCCCCATTAGCCCTCCTCATTCTCCCAACCATATTATGTGGGAGTGTGACAAAGGCACTTATTCCCCTGAGAGAGATATTTATTCTCTTTCACGGGTAAATTGTGATTACTTGCAAAAAATAATTTATACAATGTATCATCTAATCTCATATGTTTTTTGTTTACTCTTTACTCTGGTTTCTTTTCTATCTATTCATCTCTTCAGTCCACACAGGTTGATCTGCGCAGTCAGCTCTGCATAACAAAAAGTAAGTCAAAACTATTTGATCTATTGCCATGGCACCACTGAATATACTTTCCCTGAATGTTCAGGGAATAAATGTCCCTCAAAAAAGCACCAAAGCCTTCCGTACTTTCCATAACAAGAAGGCTCACATAGTATGCCTCCAAGAAACACACTTCACCAAAGATTCTACTCCAAAATATATTTCTCCTTTTTATCAACAAATTTACACGGCTTCTGCCTGTACCAAGCAAAGGGGAACTCTAATTGCATTTCACCGATCCACACCATTCACCTTATCATCAGAAATTAAAGACCCAGAAGGTAGATACCTGATACTCATGGGTTATATAATGGATACAGCAATCATGGTGATTTCCTACTACGCTCCTAACAAACAACCTACACCATTCCTCTCACATATATTACAAGTGATTAATACACACAAAATAGGAACAGTGATAATGTGTGGGGATTCGAACCAGGTCCTCCTCCCATTTCTAGATAAATCACCTTTTACACCATCCAAAATAACCTCTAGATTACCTTTTTCTCAACTTCTTTCCAAATACAATCTGGTAGATTCGTGGAGAGAAAGTAACCCAATGAAAAAGAAATTCACTTATTTCTCGCACCCTCATCAAACCTTCACCAGAATAGATCATATTTTTCTAACAATAGGAATGATACCAGAAATTATTGCATCAGATATAATTCCGATTCCGTGGTCTGACCATAATGCAGTATACACTACTATAGCCTCAGCCATACCAAAAGCGCATGTCCCAACGTGGTACTTACCGGACATAATGCTCAAACACCCACTACATCAGATGGCCATTGAACAAGCTTTAAAGGAATACATATCAATTAATAATACAACAGACATCTCCCCAATAACACTGTGGGAAGCTCATAAGCCTGTCTTGCGTGGTACAATACAAAGACAAATGGCACTATTTAAACGGGAACGCAAAAATCTAGCAAAAAAACTAGAACTCAATTTTAATGCAGCCTACATATCATTTCAAGATAATCCATCTCAGAGTACAAAATCTCATCTGGAAAAATCTAGATTGGAATACGATCTATTTCTCACTGAGTCAGTTGATAAATCCCTCAAACGCTCCAAACACAATTTCTACATGAATACAAACAAACCAGGTACATATTTGGCCCGGGCATTAAATTCAACTAACAAATCTTTCAAACCAATACGTTTGAAATTATCAAAAAATGTTTACACTTGTAATCCAGTTAAAATAGTCCATAAATTTCACTCACATCTCGCAACTTTATATAAGACAAACAATGAATTTAATCCTACAGAGGCTGAATCCTTTTTCTCAAAAATAACCTTACCTGAGTTATCTCAGAATCAAAAAAGCAGTTTGGATGAGCCTATAACTATAAATGAAGTTGCTAACGCCATAAAAGACCTAAAACTTAACAAAAGACCAGGCCCAGATGGCTACTCGGCTTTATACTATAAAACATTCTCAGAAATACTCTCTCCCATTCTCACTGAAACGTTTAACAAACTTCTAGATGGACATTCTTTTCGGCAAGAAACACTAATGGCAATTGTTTGTATGATCCCAAAACCCCTTTCTGATGATACTTCCTGTGTGAATTATCGGCCTATCTCTCTGTTAAACCTCGATATTAAATTATTAGCAAAAATAATAGCAAAACGCCTTAATAGCATTATAGGAAAATTAATACATAGAGATCAAGTAGGCTTCATGCCAAATAGACAGGCAGGCGATAATATACGCAGGGCAGTGTTATTGGCACATATTGCTAAAAAACGGAAAATCCCTTTATGTTTTCTATCTCTCGATATTAAGAGGGCATTTGACACAGTATCCTGGTAATATATGCAATATTCATTACAAAAATGGGGTTTTGGACCCCACTTTTTAACATGGATCAAAGCATTATATAATAAACCCAAAGCCTATATAAAATATGCTGGATACAAATCTGAAGCCTTTAATATCGAAAGAGGTACCCGACAGGGTTGCCCATTATCTCCCTTATTATTTGCCCTTATACTCGAACCCATGGCCCAATACATCAGAACTATACAACTATAACTGGCATTGAAGTAGGAGGTATTACACACAAATTATGTATATTTGCAGACGATATATTACTTTTTCTATCATCACCACAGGTCTCTGGTCCTAACTTAATACCAGCTCTTGATGGATTTGCAGCCCTATCCGGCCTTATGATTAATCCTAAGAAATGCCTAATGCTTAATATTTCACTCACAAACATGGAATTGATCCCGGCTAGGGCTGCACTCCCATTCACATGGGCAGAAAAATCAATCCCATATCTTGGAATTCATTTAACAGCATCTCATTCTGACCTATTCTCAACCAATTATCCTCCTGTATTAAGACAGATCACAAATCTAATAAAACAATGGTCGCAACTTCCTTTATCCTGGATAGGGAAGATTAATGCAATCAAAATGACCATTCTACCCAAATTGCTTTATCTATTCAGAGTCCTCCCTATTCCAATTCCTTCCTATTTTTTGAGAATAGTACAAAAAAGAGCAACTTCGTTTATATGGGGCTCTTCTAAACCACGTATACCTATACACACGCTACATCTTCCCAAAAATAAAGGAGGCCTGGGATACCCTAATTTTACTAACTACTACAGAGCAGCACATTTGGCCAGTCTGTCCAAATACCATGCAAAACAGGAAATCCCATTATGGGTATTTATAGAGGCTTCAGAAAATGACCCACTATTAATATCAAATTTATTATGGCTTGATCCTAAAGACCGCTTTAAAATTCATAACTAAACACTTCTTATCTCTCTGGGATAAACTAAAACCAAATATCAGTTACAATCTCCACACAATCCTCTCCTTTCTTTTATCAGAAATCCGGCCTTTTATCCGGCATGGATCTACCCAAATTCTTTTAAAGCTTGGACAACATCAGACATTCAGACACTAAATGACTTCATAGCATCTAAATCATTCCTTTCATTCCCATCGCTTAGAGAAAAATATGATCTACCAAACTCTGAGATATTTAGATATCTCCAAATCAAAAATTTCTATACACCATTCCTAAAGGGGGATACACCATTATCCCAATTATCCATTTTTGAATCAATCTGTACAAAAGATCCATTTGCTAAAGGTACAATTTCATCACTTTATAATCAATTATATGGAGTAGCAAATCTTAATAGACCCTCTTACGTTCAGAGGTGGGAGGAGGACCTGGGACGAACTTTAGAAGACACGGACTGGTCTAACATATGGCTCACATCTAAGTCATCTTCACCCAACATCTTAGCACTGGAGACAAATTATAAAGTCCTAACTCGCTGGTACCTTGTACCTGCTAGAGTGGCAAAATATTCACCTAATACCTCAGCTCTTTGTTTTCGAGGATGCCCAGAAATAGGCACATATTTACACATATGGTGGACGTGCCCAGTAATCCAAACCTTCTGGAAGGAAGTCTTCGTGATTGCATCTAAAATATTTAAAAAAATAATACAACCAGATCCATATTTAACTTTACTTAATCTAAAACCGGAATGGTTAACACTCTCTCAATTCAAACTTATGATCCAACTAATAACGGCTGCAAAACAAACAGTGGCCAAGGCATGGAAATCTCTTACATTGGTACTAGCAGAAACAATTCACAGAATGAATAATACAATGTCCCATGCTAAGATGGTAGCCATCGATCAAAATCAAATTCCAAAATTTGAAAAACTTTGGAATCCTTGGATAAAACAACAGTTCCTGTCAAACTTCAATGACTCTGTCCTGTTGCCATGGTAACAGATTAAATGACTTACAGAGACACCCATTCTAAGGCTTCAAAGAGAACTAAAAAGAATAATAAACTGACGAGCGGGACAACCTTGTGGACCATACCTCTACCTTTCAACCCTTTTTCTTCTTTTTCTTTCCTTTTCTCCACCTTACGATTAAAGCTCATTATCAGAATTTATTTGACCTATATACACTCTACTTGTAAACAATATGTATAGTAGGTATAAATCATTTAAATACCTACAAAAGTAACTAAGGAAATTATATATATCTTTAATTTAGGTTTACGTAAACCCAATGTTTAATATTTGAAATTTCATTATATTTACCTATAGAAACCCTACTGTAAAACAATGAGCTTACTTTATAGATCCTTGTAAACTTACTTTATGTATCTTTATAACATTGTATACTCAATAAACTTCTTTTGACAAGGAAAAACAAGTGGGAACATATCTAGGATATATAAAATCTTGATAAAAGTAGAAGAGCTGGAAATTCCGACATTTTATAAAAAAAAATGGGAGAGGGAATTGGGGAAACGAGGAAGGAACGAAGAAGTAGGAAAAATCCTGAAACTAGTACATGGATCATTAGTAAATAATGGAAATGAACTATAAGTGCATAACCCGGTGGTATAGAACCCCAGAAACACTAGGGAAATATCAAATAGGACAAACAACAGAGTATTGGTGGGGCTGTAAACAAACGGGAACCATGGCCCATATATGGTGGGGGTGCCCTAAAATTAAAATGTACTGGAATAAAATGCTGAGTTATATTAATATTATATATTAATATAATATATATTATATTAATTACTAATATAGATATACCTGAGGAACCATGGACATGTCTATTTCATGGGGTAGATATTCTGACAAAAGAATATAGAAACTCAATGATTGTACATATGATATATGATGAACGCTGCAAAAAGCTTAATACCAAGGAAATGGAAGGAAGCAGAGAGCAAAAAAATAAAAAGTGGTTTGATAAAATAGAAGAGACATATAACATGGAACATCTAAGATATAGCCATGAGGATACTAGAGAGGGATTCATTAACCTCCCTGGCGGTATGATTATTTCGGATTTTAGGTGCTGAAAGCGGTACCATTATTTTGCATGGAAATTTGGTGTTTTATATTGTAGGTCTGTAAATCTTAACAATAACACACTTAAATCTGTCCAAACCAGAGTCTAGTAGATATCCCGGGTATGATAAAGTTTGAAACACAAAAACATAAATTATAATATAATAAATAAAAATAAATAATTAAAAAAAATTTAAAAAAATAGTAATAAAATAAATTTCCCCACAATTCACTATCGCTCAATTCTGCAAGTGTTCTAATTTATTATCGCTGTTTTCTAGCTGGTCTAAAGCCACTTTTGACGTAAAGGGACACTTTTTGGTTGCTATGGACAATCTCCAGTTTCCAGGCAGAAAGAACAGTGTATATCATGTAAAACTGCATGCAGGGCATGGGCCAGAGCACTGGGGACAAAAGGGATGTGAAATCATTTCATACAGTACTGTAATCTGTAAGATTACAGTACTGTATGTGTTATGATTTTGACAGTTTTTTTAATTTGCTGCCAGGCTCCGCCCCCGTGCGTCGCGCCGCTCGCAGGGAACGGAGCCTGGCACGGAGAGGCTTCGGAGGAGGACGGAGCCCTCGGACACTGCGGGGGACATCGCAGGATCCCGGGGACAAGGTAAGTAACGCCGCCCCAGGATCCTGCAATGCGATCCCGAGTGTGGCTCGGGGTTACCGCTAATGGTACTGAATTTTAACCCCGAGCCACACTCGGGAAAACCGCCAGGGAGGTTAAGAGATGGGAAAAGTGGAAAAAGTTTAAAATGAACAAAGAAATCTAGTGAGATTAATATTACTTAATAAAGAGGAGAAAAAAAGGTCTAGCAGTGGGGTGGAGGGGGGGGGGGGGGGAGGGTTAAGGGTAGATAAAGGTTTGGAAATTTTGTTAATGTGTAAAAAAAAAAAAAAAAAAAAAAAAAAAAAAGGGGGGGGGGGGGGAATTTCCGACAACATTTGTGCGACCGTGTGGCAAGTTTCAGCCAACATCCGTCGGAAATCCAGGATTTTGTTGTCGGAATGTCCGAACGTGTGTATGCGGCATTAAACTAAGATTGTTATATTTGCTCCTTCCTGGTCCCGCCCCCCCCATGACTTTACCATTAAGATCAACAGCACAACCATTGGTCCCTCCACACATGCCAGGGTGCTGGGTGTAATCCTTGACTCTGACCTCTCCTTCAGCCCCCACATCCAATCACAGGCTAAATCCTGCCACCTTAACCTCCGCAACATCTCCAGAAAGCAACTTATTCACTCCTTGATTATTTCCCACCTTGACTACTGCAACTCTCTCCTTAACCACTTGCCGACCGCTGCACGCCGATGTACGCCGATGTACGTCGATGTAGCTGCCATAACCCCAGTATCCCTGTTTTTGGCCGGCGGTCGGCTACAAGATAAAAATGGTCTCTGCGGCGAATCGATTCGCCGCGAGATCACTTTTATCGGTGGCGGTAGAGGGGCAACCCCCTCCCGCCACGATCCGGTGCCCTTCGATGCTTACCAGAGCCGTCGGCAGCGGCGGAGGCGATTGCGTCTGTTGCCTAGCTGTGCATGGAGACGAGTGAGGGGAAGATGGAGTCCACTCGTCTCCATGACACTGCAGGGCGGAAGCGAAGTCAAAACGTCACTTCCGCCCATACGTCTTAAAGGCACATTTTTTTCAATGTCATTTTTTTAAATTACTTTTTTTCTTTTTTTTTTATTGCATTTTAGTGTAAATATGAGATCTGAGGACTTTTTGACCCCAGATCTCATATTTAAGAGGACCTTTCATGCTTTTTTCTATTACAAGGGATGTTTACATTCCTTGTAATAGGAATAAAAGTGACACAATTTTTTTTAAAAAACAGTGTAAAAACAAATAAAATCATGTAAAATAAATAAGAAAAAAAATTTTTTTTTAAAACGCCCTGTCCCGACGAGCTCGCGCGCAGAAGCGAACGCATGCTTGAGTAGCGACCGCATATGAAAACGGTAGTCAAACCACACATGTGAGGCATCGCTGCAATCGTTAGAGCGAGAGCAATAATTCTAGCTCTAGACCTCCTCTGTAACACAAAACATGCAACCTGAAGAATTTTGTAAACATCGCCTGTGGAGATTTTTGAGGGTAAAAGTTTGACGCCATTCCACGAGCGGGTGCAATTTTGAAGCGTGACATGTTGGGTATCAATTTACTCGGCGTAACATTATCTTTCACAATATAAAAAAAAAAAATTGGGCTAACTTTGCTGTTGTCTTATTTTTTTATTAAAAAAATGCATTTTAAAAAAAAAAAAACGCGCTTGTAAGACCGCTGTGCAAATACGGTGTGAAAAAAAGTATTGCAATGACTGCCATTTTATTCTCTAGGGTGTTAGAAAAAAAACAATATATAATGTTTGGGGGTTCTAAGTAATTTTCTAGCAAAAACGGTTTTAAACATGTAAACACCTAAATTCCAAAACGAAGCTGGTTCTTAAGTGGTTAATGTCCTACTCTTACGCAGGGTATCCCCCTTCAGTCTATTATGAATGCTGCTGCTAGACTACTACACCTCACTAACATATCCGTGACTGCTGCTCCTCTGCCAATCCCTTCACTGGCTTCCCCTACCCCACCGTATAAAATTCAAAATGCTAATCACAACACACAAGGCCATCCACAACATTGCCCCCAGCTACATCACCAACCTCATCTGCAGATATCGCCCAAATCGTCCCCTCCGCTCCTCCCAGGACCTCCTGCTCTCTAGCTCCCATGTTACCACCTCCTATGCTCGCCTTCAGGACTTCTCAAGAGCCTCTCCATCCTCTGTAACTCCCTGCCCGAGTATGTCCGATCAACCCCTAACCTGTCCACCTTTAGGAGATCCCTGAAAACTCACTTATTCAGGGAAGGCTATCCCACACCCACCTAAAAATTGTCACCGAGCCACCCCCATCAAATCATTCCCCGCATCTATTATCTTTTGTACCACCACCCCCTCCCTTTAGATTTTAAGCTCTACGAGCAGGGCCCTCCTGTCCCTTCTGTATTGAACTGTACTGTAATTGTGCTGTCCTCCCTCTACATTGTAAAGCGCTGTGTAAACTGTTGGCGCAATATAAATTGTATATAATAATAATATTTATCATTGATGTGTTTTTTTTATATAAGAAGCTTATGCATATTTATCATATAAATGTATATCGTTGATTATGTATTCTTCATTATTTTACCCTTACTGCACGTGACAATATATTACCGGTGTATTCTTAGCACAGTAACATTTATGGTCTGGCACATACAATATCTCACAAAAGTGAGTACACCCCTCATATTTTTGTAAATATTTTATCTTTTCATGTGACAACACTGAAGAAATGACACTTTGCTACAAAGTTAAGTAGTGAGTGTACAGCTTGTATAACAGTGTAAATTTGCTGTTCCCTCAAAATACACACAGCCATTAATGTCTAAACCACTGGCAACAAAAGTGAGTACACCCCTAGATGAAAATGTCCAAATTGGGCCCAATTAGCCATTTCCCTCCCCGGTGTCATGTGACTCATTAGTGTTACAAGGTCTCAGGTGTGAATGGGGAGCCGGCTTGTTAAATTTGGTGTCATCGCTCTCACTCTCTCATACTGGTCACTGAAAGTTCAATGTGACACCTCATGGCAAAGAACTCTGAGGATCTGAAAAAAAAAGAATTGTTGCTCTATATAAAGATGGCCTAGGCTATAAGAAGATTGCCAAGACCCTGAAACTGAGCTGCAGCACGGTGGCCAAGATGATACAGCGGTTTAATAGGACAGGTTTCACTCAGAACAGGCCTCGCCATGGTCGACCAAAGAAGTTCAGTGCACGTACTCAAAGTCATATCCAGAGGTAGTTTTTGGGAAATAGATGTATAAGTGCTGCCAGCATTGCTGCAGAGGTTGAAGGGGTGGGGGTGTCCGCCTGTCTGTCACGGAGTTGTTGTGAAGCCACTCCTTCGTTATTTTAGCTGTGTACTTAGGGTCATTGTCTTGTTGGAAGGTAGACCTTCGGCCCAGTCTGAGGTCCTGAGCACTCTGAAGAAGGTTTTCGTCCAGGATATCCCTGTACTTGGCCGCAATCATCTTTCCCTCGATTGCAACCAGTCGTCCTGTCCCTGCAGCTGAAAAACACCCCCACAGCATGATGCTGCCACCACCATGTTTCATTCTTGGGATTGTATTGGACAGGTGATGAGCAGTGCCTGGTTTTCTCCACACATACCCCTTAGAATTAAGGCCAAAACGTTCTATCCTGGTCTCATCAGACCAGAGAATCTTATTTCTCACCATCTTGGAGTCTTTCAGGTGTTTTTTAGCAAATGCGGGCTTTCATGTGTGTCTTGCACTGAGGAGAGGCTTCCATCGGGCCACTCTGCCATAAAGCCCCAACTGGTGGAGGGCTGCAGTGATGGTTGACTTTCTACAACTTTCTCCCATCTCCCAACTGCATCTCTGGAGCTCAGCCACAATGATCTTTGGGTTCTTCTTTACCTCTCTCACCAAGGCTCTTTTCCCCCGCTAGCTCAGTTTTTCTGGATGGCCAGCTCTAGGAAGGGTTCTGGTCATCCCAAATATCTTCCATTTAAGGATTATGGAGGCCACTGTGCTCTTAGCAACCTTAAGTGCAGCAGAATTTTTTTGTAACCTTGGCCAGATCTGTGCCATGCCACAATTCTGTCTCTGAGCTCTTCAGGCAGTTCCTTTGACCTCATGATTCTCATTTGCTCTGACATGTACTGTGAGCTGTAAGGTCTTATATAGACAGGTGTGTGGCTTTCCTAATCAAGTCCAATCAGTATAATCAAACACAGCTAGACTCAAATGAAGGTGTAGAACCATCTCAAGGATGATCAGAAGAAATGGACAGCACCTGAGTTAAATATATGAGTGTCACAGCAAAGAGTCTGAATACTTAGGACCATGTGATATTTCAGTTTTTCTTTTTTAATAAATCTGCAAAAATGTCAACAATTCTGTGTTTTTCTGTCAATATGGGGTGCTGTGTACATTAATGAGGAAAAAAAATGAACTTAAATGACTTTAGCAAATGGCTGCGATATAACAAAGAGTGAAAAATTTCAGGGGGTCTGAATACTTTCCGTCCCCACTGTCTATACAAGGAGGAATGGCAGAGGATCCCCAAATCCAGGTGTGAAAAACTTGTTGCATCTTTCCCAAAAAGACTCATGGCTGTATTAGATCAAAAGAGTGCTTCACATTATATATATATATATATATATAATCAGTGGCGGCCCGTCCATAGGGAGCGCATGGGCGCCACCCCCCCAAAGCCAGTCAAAAAAGAAAAAGTTCCTTTACGTGCACTGTGTTCCGGGCGGGCGCCGGACACGGTGCACTATGGAAGCGTCATGCCAATGCAATCCCGTAAATGCAGGCAAAACGCTTCATTTGCGGTGTTTTTTGATGCCCTGTGGCGCTGTGCAGTGCGCCTCTAGACGCTGATTGGGGCATTCTCCTTCATGTCTTCATGCCTGGGCGGTGCTGTAACTGGGCGGCGTGTCACTTCCTGTTTTGGCTCGTGTGAATGGAGAAGCAAGGTAAGGTAATGTGTTACTAACAGCCTGTAATTGTCTGTCCACCATGTTATACTCTTCTTAGTCTGTGATCGGAGGGTGGAGGGAGCCGTGCTTCACCTCTGCCCTGCCTGGAATCAACCTCTGCTCCAGCCCTTCACCCGACAATCTCATAGTTGCCAACAGTCCAGATATTCCCGGGACAATCCCGATTTTGGGACCCTCGTCCCGATTTAATCTTGTTCCGAGTGTTTTCCCGAATTTTTGGGTTTGTCCCGAGAAAATCGTGAGTGCTTTTCTCAAAAAATGGCAACAGCTCCACAAAAATGGCCCCCGTCGCCTCCACAAGTCAGTCAATGAGTTGTTTCCCCTTGTGTTCAGTGCAGGGGAGAGGGGCAGCCAATCGGCTTCTCTCTTCAGTGTACAAATAGAAAATTCTATTGTACACCGAAGCCTATTGGCTACAGGGATTGGCGAACCCCCCTCTCCACTGAACACAAGAAAATGTTCAGTCGCTGCCGCTCTGCCCCGTGTGTGACAGAGCGGCACTGATGGAAGAAGTGGGGCTCGCTGGCTGGGGACAGTGCACACTAATGGTCCTGGCTCCCCCTTACAATGACAAGGTATACAGTCACTGATGAACTGGGGCTCCGCTGGCTGGGGACAGTGCACTGATGGTCCTGGCTCCCCTTTGCACCCTGTCCCCCCATGTCACCACCATACCTGATTCCCCCTCCCCCTGTGTCACCACCATACCTGATTCCCCCTGTGTCACCACCATACCTGATTCCCCCCCTCCCCCTGTGTTACCACCATACCTGATTCCCCCCTCCCCCTGTGTCACCACCATACCTGATTCCCCACCTCCCCCCCCGTGTCACCACCATACCTGCACCCCCCTCTCCCCCCCGTGTCACCACCATACCTGCACCCCCCTCTCCCCCCATGTCACTACCATACCTGCTTCCCCCCTCCCCCCGTGTCACCACCATACCTGCTTCCCCCCTCCCCCCGTGTCACCACCATACCTGCTTCCCCCCTCCCCCCGTGTCACCACCATACCTGCTTCCCCCTCCCCCCGTGTCACCACCATACCTGCTTCCCCCTCCCCCCGTGTCACCACCATACCTGCACCCCCCTCTCCCCGTGTCACCACCATACCTGCTTCCCACCTCCCCCGTGTCATCACCATACCTGCTTCCCCCCTCCCCCCGTGTCACCATCATACCTGCAACCCCCTCCCCCCCATTATCACCACCATACCTGCAGCCCCCTAAAGGGATGGACTGGCCATCGGGACTACCAGGAGATTCCCAGTGGGCCGATGGCTCAGTGTGGGCCAGTTTCTGCCGCATCTGCGGTGCACGGCGATCTACCCGTCAACCGCCGACAGCTGTCGCCTGATGGGTAGATAGTAAGCCAGTATGCAGAGTAGGGCAGGAAGCGTGTGTAGTAAGTTCTCTCTCTCATGTCACGCAGCGCTGTTCACTCCCCAGTGGCCCCTCCTCTCTTCTCATCTATCCCCATTGGCTTGTAAGATCATCTGGGATAGACAAGAAGAGAGGTGGGCCCGCCGGGGAGAAGCCACGCGTGACATGAGAGAGAGAACTTACTACACATGCTTCCTGCGCTACTCTGCATACTGGCTAGTAAGATGCTGGTAATGTGTCCCTGATGTGCCCCGATCATGTGCCCCGATCATGTGCCCCCTGAGGTGCCCCATGCCCTAATGTGCGATGTGCCCTAATGTGCCATGTGCGATATGCCCTGATGTGCCATGTGCCATAATGTGCCCTGATTTCCCCCGTGCCCTGATGTGCTATGTGTCACCACCATACCTGCTTCCCCCCTCCCCCGTGTCACCACTATACCTTCTTCCCCCCTCCCCCCGTGTCACCACCATACCTGCTTCCCCCCTCCCCCCGTGTCACCACCATACCTGCACCCCCCTTTCCCCCCAGTGTCACCACCATCCCTGCACCCCCCTCTCCCCCCGTGTGTCACCACCATACCTGCACCCCCCTCTCCCCCCGTGTGTCACCACCATACTTGCTTCCCCCCTCCCTCCCGTGTCACCACCATACCTGCTTTCCCCCTCTCCCCGTGTCACCACCATGCCTGCTCCCCCCTCCCCCGTGTCACCACCATACCTGCAACCCCCTCCCCCCCATATCACCACCATACCTGCAGCCCCCTAAAGGGAAGGACTGGCCATCGGGACTACCGGGAGATTCCCGGTGGGCCGATGGCTCAGTGTGGGCCAGTTTCTTCTGCATCTGCGGTGCGCGGCGATCTACCCGTCAACTGCCGACAGCGTAAGCCAGAGTAGCGCAGGAAGCGTGTGTAGTAAGTTCTCTCTCTCATGTCACACAGCGCTGTTCGCTCCCCGGCGGCCCCTCCTCTCTTCTCGTCTATCCCCATTGGCTTGTAAGATCATCTGGGATAGACGAGAAGAGAGGAGGGGCCGCCGGGGAGAAGCCGCGCGTGACCTGAGAGAGAGAACTTACTACACACGCTTCCTGCACTACTCTGCATACTGGCTAGTAAGATGCTGGTGATGTGTCCCTGATGTGCCCCGATCATGTGCCCCCTGAGGTGCCCCATGCCCTAATGTGCGATGTGCCATAATGTGCCCTGATGTGCTATGTGCCCTGATGTGCCCCGTGCCCTGATGTGCTATGTGCCCCGATGAGCCCCATAATGTGCCCTGATGTGCTATGTGCCCCGATGAGCCCCATAATGTGCCATGCACCATAATGTGCCCTGATGTGCTATGTGCCCTGACGTGCCCCATTCCCTGATGTGCTATGTGCCCCGATGTGCCCCATAATGTGCCCCAATGTGCCATGTGCCCTGATGTGCCATAATGTGCCCCGTGCCCTGATGTGCTATGTGCCCCATAATGTGCCATGTGCCCTGATGTGCCCTGTGCCCTGATGTGCTATGTGCCCTGATGTGCCCCATAATGTGCCATGTGCCCTGATGTGCCCCGTGCCCTGATGTGCTATATGCCCCAATGTGCCCTGATGTGCCATAATGTGCCCTGATGTGCCATGTGCCCCATAATGTGCCCTGATGTGCTATGTGCCCCGATCCCCTATACCCTGATGTGCCCCGTAACCTGATGTGCCTTGTGGCCCGGTGCCCCGTGCCCTGATGTGCCTCAATGTCGTGTGCCCTGATGTACTGTGACCTGTGCCCTATACGCTGATGTACTGGGCTCTGTACCCTGATGTGTTGTGCCCTGATGTGGCCTGGTGTGCTGTACCCTGATATGCTGTGCACTGATGTGCCCTGTGCCCTGATGTACCGTACCCTGATGTGTTGTGCCCTGGGCCGGTCTGGATGAAGTCCAGGGCCACATTTTTGTCCCAGTCCAGCCCTGGCCCCTTCCCCCCATATCACCACCATACCTGTTCCCCCCCATGTCGCCACCATACCTGCACCCCCTCCCCCCATGTCGCCACCATACCTGCACCCCCTCCCCCCATATCACCACCATACCTGCAGCCCCCTCCCCCCATGTCACCACTATACCTGCCTCCCTCCCCCATGTCATCACCATACCTGTACCCCCTCATGTCACCACCATACCTGCACCCCCTCCCCCATGTCAAAACCATGCCTGCACCCGCCTCCCCCATGTCAACACCATGCCTGCACCCGCCTCCCCCCATGACAACACCATGCCTGCATCCCCCTCCCCCCATGCCTGCACCCCCTCCGGCCTAGTCACCACCATGCCTGCACCCCCAAATCACCACCCTGTCTCCACCCCTCCCCAAGTCAGCCTGTAACACCCCAAGTCACCATGCCTCCATCCACACACCTCTCTCCCCTTGTCACCACTCTTGAGGAGATGTAGCTAGACTGTAGCCAACACTCCATCTGCAGCCAACACTCCGCTGGGGACACCTGATGTAAGAGGCACTCCGCTGGGGACACCTTATGTAAGAGGTACTGTACTGGGGACACCTGATGTAAGAGGTACTGTACTGGGGACACCTGATGTAAAAGGCACTCCACTGGGAATGCCTGATGGAAGGATGAACTCTGCTGGGGGCACCTGATGTAAGGACAGACTCTGCTGGGGGCACCTGATGTAAGGACGGACTCTATTGGGGGCACCTGATGTAAGGACAGACTCTGCTGGGGGCACCTGATGTAAGGATGAACTCTGCTGGGGGCACCTGATGTAAGGACAGACTCTGCTGGGGGGAACCTGGTGGCATCTGGTGGCAGGCGACGTAGCAGGTGACACGCTCAGTGGTCCCACTGATTCTGCATTATGGTGAGTTGAATGATTTCATTTTATATTACAATGTAATAATAGAAATAATGCGCTTCATCCTGGCAACACCATAACAACCATTGTGCCGGGATGATTGAAGCGCCAACACCAGGTGTTTGGAGTACCTTTTTATCTGCTGATGGTTAAACTCTGGAATACACATTGCTATTGTGTAGGATCTGGGTCTGCTGTCCCTCCATCCCTCTCCCTCTACCCCCCTTTCCCCCTTTCCCTCTGCATCCCTCATTCATCTCAGACTCTAACCACACCCCATTTTAGCCATGCCCATGTAAGCCACGCCCACTATTTCACGTAAACCACGCCTATTGCGTCGCACTTTTCTTTTGTCTATGCCATGCCTACTAACGCATGCCCCGCCCCCTAATTATAGGCTGACTCCAACTACAGCCAACAAAAGTGTCCCGAAAATTTTTTTCCCAATGTTGGCAACTATGCAATCTGCTGGAGCCTTCATTACACATCTCCTGTATGTGTATATCACGGGGGCTCCCAGCACTGCGTCCTACAGTCATGCTGTATATTCTCTCTCTCTCTCTATCTCTCTATATATCTGTCTGTCTATCTTTCTATCTATCTGTATTACTGTATATCTATCTATTTATCGGCCCCATCACGGGCGAGTGACGTGGGGGGGGGTTGGTTGAGATTTTGTTTGTGCCCCCCTAAAAAAAAATGGAGCACCAGCCGCGACACTGATATATACACTGCATTGCCAACCATTATACACAACGCCCAATAGATGGCGATTATGTATATAAGCAGTGCGGACTCACCCTACACTAACTTGAGAAAGGAGCGTGCAGTGTGTATTCCGTTTACTGTGCATGCTCTGAAACGGGCTGTGGACTAGTGATGTGACAGGCGAGTTATGCATTCCAGCTTGCGGTCCACCCCTTGTCTAGGCTATTCCCTCACTCTACCACACAGCCGGTCAGAATTAGCTTCACGAGCAGCGGGCATACCTGAGCCCCAACGCCTCCGGACAGCCTTCTGGGCGATATCCCACTATGAAGTGCCTGTATTCTTCTTCTCTATGTGAGTTTTATTATCAACAACTGGAATAAATGTTTTAACCGTCTACACCCAGAGGTGCCTGTCTATCTCTTCTTTTTTAGGCAAGGCCTAATTTAAATCGTGAATCAAGTTTTTTTTTTTTTTTTTAAAGAAAATCTCCCAGCCCTACCCTGAACCAGTGGACTTGTTTCTTAGCTTTTGTAAACATAAAAAAGCCACCTGGACTTCATACTATAAGGACTGCAATAATTCACTAGATCTTGACTCACATCCAGCAATTGTTCTGATTGCAGCTGTAGACTATTCTTTTGTTTATTGTCTTTTACTGTGTTTCTTTGCACTTTGCTAATAATTAAATATAGCCCAATGCTGACTGTACGCGCACAAAATTTTGGCCGTTTGCAGACTGAACGATATTTCGTCAGTTGAAAGTGAATTGGCCACTAACTGACAGAATAAACCTTTTTGCATGATCGTTTCCATATTCGTAGTGATCGTTCGATAACAATATGAACATATATAAATGTATCTAACTATTGCCCATGCGAAGGAAATTACATTTGTATCTTGGAAACACAAACCCCACGTAACCTACATACGACCGGATGTTTGTGGGTTATGTCAGAGTACGTTCGTTGAAAGCAAACCTTCGTTTGTCTTTTGGATATTTTGAGAAATGGATATTCATGATCAGATGTCCAGATCAATTTCTATACCCATGCTTGGGGTAATGTCCATTACCCTTATGAAAAAGAAAAAGGGGAATCGCTGGATATGATCCAAGGAGTGGTTGATTAACCAGGACCAATATTTACATATGGTTCTTCTATGTGAACTAAAGGACAATAATCCAGATGACTAACTATTTACGCATATCAGAGGAATCCTTTAGTGAGCTGCTTGCATTGGTGACTCCAATGCTCCAGAGGGAGGACACTGTAATAAGGCTGTCCATTACACCATAACAAAGGCTCATCGCAACCCTAAGATATTTTGCCACTAGTAGATCGCTCGAAGACCTGAAGTTCTCCACTGGCATTTCTGCATAATCCCTAGGCCGAATAATTCCGGAGACCTGCAAGGCCATAATCCGAGTGTTGCAAAATGAGTACATCAAGGTAAGCACAAAATTAAAATAATTTGAAATAATTTATAAAACTCATTTGTGCAAGTTAGAACAACTTTATTCCATTAAATTAACAAAATGAAGGTGGTGTTTAATCTTTGGATTTGTTAAGATGTGTAAATAACAACATGTCATATTTCATACAATCGCAACATAATGGGGGTTATTTACGAAAGGCAAATCCACTTTGCACTGCAAGTGCACTTGAAAGTGCACTTGGAAGTGCAGTCGCTCTAAATCTAAGGGGTAGATCTGAAATGAGTGGAAGCTCTGCTGATTTTATCATCCAATCATGTGCAAGCTAAAATGCTGTTTTTTATTTTCCTTGCATGTCCCCCTCGGATCTACAGTGACTTTACTTCCAAGTGCACTTTCAAGTGCACTTGCAGTGCAAAGTGGATTTTCCCTTAGTAAATAACCCCCAATGTAAACATTTACAACCATGAGTAGAATTCATATGGAAATGCCATACATTTGTAAATACATGTATGTAACACAATCACATATCTCATACACAGTACATTGAACAATAGAACAAGCAACAGTTTCAAAAATAGTGCAAAACTGTCTAAAACTATGTATTTATAATTGTGCATATGTGTAATCTCTTGACCAAATATTGTGGTTTCTGTCTGGTTTTCTCACTGGACCATGCCAGTTTGATGCCTGGGGAATTGCTCGTTGAACCTGCTGGGTGTAACTAGTATATTCAGGTATGTATGTATTAGTAGTGATTTCACCCCTCAAACCAGGGCCGTTTTTAAGGCAGGGCAAAAGGGGCAGCTGCCCTGGGCCCTGTCATTGTTGTGGGGCCCAAAGCAGCTGCCTCATACTTTCCAACTACCCTGGTTTAAATTTCCTCATCCCTTGAGGTTTTAGTCCTGTGCTGTGTCCCAATATCTCAGTGTGAAGTGCTGCTATTAATGCTGCCCAGCTCTGCCCTATTGTTGTGTACAGATGACTCACCTGCAGACCCTGTGTTTACATGTAAATTACCGGCATTCATATGTAAATAGCGGTGGCTGGCGGCATTGATATGTATATCATGCCCCCCTGAGTAATCTCTAGCAACCAATCAACAAGCAGAAATCATGTGCTGTAACCTTTAGCAAATAATCAGTGAGCGATAATGTGTGCGGTAACCTCTAGCAACCAGTCAGTGATCGGTAATAATACAATGTAACCTCTGGAAACCAATCGCAATAGCCGCCTGATCTGATTCAGTAAACTGATTTTGAGTCTATAAAAAATATATGTATAATGGCCGCGCTTAGGACAAAGGATTAAGGTGTGCCGCCCCCCTGGAAGGAGCTTCCCTAAGGATCCTCCAAAAGAGTTAAAAATTATACGCAATGGGGTATGGCGCTCCCTATATGGTTATATGGGATGAGCAGCTGCAGCGAAGGGGGAAAGGTCGGGGTTTTTTCCCTTATATATCCTGATGTGTGATAATGTATGCTGTCCCAAATATCTAAATCAAATTTCTAAATAAAATTTACATAAAATTTACATAAAACACCATAACCCCTAGTGGTGGTTTACAATAACCACCTTTGAATTGTGCCAATATGAACAATCTTAAGTGAAATAAATCATAAAGAATCACAGAAAAGTGAACAGAAAAGCATAGAGGTGTAGGCTAAACACCTATAATTGTGATGGGATTTCAAAGAAAAACCCTATAATATAGTGGTTTGGCAATGAGCAGATAAATATAGAGTGTACCTCTGCCTAATCATACACACATATGCAGATACCAACAAACTATATAGTGATCATAGTCCATAAAGTAGTAAATCTTATCCAAGACACCGGTGTTCAAAAAGTTTTTTTCTTCAAACAAAAACCATGACTGAGGTGCTGTCAAATGTTCTTAGTGACTTTTGTGCTCTCAAGGGTCCGCACTCACCGAATCACAGATGTCTCCAGAGATGAACACATGGAGACAGGGAGTTACCATGAATTCAATCTAACCAACTATACGGAGAACGGAGATTACCCTGGGGCCTTACATGATCGCGGTGGTGAGGAGATCGTTGGGGGAGATAACCATATGCTGCTTGCCCTTTTTTGGGGCTGGAGAACGGAGATTACCTTGGGTGCCTTACATGATCGCGGTGGTGAGGTGAACACTGGAGGAGATAACCATATGCTGTTTGCCCCTTTTGGGGCTGTGTGATTCGGTGAGTGGGGACCCTTGAGGGGGAGCACAAAAGTCACTAAGAACATTTGACAGCACCTCAGTCACGGTTTTTGTTTGAAGAAAAAAACTTTTTAAACACCGGTGTCTTGGATAAGATTTACTACTTTATGGACTATGATCACTATATAGTTTGTTGGTATCTGCATATGTGTGTATGATTAGGCAGAGGTACATTCTATATTTATCTGCTCATTGCCAAACCACTATATTATAGGGTTTTTCTTTGAAATCCCATCACAATTATAGGTGTTTAGCCTACACCTCTATGCTTTTCTGTTCACTTTTCAGTGATTCTTTATGATTTGTTTCACTTAAGATTGTTCATATTGGCACAATTCAAAGGTGGTTATTGTAAACCACCACTAGGGGTTATGGTGTTTTATGTCAATTTTATGTAAATTTTATTTAGAAATTTTATTTAGATATTTGGGACAGCATACATTATCACACATCAGGATATATAAGGGAAAAAACCCCAACCTTTCCCCTTTCGCTACAGCTGCTCATCCCATATAACCATATAGGGAACGCCATACCCCATTGCGGATAACATCATCCCATATAACCCTATAGGGAGCGCCATACCCCATTGCGTATGATTTTGAGTCTAGCTGCTATTTATTGTATGTCTCAGAGCAGGTGGAGAGCAAAACTGCATAGGAGGGGGGCCCCAAGAAAAGTTTTGCCCAGGGTCCACTCAATATTAAAGATGGCCCTGCCTCAAACCTTTATTAAGCAATTGAAGGAGCAAGGGTTCAACTAGTTTCTGTTGCTCTGTCATTCTTCGCAGCTTGTTTGCAGTTAGGCAGTTAAATGCATCACAGTTATCGCTCTTCTTTTTCAGTGCTGCTGTTCCTTGAATAAGAAAGGCATTGGTAGCTTCATCCCAATTCCTTTTCTTCTGTCTGTGATGGTCCTGCATGTGATGGCTCAGGCTGTGATTCATTTGCTTCCTGTTTAAAAAAAAAAGATAAAGCTATGTAAAATTTGATTTATACAATCAATAAAGAAAAAAAATTAATGTAATAACTTTCTTCAGTTTCCTACAACAAAAGAAGATTGGAAAGCCATCGCACATCAATTCAAAGAGACGTGGAATTTCCCGAACTGCGGTGGTGCCATAGATGGCAAACGCGTGCAAAATACCCCCCCGTCCACACTAACTGTAAAGGTTTCTTTAGTATTGTATTGCTGGCTGTAGTAATTGCCAAATATGAGTTTCTCTTTGTTGCTATCGGTAAAAACGGTCAAAGTTCAGATGAAGGTACCACTGAGAAAACAGAATTCTATGCACATCTGAGGAATGGAAAGTTAAATTTGCCGACCAATGACAAAACCACTGAGGGCCTGAATTTTGTATTCATTGCTGAGGATGTGTTTTCTCTTGGTGAACATCTTTTGAAACCATACCCCTTGAAACATTTGTCAGAGGAGCAACAAATTTTCAATTACAGGCTTTCACAGGCAAGACGAGTAGTAGAGAATGCATTTGGCATTAGGGATGGGCTATCTGTTCGAGTCGAACATGAGTTCGACTCGAACATCGGCTGTTCGCCCGTTCGCCGAACAGCGAACAATTTGGGGTGTTTGTGGCAAATTCGAAAAGCCGCGGAACACCCTTTACAAGTCTATGGGAGAAATCTAAAGTGCTAATTTTAGAGGTTAATATGCAAGTTATTGTCATAAAAAGTGTTTGGGGACCCAGGTCCTGCCCCAGGGGACATGTATCAATGCAAAAAGTTTTAAAAACGGCAGTTTTTTCAGGAGCAGTGATTTTAATAATGCTTAACGTGAAACAATAAAAGTAAAATATTCCTTTAAATTTCGTACCTGGGGGGTGTCTATTGTATGCCTGTAAAGTAGCACATGTTTACTGTGTTTATAACAGTCCAAGAGCAAAATGAAATTTCTAAAGGAAAAAAAAGTCATTTAAAAGTGCTAGCGCTAGTGCCGGCTATTAATGAATTGTCAGTCCCGACAATACACATATAAGTCATTGAAAAAAAAATGCGCGGGGGTCCTCCAAAATTCCATTACCAGGCCCTTCAGGTTTGGTATGGATTTTAAGGTTTTAAGGGGAACTCCGATCCAAAATTTAAAAAATAAATGGTGTGGGGTTCCCCCAAAAATCCACACCAGACCCTTATCCGAGCACGCAACCTGGCAGGCCACAGGAAAAGAAGGGGGGACGAGAGAGCGCCCCCCCTCCTGAACCGTACCAGGCCACATGCCCTCAACATGGGGAGGATGTCCCCATGTTGATGGGGACAAAGGCCTCATCCCCACAACCCTTGCCTGGTGATTGTGGGGGTCTGCGGACGGGGGCTTATTGGAATCTGGAAGCCCCCCTTTAACAAAGGGGACACCCAGATTCTGTCCCCCCCATGTGAATTGGTAAGGGGTACATTCTATCCCTACCATTTCACAAAATAGAAAGTGTCAAAATGTTAAAAAAAACACAGACGGCTTGGGACAAGTCCTTTATTAAAAATAAAAAAATAAAAAATAAAAAAGATTCCAGCGATGTAATTCAAGAAATTCATGCTCCTACAGCGATGTAATCCAATTCTTGATCTCCCCCACACACCCCCCCTCCCCCCCTCCCCCCCCTTTCCCTCTCCTATTTTCTTCCCCCCTCCTGTTCTCCTCATCATTTCCCCTTCTCCCCCTTTCCTGTTTCTCCCTACCCCAATCTTCTTCCTTTTTCTTCTCCCCCTTTTTTTTCCTCCCCCCCCCCCCTTTTTTCCCTCCCCTCTCCCTCCCCCCCTTTTTGCCCCCCCCCTCTCCCTCCCCCCCTTTTTTTCCCCCATCTCCCTCCCTTTTCCCCCCTCCCTTTTCCCCCCTCCCTTTTCCCCCCTCCCCCCCCCATTTTCTCCTCTCTTCCTCCCCTTTTTCCCCACACCCTTTCCTCACTGAGTCCCCGCCAGACCCTTATCCAAGCACGCAACCTGGCAGGCCGCAGGAAAAGAGGGGGGACAAGAGAGCGCCCCCCCTCCTGAACCGTACCAAGCCACATGCCCTCAACATGGGGAGGATGTCCCCATGTTGATGGGGACAAAGGCCTCATCCCCACAACCCTTGCCCGGTGGTTGTGGGGGTCTGCGGGTGGGGGGCTTATCGGAATCTGGAAGCCACCTTTGACAAAGGGGACACCCAGATCCCCCCCATGTGAATTATTTCACAAAAAGAAAGTGTAAAAATGTTAAAAAAAACCACAAGAGACGGCTTGGGACAAGTCGTTTATTAGAAATAAAAAAATTAAAAATAAAAAAGATTCCAGCGATGTAATCCAATAAATCCATGCTCTCACTCCAGCCATGTAATCCAATTCTCGATCTCCAGCAACTCCAGAGAGGAACACGCGCAGGATCCTGCCTCCACCGGAGGTACCCAGCCAATGACGCGGTGCCAGGTTGACAGTTCTTATGTAGCTGAGGGAGGGGCCACCCGTCACTTGACCCCATCCCCCTCTGACAAGGGGAAACACTGGGGTTTCCCTGTGATATGTATGGGTGACCCCGCCCCCCTCTAATGCAACGCAGGATTCCCGTTGCATCAGAGGGGGGCGGTGTTACCCATGCACTAGGAAACCTCTGCGTTTCCCCTTGTCAGAGGGGGATGGGGTCACATTTTGGCGCGGAGTTCCCCTTAAAATCCATACCAGACCTGAAGGGCCTGGTAATGAAATTTTGGGGGACCCCCATGCATTTTTATTTATTTTTTATTTTTCAATGACTTTTATGTGTATTGTCGGGACCGACAATTCATTAATACTTTTTTTAATTACTTTTTTTTTTCCTTTAGAAATGTCATTTTGCTCTCGGACTGTTATAAACAGGGGAAACATGCACTACTTTACAGGCATACTATAGACACCCCCCAGGTACCAAATTTAAATGAATATTTCACTTTTATTGTTTCACGTTAAGCATTATTAAAATCACTGCTCCTGAAAAAACGGCCATTTTTAAAACTTTTTTTTGCATTGATACATGTCCCCTGGGGCAGGACCCAGGTCCCCAAACACTTTTTATGACAATAACTTGCATATTAACTTTTAAAATTAGCACTTTTGATTTTTCATGTCCCATAGGCTTTAACGGTGTTTGCGTATTCAAACAAATTTTTTGCCTGTTTGCATGTTCTGGATGCGAACCGAACAGGGGGGTGTTCGGCCCATCCCTATTTGGCATCATGTTCAATCGATTCCACATTTTCTACCCCCAGATCAACCTCTCTATGGCCAAAGTTGATCTAGTGGTTTATTGCTGCTGTGTTCTGCACAACTATTTGAGGTGCAAAAATGTCATGTATATGCATCAATCAGTGAATCGTGAGGACACATCTCAAGTCAATATTATCCCAGGAGATTGGAGAAATGACGAACATGACGATGTCGTTAACCAACATTGCTCCAGCGCCACCATCACTAGCCACCATGAATGCATGGCAAAATAGAGAAAGTTACAATCAGTACTTCTGTGGACCTGGAGCTGTCTCTTCGCAAAACATGGTTGTGTGTAGGGATGAGCTTCGAGTCGAACGTAAGTTCGACTTGAACATCGGCTATTCGACTGTTCGTCGAAATACGAACATTATGGGCCGTTCGCGCCAAATTCGAGTGGCGCATCACGGCCCATAATTCACTGTGGCATTGCAGTGCATTGCTGGCTGAGGATGCAGGACAGGGTGCAGTAGTGTTGGAGGTTGTTCTGCCACCACACCTCCAAAATTCTACTAGTGGTGATTCTGCCACACCTCTCTCCTCCTCCCCCTCCTCTTCTTCTTCCTCCATGGCCTCTTCCTGTGCTGATTTATCCTCGGAACCAGCGGTGCTCCGTAGGCGTTCAAGGGGCTACGCAAGCACGCAGGCAAAAAGATGCTATGCAGTGCTTGAGCTGGTGTACTTGGGGGACAGGAGCCACACTGGGGCAGAGATTCTGTCAGCTCTGCAGGGGCAGGCCCAGAGGTGGTTGACGCCACGTCAGCTTAAGCCAGGAATGGTGGTTTGCGACAATGGCACCAACCTCCTCTCTGCCCTCCGACAGGGACAACTGACCCATGTGCCCTGTTTGGCTCACGTCCTTAACTTGGTGGTGCAGCGGTTCTTGGGCAGGTACCCGGGCTTACAGGATGTCCTGAGGCAGGCCAGGAAAGTCTGTGTGTATTTCCGCCAGTCATATAATGCCAGTGCTCAGCTGGCTGACCTCCAAAAGGAATTTAACCTGCCCAAGAACCGCCTAATCTGTGACATGCCCACCAGGTGGAACTCAACGTTGGCCATGCTGCAGCAGCTGCACATGCAGCAGAGGGCCATCGCGACTATGACACCAGGACAGGGTCAGGGGAGGTGTTTTTTTTTTCCCCACGCCAGTGGGCCATGATCAGGGATGCATGCACTGTTCTGTCACCATTTGAGGAGGCCACGAGGATGGTGACAGTGTTCCTGCGTGCTCGCCGATCACACAGGAAGAGGACAAGGAGGAGGATTGTGTCAGCATGGAGGTGGAGCCTAGCACTCAGCATCAGCTTTAGCAGCAGTCTTCAAGGGATCATTTACAGTCTGAAGAAAAGCATGAACTTGTACGTGGCTGGGAGGAGGTGGCTGTAGATCATATCGTCCTTAGTGACCCAGAGGACTCCGGACCGAATGCCCCAGCAAACCTACACTGCATGGCCTCCCTGATCCTGCAAAACCTGCGGAAGGATCCTTGTATTTGTGGTATCAAGGAGAGGGATCATTACTGGCTGGCAACCCTCCTTGATCCACGTTACAAGGGTGAGGTTGCGGACCTTATCTTGCCGTCGCAGAGGGAGCAGAGGATGAAACATCTTCAGGAGGCCTTGCAGAAAGGTTTGTGCAATGCATTTTTCAGAGCCTGGGAGGTTACAATTTCCTGGTCCTCCTGGACAACGTGTTGCTGAGGCTTCGGTCAGTCACAGAAGGAGCGGTGGAGAAGGTGGCCGTCTGATCGATGCGTTCAGACAATTTTTTAGTCCGCAGCCCCAAGGTATGATTGCTTCCAGCAACCATCGCCAGCATCTGATTCACATGGTGCAGGAATACCTAGGGGCAAGATCAGACTTGGACACCTTTCCCATCGAAAATCTCCTGGGTTACTGGGTCTTGAGGATGGATCACTGGCCAGAGCTTGTACAGTATGCAATTGAGCTACTGGCCTGTCCTGCATCCAGCGTTCTTTCGGAACGCACATTCAGTGCTGCTGGAGGCTTTTTTAACCAATCACAGGGTGCGCCTGTCCACCGAATCGGTCGATCGGCTGACCTTCTTAAAAATTAATCAGTCTTGGATCACCAGCTACCAAGCACCTGATGCTGATGTAACCGAATAGTTTTTTTTTTTAACGTGAGATCCCTTCAAGACTGCCTATGCTAATGCTGAGTGACTATCCTGTTATGCTGGGTGACTATCCTATTCCTCCTCAATGTTCATGCTGATAGCTTGTAAGAACATTTTTGGTTCTGGGCACCGCCACCAGTGGCTAAGGCCCAATTTTTCTGCCCCTGTTTAACAGGGGCGTGTAATTACAATTTTTGATGCAATACTTTGCAGCAGGGCTCATTCCTGCGCTCCAACTAGAGTATCTGTGAGGGGTTGCAGTGTTGTGGCACCAGCACCAGTGCCTTAGGCCCAATTTTTCAGCCCCTGTTTAACAGGGGCGTGTAATTACAATTCTTGATTTAATATTTCACAGCAGGGTACGTTCCTGCGCCCACCAAGAGTAACTGTGAGGCCTTACAGTGTTGTGGTAACACCACCACACCGTCCACCACCAAAGGCCCAATTTTTCTGACCCTGTTCAACAGGGGCATGTAATTACTATTCTTGATCTAATATTTCACAGCAGGGCCTGTTCCTGCGTCCACCAAGAGTAACTGAGGGCATACAGTGTTGTGGCAACACCAACACCTAAAGCTCAAATTTCTGCAGAATATATAGGGCAGGCCCCTACTTTCAAACATCCAACTTACAAACGACTCCTACTCCTAAACGACAACAGGAAGTGAGAGGAAATCTACCCCTAGGAAGGGAAATTCTCTCCTGTAAGAATTCCCTGTTTCACTAAAAACCCCAAATTTTCAAAATCCATTTGTCAGAAAGTGAGGTGAAATCTTCTGAACAGGTGCACAGACAGCAAAACAAATGTTACAGGGCTGATGATCCTTCCCTATGTTTTCCAAAAAGCTTAAAAATAGATTTTTTGGCTGGAGCTACACGTAAAAAATGTACCAGTTCAAAATTACAAACAGATTCTACAGTCCTTGTCTTGTTTGCACCGCCTGTATACTGCTGTTCAGAGTATATAGGGCCTGGGGGCCCCACGCCTCTCCTTTTTTTTTTATTTGGGTGCGGGGTTCCCCTTAAGACCCAAAGGGGCTGGTAATGGGCTGGGGGGGGGGGGGTTCTTAATGATTTTCATCCATATTGCCGGGACCAGACATGACATTAAAGCCGCAAGCAGTTTTAAATGACTTTTTTTCCTTTAGAAATGTCATTTTGAGCAGGGACTGTTCTAAACACGGGAAACACGCGCCAATTTACAGGCATACTATAGACACCCCCCAGGCACGATATTTAAAGGAATATTTCACTTTTATTTTTTCACTTTAAGCATCAATAAAATCGCTGCTCCCGAGAAAACGGCCGTTTTTAAAACTTTTGTTTGCATTGATACATGTATCCTGGGGCAGGACCCAGGTCCCCAAACCCTATTAAGGACAATAACTTGCATATTAGCCTTTAAAATTCGCACTTTTGATTTCTCACGTTCGAGTCCCATAGACTTTAACGGGGTTCGAAAGTTCGTGCGAACTTTCGGTCCGTTCGAATGTTTTTCTCACAGACCTGTGTGTTGAAAAAACTGTTTACTAGTTTATAGTGAGTTATGATCTTCACTCGTCATAAAAAAGAACAATTTGTACATTTGATTAATTTCTGCTTTTTCAATTTTACAAAAAAAAGTCAAACATTGTCAGTTTAGACTTTGTAATAAATAATATATAATCTTACTTGAGTGTCATCATTGTCCTCTGATTGTGGTTCAAGATTTGGTGATGATGGTTGCAAGCTGGAAACTGAGGGTCTTGGGATCTCCTGATCTGATAGGAAACGTAGACTATCAAAATACCACAAATGTGGTACATCTACAGTATATCATTAGCACCTGCACCTGATTTCTCAGACTCTATTATTTTATTTAACTCTTTTTTTGAAGACGGTTCTCAAATTTGTAATGTTTTTTTTCACATAGTCCACATTAGCGTTTGGGTTCAGTCTTTGGCAGAGTTCTATCAGTCTTTTTATGGGCTTCGTGTTTTTTTTATTCATATCGCTGTATTCTTTGGATTTAATCTTCCATAGACATTAAAGTTCCCGATAAGCATCATGAAAATGGGGAAGGAAGTCTGGTGAAGTAAAACGATCTAACATTTTTCCTGGAAGAACATTTTTTTTTATCAAGTGATTTGCAGAACAATCATTGATGCATGATTCAAAACCATGCGCTCCTGATTAGATATTTTAATTAAAACTCTGATGTTCCTAAGCAGAAGGATTGCTGTGTATAGCTGTACATAATGAGGCAATGATTAATTCTGATTGTAGATTATATATAGTGTCAGTAAGCACGAAAATTATTTGAACGACAAATCTTATGTGCATAGCTACACACGATTACATAATGAGCCAACAATATTCTTGTCTGAAAAAAGTAGTGAGCATGCATGAAAATTCGTTGAACGACAATTGTTAAATCACAAAAGTTGTTCAAAGTACATATGCATATTTGTGGTTAACGAAAGTGCAAACGAAACCTCAAATCTAGCACTTAACCACTTAAGGACCGGGCCTATTTTTCAAACTTGTTTACAAGTTAAAATCTGTTTTTTTTGCTAGAAAATTACTTAGAACCCCCAAACATTTTATATATATATATATATATATATATATATATATATAATTTTTTTTCTAACACCCTAGAGAAAAAAAATGGCGGTCGTTGCAATAATTTTTGTCACACCGTATTTGCGCAGCGGTCTTACAAGCGTTTACAAGAGTTTTTTTTTTTTTTTTTGGAATAAAAATACACTTCTTTGAATTAAAAAATAAGACAACAGTAAAGTTAGCCCAATTTTTTTTATACTGTGAAAGATGGAATGGCGATAAACGTATCTTAAATCTCTATATGCAACGTTTAAAAAATTCTACAGGTTGCATTTTTTGAGTTACAGAGGAGGTCTAGGGCTAGAATTATTGCTCTCGCTGAGCTTGGAGGGATGGGGCGCATTTAAAAATTAATTTTTTTTTTTCTCTTATTTATTTTACCTTTTATTTTTTATTTTTACACTGTTATTTAAAAAAAAAAATTGTGTCACTTTTATTCCTATTACAAGGAATGTAAACATCCCTTATAATAGAAAAAAAGCGTGACAGGACCTCTTAACCACTTGCCGCCATATAGCAAAATGACGTCGGCAAAGTGGTTGTGTTATCCTTACTGGACGTCATATGTTGTCTTTCAGGATAACAAGCCACTGCGCGCCCCCGGGGGCATGCATCACGGCTATCGTTGTTGCGGTGTGTCAGTCTGACACACCGCAACTCCGATATAGGTAAAGAGTCCCTGACGGAGATTCTTTACCACTTGATCAGCTGTGTCCAATCACGGCTAATCACAGTGTAAACAGGAAAATTCGTTTATTGGCTTTTCCTCACTCACGTCTGATAGACGCGAGTAGAGAAGAGCCGATCGGCTGCTCTTCTGACAGGGGGGTCTGTGCTGATTGATTATCAGCGCAGCCCCCCCGAGGATGCCCACACTGGACCCAAATTTAACACACGTGCTCCTCATTCACACCTGAGACCTTGTATCACTAATGAGTCACATGACATCAGGGAGAGAAAATGGCTAATTGGGCCCAATTTGGACATTTTCACTTGGGGTGTACTCACTTTTGTTGCTAGTGGTTTAGACATGATGCCTGAGTGTTAAGTTATTTTGAGGGAACAGAAAATGTACACTGTTATACAAGCTGTACATGCACTACTTTACATTGTAACAAAGTGTCATTTCTTCAGTGTTGTCACATGAAAAGATGTAATAAAATATTTACAAAAATGTGAGGGGTGTACTCACTTTTGTGAGATACTGTATGAGCGAATCGTTGAGCAGAAGTGACATCCTAAAGAAGTCTCCATCCATCCTCTTCTGGTCGCCATTTTAATGCTACAATGTCGGAGGACAGAAAAAATGGTGCGGAGCAGGAGAGCAGGTCTCCTGAAATTCCTGCGATCAGGACCACCAAGCACGAACAAAGTGAAGGCATCTACTATGACATTGGAAGAAATGGTGGATATGGTGGAAGTGCTGGAAAAGAGGGACTATGATGGCAAGTGTGGGCATTGCACCAAAACCAATGCAAGAAAGGACCGCAATCTGGACCAAATTGGGAAGATGCTGCTGAGAAATCATGGAGTCCACCATTCAAAGGATCAGCTTCAGATCTGAAGCATTGTGAACAGGAATGCTATGTACACACGATAGGATTTTCCGACAACAAAACCGTGGATTTTTTTCTGAAGGATGTTGGCTCAAACTTGTCTTGCATACACACGGCCACACAAATGTTGTCGGAAATTCCGAACGTCAAGAACGCGGTGACGTACAACACGTACAACGAGCCAAGAAAAATGAAGTTCAATAGCCAGTGCGACTCTTCTGCTTGATTCCGAGCATGCGTGGAATTTTGTGCGTTGGAATTGTGTACACACGATCGGAATTTCTGACAACAAGAACCTGCTCTCAAACATTTGTTGTCGGAAATTCCGACAACAAATGTTCTATGGAGCCTACACATCGTCGGACTTTCCTTTTTCATTTGTTGTCGGAACTCCTATCCTATCGTGTATACGGCCCATTACAGTACCACAAAATCTAAAGAATTATTAAAAAAAGTAAGCATGCATTTCCTATCATCTTGCAATGTTGTACTATATGTGCAATACTGTTTTAATGTGAACTCTTTCATTGGCCATTTGGCACTTTTGTATTTCCTATTTTTGGTTATAAACTGTATTGCCATCACCAAGATGCTACAATGATTCATTTTTATGCATTACTTTGTCATACTTGAAGGATCCCTTTTGTCATTCATTTTATTTTTTTAGGGGTGTTCTGGACATTAATTCTTGGATAACACAATGCAGGGGTCAGCAACCTTTTTGCACTTAAGGGCCGGATTCAACAGGTACAGGGGGATACAGAGGTGGCTGTAGACAGGGAGAGGTACAGTGGTGGCTGTGGACAGGGAGGGTACAGTGGTGGCTGTGGACTGGGGGGGCACAGTGGTGGCTGTGGACTGGGGGTACAGAGGTGGCTGTGGACAGAGGGGTACAGTGGTGGCTGTGGACAGGGTCCAAACAATACTAAAGATGGCCCTGAATATTCCTCCTATTAGTCACTGTGTTTCATACTGTTATCTACAAAAAGTGTCTGTTATATGATAAAACTGCAGCTATATTACCTCATTAAGAGCGCCACTCAGCGCTCGTTTTACTCGCCGCCTCTCTTCTCCTCGTCTGACAATTCAGCAGGCAGGGCCGAGAATGACTTCAGTCAGGAGGGGAGGGGGGGGGGGGGGGGAGTAGAGAGGCGGCAAGTAATCTGAGCGCCAAGTGGCGCTCTTAATGAGGTAATATAGCTGCAGTTTTATCATATAACAGACACTTTTGCAGATAACAGTATGAAACATCCAATCACTTGTCCGCGGGCCAGGTGCCTGTGAATTAATCACGGGTACTGACAGGCCGGAGATTTAGCGGCAGCGGGCCGCGGGTTGCCGACCCCTAATATAATGTTCTAATTCAATTGGCAGTGAAAATGTTTTTGTTATACCCCCAACAGGTAATAAAGATAAACTGCAGGATATGTCGTACAGACAAGATAGTCAGTGAAAGAAGAAGTCCAAGTCAGCTGAGAAAAGGAAAGATGACTGTGCAACATGTCCAGGGTCTACAAAAAGGGTCGGATGAGCTCTTGCCAAGCGATATTTCAACATCTAGCGTAAAAACCAGGTAATAGTACATACTTATGAAAATAATTAGGGATTTGTCTCTCAAGAAGCAGATATGTATGTGATTACTCCTTTATTTTACAGGAATATTTTTGAAAGAAGATATACCTACTATCTCAGCCGTTGATCTTGCGTATGAGGATGACAACGTACACCCGCAGAATGAGAAGGCCAACATGGTGAGGATTCTAGGAGAACCTGATGTTACCAGCACAGGTAAAAAAGTGTAACCCTACTTTCAGTGTACTGTTTGGTGCTCTCTCTCTCTCTCTCTCTCTCTCGCCATCTCTCTCTCGCCATCTCTCTCTCTCTCTCTCGCCATCTCTCTCTCTCTCACCGTCTCTCTCTCTCTCTCTCTCTCTCTCTCTCTCTCCCCCTCTCACCGTCTTTTTCTCTCTCTCTCTCTCTCTCTCTCTCTCTCTCTCACCGTCTCTCTCTCTCACCGTCTCTCTCTCTCTCACGCCTCTCTCTCTCACCGTCTCTCTCTCTCTCTCACCGTCTCTCTCTCTCTCACGCCTCCCTCTCTTTCTCTCTCTCTCTCTCTCTCACACACCATCTCTCGCTCTCTCTCTCTCTCTCTCTCTCTCTCTCTCTCTCTCTCCCAATTCAAATAAACTTTATTGGCAGGACTAAATATTTTAGCATTGCTAAAGCAGTTGAAATTGTATAGGAAGGGGGGATAAGTAATATGAAAGGGAATAGGGGTAAGTCTGTGTAAAGGATTAAGTACTCCGTTCTTCATGTCCCTCTCAGTCTGTGACACGCTGTCACATATTGGGCAGCTATTTTCACCATTGGCTCCTCTTCTCCTAGTAGAATAAAGAGTTTCCTCTTCTCTTCTATAGAATTGAAGTCGGGGTTGAGAGCGGAGAGTCTCTGGAAGTGAGAATCTTGTATATAATCCCTTATAATCCCCTCCAAGAGCTTGCATACTACAACCTCTGGCAAAAATTATGGAATCACCAGTCCCTGAGGATGTTCCTTCAGTTGTTTATTGTTGTAGAAAAAAAGCAGATCACAGACATGGCCAAAAACTAAAGGCATTTCAAATGGCAACTTTCTGGCTTTAAGAAACACTAAAAGAAATCAAGAAAAATAATTGTGGTGGCCAGTAACAGTTAAATTTATAGAACAAGCACAGGGAATAAATTATGGAATCACTCAACTCTGAGGAAAAAATTATGGAATCATGAAAAACAAACAAACAAAATAACACTCCAACACATCACTAGTACTTTGTTGCACCACCTCTGGCTTTTATAACTGCTTGCAGTCTCTGAGGCATTGACTTAATGAGTGATAAACAGTACTCTTCATCAATCTGGCTCCAGCCTTCTCTGATTGCTGTTGCCAAATCATCTTTGCAGGTTGGAGCCTTGTCATGGACCATTTTCTTTAACTTCCACCACAGATTTTCAATTGGACTGAGATCCGGACTGTTTGCAGGCCATGACATTGACCTTATGTGTCTTTCTTCAAGGAATTTTTTCACAGTTTTTGCTCTATGGCAAGATGCATTATCATCTTGATAAATGACTTAATCATCCCCAAACATCCTTTCAATAGATGCGATAAGAAAAGTGTCCAAAATTTCAATGTAAACCTGTGCATTTATTGAAGATTTAATGACAGCCATCTCCCCAGTGCTTTTACCTGACATGCAGCCCCATATCATAATTGACTGTGGAAATTTGCATGTTTTCTTCAGACAGTCGTCTGCATAAATCTCATTGGAACGGCACCAAACAAAAGTTCCAGCATCATCACCTTGCCCAATGCAGATTCGAGATTCATCACTGAATATGACTTTCATCCAATCATCCACAGTCCACGATTGCCTTTCCTTAGCCCATTGTAACCTTGTTTTTTTGTGTTTAGGTGTTAGAGATGGCTTTCTTTTAGCTTTTCTGTATGTAAATCCCATTTCCTTTAGGCGATTTCTTACAGTTCGGTCACAGATGTTGACTCCAGTTTCCTCCCATTTGTTCCTCATTTGTTTTGTTGTACATTGTCTGTTTTCAAGGGATATTGCTTTAAGTTTTCTGTCTTGATGCTTTGATGTCTTCCTTGGTCTACCAGTATGCTTGCCTTTAACCACCTTCCCATGTTGTTCGTATTTGGTCCATGTTTTAGACAAAGCCGACTGTGAACAACCAACATCTTGTGCAACACTGCGTGATGATTTACCCTCTTTACCTACATACTGACAAGCAGATTTATCTGATGCAGGTGTTAGTGTTTGTAATGAAAATTTACAGGGTGACTCCATAATTTTTTCCTCAGAATTGAGTGATTCCATAATTTATTCCCTGTGCTTGTTCTATAAATCTAACTGTTACTGGCCACCACAATTATTTTTCTTGATTTCTTTTAGTGTTTCTTAAAGCCAGAAAGTTGCCATTTGAAATGCCTTTAGTTTTTGGCCATGTCTGTGATCTGCTTTTTTTCTACAACAATAAACAACTGAAGGAACATCCTCAGGGACTGGTGATTCCATAATTTTAGCCAGGGGTTGTATTGATGTTAGGCTAACTGGTCTGTAATTCCCAGGGATGTATTTTGGGCGCTTTTTAAATATTGGTGCTAAGTTGACTTTTCTCCAATCACCTGGTACCATTCCAGTCAGTAGACTGTCAGTAAAAATTAGGAACAATGGTCTGGCAATTACTTGACTGAGTTCCCCAAGTACACTTGGATGCAAGCCATCTGGTCCCGGTGATTTATTAATCTTAAGTTACCCAAGTCTAATTTTAATTCTGTCAACTGTTAACCATGGAGGTGCTTTCTGTGATGTGTCATAAGGATAAACATTGTGGTTTTCACCCCCCAATTCCCTCGTCAATACCTTCGCCATCTCCCCATCCTTTGTAACCAGATGTCCTTCCTCATTCTTTATGGGGCCGATATGGTCTGTCCTCCCTTTTTTTTTACTGTTTACATACTTAAAGAATTTCTTGGGATTTTTTGCGCTCTCCTCTGCTATGTGTCTTTTGTGTTCTATCTTAGCCGCCCTAATTGCACCCTTACATTTTTTGTTGCATTATTTATAAAATCTAAATGCTGATGATGATCCCTCAACCTCGTATTTTTTGAAGGCCTTCTCCTTTGCTTTTATATGCATTTTTACATTGGAGTTAAGCCATCCAGGACTTTTGTTCGCTCTTTTCAATTTATTACCCAATGGGATGCATTGGCTAATGCCCTTATTTATTATGCTCTTAAAGAAAACCCATCTCTCCTCTGTGTTCTTTTTTTTTTCTTAAGATTTTATCCCAATTCATGTATTCCCCTTATGTTTCCTATTTGTGTGATTTATACTGAAGCCAATTGACCTGTGATCTCTGTTTCCTAAATTGCCCCATATTTCCACATCCGTGATTCTGTACTGTTGGTAATCAGTAGATCCAGTAACGCTCTATTTCTAGTTGGTGTGTCTACCATCTGAACCATTAAATTGTCCTGCAAAACATTTAGGAACTGGCGAGCCTTAGACAAATGCGTGGTTCCCTCCGCCCAGTCTGTCTGGATAATTAAAATCCCCCCATTATGATAACGCTTCCCATCTTTGCTGCTAATCCAACTTGTGATAGGAGATCCATCTCCCCCTCCTCCCTCAGGTTAGGGGGCCTATAGCATACTCCCAGTAATATTTTCCCCTTAGCTTCATCCCCTTAGAGCTCTACCCATAAGGATTCCACCTCCTCCCTAGCCCCCTTAGTGATGTCATCTCTCACATTCACTTGTACATTATTCTTTATATATAGTCCTTTTCCCTTCCTGTGCTAGCATTGAGGTCTCCATCAGGGATTGGAAATGGATGACTTCACTTTGTAGGACCTCACAGGTCTGGTCTAAAATATGGGGACTGAGAGGCGAGGATGGAGCTGCTTATTCTTATCCAGATGTGGTTCTCTCCTTTTTTGATTTCACTGATGTTCTCATGTAGCTCCTCCTTATATCAAACTAGTATTCCAACTGAGCACAGACCCTATTTGGTGTTTTTATCCTTCTGTGCTGGGACAGAGAATTCTCTATAGCCAGTAGGTACTAGAGGTTCGTCCTGTGCCCGGGTCCATGTTTCCAGGAGGATTTGTATGTCCGTCTCATGTAGTCTTTCTTTGAAATCTGGATCATTTACTTTGGATCTGAAGGCTGAAGCTTTCAGACCCTGGATGTTCCAGCTACTGATTACTAATGATGTCATTTTGTGTTTGTATACCTTTTAAATGAGTAAATTTCTCTCTCTCTCTCTCTCTCTCTCTCTCTCTCTCCATGTCTGTGTGTGTCTCTCTCTCCCCGTGTCTGTCTGTCTCTCTCTCTCTCCCCATGTCTGTCTCTCTCTCTCTGTCTCTCTCTCTCTCTTCACAGAGCAGGTAAGTACATCATGCCTGTCAAACTCCTTAAATACTAGGAACGACATCTAAAGTGAGCGTTCTGTTTATGAAATGTTTGTCTCAATATGTTTCTGCATGTGTAGAGGGTGCCTAAATTTTTTTTTTCTTTTCTTACAGCTTCAGAGCTCTCAATCAACAGTATGACAGCCAACAAGCTGGCGAGTTTCTTGATACACTGCCGCAGTGACCTGGAAAACATCAAAGAAAACATATCTGCCCTGCAAAACAAGCTAATGGATGTCATTGAAATCCTGTCACGAGTGGTTTCATTTATATTGTTCGTACCCTTTGTTTTAAAGGGGTTGTAAACCCTCATGGTTTTTCACCTTAATGCATTCTATGCATTAACCACTTGCTTACTGGGCACTTAAACCCCCCTCCTGTCCAGACCAACTTTCAGCTTTTAGCGCTGTCGCACTTTGAATGACAATTGCGCGGTCATACAACACTGTACTCAAATGAAATTTTTATCATTTTTATCATTTTTTCCCACAAATCAGAGCTTTCTTTTGGTGGTATTTGATCACCTCTGCAGTTTTTATTTTTTGTTAAAAAAATTGAAAGACCGAATTTTTAAAAAATAAAATTATATATTTTTTATATTTTGTTATAAAATTTTGCAAACAGGTAATTTTTCTCCTTCATTGATGTACGCTGATGAGGCGGCACTGATGGGTGGCAGTGATGGGCACTGATGAGTGGCAATAATGGGCACTGATTGCTTACACTGATGGCAGCACTGCTAGGTGGCACTGATTGGCACTACTGGTGGGCATTGATAGGTGGCACTTATGGGCATTGATAGGTGGCACTTGTGGGCATTTATAGGTGGCACTGCTGGGCACTGTGGGCACTGGCAGGTGGCAATGGCAGGTGGCACTGGCAGGCACAGATGAGGCAGATGTGCCTCCTTCCTCTTCGGGACCGATGTCCCTTTAACATAAGCCGGTGATCGGCTTTTTTTTCTCCTCACGCTGTCAGCATGAGGAGAAAAAAAAAACGATTACCGAGCTTTTGTTTACATCATGTGATCAGCTGTCATTGGCTGACAGCTGATCACATGATAAGGGGCCGGGACTCGGCCCCTTACTCAGATCTGTGATTACCCGAGTCTCCGTGACTCGGCGATCACAGCGCACGCTCCGCACGCCCTGCAGGGTGTGCGCGGGGCGCGTGCATCGGGGAGGATGTCCTATGATTCAAGGTGAAAACCATTCTGTATTGCTGCAGCCCCCCGGCCCCCCCCGTCTTAAATACCTGAACGCTGTCATCCTCCGTCCGGGAGTGAGAACACCATCTCTAGCTGGTGTCTCGTGTCCTGATTGGATAGATTGATAGCAGCGCAGCCGATGGCTCCCACTGCTGTCAATCAAATCCAATGAGGCGGCTCCGGGGGGCGGGGCCGAGTCCTGCATTCTGTGTGAATGGACACAGATGCGGGACTCGGGAGCGCGCCTGCACAGGTGTCCACCAAGGAGAGCGCTTCTCCAACGTGGACACTCGATGCGGGGAGGAGCTTCCAGCGCTGCTGAGGGACCCCAGAAGAGGAGGACCGGGGCCACTCTGTGCAACGCGGACTGCACAGTGGAGGTAAGTATTACATATTTGTTATTTTAATAAAATTAAAACAACGAGGGTTTACAACCCCTTTAAGAATGTCTGCATTTGTATATTTTTGATTTATGTTGACCATGTTGGTCTGACACACATTGTTCTTGTTTTAAAAAGATAGATATAACTACCTTGTTTGCTGACATGAAAAGACAATTTAAATTTCCCTTTTTAATTTTTTTTTCTTCAAATACATGTTATCAATGTTGATGATCCAATTATTTTGGTGCGGATCAAAAATTGAAAATTTCCTATCAAATACTTACCGTAATTTTCCTTTCCTGATGGACTCCATGGCAGCATACGTATGGGTTAACCCCACCTCCTCTCCACCCCTATAGGACCCCACTCCCATACATTTTTGATCAGAGCCAGAGGCTGCATTCCATAACTATCCTACTCATGACACTGGGAGGGAACTCCTGCTGCCATGGAGTCCATCAGGAAAGGAAAATTACAGTTAGTATTTGATAGGAAATATTCAGTTCAGGCAGACTTCATGGCAGCATACGTATGGGAACTAACTAGCCATACACCGTTTGGGCGGGAAATGCTGAACCAAAGGCTTTAATTTGTACCATCAACAGACAGGACCTTTAAGAAAAAATTAAAGCGGAGTTCCGGCCACAGAATTTAAATTTTTTTTTTAATAGGCATCCCATCATAATGCATTAATAACAAAAATAAAGTATATATATATATCTTTGCTAGTGGCTAAGACTTCTATCCTTTTTTTCTACTTACGATTTATAAAATCCTCTTCTGGCTGTTGGCATGATGATTGCCTCTTCCTGGATTAGCGATGGAAAGGTGCATGGCGTAATGCTGATTGTTTACCAAGTTGCCATAACAACGGGCGGCGACGGAGGAAGGTCCTGCCCCGTTGTTATGGCAACCTAGATAGATCCGCCTTAAATCTCCTCATTTCCTGTTGGGAAATAACGTGATTTTTTGACACATCCCTGCCCACTGACTCCTGGGAAATGATGACTCACATTTCCCAGGAGCACAGGCGAGGGAGGAAGTGATGCGGAGCCCTGTGGACCCAGAAGTGGCATATTAGGAGCCACCACATAGCAACAGGGCCTTTCTGGTGAGGAAAAAAATGTTTTTCAATCCAAATGTTTTTTATTACTAGTAAAGGACTGTGAAAATGTAAAAATGTTTTTTCAGGGTGGAACTCTGCTTTAACAGAGAAGCAGACTTTACACAAAAATGAGCCATAAATGTATTGATTGAGGAGCACAAGGCCGCCCTACAGATTACATTGGGAACCACATGCTGCAAAGCTGCCCAAGATGTAGACACACTCCTGGTTGAGTTAGCGGTCACCACCTCCAAAGGAGCCAAGCCCTCTGCTCTGTGAGCCTGTCGGAAGGCCTGGACAACCCATGCCACAATCAGCCTAGATGAGGCACGTTTCCCTTTGTTCTTTATGGCAAAAAGAATGAACAGGCATTCTAAAAGCCTGAAGGAAGCTGTAGCTTGTAGATATAACTTCACAATATCTGAGAGATTCCTAGAACCAAAGAAAAGGCAATCTTATACATAGTTAATGTGGGAACAATATTAGTGTAAAGCAACAACCTCATATACATTTTGACACAGGTGGCTGTTCTTCTCTTTTTTTTTTTTTTTTTTACACTTCCTCATAGTAGCACAGAAGTCAGATCACTGTTTTGTAAAAGAAACGGCACTGCTGAGAGTCAAACTCAGGATTCCCCGTTTACTAGATAGGTGCTTTTACAAACTAAGTCACAACGCAACCTCTCACATGTCTAAAGGACGCATGTTAGTACTCTAAAGGTTGGCAAAACAATTTCTTGGTTCCCATGAAGGACTTATGTATCCTTGGCAATTGATTCAAGCATAATTAACAGCACCACTTGCTCTGCAAAGACTATTAAGAAAGGTTCTCCATGATCAATGCTTCCGTTTCTGAGGATTTTTATGCTGAATGACAGCCACGAGAAAGGTGGACTTGACAGAGGTCCTAAATGGGGACAGTCCTAGTTTAATTCCTGAGAGGGAGTCAAGAACAAGAGGAAGGTTCCATTTGGTAAGCCTCTGCTTACTCCCTTAAAGAATTGTCGGACAGACGTATGCTGACCGATGGGGCCAGATTTAAATCTGACAGGAGGAAGCCCAGAATATTTTGAACTTCAGGATCATTACATGATCTGTCAGCACCAGACATGTATTGCACAAACTTTGACCAGATTCTCCCATAAACTTTGTTAGTGTTCACTCTCCTGGTATTCATGAGAGCGAAGATGACCCTGGAAGAGCAGCCGAAGACATAGGGTTGCCATCTGTAGGGGATTCACCCGGACAGTCCGGGTTCTGAATCATCTGCCCAGTTTTCAGGCTCTCTGAAACCCGGACAGACCATTCAGGCAGGAGGAGCTCCATTAGCATATTTGTCACTGTGGAGACAGCAGCAGTGCTACTGCTTCTCCATAAATACACTGTGCTGGTGTGTTTGTTAGAATCTAAAGCTCATTCCTGCCCCCCCCCTTCAGGCTCCTGCAGGGTCTCTCTTATCAGTGACTTAACGTCCCCCACCCCCCCTCAGATCATTAGTGCGGTGTGCTTAGAGAACCTGGGAGGCAGAGCTAAGGAGGAGATCATGTCAGGAGGAGTAGATAATGTCGGGCTGGAGCTGCTCCACACTACATGCAGGGAAGAGGTGAGCTGAGAGTTTTTGTCTGAGTCGCCTAGGGTGAAAAGCTGACAGGATTTGTTTTGCAGGAGTTGCTGTGAAGGGTTAAGGTGACAGGAGGATAGATCTGAAGTGTGTCTGAACAATATCTTCCAAGCCTCACACCTCTGTCTATACAAACATCCCCCGTCCTCAGTCCAGATAATGTGCAGTAATTTATGACCATTCACTAATAGGGATGGGCCGAACACCCCCCAGTTCGGTTCGCATCCAGAACATGCGAACAGACCGAAAGTTTGCGCGAACATTCGAACACCGTTAAAGTCTATGGGACTCGAACGTGAGAAATCAACAGTGCGAATTTTAAAGGCTAATAAGTTATTGTCCTAAAAAGGGTTTGGGGACCCGGGTCCTGCCCCAGGGGACAAGTATCAATGCAAAAGAAAGTTTTAAAAACGTCCGTTTTTCCGGGAGCAGTGATTTTAATGATGCTTAAAGTGAAAAAATAAAAGTGAAATATTCCTTTAAATATTGTACCTGGTGGGTGTCTATAGTATGCCTGTAAAGTGGCGCGTGTTTCCCGTGTTTAGAACAGTCCCTGCACAAAATGACATTTTTAAAGGAATAAAAGTAATTTAAAACTGCTTGTGGCTTTAATGTAATGTCGAGTCCCGGCAATATGGATGAAAATCAGTGAGACAAAACGGCATGGGTACCCCCCCCCCCCCCAGTCCATTACCAGGACTTTGGGTTTTGTATGGATATTAAGGGGAACCCCGCACCCAAATTAAAAAAAGAAAAGGCGTTGGGCCCCCAGGCCCTATATACTCTGAACAGCAGTATACAGGCGGTGCAAACAGGACAGGGACTGTAAGTTTGTTCTTATGTAAAATCTGTTTGTAATTTGGAACAGGTACATTTTGTAAGTGTAGCTCCAGCCAAAAAATCTATTTTAAAGCTTTTTGGAAAACACAGTTAAGGGTTATCATCACCCTTGTAACATTTGTTTTGCCGTCTGTGCCCCTGTTCAGAAGATTTCACCTCACTTTCTGTCCCAATGACAATTGGATTTTGAAAATTTGGTTTTTTTAAGGGAAACAAGGATTGGTGATAAATCAGTGGAGGTGACACATTTTTACCATATTAACTCTTACAGGAGAGAATTTCCCTTCCTAGGGGTAGATTTCCTCTCACTTCCTGCTGTCTCCCTTCGTTTTTAAGTAGGAGTCGTTTGTAAGTCAGATGTTTGAAAGTAGGGGCCTGCCCTATATACTCTGCAGAAATTTGGGCCTTAGGTGTTGGTGTTGCCACAACACTGTAAGCCCTCACAGTTACTCTTGGTGGGCGCAGGAACGGGCCCTGCTGTGAAATATTAGATTAAGAATTGTAATGACATGTCTCTATTGAACAGAGTCAGAAAAACTGGGCCTTTGGTGGTGTGGTGGTGTTGCCACAACACTGTAAGCCCTCACAGTTACTCTTGGTGGGCGCTGGAAAGGGCCCTGCTGTGAAATATTATATCAAGAATTCTAATTACATGCCCCTGTTGAACAGGGTCAGAAAAATTGGGCTTTAGGCACTGGTGCTGGTGCCACAACACTGCAACCAAACATAAAACAGCAAAGTGACTTTATTCTTTATACTTTATATGCGACTTTATATATGGGATTTGGCTACACACGATTTACCAAGTATTTCTATGAATTAGGACTGCGCCACACCCACACACTAACCCTTCACTTACCTTCTGTTTTTTCCACCTTGGTGGAAATCACATTTGTGGAGGCAGCAGTCCTTTATGCGATTTCTTCCATTGTTTCCATTTTTTTTCCATTTTCTCCACTTTTTTCTCCACTAGGACAACGTTACACCTACACACTCCAAAGGGGGTCACTTTGCTGTTTTATGTTTGGTTTTATTTTCGTTGAATTTTTTATTTGCAATTTTGGTTTATGCGACTTTACATATGGGATTTGGCTACACACAATTTACCAAGTATTTCTATAAATTAGGACAGCGCCACACCCACACACTAACCCTTCACTTACCTTCTGTTTTTTCCACCTAGGTGGAAATCACATCTGTGGAGGCAGCAGTCCTTTATGCGATTTCTTCCATTGTTTCCATTTTTTTCCAATTTTTTTTCCATTTTCTCCACTTTTTTAATTTTCTGTTCCGTTGCGCGGATACACCACTCATATTTCATTACAACACTGCAACCCCTCACAGATTCTGCTGTTGAGTGAAGGAACAAGCCCTGCTGTGAAATATTAGATTTAAAAATTGTAATTACGCACCCCTGTTAAACAGAGGCAGAAAAATTGGGCTTTAGGCACTGGTGCTGGTGCCACAACAATGCAACCCCTCACAGATACTCTAGTTGAGTGAAGGAACGAGCCCTGCTGCAAAATATTACAGCAAAAATTGTAATTACGCACCCCTGTTAAACAGGGGCAGAAAAATTGGGCTTTAGGCACTGGTGCTGGTGCCCAGAACCAAAAATGTTCTTAGAAGCTATCAACATGAACATTGAGGAGGAATAAGATAGTCACCCTGCATAACAGGATAGTCAGTGAGCATCACCTTAGGCAGTCTTCAAGGGATCTCACATTCATAAAATAATTATTCGGTTACATCAGCATCAGGTGCTTGGTAGCTGGTGATCCAAGACTGATTCATTTTTTGGAAGGTGAGCTCATCAACCGAGTTCGTGGACAGGCGCACTCTGTGATCAGTTACAAAACCTCCAGCGGCACTGAATGTGTGTTCCGAAAGAACACTGGATGCAGGACAGGCCAGTAGCTCAATTGCAAACTGTGCAAGCTCTGGCCAGTGATCCATCCTCAAGACCCAATAACCCAGTGGATTTTCAGTTGGAAGGGTCTCCAAGCCTGATCTTGCCCCTAGGTAGTCCTGCTCCATGTACAACAGACGCTGGCGATGGTTGCTAGAACCGATCATACCTTGGGGCTGCAGACTAAAAAATTGTCTGAATGGATCGGTCAGACGGCCACCTTTCTCCACCGCTTCTTCTGTGACTGACCGAAGCCTCAGCAACACGTTGTCCAGGACCAGGAATTTGTACCCTCCCAAGCTCTGGAAACACGTTGCCCAAACCTTTCTGCAAAGCCTCCTGAAGATGTTTCATCCTCTGCTCCCTCTGCGACGGCTGGATAAGTTCCGCAACCTTACCCTTGGATAACGTGGATCAAGAAGGGTTGCCAGCCAGTAGTGATCCCTCTCCTTGATTACACGATTCCGAGGGTCCTTTCGCAGACTTTGCAGGATCAGGGAGGCTATGCAGCGTAAGTTTGCTGAGACAATCGATCCGGAGTCTTCTGGGTCACTAAGGATGACCTGATCCGCAGCCATCTTGTCCCAGCCACGTACAAGTCCATGGGTTTCTGGGGACTGCAAACGATCCCTTGAAGACTGCTGCTGATGCTCAGTGCTAGGCTTCACCTCCATGCTGACACAATCCTCATCCTCCTCCTCTTCCTGTGAGATCGGCAGGCCTGCAGGAATACTGTCTGGATAAAGGGGACCTTGAGAGGTAAGGAAGTTCTCCTCTTCCTCCCTCTATTCTGCCTCAAGTGCCCTGTCCATTATTCCACGCAGCATGTGCTCCAACAGGTAGACAAGAGGGACAGTATCACTGATGCATGCACTGTCACTGCTCACTATCCTCGTGGCCTCCTCAAATGGTAACAGGACAGTGCATGCATCCTTGATCATGAGCCACTGGCGTGGCGAAAAAAAGCCAAGCTCCCCTGACCCTGTCCTGGTGCCATACTCACACAGGTACTCGATGATGGCCCTCTGCTGCATGTGCAGCCGCTGCAGCATTGCCAACGTTGAGTTCCACCTGGTGGGCATGTCACAGATGAGACGGTTCTTGGGCAGGTTGCATTCCTTTTGAAGGTCAGCCAGCTGAGCACTGGCATTATATGACCAGCGGAAATGCCCACAGACTTTCCTGGCCTGCCTCAGGATATCCTGTAAGCAAGAGGTACCTGCACAAGAACCGCTGCACCACCAAATTAAGGACGTGAGCCAAACAGAGCACATGAGTGAAGTGTCCCTGTTGGAGGGCGGAGAGGAGGTTGGTGCCATTGTCGCAAACCACCATCCCTAGCTGACGCTGGCGTGGCATCAACCACCTCTAAGCCTGCCCCTGCAGACCTGACAGAATCTCTGCCCCAGTATAGCTCCTGTCCCCTAAGCAGACCAACTCAAGCACCGCATGGCATCTTTTTGCCTGAGTGCTTGCGTAGCCCCTTGAACGCCTACGGAGTACCGCTGGTTCTGAGGACAAATCTGCACAGGAAGAGGCCATAGAGGAAGAAGAAGAGGAGGGGGTGGAGGAGAGAGGTGTGGCAGAATTACCACTACCAGCATTTTGGAGACATGGTGGCGGAACAAGCTCCAACAATACTGCACCCTGTCCTGCATCCTTCCCAGCTGCCAGCAGAGTCACCCAGTGGGCCGTGAAAGGTAACGTCCCTGTCCATGCCTGCTGGACCATGAGTTAGCGGTAATATGCACCTTACCACTGACCGCCCTGTCCAACGAGGCCAAGACATTGCCTTCCACATGTCAGTAGAGAGCTAAAATTGCCTTACGAGAAAAAAATTGGCGTTTGGGAACCTGCCACTGAGGTACCGCACATTCCACAAATTCTTGAAAGGGGCAGAGTCTACCAGCTGAAAAGGCAGCAGTTGGAGTGCTAGCAATTTAGCCAAACTAGCATTCAGCCGCTGAGCATGTGGATGGCTGAGACGGAATTTATTTCGCCGGTTTAGCAACTGGGGTAGGGAAATTTGCCTGCTACAATTGGACGTTAGTGTAGCCATAGCAGATTGCCCGCAAGTACTTGGCACACCTAATTCTACACCTTCATTCCTGTCAGTGCTGGTTTCTAAGAGGAATGAAGGTATAGTGGGGTTGGAGATCCCAGCTGATGAGGAGCAAGGAGAGGTCCACCTTGTTCTTTGGTGTGGGTATTTTAAGTACTGTTGCCAACGGACTGCATGGGAGCTCGACATATGTCTGGTCGAGCATGTGGTGCCCAAGTGGCTGCTGTTTTGGCCACGCTTGATACGCTTCAGACATATGTTGCAAACAGCAACAGTGCGATCTGCTGCACACGTCTCAAAAAAGGCCCACACCAAAGAACTTTTGGAAAAACGTGCAGAGTCAGCAGCGCCCTGCACATGCGGAGCTCTGTGGTGTGATGCAGTCGGTTGGCTGCCCTTAAGCTGGCCCCTGGAGGGCATCCTGCCTCTTTGGAGATGTGCCTCCTCCTCCTCCTCTCTTCTATCAGGTACCCACGTAGAGTCAGTGACCTCATCATCCTCTCCCTCCTCGCCACTGGAGCAAACCTGGCAGTATGCTGCATCTGGGGAAACATGACTGCCAGTTTCTTGTCCTTTTTGGGCACCCCCTCTTCCCTCTGGGCTCACATTACTGCCTTCATCCTCAACCTGGGTACCATCATCAGAGCCTTCAAAACACTGCGCATCCTCCTGCAGCATGTACCCTACACTGTGGTCAAACAGTTCGGGGGACTCCTCAGGGCATGATGGTGGAACTAGGGAAGGAGTGACTGATGACATTGAGCCGATGGAAGAGGCCACTTTGGCAGCTGCATTGGCAGACAAAGTACCCTGAGCCTGGGTGACAGAGGATGAGGAGGATGAGGAAGGCTTGGTCATTCACTCTACCAACACTTCTGCATGTTGTGGCTCAACACGGCTAGCTGCTGAAAAAAAGGACAAGCGTGCCCCACGGCCATGTGCTGAGGATGCACCGTGCCCACGACCAGCACTGTTTGATCTAGACACAGAGCCTGCTTGCCCTCTTTTAGTGGCCTGTGAGAGTCTGCTTCTCCTTGGTGGCCTTCCAGACATACTGTACAATTAGATTAGCAAAATAGCGCCTGAAGTTTACGAAAAACAGTACACCAGGAATGGCCTACAGTAAGGTATAGGCTTGGCTGGACTACAATGCAGTAGATATATATTTTATGAACTGCAGCTCAGTGAGTCACCTGCCTGGCTGAAAGTGTCTTTGAACACACACTCAGGCAATGTCCTACAGTCAGGTGTAGGCTTGGCTAGACTATATATATATATATATATATATATATATATATATATATATATATATATATATATACACACACAAGCCTGTATATATATATTAAATGCACTGCAGCTCAGTGAGTCACCTGCATGGCTGAAGTATACTAGAAACAATACACCAGGAATGGTCTGCAGTGAGATGAAGCTAAATTGAATACAGTGTATATATACATATATACAAAGCCGGGATATATATATATATATATATATATATATATATATATATATATATATATATACTAAATACACTGCAGCTATCTGTCTGACTATATATATATATATATATATATATATATATACAAAGCCGGGGTGTGTGTGTGTGTATGTATATGTGTGTATATATATATATATATATATATATATATATATACTAAATACACTGCAGCTAACTGTCTCGCCCGCCTGCCTGAAGTATATTAGCGACAGTACACCAGGAACGGTCTGCAGTGAGATGAAGCTAAACTGTATACAGTGTGTGTGTGTGTGTGTATATATATAAAGCCAGGATGTATATATACTAAATACACTGCAGCTAACTCTCTCGCCTGCCTGCCTGAAGTATATTAGCAACAGTACACCAGGAACGGTCTGCAGTGAAATCTAGCTCTAACTGTATACAGGATATGGATATATATATATATATATATATATATATATATATATATATATATATATATATATATACACACACACAAAACCGGGATGCATATATATACTAAATACACTGCAGCTATCTGTCTCGCCTGCCTGCCTGAAGTATATAGCAACAGAACACCGGGAATTGCCTGCCTGCTCAAACTAAATGAAATGACACTCTCTCTGTCTCTCTTTGAACAAACGCCACCAACACACTACACGAGGCCGACGTGCGGGCGGCCTTATATAGTGTGGGGTGTGTACTTAACCCCCTGAGCAATAATTGGCCACAGGCACCCTGCCTGTGGCCAATTATGGCTCTCTTCGCTGACTGCGCTGTGATTGGCCAAAGCATGAGGGCCATAGTGCATGCTTGACCAATCATCAGCCAGCAATGCACTGCGATGACGCAGTGCATTATGGGCCGTGACGCGCCACTCGGATTTGGCGTGAACGGGCCATAATGTTCGAAATTCGTCAAATGAGCAAACGGCCGATGTTCGAGTCCCCCACCATCCCCTCCACACTACTCTCCTATACATACTACCCCTAACATCCCTTCCGCACTCCTCTCCTATACATACTACCCCCACCATCCCCTCCGCACTCCTCTCCTATACATACTACCCCCACTATCCCCTCCGCATTCCTCTCCTATACATACTACCCCCACCACCCCCTCAGCACTCCTCTACTATACATTCTTCCCCCACCATCCCCTCCACACTCCTCTCCTATACATACTGCCCCTATCATACTTACCACACTCCTTCTGCCACACTGCATGTTGTATAGCTCGGTGCCTCTAAGCTTCAGCCTGCCACATTAATGTTGGCTCCCATGAGACAACCATCTTTAAACCTGGGGGACCCCATGATCTTCAATTGCCTGGAGGCCCCATGAGTTATCAGTCCACCCCTGGCCCAGGCTGTGGCTACCCAGCAGGGTTGCTCACTGCAATTGTAAGCCAAGAGTGTCAGCTTTGTTGACTCTGATGTAAAGGGGGACTCTTGTGATTAACTCCATATGATTAGAAATGTTATTTAATCACAAAATATATGTATAGTGTATACTACATGAATACATAAAAATTGCCTTGCATTGTACAGAGGTAATGAATTTAATGTACTACTGAAAAAAAAAAAATTGCAGTGCGCTACAAATGTGTTCGGGTTTGGCTTGAAGAAAAGGTGGCAACCCTACGAAGACCCCCAATCTCAAAAACCAGACCATCAGACGCCACTGTGCTGGACATGGAAGTAGAATTCACCCAGTGACAGAGGGTCTGGCCTGAGGGGAAGGAGCTCTGGGTTCGGGTAGCTGAGCTGTGCTAGCAAGGGGGACCATGGCCTATTTGGCCAATAGGGCATCACTGCCTCTACCTCCACAACCTCTGTTCTGAGTCTTCATAGAAACCCAAGGATGACTGGAACTGGAAAAAACGCACAGGTCCCGCTGCATTTCCAATGATCCGTCAGGGCATCTGTCTTAAAGCCTTGGAGATACCAGCCCCACGTATAATATTTCTCAAACTTCTTGTTGCACAGGGAGGCGAACAGATCGACTTCAGGACTGAACCCCAGGGACAAAATCCACCTGAAGACCTCCACATGGAGAGATCATTCGTTGTCCAATTGGACTCTGGAAAGAAAGTCCATTCAAATATTCTGAACTTCAGGGACATAAGTCACTGAGATGTTGGCTAGATTCTTCTGAGCCAGAGGCATAATTGGCTTGTAGGGTGCAGAAGGCTGTCCATAGTTTCCGAATGTTCAGCACAATCTTGTGAAGCTGACAGCCCCACCTGCCTTGAGCTATCCCCGATAGGAAGTAAGCCCCCATCCTGCATTGCTGGCATCGGACGTGATTGTGAACCAGGAAATGGGGCAATGGAATGGCAAATTAGTACGTTTCTCCATTGCAGCCACCAGGGACTCTCTCTCATGACTGAGGTTATGTGGATGACCTGAATTCTGTTTCCTGGCTCCCACTGCTGGAGAAACCCCTTCTGAAAGGGCCACATTGTCCAGAGCATCCACTTGACCATTGGATCCATAGACACCATAGTGCCGATAATTTTAGACGCTCAAAGGTGGGAAGAAGACAGGGCCAGATGTATTCTGTTTCAGATCATTGGCATCCAGAGGCAAAGCAATAGTCCTCTTAATTATATCAAACTGAGCCCCAAGGTACACAAGAGCCTGAGTGGGCTTCAGGTGGCTCTTTTCCAGATTCAGCAGCCAGCCGAATTTGAGGAGTATTGAACAGATCCGAGCTCTTGGCTCCAGCAGCTGCCCTATATCTTGGGATAGTAGGAGAAGGTCATTCAGGTAATGATGCAGGCATATGCCCTTTGTTTTGATAAAGACTATATCAACCAATAAGACTTTGAAAAACATGCCGGGCGATATTGAAAGCCTGCATGGTAGACAAGTGAGCTGGAGATGGTCTTGACCTACGGTGAACCGAAGAAACTTGTGGAAGACTTCTACAATGGGCATATACAAGTAAGCATCTTTAGGTCTATGGAAACGAGCCAGTTGTCTGGCTGGAACACCTAGAAATCAGGGACAATGACTCCTTTTGATGAAAATTGTTTTAGGTGCGGGAGGTCTATAACCGGCCTCTGCACGTCGTTCTTCATGACCATAAAGGGGGGCAAGTACATGTCCTGAAATCTTCTGCATTCTGGGATTGGCACAGCAGCACCTTGCGACACCAGAGACTTTACATAATACAAGAGTATAGGCTTCTTTACCTCGGAGTGAGGCAAATCTGTGGAAATGAATCTGAGATGAGCATAACATCTGAAGGACCATGAGTGTCCTGAAATGACCGCTTTTACTAGACTGTGTCGTCCTCTGGCCTAGCAGGTGTCGGTCCTGAGGCAAAACCCCAACTTTCCAACTGTGGCCTGGTTTAGGGTTCTATTCAGCTTGATGCCAAAAGATGAAGCTCTCTCAAAGGGATCTTGTACCATGCCTGCTAGAGGCGGGGTCAGCAAGCCAAGGCCACAGCCATATCGCTCACTTAACCATAACTAACGAGAGCATAATGGATGCGGATGATGACAATTGAAGCCTCACCATGGAAACCAACGCCAGCTCCTGCTAATGAACTTCCGAATCTCTAGCACTTCATCTGAAAACGCTTTGGAATACTGTATCCACACATCCTCCAGACTGGAAAGCCTGAGATAAAAAAAAAAACAGAATGATCTTGGCTTTCCAGCCGAGTACATGGCAGTATTTACAACTTCCAGGCGGGGTGTGATGTCATAACGTCATGCCCGGACCTCCGAGAGTCATAGAGTTGACTGAGGACCATCTGGTCCTCGGACATCTCTATGGTCAACGTCCAGTGCCAGTGGATTCCTTCTCTGACTCGCCGATCGCATGAGCTAGTAGAAACACTGAAGGGGGCAGAAGGGGGGAAATGTCCCCTCCCGCCACCTGTAAGAACAATCAAGCAGCTGAACTGCCTCTATGATTGTTCTTACGGTGCAGGGAATCACCGGCTGAAAAGAACGATACCGGGTTGATGCCTGTGGGTGCAGGCATCAGCCTGGTATAGCCACTGAAACGGGAGGAAGTCCATGTACGCCCTCCCGGCGGGAAGTGGTTAAGGAACTTCCTCTTGCTTTGCAGGAGACACTACAGGTTCTACCCATGTAAATGCCCCCTTCATTGCCTTGACCAAAGGCGTCACAAGGATAAAGTGACTCTCATCTTCCTCTGCCTCACTGTCTGAGGTCTTCATAGATGGATGGCCGTCCTAGTGGGAGAAGACGCCATAATGGCTGTTGGACATTGCGTGTGGCTTGTACCCCACCACTTCCCAGCCGCCATATGTAGAATGACGGCTGGGAAGTGGTTCTGTTATCCTGACTGGGCGTCATATGACGTCCAGCAGGATAAAATGCCGGCACGCGCCCATGGGGGCACGCAGCGCGGCGATCGTGAGTGCGGCGTGTCAGTCTGACACGCTGCATCTCCGATCATGATAAGGAGCCTCTGCCAGAGGCTTTTTACCACGTGATCACCTATGACCAATCACAGCTGATCACTGTGTGAACCAGGTGGTGCCGGTAAATGGCATTTCTCGGTTCACGCTGGCAGGGAGATCCGATCGGTGGCTTTTAATATCAGAATTCTGACTTTTAATCTCAGAATTCTGTAGAATTTTTTTTTTTTTTTTTACTCACCTTTCTGTCTTTCAATCTCAGAATTCTGACTTTCAAAGTCAGAATTCTGACTTTCAAACTCAGAATTCTGTAAAAAAAAAAAAAAAAAAAACAATTTTTTTTAATTCTGTTTTTTTTTTTTTTTTATGATGGCCCCAGGGCTCTTCCATAAGTAAGAGAATGAGTTTCAGGAACAAAAAATAAAAAGAGGAGTAAGTAGTAAGAAACAGAGAGGAATAGAAGTGAAGAGGTCCACAGGGTTGACTCAGGCACCAGGGCACGCCACAGAGTGATTTTGTAAACACAGATTTTCACACAATCGAGTATATAATCTCCCAGATTGTTAGAGATCTGTCATTACAAGATTCAGATATCTAACTATGTCTATCAGCTACCATGGCTTGAGGAATGAATTGTCAAATGTTGGTGGTAGGTGATATTTTATCCAGGGGTTCCATGTTTTTTCAAATTTGGGAGTTTGGTCTCTTTCTATCGCCAGCATTTTGGCATGAGACATGAATGTATTCAGTCTATGTTTTGCCTCAGTCATCACCAGGTTAGAGGTCCTCCATGCCTTTGTGATCGTCTGTTTTGCAGCTCTAAGGAGTTGAATAAAGAGTTTGAATTGGTTATGTGTTAGGCAATCTGGTTTCAAATTAAGTATTGCAGTGGCAGGATCTGGTTGCGACTTTAGTTCAAACATTCTGGAGGCAATTTCAAATATTTCTTTACAAACTTTTTGGGCTGTCGGACAGGACCACCATATGTGCAGGTGAGTACCTAAATCTGGACAACTCCAGAAGCATTGAGCTGAATGAGTAGACGCAAATTTGGCCAACCTAGAGGGTACAAGGTACCAATGAGTCAAGACTTTATAATTAGCTTCTACCGCCAGGATGTTGGGTGAAGGAGATTTAGTTGTAGACCAGATTTTAGAGCAATCAGCAATTTCCAAGGGTCGTTCCAAGTCCTCCTCCCATTTTCGGACGTAAGATGGTTTGTCTAGGCCAGGAATAACTGAATTTTGGGTGTAGACGGATGATATCATTCCTCTTGAGTGGGGATCTTTCAGACATTAGTAATTTGAGACATGGAGGTATTTGTGTTTACAAGGGGTGAGTAGAAGTTTTTATTTTGGAGATAGCTGAACAATTCAGAAATGTGGTAGATTGTAAGTATGGCAAAGAGTTGGGAAGGAGAGAAAGGATGTGGGGGAGATCAGTTTGTTTCGCCTAATAATGTCCAGGCTTTGATAGATTTGGGAGAAACCCATGCCGGATCGAAAGCAGAGTTTTTGAGGAAGGATAGTAGGGGGTTGTGTGAAGAATGTAGATGATGTTTGAATTTGAGTTTGTCCCATAATGATATATAATGTTTGGTGATGGGATTATGCAAGCCCTTGCGATCTTTGGGGTAAAGCCATAAAAGGTTTGAAATTGACTTGAAGGGATATAGGGGTGGAGGCACCTCCACCCCTATATCCCTTCAAGTCTATAAACCGAGATGATGGCACCGATATTTGGTGTTCACTAATGGTTTAATTGAGGCTATACTCACTTTCAAGGTTCGAAATTGAGAGAGGGTCACATTCTGAAGCTTCTATGATCACCCATAAGGGAATTTCCTGTGTTGCGTGATATTCGGAGAGACTAGCAATTTGTGCAGCTCTATAATAGTTTACAAAATTTGGAAAGCCGAGGCCTCCTTTTAATTTTGGCAGATGCAGTGTGTAGAGATATACGTGGTTTGGAGGAGCCCCAAATAAATGTTGTTGATCTTTTCTGTACTGGTCTTAAATAATAAGAAGGGATTGGGATTAGCAAAATTCTAAATAAGTATAATAGTTTTGGCAGGATTGTCATTCTTATTGCTTTAATTTTGCCAACCCATGATAATGGAAGATGAGACCATTGTTTTAGGAGGTTTGTAATCTGTTTCAGGATTGAGGGTAATTTGCTGAGAAAAGGTCTGAAAAAGAGGCTTTTACATGAATTCCAAGATAAGGAATTGATTTCTCAGCCCAAGTAAATGGAAGCGCATTTTTTGCTGAGTCCAGTTCAAATCTGGAGAGAGATACATTGAGGGCTGTGCATTTTTTAGGATTAATTGAGAGACCAGAAAACATCGCAAAATTGTTAAGAAAGGGCAGGAGGTTAGGACCTGAGACTTGTGGAGATGACAGAAATAACAAGATGCAAACATACAGAGCTTATGTTGATATCCACTGGTTTCTATATCGGTGATTGTTGGATCTGATCTGATTTGTTGGGCTAGGGGTTCCACTAAAAGGGTGAATAACAGGGGGGGAAAGTGGGCATCCCTGGCGTGTACCCCTCTCTATACTGAAGGCGTTAGATTTATAGCCTGCATAATTTATGTATGCTCTGGGATTATTGTATAGTGCTGCAATCCATTTCATGAAGTGGGGACCAAAACCCCATTTCTCTAAAGTGTAATGTAAATATGGCCAAGATACAGAATCAAAGGCCTTTTTGATATCAAGAGAGAAAAAACAAGAAGGGATATGGTGAGCTTTATATATAGGTTATATGTGCTAGAACAGGGATATGCAATTAGCGGACCTCCAGCTGTTTGAGAACTACAAGCCCCATGAGGCATAGCAAGACTCTGACAGCCACAAGCATGACACCCAGAGGCAGAGGCATGATGGGACTCATAGTTTTGCAACAGCTGGAGGTCCGCTAATTGCATATCCTTGTACTAGAAGAACTGCCCGACGTACATTGTCGCCAGCTTGGCGAGTCGGCGTGAAGCCTACTTGGTCTCTGTGGATTAGATTGCCTCTGATTCTGTTAAGTCTTTTTGCAAAAATTTTTGCAAGGATTTTAATATCCAAGTTTAGAAGAGAGATTGGATGGTAGTTTGTGCAAGAAGTATCATCAGTAAGAGGTTGGGGATCATACAGACAATGGCCGTCAGTGACAAAACTCCTTCAATGGAATATGTATTATAAAAGTATACATCACCGCACATGGCAACCCCCACAGCCATGCCTGGATAGAGAAGACGCTGCTGCAAGGGCATTTAAGGCCTCCCACTAACAGCTGGGATGTTTGGCTGTACTGCCGCTTTGCCTGTCAATGGGTAGGCTTAAGCTCTTCATGGCACCATATCATCGCACTTCTCCACCCTGCTAATAGCTGGGGACTGCTGGAGAATCCAAATTGCACCCCATCCATCGCCCTTCTCTACCCTGCTAATAGCTGGGGACTGCTGGAGACTCCACACGGTCTTGATTGTGGACACTTTATGGAAGGTAAGACTTCAACCATTCTGATCCTTAGGAGGAGGACAAAAAAGGAATGCAGCCTCTGGCTCTGAGCAAAAATGTATGGGAGTAGGGTCCTTTAGAAGTAGAGAGGAGGTGGGGTTAACCCATACTTATGCTGCCATGGAGTCTGTCAGGAAACCAGTTTTTCAAGTGGACTATCAAAGTCCAAATGAAGAGCTTACTTTTATCTTGCAATCCAAACCTAATCATGACCAATGGTTGCTAGTCAAGAGGAAAATTCAACTTTTTTATATGTTTGTAGATTTTTAATATAATGATCATTGTTGATTCTTGTCTAATACTTACACTTTAAATCACGTCACATTCTTCTTGAAATGTATATCTTCAAGGTGAACTTATGTTTTTATGCTTTAAAGTTTAAAGCCTAAACTGAGAAAGAAATTTTTTTTTATATTCTTTGGGGGCTATTTATTATAGCAAAAAGTAAAAAATAACGTATTTATTGGCGTATAACATGCACTTTTTTCCCCTTAAAATCAGGGAAAAATCGTGGGTGCATGTTATACGTTGATCCCCCGCCGATTGTGAGCCTCTCGGCGGCTTTTGGCCTTTCTCGGCAGCTTTCGGCCGCTCTCGGCTGTTCTCGGCGGCTTTTGGCCGCTCTCGCAGTCCCGCGTGAGCCGCCGAAAGCCGCTCTTGAACAGCCGAGAGCGACCGAGAGCCACCGAAAGCCGCCGAAAGCCGCCAAGAGCGGTTGAGCGCCGCCGAGATATACAGGACATCTGACTCTGTATCTTGGCGGCGCCATTTTTAAACGGCAAGGTACTGACAGTGTACAGACTGTTAGCAAATGACACAGGGGCAAGGCTGCAATGGACACTGACAAGGCTGCAATGATGGACAAGGCTGCAGATGGACACTGATAAGCCTGCAAGGCTGCAAATGACACTGACAAGGCTGCAAGGCTGCAGATGGACACTGACAAGGCTGCATTGATGAGCATTTAAATGTACGTTTTTTTTCCTTAAAATTCCCTCCTAAACTTGGGGTGCGTGTTATACGCCGGCGCGTGTTATACGCCGATAAATACGGGTATTCCTTTTTTCAAAATTGTCACTCTTTTTACGTTTTTAGCGTAAAAAATAAAAACCGCAGAGGTGATTAAATGCCACCAAAAGAAAGCTCTATTTGTGGGGAAAACTGGACGTAAATTTTGTTTGGGTGCAATTTCGCATGGCCGCACAATTGTCAGTTAAAGCAACGCAGTGCCGTATTGCAAAAAATGCTGTGGTCAGGAAGGGGGTAAATCCTTCCAGGGCTGAAGTGGTTAAGATGTGCTGCATAAACTGTATGCAGCTGAGGCTACACGCGGTATGCAGCACTGTGTTCTGATGCAAGCCAAGACCTTCCTGTCTCATATCTGGAACACAATATAGTCTGAAATGAGTTCCGCTCAGATTAGAATAAAATATGTTTCAGGTATAATATGGGAAGGTCTTGGCTTGCAACCAGAACACATTCCTGCATGCAACGTACAGATTATACAGCAACAGCACATCCAGCAGTGGCACATGTTAGTGGCTAAAACCTGTAGTTCAAATGTTAATTTAACATGCTTTGGGAAATGCTTTGCACTAGTGCCTCCATATTTCTGTTTTATAATGTAAACGCTGCTACAATTTTTTTTCCCCAAAGTTAATATATTTGAGCCTTAAAAAATACTTTTATAATTCTGCAGCTTGACTTCAGCCTCTAGGATTACAATACTGGAACTGTATCACTACCTCATACAAATAATGTTATGTTTATAGACTACTGTATTATGTGTAATGCTAAACTGTGGATAGTGAAAAGCACTATGCACACTTTGGCAAACTATTGCTTTATTGTATGAGTTTTCATAACAACATAATGCTATTGATTGCACTTTTATGCAGAAATGACATTACACAAAAAATGAGAGGGGAATTTTTGGTTTCTGTTATTGGTCAAATAAATATTTCAGAATGATTTTGTGGTTTGATCTTGGTTTTTATTATATTACACTTCACATTTTATCAATGGGCATATCATAACCACGTATATGACACATTTAATACTTTAACATTCAACAAAGTGGGAGTAAACTTTTTTTAAAACTTGTACCTACAGGTAATTTTTTCTTATTTGTGTACTATTTTTTATTTTTATGGTTGTAGGTACAGTGCATATCTCCTAAATTTGCACTGTTTATAGGAGATATTCACACTGCATGGAGCCATGGATCTCACTGGATCATGCGCTCTGAAGGGACGTTAGAAAGTTTGGCTTACTAAAAAGTATGTCCATATACAGTATAGAATGCACTCAATACTTGGTCAGGGATCCTTTTGCATTCATTGCTACATTGAGGCGATCAACCTGTGGCGCTGCTAAGGTGTCATGGTAGCCCAGGTTACTTTGATAGCAGCCCTCAGCTTGTCTGCTTTGTTGGTTCAGGTGTCTCTCATATTCTGCTTGACAGTACCCCCACAGATTCTCTATGGGGTTAGGCAAATTTGATGGCCAATCAAGCACAGTGATACCATGACTGCTGAGAGGCATAGGCTCATTTATGGCCAACAAATAAAGCAATACCTTGCCCCCCCCAAAAAGACACGGAAGCTGATTAAGTTGGAAATAGGGCAAGCCACAGCTTTATTGAACTTTTCAAAAGTACAACTTTCCAAATGTACAAAACAACAATGTCAGTCACAGTATGCCATGAGCACCCATAAAACATGAACTCACATAGTCTAAGAGGCCTGTCCTTACCCTCAGTGCCAGACAGGCATTAGACTGACCCCAGAATTTAACTTGAGGGCATAGCCCATAAAGCAACATCAATTGCTGGCAAGGTGAAAACCGCCAATAAAGCTGTGACAAAACATCACAATAGGTGGGAGGGTGGGCAACTCTTGTGACAGATGAATCACCTCAGAGCAGTTGGATGTGCCCCAGCGTAACCTTTTCCTAGAGTTCAGGCTCCACCCAGTCACCTCAGGTCTTTGTAGCCAATCCTAAGGGAGCTACTTAACTTCTCTTTGAGGTTCACACCCACAGTGATGCCATGCTTCCAGCAGTCAAGGCTCCCTTTCCCTAAACGCGGTTCAAGGGGCCTTCATGATCATTCAGCCCTTGTTCAAGTCAGTGCAATTTGAAATGCAATTTGACAGGTTAAATCGCATGTCAAATCGGAGCCTATTGCCGGCAATAGGAGCGTCACAAATGTGTGCAATGCCGACTTTGCAGTGCCTCACCGATTTCCAAAAGTAGTTCCTGCACTACTTTTAGTGACTTCGGAGGTGATTTCCATAGACATCTGTGCATTAACCCGCACAGATGTCTTTCAAGTCACCCCCAAAGTTGGACTGAAATGCAGCTTTGAAATGAACTAATTTCATTTCAGATGAACTCGCACAATTTTAAGGCTGTGCTCAAGGTGAATAAGGGCTAAAGCAGGAATTGATACTTTTGTCAGTGTGGGCAGGTGCCAAGTCCTGCTGGAAAATTAAATCAGAATCTCCATAAAGCTGGTCAGCAGAGGGAAGCCTGAAGTGCTCTAGAATTTCCTGGTAGAGGGCTGCCCTGACTTTGGACTTGATAAAACACAGTGGACCAACACCGTAAATGACATGGCTCCCCGAATCATCACTAAGACCTGGTTCACATTGAAGCGATTTGTCATGCGATTTGACAGGTCAAATCGCATGACAAGTGCAGCCTATTGTTGGCAATGGCGCTGTTCCAATCGGTGTGACACTGACTTTGCGGCACCGCACCGATTTGCAAAAGTAGTTTGTGCACTACTTTTGCCGATTTCAGGTAAGTAGCACCTGAAATTGCACTGACCTGCTACTTTGAAATCGTGCTACTTCAAGTGAAGTAGCACGATTTCAAAGTAGCATTAATATGAACCAGGGCTGACTGTGGAAAATTTTGCATTTCATTTGGAAATCAAAGTTCCAGAGTCTGGAGGAAGAATGGAGAGGCACAGAATACAAGATGGATGAGGTCCAATGTGAGGTTTCCACAGTCAGTGATGTTTTGGGGAGCCATGTCATCTGCTGGTGTTGGTCAACTGCGAAAATAAATAATAAAAAAAAAAAGATTATTTTTATGTAGTTTTATTATATTTATATATCATATTAAGGAAAATTGTTGTCCATACTTACCATAATTTTCCTTTCCTGGATCCTCCCCATGTCAGCCTACTATGGGGTCAGGTCTGCCCTCTCTGACCCCTCCAGGACCATCTCTTTCTTAGCCCATAAAGGGCGGCTGTCTGCCCACACCAGTGTTCAAAAAATACCCACCTCGCGTCGGATAAACTGGGTGGGAATCCTCCGGCTGACATGGGGAGGATCCAGGAAAGCAAAATTACGGTAAGTATGGACGACAATTTTCCTTATTCCTGGACCTCCCCATGTCAGCCTACTATGGGATGTACCAAGCAATATTAAGAAGGGAGGGAAGACAAAAACCAAAAAATAAGCCAAACCCTCAATGCAATGCTACTCAAATTTTTTAATGGGCAACAGCCACAGTAATAACCGTAGAGCCAAATGTTTCCTCAGGCGGACAAGCCGCATTAAGCCTGTACTGCCTAAAAAGTTGCGACCTTTGCGTATGCTGCCCAAGATGCTGCCATACCCCTCATCGAATGTGCTTTGATCTCTGAAGGAGAAGGAAGGCCCAGCGGTATGTATGCAAATATGCCTGGTCTTGACAATCCAGGAAGACAACTGTAGATGTTGCTGGCATACCCTTTTTAGGCCCCATTGGGAAAACCTACAGCTGATCTTGTTTTCAAAAGCTTTAAGTCCATTGATACCGCAGAGACCAGGTCTAACCTACTCCACTCATCATCAGCTGTATCCGCCAGAAAGGCTGGGAGAAAGAGATCTCCCAGTTCATATGAAATGATGTGGCCACCTTAGGTAGAACGCTCGGTACCGGCCTAAGGACTATCTTGGCTGGGAGCACCAAACAATATGGTTCTTTAGATGAGAAGGTGCACAATGCAGAGACTCTTCTGGCCGAGGCAATGGCTAGCAAAAAACAAACAAACTGTTTAAAGAAACAATGAACAAGAGAAAGCTTGATCAAACAGAGGAACCAGCAAGGTTCTCAAGACTAGCGTTAAGTCCCATTTTGGAAAGAAAAAACGATTTCAATGGAGGTCTGATTTCTATGGCTGCCCCTAAAAAAATCAGATCACCAATGGATGCACATCTTGTACATGACATAGCCGACAAGGCGGGGATTTGACCCTTCAGGGAATTATAAGCTAACCCCTTATCAAGACCACTCTGCAGAAACTCCAAAATGTTTGATAATGAAGGAGATCCAAGAAACCAACCCCTTTCTGTAGTCTTCCAGATCTGGTGATAGGTTACACTCGTGGACCGCTTACAAGCCTGTAATAATGTCTCCACTACACGGCCCAAGAGATCCAAGCCAGTCAAGGCCCCTCTCACTTCCAAATCATTAACTTCAACCTCCTGGGGTTCAGGTGTCAGGCCCCACTCTGCAAACAAAGATTCTGACAAGGAGATAGTGGGATTGGTGAGCCCAACTTTATCCTCCAAGCCAGAGGGAACCACGGCTTCCTGAGCCAGTAAGGTAGGACTACTATTGCTGTGACCCCTTCTCGCTGAAACTTCAGCAAGATTTTGAGAGCCAATGGAAGCGGTGGGAACACATATACCAAGGGGAAGCTCCAAGGCCTGGACAGAGCACCCTGACCCAACGCCTGTGGATGCCAGGTCCGGGAGAAGAAGCAAGGAAGTTGACAATTCTCCTCCGATGCCATAAGATCTATCGAAGGGGTCCCCCAGACCCTGAAGATCTTTCGTAGGTACTTGGGTTTGAGGCGCCATTTATTGTGATCTCCAAAGTTTAAGCGATCTCCTATAACATTCTCGGGCCCTGGGAGATAAGATGCTGTAAGAGAGCCAAGATTCTTCTCTGCCCACAGGAAAATTTGACATGCCACTCGAAGGAGAGGGCAACTTCTTGTGCCCCCTTGATGAGACACATAAGCCACTGTAGTTTTGTTGTCCGAAAGGATCTTGACAGCTCGACCTTGCAACATAAGTTGGAAAGCTAAGGGAGCGCATCTGACAGCATCCAATCCCAGTTGACCTCTTTGGGCCACAAATGTTCCATTGGCCTTGAACCTGCTGTCCCAGGCAATGTGCCCCCCAGTCTGCCAGACTGGCATTGGTCGTCACCACTACTGGTTCTGAGGCCTTCAATGGATCTCCGCGGGAAAGATTGCGAGCTTCTGACCACCAACCAGGGACCAGATCATCGGAATTGGCAGATAGATTTTCTGGAACAAGGAGTGAATGAAGAAGAAAGTTGCATTGAAACTTACTTCTGCGCCACTTGACCCACGGGACTGCTGGAATCGTAGATACTGCATGCATTCCTTCACCATCATAGAAGGCCTGGCCATCACTGCTTTTGTCTGAGACTGGATCTCCTGGACCTTCCTCTGAGGAAGAGAAACACAACCCCAATCCGTGACGAATTGTACTCCTAAATACTCCAATATTTGGATCGGAAGCATCTGTGTCTCCCGAAAGTTGATCAACCAACCAAACCGAGCTAGTGTTTTGCAGGTGAGATTCACATAAACTAGATGGAGCTCTTTAGACGGACCCAGGAGTAGCATGGCGTCTAGATAATGGAATATTTGCACTCCTGGCCCTGAGAGACGCAACAACAGCAGATAGTAGCTTTGAAAACTTTCTTGGAGCCATGCAGAGACCGAATGGGAGACACTGAAATTGAAAATGAGAGCCTTTTACGGAAGACCTGAGAAAGCGATGGTGAGATGCATCTATAGAAACATGAAAATACGCATCCGCCAGATTGATGGAAACCATTCAGTCTCCTGACTCCACAACCGAAATGATCGCCATTTTGAATGGTGGAGCCTTCATGTAAGAATTCCGGACTTTGAGGTCCAAAACTGGTCTGAAACCCCCTGAAGCCTCCGGGACCAAAAACAGAGGGGAACATGCACTTTGACCCAATTTGTGCCTTGGAACCAGAAGGATGGCCCTTGTTGCCAACAGCTCCCCTATATATCCTTGCAAACATTGCCTCCTTTCCAAATCCGTAGGAAGTCAAATTTCTACGAACAAGGTCTGAGGAGGCCTTGTTCTGAACTCGAGACGATAACGCAATCGAATGATGGCTACAATCCAGGCATCCTGTATTTTGCCTGCCCAAACCTCCTCGAATGTGGCTAGTTTCTCTCCTACTTGAGAGGGCTGAGCGGAGACACCTACAGAAGGACTTATCTGAAGCCTTAGGAGCTTTGTTGGCCCTGGGCTTGGAAGGCTTCCGGAAGGTCGAACCAACTCCCTTCCACTGACTAAAGCCTACCAGGCCTGTACGCACTGGTAAGCTCTGAATCCTCTATTTTGGATCTCTTGTTAAACCGAAAGGACTGGAAGAAGAATTCCCTGACCAGGAATCGAACCCGGGCCACAGCGATGAGAGCGCCGAATCCTAGGCACTAGACCAGTTGGGAGAGGTGTCCATTGTCTTTTTCTCTTCTGCGGGATTAGGCCAAATCTGCCGCCGGAAACCCGCTGAATCGCTGATTCTAAGTCTTCGCGAAGAGCAGCTTCCGTCGAATGGAACCGAAACACAGACTGTGCTTAGAAGCCTTATCGGCCGACCATTGCTTCAACCATAAGGCTCTGCGGGCTGTGACGGAATGAGCCATACCTTTTCTGTCATCTTGACCTGGTCGACAGCCACTTCAGCCACAAACTCTACAGCAGTCTCGCCAAACTGCAAAGCAGAAGAACTGCCACTTCCCAGACATTCATCGGAACATACATCCACTAGCTATGCTACCCACACTCTAAGGGGCGCTGCCACAGAAGTGAGTGCTACCGCCGCTCTGCAGGATGTTCCGACCAAACTATACAACCTTTTTAGGTCTGTGTTTATTCTGCGATCCATAGGATCCCTAAAAGAGACTGAATCCTCCAGCGGAAGCGTAATGTGGCGGGCAAATCTCTGTAATGAAGCATCCACCTTAGGCGTAGTGCCCCAAGGGGTGCAGCTTCGATACTATATTATGCACATTGAGCTTCTTCTCAGGCCTCGTCCACTCGTCAGTTACTTCTTTCATTTCAGAAATGAATGGGAAGGAAGGTAATGATTTCCTTAAATACGGATAGTATCTCTGCTGTTTCTTTGGAGGCGACGATTCTTTCTGCCACTCCATCGCATTCTAAACAGTCTCCACCAAGGGTGGAACCAGAGCTAAGACTAAACGTATGCGATTCCGAGACCAATTCTGCCTCAGATGGATCCGAATTGCTATCGATTTCAGAGTTAAAACGCACTGAAAACACATGATCCGAATCTGTAGATGCTAAAGATACAGCAGGAGGAGCAGGATACAAACACTTTTTAACCCTTCCTTGACTGTGTGCTTAATGTAGGATTTAACCTGGCGTGCTTTCGCGACATTGTCCCGAGCCGCCCCTTGAAGCAAGATGCACATACCCGCTTTCCTCTGAGGACCTCAGCTGAGCAGGCCCAAGAGGATCTTTCTTCTGCCTGGGCTGGCGATGAAGACCTATCCAAAGAAGAGGATCCTCTTCTGTGTCTGCGCCCGGATTTGCTCTTTCTAGAGGCTTTCCGTTGTCTTGACCTCGGGTCCTGAGCGACGAAAGTGAGGTAAGAGCAAGGGAGATCTGGAATGCCGTGACAATGGGTGTCTATCCAGCCGCATGCGACTCTGCAATTTGTCATGTCTAGTCCCCTTTTTCACTCCTTTGGGACTGGAATGCTTATTTGGAATCTCTTTGCGGGGCATTTATCCCGCACTGGGCCCTTTTCTCTGTAAAACACAGAGGATGTGCTCTCTTTTAAACAAATAAATAAAAAACGTTTTTTTTTTTTTTTTTTAAACAAAAAATAAAATAAATAAAAACAATTAAAATAAACTTCTCCATCTGAATCTTCAGTGCTAAGGCAGCTAGGCAGGCAGGCAAAATTTCCCAGACCTATAAAGCACAGGATAATCTAAATATTCTGACAGACAACTAACACAGCAGAAAGTAATGAGAGACCAGGAAGTCAGGCTTACCAGAGCAGAGCAGAGCAGCAGATTGATCAGCTGGAGGCTGACATTAGAGTAGTAGAGCAGCGATAAGTCCTCCTGCATACAGAGCGGCTCAGAAAGTGACCCTAGAGGACAGAGCCTGCTGCAAATCTGCAATGAGCATTCTGGTGTTTGCTAGGCAACCCAAAGAGGAAGCTGCCTCTGACCTCACCTGCCCAACTCTGAGCTTCCTGAAAGACATCCACGTGGGGGTGGTGAACTACCAGTCCCAGCGAGCCAAACCACTGTCTGAACAACAAAAACACGAAAGGAGAGAGTGCCAGCACCTGCCTGGCGAAGGTATATACAGTCAGTTATACTGCCAGTGACCTTTGCCAGTAATACACAGTCATTTTTCCTGTACCATACAATCCCAGCACCACGGAAACCCACCTCCTCAGGAGATTTACAGCCTATATGGGGGGGTCTTCTGAGACGGGAGAGGCTGAACCCGAACAGGATGGATGGTGGATGGAGAAAATAAATAAATAAAAGGCGTCCGGAGTGAGGATGAAAAAAAAGAACACTGGTGTGGGCAGACAGCCGCCCTTTATGGACTAAGAAAGAGGTGGTCCTGGAGGGGTCAGAGAGGGTGGACCTGACCTCATAGTAGGCTGACATGGGGAGGTCCAGGAAAATTGTATAATTCCTTTTTTTTTTTTCAGACATCAGAATTTGCTTGTTTTCGGACATAAATTTCATGATGGTGTGCAGGAACAAGCATAATTCACAAACGCACATTCTTTTGTTCATAGACTCTTCTCTCGGTTCACCGATATGTCAAGGACATGCGCTATGCAAGACAGAATATTATTTTGATTGTGATTATAACATACACGTATACACTTTCGTTGAAACTGTAAAAGTTTTCGCTTTGGATTCATCGAGATTAGCCGGCACTAACGGCACAATTGTCGAACGATCTTTCAGAAACAGACCAGTTTTGGCTAAAATTTTGTGCGTGTATGGCCAGCATTAGTGTCTCTCTTATCAGGCTATATACTAGTGTATAATAAGTATTAAATAGTGCAACGCTATGAAATAAACTCTAAAATATACATACAAATATAAAGTGTACAATGCTTATTAATAGTGATTGTCTCATACTCTAGTCAGTCCTTGTGTGACCACTCAAAAAAAGGAAAAAAGCAAAAATAATAGTGAAAAAAACAACTCCTGTATTTTCTGAAAAAATGTCTTCATAAAATGTGTTGTAAACAGAAACACTGCTGTGCAGATCTTCTCTCTCTTGTGTATAATGTGCACACCATTACCAGCCAAAATGCTCGCTCACCTCAAGGATCAGTTAAAAACTCATAGGAAAGATCTTGCATTCAAATCCTCCTTATTCCTTTCTACTTCTCGGCTTATTGGTGGTAAGAAAGTCATGCTCCTTATGCCGCGTACACACGAGCGGACTTTTTGACCGGACTGGTCCGACGGTCTATCCGACGGACTTTCGGCGGACTTCCGACTGACTTTTCAAACGAACGGACTTGCGCACACACGACCGGACTTTCCGGCAGACTAGGTCCGACGGCGCCCTGCGTCCCCCCCCACCCCAAGGCACCTTGTCCCCATGTTGATGAGGACAAGGGCCTCTTCCCGACAACCCTGGCCGTTGGTTGTCGGGATCTGCGGACGGGGGGCTTATCGGAATCCGGGAGCCCCCTTTAAGAAGGGGCCCCCAGATCCCGGCCCCCCACCCTGTGTGACTGAGTATGGGGTACATCGTACCCTTACCCATTCACCTGGGGAAAAAAGTGTCAATTAAAAAAACACACTACACAGGTTTGTAAAGTAATTTATTAGGCAGCTCCGGGGGTCTTCTTCTGACTTCTCCGTTCTCTCCGGCCTCTTCTCCTGGTGTTCGGTTCTTCTCCCGTTCTCCGGCCTCTTCTCCCGATGTCCTGTTCTTCTCCCGCTCTCTGGCCTCTTCTCCGCTTCTTCTCCCGCTCTACAGTTCTTCTGCCAGGCTCCTCCGCTATCTTCTGCTCTCTTGCCGCTCTCTTGCTAGCGGTGGCCCGGTCTTCTCCATCGTCTTCTTCCCTCTTCTCTTCTTCCGATGTTGACATGATGCTCTCTTCCGCTGTAATGCTGTGTTCACGATGCGCAACGATTTATATAGGCATGGGGTGTGGTCACCGGGTGGTGACCCCGCCCCTTATGACGGCACAGTCCCAGCATGCCCAGGACTGTGACGTCATAAGGGGCGGGGTCACTGGGTGACATCACCCTGTGACCGCGCCCCATGCCTATATAAATCGTTGCGCACCGTGAACTCAGCATTACAGCGGGAGAGAGCGTGGTGTCAACATCGGAAGAAGAGAAGAGGGAAGAAGACGATGGAGAAGACCGGGCCACCGCTAGCAAGAGAGCAGCAAAAGAGCAGTCCGGTCGAAAAGACCGCTCGTGTGTACAGGGCATTAGACTGCCTGTTGCTGGACTGCTGGTAGCTTCACTACAACTGATTCCAGGGAACACCCTCATTCACTCTTTCATTCAGATTCAGCTCCGCTTTAATCAGTGTGGTTTTGTAACATGGAACAACAAACACAACTACCATAGTGTTTCTCTATTGCTACATTTATTAAACCACCCCCAAAGAGTTATGCCGCGTACACACGAGCGGACTTTACGGCAGACTTTGCCCGGCGGACTGGATTTCGTCAGACAATTCGATCGTGTGTGGGCTCCAGCGGACTTTGTTTTCTCAAAAGTTGGACGGACTTAGATTTGAAACATGTTTTAAATCAATCTGTCGAAATCGAGTCCGGTCGAAAAGTCCGCTCGTCTGTATGCTAGTTCGACGGACAAAAAGCCACGTTAGGGCAGCTATTGGCTACTGGCTATGAACTTCCTTGTTTTAGTCCGGTCGTACATCATCACGTACGAATTCGACGGACTTTGGTGGATTGTGTGTAGGCAAGTCTGTTCATTCAGAAAGTCCGTCGTAAAGTCCGTCAAAGTCCGCCGGGCAAAGTCTGCCGTAAAGTCTGCTTGTGTGTACGCGGCATTACACTTAAAAAGTAAAAACGTCAGATAAGCATATAAAGCATTGATATGTTCAGCGCAGGTCTCACCCACGGTGATTAATGTGTTCTCACAGACTCGGTTCCTCCCCTCTATTCGCGATTCACCCTCTCATTGGGCTTCCTCAGTAGATGTAGCTATACTAGTGTGCCCCTAATCATACTGCGGTCCTTTTGTTGAATATTGCTTACATCATGTTTTTCTTAGAAATTCTTTAATATTGCGCATTTTGCATGCATTGTATTTTTAGCTGTTTTGCCTAATGTGCTTTTTGGATATTCACTTTACAGTCATTTGTCAGGTACATTTTTAAAACCCTATGGTATGGATTTTATCAATGAGATAGAAATCCCGCAAGTACAATGTCCTAGCTGACCTGTACACTGCATTATCCCCTTTCTTTGTCAGTGATCCCCCTCTCTCTAAAAACACACGCTATACATTATGTGGTAAGTTTTAAAAAATTAGAGAGATTAATAAGCTCCACCAACTTACAGTGGTGGGATAAATTCTTTCTGGAAAAATACTTGTTAGCTAGAATTTCTTCTAGGGGACTCAGAGTTTTAAAAACCTGTTCATTTTTAGATCTAGAACATTGTAAGGAATGGGAAAACATCTCAGAATTGTGTACCTCCAAATGGATCAAGGTCCTCATAACACATAGACATTCCAAATACGAGCAGCTCACACATCAAGTGCAAATGTTGTGCCAGGAAATAGAGAATATAAGTTCCCATGTCCCCTTGTCCTGGTTTAATATTCTCAAAGGAATATTAAGGGACGAGAGGACAACCTCCTAAGAACTAAATTTGGAAAATTCAAACGTGACCTGGAAGACTATACCAATAATAAGGTATTTTCCTGGAAAAACAATAACAATACCTACAACCATCCGCAATCCTGTCCATCTCTTGCAGACATCACCGTATCTGCATCCACCATAAGTCACAATATTGAACAAGGTTCTCGCTTTATACCTAAGTCTAAGAACATACCTAGGTCAGTTTCCAACAAATCGCATACCACATTAATCAAAGACCTTAATAATTTCTAAAATAGGTCCACTTCTGCTAAAGATTTAGTTATCAGCTCCTCCCTTCTCTTCGTCCCAAAACCAGGTATCTTCCACTCATCATAATGGTCGTCCACCTCTCAATACTATGCCCCCCTCCAACAGGTCCAACACGCCACTTGTAACACAGAACAAGACACAGACCACACTAGGAAATTTACCAACTCTATCGATCTCTAATAATATCTCCGTCTTATCCATCATCACCAAAGACAATAGTAAGACCCTCTCCAATGCATCATCTGGTGAGCCCTGTGAGACCCTTGGCTGGTGTATGGCTGATGTGTCGTCTGCCCCACTTGCTAACCCAAACCCACGACCTTCACCCTTAAAATACCTAAAGAATTAAACACGCCACACCTTCTGGATTAAATGGCCGTATGGCCCCTTTATTAACAACCATAACAAAATTACTATAAAAAATAAATTCCATTTTAAATAAATAAATATATATATATATATATATATATATATAAACATATGTGACCCAACTTTTTTAAACTGACTGCTATGTCTGAGGTTCATGAAGGAAGGTTTTCTATCGCATCTGCTGTACCACCACCATCTCGGCATCCTGGCGCCTAGCCGGGATCCCACCTGTTTAGAGACAAACTATTGCCACCTTCTTGCCCAATGCAGCCCGATGACCGATAGCCCATTATTTCCAGATAGGGAAGGAACCCATACCGAGATAGGCCTAGCCCATTCCACACCATATATTGTATACCTTCCACCATTCCGACCTTCACGAACCAGAGACCCCTGCATCCATCAACCTAAAACAATAAAACATAACATTAAACAAACCACACAGCTTAAATACAGGGAGGGAGGGAGGGAAATAAAAATCCCTGTGATGTTGCCTCTTCTCCTGCTGCTCCCTTACTGAAACCAACCCCCGCCCCCCAGGAATGATTAGTACCCAGGCCGCACCTTCTAGCCCTGCTATTGCCTAGAGAAAATATCACCCCACCCCCCCCTTGCCCTGCACATTTTGCAGGAACTAACCTGTGCAACCTTCCCAGCGACCCCCCAGTCATGTGGGCCCTGCACCAATGCTGTATCCTGGCCTAGGCCGACAAGGCCCAGGCCTAGGGCAGCACTTTGCAGGGGGGCAGCACGGAAAGAGTCCCCCCCGGCTTGCGCTACACTGTTATGCCCTGTACACACGATCGGACATTGATCGGACATTCTGACAACAAAATCCATGGATATTTTCCGACGGATGTTGGCTCAAACTTGTCTTGCATACACACGGTCGCACAAAGTTGTCGGAAAATCCAATCGTTCTGAACGCGGTGACGTAAAACATGTACGTCGGGACTATAAACGGGGCAGTAGCCAATAGCTTTCGTCTCTTAATTTATTCTGAGCATGCGTGGCACTTTGTGCGTCGGAATTGTCCACACACGGTCGGAATTTACGCAAACGGATTTTGTTGTCGGAAAATTTTATAGCCTGCTCTCAAACTTTGTGCGTCGGAAATTCCGATGGAAAAAGTCCGATGGAGCCCACACACGGTCGTGAATTTCCGACAATAAGCTCCAATCGCACATATTCCGTCGGAAAGTCCGACTGTGTGTACAGGGCATTAGTGTAGCGCCAGTCTTATGGGGCGGACTGGGCTGGGAGGCAAATCAGTCTAGCGCTCCCATAAAGCGGACGCACTGCTTCCGGTATGCGGGCGGCCGGCCGGCATTCCACAACTGTGGGGGGGCGCTTCTAATTTTGACTGTCCTATCATTCTGGACCACAAACCTTCCTCACTGTGTTATATGTTTTCTGCTGCACCATTGACATAGTTATATCTTCTTAGTCCTCTCCATAAAATTATCAGAAATTTGTGCTTAAAGTAGAACTATAGGCAACACTTTTTTTTTTCCATTTTGGATAGAATAAGGGAGGGTTATAGCACCTGGCAGTTTATTTTTTACCATCCCTGTCCCATTGCAGAGATTTCCCTTCACTTCCTGCCCCATAGCCGAACAGGAAGTGAGAGGAAATCTATGTAAATTAAGGGAATCCATTGCCCCCCAAGGCCCTCAGAACTAGTGTCCCCACTCGAAAATTTCAGGGTGGGTCTTAAACAGCAAGTGGTGTGGCCTTGACAGCAAGGGGTGGGTCATATTTAAATTAGGGGGTGCACGAGTTTAGTCAGGCCTAGGGCAGCACAAAACCTAAATACACTACTGCCCTGCACCCAGGTTCCCTTTTGTTCTGGGCCTGTTCTTGGTAAAGACATAGTAGGGACTAATATAACTGCAGTACCTCCTTTTGCTCTGCTCACAGATATTGGAATACCATTGCCACACTGCTCGTCTGTTTCTTTTTTTAGTACATCACCCCTCTCTAGTTATCACAAAAAAGAAAATAGGAGGAATATCTCAAAGACAACTCTATTACTGATCTGGAGTTATTTACCCATCATCTTTGCACTTTGTCCCCAGTTATACACTCCTCCCTAAAGCCCAAGTTGCCTGATGCAACATTAATGCGGAAGGGCCTTGTGGTAGGGCACCTAGCTTGGCGACATGCAGAGTGGCAGGAGACCTAAAGCTGGAGATCCATTACCGGGAACCTCACATGGGCAGTGCCACCTTAACAGCATCATGGGCCCCTGGGGCCCCTACCAGGGTGAAGGTGACCTGCGACATGCATAGCCACGGTACACAGTGGGTGTGGCTAAATAATGGCATATATTGGGCGTGGTTTGGAACTAAGCCCTCCAGCGCAGTAAAGTCACCGCTGACAGGATTGACAGGTTCCCCCTGTGTCTTCCAGGTTCGCAAGCTCCGGCTATGTGATTGGCCAGAGCCACAATGACGTCACTCCCAGGCATGCACGCGGGAACCGCCATTTCCGGCAAGGGCTCTGAAGGTCCAGCACTGTAAGCCGGATCTTCAGAGCTCATGCGCCGATTATGTCATCGGCTGCATGCACTCTGAATATCTCCTAAACTGTAAAAGTTTAGGATATATTCACAGTACCTACAGGTAAGCCTTGTTATAGGCTTAACTGTAGGTATAAGTGTTAGTACAGAGTTTACCACCACTTTTAATCAGATTTTTTACAATTTTTTTTTTTTTTTTAATTTTAATTTATTTATACTAATTGTTAATTTTTTTTTTTTCACAACTCTGTTGGGGAGGGGGGTTTGGTGAGATATCAGACCCCCTGAAGTCTCACTTTTGAGACAGAGACAGGTACTGAGGACAGAGATTCCACAGCACCTTTCTCTGCAGCCTCAGTTGCAGTGAAAATGAATGATCAGAAGACAGAGGCTACTGCTGAAGTTTTCCGATTCTTTACCGTCCCCGGTTGGTGAGAATACTTGTTTTAGCTATTAAATGTGGTCCCTGGTAACAAGGTGGTTGGTCCCTTAGTGGGGACAGCTTCCCCTCTACCTCTGACCATGACAGGTTCTCTGGCTGGCAGAACTGTCACTTCTGGTTGGACTGCAAGCAAACTCCGGCCTAGCAGCCCAGGCAGCACAACACACGTCCACCTAATCAGCCATCCAGGTGGCACAGAACACCGATCACTTGAACCCACTCAAATATATAGGTTCTCCTGGCAGGACAGGGGATTCAAGAAAACCCCTGCCCATTGGCTGACATGCCCCATATACTCATAATCTGACCTTGCTTTGCCCTTCTCTTATCTAATGTCACCAGGAACCCGACCATCTAGTGACAGATGAGAGAAGTGCAGCAATTCCAGACTTAGGGTGAAGTCAATTGATCCCTAACAATTGGCCAAGGCAAATACACCTGGCAGGTAAATTTAGGAGCAACCCTGCCTAAACATCAGGGTGCTACGTGTGAAAAACATGCCCATGCTTGGTTGCACCTGCAGTTGTGAACCAAGCCTAACTGTTAGGCCCCTTTCACATGGGACACGTCCGTTTTGACGGGCCCCGCTTTGCCCAGCGGGGGATTGATCCGCTGATCCCTGCTGAGCAGGCGGATGACAGGCCTGTGTCCGCTCACTGTGCAGAGACAAATCTGTCAGATCTCTGCTCTCCTCTATGGGGAAATTGGTGCTACCAAAGGTGCATAAATCGTTGACTGAACCTCCTGGACGCCCTATAATATCGGGGTGTTCCAGCCTCACTGAAAATGCAAGCAGCTTGGTGGACAGCTACTTGCATCCCCATGTAACATCTCTTTTTTCTTACATTAAGGACACAATTTTTTTTTATTTTAATCATTTTTATTGATATTCATACAAAATACATCACAATATACAATATATATGTGTCATCATAATAATAAAACCTCCAGTATTAGCTGTGTATATCTGACCTACAAGGAGTGCTCTTCCACTTTTCTCCCATTTTTTACCCCGTATTACCCTACTCCCTAACCCCACTATCAAACCCTCTCTGTGTCGAAGTTCCTTACACACACTTATACTCTTATCTTGAAATCTACACCTTTCCCCATCCTCCTTTTACACTATTCTTACCTAGGCTGGTCCGACTTCTTAAGCCAGGGATTCCAGATTTTTTTGAATTCCTTTATATTCCCTCCCCTTACATACACTGTCTTTTCTTTCCCCACTGTTTCTGACACCGTTCTAATCCAATCCATTACGGAAGGGGGTTTCTCTGCCTGCCATCTCTTAGCTATTAACTTTCTTGCCTGATATAGGCATCTCCGCACCGCTTTTATTTTATCCCTCCCACTGCCTAGATTCCCGCCCACCCATAGAATACACAACTTTGGATCTACTTTAAGATTTGGATTAAACATGTTATTCATAGTCTCAACTACATCCGCCCAATATCGAAATAGCTTGGGGCATTTCCATAACATATGCAATAGGTCTCCTATGTTTTGACACCTAGGGCAGTTAGCATCCACCCTTCTCCCATACTTAAACAGCTTTTTAGGGGTATAGTATGCCCTATGTAGGAGCAATAGATGCGAACATTTCTGGACCGGTGAGACCGAGACCTGGTGACTCCCTTCCAATATCTCCTTCCATTGCGTGTCCGATATGGCCCCCAGGTCCCTTTCCCACCCCCTTCTACACTTAAGTTTATCTGGTCCCTTCCTGCTATTTTTACAGATATGTTGATAGAGTTCTGTTATTAACCCCCTCGAGCCCTCAGTGCTTTCTATTTTTTGGGGAATGGGAGATTTGCTCCAATTCGGGCCTTGTTCTCCAAATTGAACCTGCAGTGCGTGCCTGATCTGTATATAGTTAAAGTATGATTGACTCTGAATCCCAAATTCCTCTTTCAAAGATGCAAAGGTTTTTAACATATTACCATTATATAGTTGTTCTAGTTTAATTATCCCTTTTAACTCCCAAGTCTTAATTTTGCCTATCTGTGTCAATTCTTGATAGTTCTTATTATCCCAAAGGGGGCTACACCTCGCTTCCCCCCCCCATACCTTCCAGGCCCTTAATAGCATTCCATACTTTTAACATTAATTTAATTGTGGGGGTCCTGTAGGCAAACGAGTTTGCCTCCAGTACCTCCAAAACCAGCCGATGGGGCGCCCCTGTAATCATTATTTCCGTGTTGTTATTACCCATGGGACCACTACCTGATCTCAAATGTTGCAGCTGGGCTGCCAAGAAATAGCTACGTGGATGTGGGAACGCCATGCCCCCCTCCCACGTTGCTAACTGTAGTGTTTGCAGACTTATCCTGGCGTGCCCCTCCTTCCATACCAGTCCTCTAAACAACATATCTATCTTTTTGAACCATTTTCCATAAATCCATATTGTGTATTGTGTAGAATATACAATAACTGGGGTAGCCACAGCATTTTGATCAGGCTGCACCTTCCAGCTACCGATAGTGGAAGTCCCCTCCATATGTCTATCTTCTTTTTAAATTTAATTTCAACAGTGTAGCTAAGTTATCATTTATAAAGTTATCCGGTTCTTTTGTTATATGGATACCAAGATATTTTGTTTTCTCCACTATCCTTAGTGGGGTTTCCTCCAGGAAGGTACCTTGCTTAAGCGGATCTATTGGCAGCACCACCGACTTCTCCCAGTTTATGGAGATACCCGAGATTCCCCCAAAATCTGTAAAGATCTCCATCACCTTTCTAAGTGATCCCTCCGTATCTCCCAGGAAGATGAGTACATCATCCGCGTATAACGCGATCCTCTCCTCCCTGGTCCTTCTCCGGAAACCCTCCATAATCCTATTTTTGCCTTATAGCGGCGGCCACTGGTTCCATTGCCAAGGCAAAGATCAGGGGTGACAACGGACACCCCTGTCTTGTGCCTCTCTCCAGACAAAATTAGATTTTACTAAACTAGAGAGCACATTATTAACTCTAATCCTTGCCTTAGGGCTATTGTATAGAATTTTTACCCATTTACTAAATGAAGGGCCAAAACCAAATACCTTCAGTATCTGCCAGATAAATCTCCATTCTAGACTGTCAAATGGCTTTACTACATCTAACATTACGACTGCTCTAGAGCCAGAGTTTTCTGTTGGAATTTGCAAGTTCGAAAAGAACCTCCTAATATTCTCACTTGTTGACCTCTGGGGAATAAACCCTGTTTGATCCGGGTGGACCAGCATATGAATTATTTTTTGCAACCTGGTGGCAAGAATCTTTGCTAAGATCTTGGCATCTGAGCACAATAAAGAGATAGGTCTATAAGATGTGGGTTCCAGGGGGTCCTTTCCTTCCTTAGGTAGCATTACTATTATGGCCTCGGTCATTGAATCAGGTAGTTTCCCCTCCTGATATGCCCCTTCAAACACCTTAAGAAGCTCTGGTAGCAATATCTCCCCGTAATTCTTATAGATCTCTGCAGGGAGACCATCCGGGCCCAGGGATTTCTGATTGGCCAGTTCTTTTACTATAGAAAAAATAGTGTAGTGCTGGACTATAAATACGCATATAATGATGTATGCGAGTGGGCGGGACCCCATAAATGTGTAAATAAAGTGACTAATAAAAGACCATATAACATTTAGTCTAAATTAATCAAATAGATATATAGTGACATTTGAAAATCAATCAAGTGCACCTGCATTAAGTTTAAAGATCAGAAAATATTGGAAAAGTGAGTTCTAAAAATATGACAAACTAAAAGTGAATAAAGATAAACCAATGTGACAGCAAAAATGAATACAAATAATATGTCAACATAAACCATCTAATCACTAATAGTGCTGATTTTAGTGATCGCAAATGAAAAGGAAATGAATACAGTCCCAAAAAAATCTCAAACAGGTCCCAAAGCGTAGTGACACTTCCAACACAGAGTCTGGTTCAGTATTCCACCGCAGCTGTTGCCCACCACCAAGGGATAAAAATTGGAGGCTTACCGGACAGCCTGCGACCACCCTTATTCAGGGGGGTCAAAACAGGCTCAGTAGAAATATGTGAGTCCGGATGATATCCTCACCAATGTTCTCCAGGTGTTCTCCAGATATCTAACATGTCAAACCAAGAGGGGCTTCCAAACAGGATGCAGCTAGGACTTGTCCATAAGATGCAGCAAAGTATTGGCCATAAATAACCCCAGAAAAAGAGAAAAAAAAGAGAAAAAAAAATACTCCGGTAGTGCAGAGCAATCTGGCCAGTTTATTAAAAGTTCATACAAACAAGTAAAACGAAGTTCTGACGGGGAGAAATGAAAACAAGCTCCACCGCCGTTTAAAATCCAATCGCGCATGCGCGACCCGTGCTCACGTTGTGACCCTACGGCCGTTTCGTCACAACTGACGTCATCAGGGGTACGTGGCCACGCTCGCGCATGCGCTTTAAATACAGAAGCGGCAAAGCGGCTTAGCTCATTCATTGGCTGAGGGGGAACGAGGGTGGGTGATGATGCTATCTTACTCATCAGCCTAATGAAAACCACCCATGCATATATCTTTCCTTATTGTGAACCTGGAAAAGATAAATAATAAAAAGCAGAGCTATATGCCATGCTACGCCATCTGGTGGCTACAAAAAAGAAGTGCAGAACACACTCCAAAAATTCTTTATACGTGTGGAAACATTAAACAGCTTCCAAACTCGGGGGTGTGTATTCCACACTACCATCTAGTGGCGAAAATAAAATAATTCACTGGTATAAAAAATATGATAAACTGCACAGGATTAATATGCATAAAGACCAGAATAAATATGGGTGGATTTAAGTTCCCCATCAGCCATATCTTCCATAAAAAAATGTATACATAAACATGATTACATTATATTAAAAGCATCCTCATGTGTATATCAAAAGAAAAAGGGACACTTAATTGTCCAAAAATATCTAGGGGCACATAATAGATATATCTATGTTAATGAATTGTCAAATGAAAATACATATCAAAAAAGAGGAAAAAAAACGGGAGGGGGAATCATCTGTAGAAATTTCATTTCAACTATTATGAATCAACCATAGAAAGATTCCTTTCAACTATTGTTAATGAAGCAATTGATATCCCACTCTATGTTCAACCCATTCGGGGTTCTTTTACTGCAATTTTGATATCTTCTAATGTAATCGGGGCCTCCAGTATCTCGATGTCCAGACCTGACAGGGAGGGCAACTCTATATTCTTAAAAAATCCATCCAATTCCACCCCTTCCACTGACCCCGGATTTATATAATTCCTCATAATATTTTTTAAACGTTACATTAATATTCTCTGGTTGAGATGTAATCTCACCGTCCCTAGTTCTAATGGCGGGAATCATCGGGGGGGGGGAAATCTGACTTGACAATATGGGCCAATATCTTCCCCACTTTCTCCCCTTCTCCAAATATTACGTGTTTTTGGAATAACCTCTTATTTTCTGATTTCCTGGATATTACTTCCTTATATATTAATTGTTTATTCTGCCAATTCTGGTGGTTTTCCGGGGATGGTTCTCTCACAAGCTCCCTCTCTGCTGCTCGTAACTCTTCCCTGGCCTTCTCTTCCCCAGCCAATGAAGCTTTTTTTATTCTTGAAACCTGCTGGATCAATAGGCCCCTCAGATAAGCCTTCAGGGCATCCCACATTACCCCTCTTCCTGTGGAGTCCTCATTTAAACTTATAAACTCCCTCAACCTAATTGTAATCTCATTAGGGTCCTCAAATAACTCGATCCATATTGGGTTCAGCTTCCATATACCCCATTGTTTGTTTGTCCCAATCTCCATCCTGGCTGTCACCAATGAGTGGTCTGATACCCCCCTAGGTTGGTGAGTTATATCTCTAACTATATGTGCGGCCAGGTTGTTGCCTAATACGAGGTCTATTCTAGAGAGTGAGGTGTGAGTGCCTGAGTAACACGAGAACTGTTGTACTCCCGGATTACTCATTCTCCAGAGGTCCATCAACCCTGCCACTTCAGGAAACTGGCCCATTCTAATGCCATTCAAACCCTGCCCCTCTTTTCCTTTGGGGGGAATCTATCTATTTCTTTATTTACTGCAACATTAAAATCCCCAACTGTAATGACAGGGATATTCGGTTTGTCCGCTATGAACTCCAGTAAGCACCATAAAACATCTAGTTTAAAGGGTGGGGGATTATAAATATTCGCTAATATGCATTCTTTATTCCCTATTATACAATGCAAAAAGACATACCTACCCCCAGCATCTATATTGCATTGCCTGCAGGTAAACACAACCTCTCTCCCAATTAGCACCGCCACCCCCCTTGAGCATGAGGTGTGTACCGCATGAAATTGACACCTATATTTTTTATTTCTTATTTGCGCTTTGGTGTCCCTTGTCAGGTGCATCTCCTGCAGACAAGCAATATCCACTTTAAAAGTATCTAACATATCATAAACCAGTGCTCTTTTTGAGGGAGTACCCATATCCCTAACGTTCCATGAACCTATTTTCACTCCCATTAATTAATCTAGGGTAAGATTATCACAACCAGGAAGACGGGGAGCAAATAGTAACCCGGGGTGCACCCTATAACTTAAGGAAAAACTTTTACCCGGGTGTCGGAATATTTTCCCATATACAAAAAATAATAATTCTATTTTCACCCATAACTCAAAAACGCTATTTTTCCTATCATGCATATCCCTGTGCTTAACCAGCGTGTCAATTATCTCGCTGCAAATATTATCCCCATATTTATCTGTGTCCTTTGTGTCTTTATATAATTCAGTGTGTCATATATTAACTTAACATTCATTCCCACCCACCTTTTCCCCCTACCTTCCCATACCAATCTAGGTTACCCCTAGGGGCTTTTTTAATGACCAGCCCATACTCTCCTGCCCTTCCATTCCACACCACCCCCTCCAACCTCCCCAACCCTCCCCTCTCCCCACCCCCCCCTTCCCACCTTTTATTCAAAAACAGAAACAAAAAACTTATTGTGATCACACCCCCTCTCAAATCTGATTCCATTTATCTACTCACAATACATCCCACTCCATATAATAACCCTATGTAACAAGAAAATTAAAATTGTGCCCCGTTTATGTATACTATTTCCAACACCGTTCCTCTACTATTTCCTGGGTAATTGGTCTTTCTTTTCCTCCAACCATGCCAATGCACTGTCTGGGGACTCAAAAGTCTGATTTCCCCCCAGTGCGTTAATCCGTAACTTAGCTGGATAGAGGAGAGCGTACGTGACATTGAATTTCTTGAGGCTATGCTTAACCCCCAGGAACCCAGCTCTACGCCTTTGTAGGTCCGGGGAAAAATCGGGGAATATTAATATCCTTACATCTTTATATAAGACCTTTCCCATTTCTCGAGCTTTCCGTAAAAGTCTTACTTTGTCCTTATAATTTAAGAACTTCACTATGAATGGTCTTGGGGGGTTTCCAGGAGGGGGGGTCTATACGGAACTCTATGCGCTCTTTCTATTGAAAACTGTTGAGTGAATGTCTCACCCCCAAACACCAAACCAAACCAACCAGTTCTCCAAGAATGTGATCGAATCTGGGCCTTCACTCCCCTCAGGAACACCCACCACCCTCACATTATCACTGCGAAGTCTGTTTTCCATCTCATCAAACTTCCCCGTCAGCTTATCAATTTTTTCTCTCCAGATCCTCACTTCTTGTTTCAAAGGGAACAGCTCATCCTCTATCAGACTTATTCTATTTTCCGCTTCAGTCACCCTTTCTGCTGTTCTCTTAAGGTCATTCCGCACTAGGGTCAGCTCCTCTTTAATGTCTTTTATTTGGTCTCCCAGTACCTCTAAGGAATGATTACACGCATTTATTGCCAGAAAAATGTCTTTTAGGGAGGGCTCTCCTTCTGCCATACACACTGGGATAACTGAGGCCTCCTTTTCTTTACTAATGGCTCCTGGCCCTTTTAAAGAGGGAGTTTTTGTACTAGATGTACCTATATGCAGGCCTGATTGACCTTGACTTTTCCTGTCTGCTGCTGACTTATTCTGGGCTTGCTGCCCTCCTTTATTTGGTGTATGCTCTGCTGCAAGGACCATTTTCTCTAATTTAGCGGAAGCTGCAACCGCTGCTGCCGTTGCCCCCGCTACTGTGGGGTGAGGGCCCTTTTCCTTCTTATCTTTCGCTGACCGTAAGGACTGGGTTCCCATATTTTCTTGATTGGGGTGCTCTTCTCCCTTTCTCCTGCCTGACATACTGGTTTTCACCTTCTAAAGTTGCTCTTTGACCCGCCTGCTTAGCCCGTATCAAAGTATAGTTGTTTGCACAGGTGCACCTGCACTTAGTACTATTTATTATTATTATTTGTTATTAAGTTTAGATGGTGTTATTTCAACCCAAAAGATGGGGGGGGGGAACAGGCGCAAGTACCACGCTGCTTCAGCCAAGGGAGTCTCTTACCATTCCATGCCCAAGGGACCCAGGGCTAGCACCACTCCTCTTCACCCAAAGGGCTATGCTCCAATTTACAGTCTTGTATAGTGTATTGCTTACCCCTTATATTAGGGCCTCTCCCCCAGGGTTTCCAAACTCCCTCCTAAATCATACAGTCCTGCAAGGATCCCTTAATGTGTCTCACAACAGTCTTTACTCTTTACTCAGTGTTGGGAGGACAGAAAACACCAGGCAATGTCATACAGGATTTATACGATACCTCTCTTCCAGAGGATACTTCAGGCACAGTAAATGGATACTCTCAGGTCCAGGTAGTTGCCTCTATGCTCACCACAGCTCCCCGCAGCTGACCAGATCTCCACAGCGCTGTCTGAGTACCTCAGGCACGTACCTCACTCCTCCACACCAGCCGACATAACATGCCTCCGAGCTCCGACCAGGTACACTTCACAACGCAGCAGCAGCAGCTATCATACGCTGCTACATTCATTGAAGCGCCATCCCTGACATTCAGCGTCCTCCTCCTCCAATCGTGTGTTGCCTGGAGCCGAGCCAAACACTCCTTTGTTTATCTCGCGTCTCGCGATAGTTACACCTCGCCGCCGCAAAGCTCCGATCCCCTCCTCTGTCCCGAGCAGCGTCTATCCACTCCGGCCGCTTAGAGTTCAGTGCATATACGACTGGTATGTAGCATAGAAGGGGGAACCTCAGTCAAGCTCCTTCATATTTCCACAGGGAAACCGAGTTTATCCGCGGGCTTCATACTCCTGGAGCAAGACGAGCACACACGTTCTCACTCCACTACTCTCACCTCCATCCGCTTCCTGGCCACGCAGCATACATTAAGGACACAATTGACTTGTTAAGAACTATTGAGGGTATTTCACTTCCCCCAGACACTTGGCTTGTAGCACTTGACATTGAAAGTCTGTATAATACCATCCCTCATGATAGGGGCATTGAAGTAGTACAAAGTCATTTGAATGAAAGAGGCCCTTCTTCATGCAAATACAATAAGTTTGTGTTGGAGCTTCTTGATTATATTCTAAGGCATAATGTTTTCCTTTTTGACTCTTCCCACTACCTCCAGGTGCAGGGGGTTGCGATGGGGACCAAGTGTGCCCCATCGTATGCCAACCTGTACCTGGGGGGGCGGGAAAAGGTTGTTTTTTCCAGGGATGACCTGACCCACCTTTTGGATAAGGTCATCTCCTGGCATCGTTACATAGACAATGTTTTAATTTTTTGGTCTGGAACAGAATCAGAACTGAACGATTTTCTAAGATTGATCTCTATAAACGATTTCAATCTTAGATTTACTATGGAATACAGTCAAACAAATATCAATTTTCTTGACCTGACGAGTCCCATTGACGTCAATGGAAAGTTAGACTCCTCACTGTATAGAAAGCCCTCTGCAGGCAATACTATTCTCCATGCCAGAAGTTCCCATCCAGATTCACTACTAAAAAGTATCCCTTATAGTCAGTATCTGCGACTTAAATGCAATTGTAGCAAAGATTCAGACTTCCAGATAGCCGCCAAAGATCTATATGATAGACTGTTAGTTGGAGGCTACAGTCATGCCTGCCTTAAGAGGGCATATAATCGTGTTAATATTCAAAAGAGAGACTCTTTGATTTTTTCCTCTAAATCCTCCAAAAAAGTGGATACAGTGAGAATGATCACCCGCTATTCCAACCAACATAACGAGATTAGAAAAATTCTAAACAGATTCTGGCCTCTTCTGTCAGCAGACCCAGTGGCCAGGAAATATATTAAAGAATTTCCAGAGATAACCTTTAGACGAGTTCCCTCTTTGAAAGACCGTTTAGTCCATAGCCACTTCAGCGATGCCCCCTCCATCAACAATCCAACTAATATAGGTACCTCTCCCTGTGAACATTGTGATGTTTGCGAGTTTGTGGACAAAAAATCCAGATTTTTACTCCCTAATGGGAAATGGCACTCCACTAAATCCAGAGTTACCTGTCAAACATCAGGTGTTATCTATTTAGCACAAAATATAGCAGTGCAGCGCTCAATACAGGTCAGATGTATACACATAAAATGTACATATTAAACGTACATAAATAAAACGCATGAGGCAAAGTCCCAAAAAGTATATCTTAGTCTGAGGAGATCAAAAGCTGCCCACTTGCAGAAGGGGGATCCCTCAGATGGCGAGGAAAGGGTGCAGTGATAGGATAAGATTGTATTCGTTGTATCACCACCAGTGTGAACCTTCACCAAGGGTCTAGGCTCCTCACCTTATTGAGCGGACCTTCTGCGTTAACAGCAAGGTCACTCATGCATTCCCTTCCACAGGGTAGATTATGGAGGTAGGGGTCCACAGGCAGTATCCCAAATTCAGTCTCATCGGTTGATATATATCATGTTAAAAACAAAAATAACAGGACATAGTGCTCTCCATACGAAAAGGTAATAAATTTATTAAAAAAGAAAAATATTACTCACAAAGCAACAAGCACTGTTTCCCAGTGCTCCCACCTGGGAGTACCAGGTGCCGTAGGCTTAAAATTTTCTTTTTTTTTGACCCGGAAATGGGGGCGGGCTGTCTTTCAGGACACAGCAGTGTTCACTGCTATTGGAAGATAAGGATTTGACCTGGAAGTGCTTTAGCTCATAACATGGGAGGAATGGTGGCTGCCTATCAGTAAGTTATCAGTGTATTCAGCTTGCTTGTGCCCTATTAGATTTGTAGCCACTCCTGATTCTCTACTACTTAGTAGTTAAGTCCATTCACCTGTGTATTATTGGAGAGTGGGTGGGGTTTCCAGTATCATCATGAATTGTATGTGGAACCAGGATTAGATATAAGAGCTGACACACGGGCCCCCAATCAGATTCGCTGAGGAAGTCCACACGGACTATACGCGTGCGAGGGGCTCTGTGATGTCAGTACAGCCACCCATCTGGTTCATTTTATGCTGTATACTCCTGCACTGGGAAACAGTGCTTGCTTTGTGAGTAATATTTTTCTTATTTAATACATTTTATACCTTTTCGTATGGAGAGCACTATGTCCTGTTATTTTTGTTTGTAACAGGATATATATCAACCGATGAGACTGAATTTGGGATACTGCCCTGTGGACCCCTATCTCCATAATCTACCCTGTGGAAGGGAATGCATGAGTGACCTTGCTGTTAACGCAGAAGGTCCACTCAATAAGGTGAGCAGCCTAGACCCTTGGTGGAGGTTCACATTGGTGGTGATACAACGAATACAATCTTATCCTATCACTGCACCCTTTCCTTGCCAACTGAGGGATCCCCCTTCTGCAAATGGGCAGCTTTTGATCTCCTCGGACTAAGATATACTTTTTGGGACTTTGCCTCATGCGTTTTATTTATGTACGTTTAATATGTACATTTTATGTGTATACATCTGACCTGTATTGAGCGCTGCACTGCTATATTTTGTGTATGTCTTTTTAGGTTTTGTATATTGGCCTACAGTGTCCAGGTTTTGCGCTGTCTGTTTCTTCTGTTTAAGTTATCTATTTAGCCCAATGTCTTTGTGGTGGTTTTTACATCGGGAAAACAAACCGACAATTTCTTAAACGTATAAGGGACCACATCAAACCTATAAAGAAAAGGAAAATGGATACTGCCATAGGCAGACATGTTGGCACTCAACATGACTTCAATCCTCATACTATTAAATTCCTGGCATTAGAGCATATCCCGCTGGATGAAAGAGGAGGCAGCGTTGATCGGACGCTGCTCCAGCTTGAAGCCCGCTAGATATATGATCTCAGAGCATCACCTTTCCAGGTTTTAATGAAAGTTTGAGTTTCAGGCCCTTTTTGTGAATTCTATTTAGAGATTTCCTCTCCCTCCCAACTCCCTTCATTCTGTCTGCCTTCTTTTTCCCTCTTTCTTTCCTTGTCTTTGTTCTTTATTTTTTATTTTCACGTGCATATATATATTATATTATTACATTTCTTTGCTGTTATGTTTATATAATTTCTTGTTTTTTCTTTTTTTTTTGTGTTTTTTCTGCTTATGCAATGAATTTATTGTAACTTTTTTGTATTCTTGTATAAATTTGGATACATTATTAGAGAGTACAGTGTTTTCTCGATATATTGATGGGCTTGGTCTGTGAGTGGTCCTTGGCCAAGCCCGTCATCTTCCCCATCAGTTTTTCTCCCCTCTCGATCTGTCTTGGCTCTTCCCCTCTTCCACTTTCCTTAGACGGGTCCATGGCAGTCACACGGACGCCCGGGGCACATCGTTACATACCTTGTGCCCTATTCACGCCTCGCCAGCGGGAGGACCGAGGCCCGTTCTTGGTTACGCTATCTAGCGTTCCCATATTCACATCCTACAGCCCTGGGATCCCACTGCGTACTATGTGGGCGGCGCCCCGTTCACCTAGTCACAGTCTGCATGTCGGAAGCAGCCGTCATGCGGCCGCGCTGCATCCTGGGGCCTGTAGTCGATCGGTTCCTCGGCTCTCTGGGCATGCGCACAGGCGTCCACACATCTGCAACGTGTTGGTGACGTCACACGCCAACACGATGGGGGACAGATAAAGCCGGCTCATCTGTCAGTTTTGCTGCCAGAGCCGGAGGGTAGGACTCTACATTTGCAGTGTTCGTGACTGGTAAGTGTCTTACCAAACACCACACTACTTCTTTGCTCCACTATTCTTAGCCAAGCCTTTCATTACCCCCTGTTAAGCCGGTCCTCTATCCTTTAAAAGTAAAGCTTGCTGGATTTATCATCCTTTCTCATCTTTTCATTATCCCTTGTTTCTTTATCTCTATATATAACTTGGTGAGTCTAATGCCCCTGGTATTATCTATTTATTTCAGATAATCTTTATTTTTATTTATTTTCTATCCATTATCTGGCTGTATACCTCATTTTTCAATTATTTGGATAATTAATTCCCTTATACATATATTTTTTATCCACTCCATTTTTCATTTTCTTCAGTTCATTTATATATATTTTTTATTTAATAGCCACCAGAATATTTCCCTGCAATCATCATCAGCAGGTTTTCTGAAGTGTTCCTCCCACCAATATGTTCTGTTAACTAACAGTTTAAAAGTAAGTGCTAATTGATCTCATTCGATCTTCCTGGCTACCTTCTTTTTTTGATTGAGCCAGAATTTGCTCTTGTCTGTTCCCCTTTATTAATAGTTACGCATATAAAAATCTTACGTATATATGTATTCCCTTTACATATATATGTATTTTATTTTTATTTTCAGTTTTACCTTTCTGTCCTCTGTGACTGCACCGATATGGCCGTGTCAGGGTTTCAGTGTTAGTTGATGGGTATGCAGTGATTGACCTGAGAGAGGGTCACTGTGGGGTAAGCACCTTTTTGTGCTATGTCCAGTGGACACTGTGCTCTTTCCTGATTTTCCTATATATTTTTGTATTTTTGAAAAGCATGATTATTATGTATTTCCATTTTTGTCACTTATATCTTTGTGTCTCTATCTTCAGAACTGTAGAGTGTTGGATGATATTAATTCTCAGCCTGCATATCCCTTGAGAAAGCAATTCAGCGAAACATGTCGGGCTAGTACGCGGTCATATCATCTGAAAAATAGATTTGTGCTCTGTGTGATCACCGTAACTGTATAAACACTGCGATACTTGTGAAATATGTGTTTTTTATATGTTTTTTAACCTTGAATGTACATTAAAAATTATATTTTTATCTATTACTTTTCCTTTCTGTGGATCATTCTGCACTGTTAAAATCCCTTGTTCTGCCCTACTGTTATTTAAATTTTCTCCAGAGATGTGGTGCCAACCATTTTGGGTGTTTCACCATTAATTGGGACCAAATTTTTGTAACATTGAGGAATGTTGTTTTGTATATAGAGTGTATAGTTTATGTGGTGAGTGTATACTTCATTGTACAGAGGGTGTGCATGACACAGTGTTAAATAGAAAGGTCATAAATGAACTTCCCATTATCTGGGACATACACAGAGTGATGGGGGGATGTTTATGTAGATAGATAGTGATTAGTGCTGTGTGCCTGCTTAGGTGATGTCTGTCCCAATGTCTCTCAGCTGGGGGGGGGGGGGGGGGGGGGCTGCAAACTCTGCTGGCTCCAGCACACACACAGTTGCCTGCTATCCTTGTCACCTTACTTAACCCTTCACATGTTGCCACAAACATTTCCTCCTGACATGAAACTTGGTATTGTATGCACTGCAATAGCTTACCTCCTCACTCACTCAGCTCATCTCCCTCTCTGCATACAGCGTGCAGTAGTCGGCAGTATCTATGCCCCTCCTCTGGGTTCTCCCATCACATGGCACTGAAGGGGAATCTGACTGAGGGGAACACAGAGCAAGTGTGCAGGAGAACACTGAGGGGTGAGACAGAACAAAGACTCTGAACTTCTAAATACATAAACCGCCGGGCAGTATATGTATTTAGAAGCAATGACACTGCTACTGACAAACCCCGCGATTGAGCTGTAGTGGAACACCTTCTTAAGGAGTGTGACTATACCTGCTCATGGGGCCCCCTACTGGCCATGGGGCCCCCTACTGGCCTTGGGGCCCTCGGGCAGTGCTCGAGTGCCCTAATGGTCAGTCCGCCCCTGCTCAAGACCCAATGGGCCACACACAAAAATAACTATTTACATTTCTTCAGCATTGACTCTCTCCTCCTCCTTCCAGACCCTCACTAGACCCTCACTCAGTGAAAGGATCAAAATAACAATAATAAGGCCATCTTTTACTAATGACAGTCAATAGTACGTTTCAATATGTCAAATAGTTACATACATGTTAAATCTCACAAAAGGTGCATTCCATTAGGTGCCACTCAAGCCACCACCATAGTTTCACTATTCATCCAACTGCCCCACACTTTAGCAAATTTCTGTGGTATGCCCCTGCTAATGTATGTAGCCTTGTATAAAGGTGCAGACCTATTAACCACACCCTTCCACGCTGATACAGATGGAGGATTGGGCTTTTTCCATGATAACACTATCATTTTTCTAGCGTAATAGATTAGGATCGTCAGCAAAGTAGGAGTTACTCTCTTTAGGGCTAGATTGTCTACCAGATCCAAAAGGCACACCTCTATCATGGGCTGTATAAAAGTAATGGCGGTTACTTCTGCTATACATTCTGTGACCCCCTTCCAATAAGCTTGGATGTTCGAGCAATTCCGAAAGATATGCATGAAATCGGCAGTGAGGGAACTGCACCACCAGCAACTAGGTGACTGGGTAGGGAACATCTTAGCCAATCTAGCTGGGGTAAGAGATATATACGATGCAGGAATTTAAATTGAATGAGTTGGTCCCTAGCAGAGAGCAGTAAAATTAATGTCCCATACATCATCCCAGTCATCCCCGTTCATCTGAGGGAACACCTCACCCCACACCGCCCTATACTTTGCAAGGAGATCTCCTCCCTCACCGAACAGTTGTTTATATATTGTAGACAAGGCCTTGTCCAAGGTGTCTTCCCTCAGTAAAGACTCCAAATCACTAATTTTCAGGGTAATACCAATGTCTCCAAATGTCTGAGCTGAAGATAACGGAACAAGTGAGTGTTGAGAAGAATAAACGTATTTTTCAGGGCGTCAAACTGCAAGTTTCCCACCACCCACTATGTCTTTCAGCGTCTTAATACCAAATTTGGTCCAGATGATTGGATCAGGGTACTCACAAAAGTGTATTAATTTAGGATTCTTCCAAAGTGGTGTTTGAGGAGAAACCCATCTTGCTCACTGCTAACCATGCCCTACTGGTTGCATGCATGGATATTGTGAGCCTATACAGAGCCCTGATACCCCGATACGGGAGATGTGTCAGCGCCTCATAAGAACCAACAATAGCCGCCTCTAGTGTATTGGCAGTGTCATCCTCGGGTAGAATAAACCACCTGTGCACGAATACTAACTGACCCGCTAAGAAATATCTATGAAAGTCTGGGACCGCCAGACCCCCTTGTTTCCACGGCAGTTGTAACACCCGGAGTTTAATTCGGGGGTGTCGCCCCTGCCACAGGAAAGTCATTATAAGTTGATCTATTCTTTTGAATATATATCTCGGGAGAATTCCGAAATATATATAAAAACAGAGGTAAAATTGTCATTTTTACTAAATCCACCCTACCTATAATGCCCCGTACACACGGTCGGATTTTCCGACGGAAAATGTGTGATAGGACCTTGTTGTCGGAAATTCCGACCGTGTGTGGGCTCCATCACACATTTTCCATCGGATTTTCCGACACACAAAGTTTGAGAGCAGGCTATAAAATTTTCCGACAACAAAATCCGTTGTCGGAAATCCGATCGTGTGTACACAAATCCGATGCACAAAGTGCCACACATGCTCAGAATAAATAAAGAGATGAAAGCTATTAGCTACTGCCCTGTTTATAGTCCCAACGTACGTGTTTTACGTCACCGCGCTCAGAATGATCGGATTTTCCGACAACTTTGTGTGACCGTGTGTATGCAAGACAAGTTTGAGCCAACATCCGTCTGAAAAAATCCATGCATTTTGTTGTCAGAATGTCCGATCAAAGTCTGACCGTGTGTACGGGGCATAAGTGTCAAAGGCAGATTCTGTCATGCCTGCAGTCTGGATTTTAGTTTAGTCAAAAGTGGATCGACATTCAAGGCAATAAAGTCTGATAAAGAGTTGGAGATACGTAACCCCAAATATTTGATCACCTCTACCCTCTGCAAGGGACAATTTGCAGGAATCTCACATCTGGGGGATGGCGTCCTGAGTAGGGATGAGCTTCGAGTTTGAGTCGAAACCATGTTCAACTCGAACATCGCCTGTTCGATTGTTCGTCGAATTATGAACATTATGGGCTGTTCGTGCCAAATTCAAGTGGCGCGTCACGGCCCATAATTCACTGCAGCATTGCAGTGCATTGCTGGCTGATGATCGGCCAAGCATGCACTATGACCCGCATGCTTGGCCAATCACAGCGCTGTCTGTACAGAGAGCCGTAATTGGCCAAAGCCAGGGTAGCTTTGGCCAATTATGGCTCTAGGGGGGTTTAGTACACGCCCCACACTATATAAGGCCGCCTGCGTCGCGGCCTTGTGTAGTGTGTTGCGGCAGCAGAGAGAGATAGACAGAGAGACAGTGTCATTTGATTTAAGTTAGAGTAGGCAGGCGAGTCATTTAGCTGCACTTACAGTGTATTGTGTGTGTATGTGTATATATATATATATATATACACACTGTATTCCGTTTAGCTAGATCCGTTACTGTTATTCTCTTCCTAATATACTGACAGGCAGGCAGGTGTTTTTACAGTATTTACAGTTAGTGTACTGTGTCCTTTGCACAGTGTGCACCTAAAGCTACCTGAAGAAAATTGCTGGTGTTCTTCTGATCCTATTAATACCACAGACAGGCAGCTGCAGTATTTACAGTTAGTGTACTGTGTTCTCTGCACAGTGTGCACCTAAAGCTACCTGAAGACAATTGCTGGTGTTCTCATACTAATAATACTACAGGCAGGCAGTTGATTCTGCTAGCTGCAGTATCCGTATATAAATATACATCCCAGCTTTGTGCAGCTACATCTCACTGCAGGCCATTAGTATGTCTGGAAGGCCAACAAGGAGAGGCAGACAGTCACAAGCCAATAAAAGAGGGCAAGCAGGCTCTGTTTCTAGAGGCAACAGTGCTGGTCGTGGAGACGGTGCATCCTCATCAGCATGTGGCCGTGGGACACGCTTGTCCTTTTTTTCGGCAGCTGGCCGTGTTGAGTTGCAACATGCCGAAGACTTGGTAGAGTGGATGACCAAGCTGTCCTCATCCTCCTCATCCTCTCTCACCCAGGTTCAGGGTACTTTGTCTGGCAAAGCAGCTGCCAACGCAGACTCTTCCCTGGGCTCAGTAGCATCAGTCACTCCTTCCCTAGCCCCACCATGTCCTCCTGAGGAGTCCCCCAAACTGTTTGACCACAGTGTTGGGTACATGCTCCAGGAGGATGCCCAGCGTTTTGAAGGCTCCGATGATGGTACCCAGCTAGAGGAAGGCAGTAACGTGAACCCAGAGAGAGGGGGTGCCCAAGAAGGACAGCAATCTGGCAGTCATGTCCCCCCAGTTGCAGCATACTGCCAGGTTTGCTCCAGTGATGAGGAGAGAGGGGATGATGAGGAAGTCACTGACTCCACGTGGGTGCCTGATGGGAGAGAGGAGGAGGAGGAGGCACATCTCCAACGAGGCAGGATGCTCTCCAGGGGCCAGCTTAAGGGCAGCACACCGACTGCATCACACCGAAGAGCTCCGCATGTGCAGGGTGCTGCTGTCTCTGCGCGTTATTCCAAAAGTTCTTTGGTGTGGGCCTTTTTTGAGTCGAGTGCATCAGATCGCATCGCTGCTATTTGCAACATATGTCTCAAGGGTATCTCGCGTGGCCAAAACATCACCCGCTTGGGCACCACATGCTAGACCAGACATATGTCGACCTGCCATGCAGTTCGTTGGCACCTAAAAGACCCACATCAAAGAACAAAGCAGACCTCTCCTTGCTCCTCATCAGCTGGGATATCCAACCCCACTATACCTTCAGTCCTCTCTGAAACCTGCGCTCAGAGGAATGAAGGTGTAGAATTAGGTGTGTCACAGCCAAGTACTTGCTGGCAATCTGCTATTGGTACTCTGACGTCAGATTGTACCAGGCAAATTTCCCTGCCCCAGCTGCTACACCACCGAAAGAAGTCCCTCCCAGCCATCCACATGCCCAGCGTTTGAATGCTAGCTTGGCTAAATTGCTAGCACTTAAACTGCTGCCTTTTCAGTTGGTAGACTCTGCCCCTTTCTGTGAGTTTGTGGAATGTGCGGTTCCTCAGTGGCAGGTTCCCAAACGCCACTTTTTCTCACGGAAGGCAATTCCGGCTCTCTACCGGCATGTGGAAGGTAATGTCTTGGCCTCGCTGGAGAGGGCGGTCAGCGGTAAGGTGCATATTACCGCTAACTAATGGTCCAGCAGGCATGGACAGTGACGTTAACTATCTTTCACTGCGCACTGGGTGACTCTTCTGGCAGCTGGGAAGGATGCCGGACAGGGTGCAGTAGTGTTGGAGGTTGTTCCGCCACCACGCCTCCAAAATTCTACTAGTGGTGATTCTGCCACACCTCTCTCCTTCACCCCCTCCTCTTCTTCTTCCTCAATGGCCTCTTCCTGTGCTGATTCGTCCTCGGAACCAGGCGTTTAAGGGGCTACGCAAGCACTCAGGCAAAAAGATGCCATGCGGTGCTTGAGCTGGTGTGCTTGGGGGACAGAGGCCACAATGGGGCAGAGATTCTGTCAGCTCTGCAGGGGCAGGTGGTTGACGCCATGGCAGCTTAAGCCAGGAATGGTGATTTGCGACAATGGCACCAACCTCCTCTCCGCCCTCCGACAGGGACAACTGACCCATGTGCCCCGTTTGGCTCACGTCCTTAACTTGGTGGTGCAGCGGTTCTTGGGCAGGTACCCGGGCTTACAGGATGTCCTGAGGCAGGCCAGGAAAGTCTGTGTGCATTTCCGCCGGTCATATAATGCCAGTGCTCAGCTGGCTGACCTCCAAAAGGAATTTAACCTGTCCAAGAACCGTCTAATCTGTGACATGCCCACCGGGTGGAACTCAACGTTGGCCATGCTGCAGCGGCTGCACACACAGCAGAGGGCCATCAATGAGTACCTATGCGACTATGGCACCAGGACAGGGTCAGGGGAGCTTGTTTTTTTCTCCATGCCAGTGGGCTATGATCAGGGATGCATGCACTGTCATGTCACCATTTGATCATCAGTGACACTGTCCCTCTTGTCCACCTGTTGGAGCACACTCCTCTCAAGGCCCCCTTTATCCAGACAGTGTTCCTGTGTGCCCGCCGATCACACAGGAAGAGGAGGAGGAGAAGGAGGAGGATTGTGACCAGCATGGAGGTAGAGCCTGGCACTCAGCATCAGCAGCAGTCTTCAAGGGATCATTTACAGTCTGAAGAAACCCATGGACTTGTACGTGGCTGGGAGGAGCTGGCTGTGGATCATGTCGTCCTTAGTGACCCAGAGGACTCTGGACCAAATGCCTCAGCAAACCTACGCTGCATGGCCTCCCTGATCCTGCAAAGCTTGCAGAAGGATCCTCGTATTCGTGGTATCAAGGGGAAGGATCATTACTGGCTGGCAACCCTCCTTGATCCACATTACAAGGGTAAGGTTGTGGACCTTATCTTGCCATCACAGAGGGAGCAGAGGATGAAACATCTTCGGGAGGCCTTGCAGACAGGTTTGTGCAATGCGTTTCCAGAGCCTGGGAGGTTACAATTTCCTGGTCCTCCTGGACAACGTGTTGCTGAGGCTTCGGTCAGTCACAGAAGGAGCGGTGGAGAAGGTGGCCATCTGGCCGATGCTTTCAGACAATTTTTTAGTCCGCGGCCCCAAGGTATGATCAATTCCAGCAACCATCGCCAGCGTCTGATTCACATGGTGCATGAATACCTAGGGGCAAGATCAGACTTGGACACCTTTCCCACCGAAAATCCTCTGGGTTACTGGGTCTTGAGGATGGATCACTGGCCAGAGCTTGCACAGTATGCAATTGAGCTACTGGCCTGTCCTGCATCCAGCGTTCTTTCAGAACGCACATTCAGTGCTACTGGAGGCTTTGTAACCGATCACAGGGTGCGCCAGTCCACCGAATCGGTCGATCAGCTGACTTTCATAAAAATGAATCAGTCTTGGATCACCAGCTACCAAGCACCTGATGCTGATGTAACCAAATAATTTTTTTTTTAATGTGAGATCCCTTCAAGACTGCCTATGCTGATGCTGAGTGACTATCCTGTTATGCTGAGTGACAATCCTCTTCCTCCTCAATTTTCATGTTGATAGCTTGTAAGAACATTTTTGGTTCTGGGCACCACCACCAGTGGCTAAGGCCCAATTTTTCTGCCCCTGTTTAACAGGGGCGTATAATTACAATTTTTGATGCAATACTTTGCAGCAGGGCTCATTCCTGCGCTCCAAATATAGTATCTGTGAGGGGTTGCAGTGTTGTGGCAGCAGTGTCTAAGGCCCAATTTTTCTGCCCCTGTTTAACAGGGGCGTGTAATTACAATCTTTAATGCAATACTTTGCAGCAGGGCTCATTCCTGCACTCCAACTCGAGTATCTGTGAGGGGTTGCAGTGTTGTGGCACCAGCACCAGTGGCCAAGGCCCAATTTTTCAGCCCCTGTTTAACAGGGGCGTATAATTACAATTTTTGATGCAATACTTTGCAGCAGGGCTCATTCCTGCGCTCCAACTATAGTATCTGTGAGGGGTTGCAGTGTTGTGGCAGCAGTGGCTAAGGCCCAATTTTTCTGCCCCTGTTTAACAGGGGCGTGTAATTACAATTTTTGATGCAATACTTTGCAGCAGGGCTCATTCCTGCGCTCCAATTAGAGTATCTGTGAAGGGTTGCAGTGTTGTGGCACCAGTGGCTAAGGCCCAATTTTTCTGCCCCTGTTCAACAGGGACATGTAATTACAATTCTTGATATAATATTTCACAGCAGGGCCCGTTCCTGCGCCCACCAAGAGTAACTATGAGGGCTTACAGTGTTGTGGCAACACCAACACCTTAGGCCCCAATTTCTGCAGAGTATATAGGGCAGGCCCCTACTTTCAAGCATCCAACTTACAAACGACTCCTACTTGCAAACGGAAGGAGACAACAGGAAGTGAGATGAAATCTACCCCTAAGAAAGGGAAATTCTCTCCTGTAAGAGTTAATATGGGAAAAATGTGTCTCCTCTCCACTGATGCTTTATCACCAATCTTTGTTTCTCTAAAAACCCCAAATTTTTTAAAAACATTTGTCATTGGGACAGAAAGTGAGGTGAAATCTTCTGAAGAGGTGCACAGACAGCAAAACAAATGTTACAGGGGTGATAACCCTTCCCTTTGTTTTCCAAAAAGCTTAAAAATAGATTTTTTGGCTGGAGCTACACTTTAAAAATGTACCAGTTCAAAATTACAAACAGATTCGACTTAACAACAAACCTACAGTCCCTGTCTTGTTTGCACCGCCTGTATACTGCTGTTCAGAGTATATAGGGCCTGGGGGCCCCACGCCTTTCCTTTTTTTAATTTGGGTGTGGGGTTCCCCTTAATATCCATACAAGACCCAAAGGGCCTGGTAATGGACTGGGGGGTGGGGGTACCCATGCCGTTTGTCTCACTGATTTTTATCCATATTGCCGGGACCCGACATTACATTAAAGCAGCAAGCAGTTTTAAATTACTTTTATTCCTTTACAAATGTCATTTTGTGCAGGGAGTGTTCTAAGCATGGGAAAGACGCACCACTTTACAGGCATACTATAGACACCCCCCAGCTACCATATTTAAAGGAATATTTCACTTTTTTTTTTTTCACTTTAAGCATCATTAAAATCACTGCTCCCGAAAAAACTGCCGTTTTTTAAAACTTTTTTTTTGCATTGATACATGTCCCCTGGGGCAGGACCCGAGTCCCCAAACCCTTTTTAGGACAATAACTTGCACATTAGCCTTTAAAATTAGCACTTTTGATTTTGAACGTTCGAGTCCCATAGACTTTAACAGGGTTCTAAAGTTCGCGCGAACTTTCGGTCTGTTCGCAGGTTCTGGTGCGAACCGAACCGGGGGGTGTTCGGCTCATCCCTAGTCCTGAGTGAGAGAATCTGGGATTTTCCCCAGTTGACTTTCAGACCCAAAAAATGAGCAAAGGAATTTATAATGTCTAAAGCTGCCGACAGGGAATTCTTGGAGTCTCGCAAAAAGAGAACCATATCAGCCGCGTATAGTGCCGTTTTTTCGGTCAAGATACCCACCGTTATCCCCTGTACCTCCTCAGAGGCTCGCAGGGCCACAGCCAAGGGTTCAATCATAATAGAGAAAAGACCCAGGGATAAAGGGCATCCTTGGCGAATGCCCCTTTGCACTGGAAAAAATTCCGATAACATATTGTTTAGCTTTATGGCTGCTGTGGGGCAATGAATAGAATGTCGATCCACTTCCGGAACTGTGGACCGAACCTTAATACCTCCAGTACCACCCTCATGTAATTCCAGTCCATGGAATCAAAGGCCTTTTCTAGATCCAGAAAGACCAGTATCCCACCGCTGGAAATATACAGGCCCAACTGAGTGTGGGTGAAAACCCTGTGCAAATTAATATCTGTGGCCTTTTTGGGCATAAAACCTGTCTGATCAGGGGAAATAACATACTGTAGTACCAACATTAGTCTAGTAGCTAACAATTTGTTCAATATTTTGAAACCATATTTAATAAAGAGATGGGCCTATAAGACGAACACTGCAGCGGGTCTTTATCCAGCTTAGCCAATAATACAATATGAGCCTCATAAAAGGAGAGGGGGAGGCTTCCTATCTGAAAACAGTCTGTGTATAATTGCAGTAGTCTGGGTGCCAGGGTCTCTGAGTACTGGTGGTACCACTCAATTGGCAGACCGTCGGGTCTAGGAGCCTTACCACTAGGGAATGACCCTATTGCGGAAACCACCTCCTCCTCCCTGAACGAGGTATCCAGAAACCCGCTAGATTCCTCTGGCAGCTCGGGCAACTGCAGGGTCCCCAATGTGTCCCTGAGGTCGCCAGTGTCATAGGGATCTATAGGGGAATACAGAGACCTATAGAAGGATACAAACTCCCATACTATGTCATCCCTGTCTCTTAACAGTTGTCCGGACGGGGACAGTATGTAGGGAACTACTGTCGGGGACGTGTCCCCTGCCGTCAAGAGAGCCAAGAGTTTGCCATTTTTATCTCCTTTTTTAAAAACACACACCGCACTCATTTGCAGCTGACAAGTAGTCACATCCTGATAATGGAGAGATACATTCCCCCTTGCGAACTGCAATTGAGCCAATGTGTTGGGAGAAGGTGAATCCGCATGTGCCTTAGCGCATTCTTGTTCTTTATCCTGGAGTTGTTTTTCTACACTATTCTACTCCGTTCTCTGGGCTTTTATGGCTGATATGTATACCCCCCTAGTGGTGGCCTTGAAGGCCTTCCATTCAGTGTGTACCATTGCTGATCCTTCGTTAATCTGCCAAAATGTATCCATGTGCGGTTTCAGCATCTCCTCCACGGTGGGTTCCCCCACCCATCTAGGAGACAGATGCCAAACCCTCCTTGAAGTCTGGGAGCCTAATTGTAAGGTAATCTGAAGTGGGGTTTGATCCGATACACCCCCCGGAAGGTAGGATGCCCCAGCTACTAGAGGCAATAATGTCCCATTGGTAAACGCCAGGTCTATTCTGGAGGACGAAGCATGTACCAAGGACAGATATGAGTAGCACCTGTCAGTGGGATGCTTCCACTGCCAGATCTCAGTGAGACCTGCAACTTCCGCCCAGTGCGACAAGTCGTGGTTTGGAGCCCTGAGTGGGTTGGACGTGTTTAATGTATAATTAGGAACATTATTGAAATCTCCAGCCACCAATAACTGGAATGGAGCGTGAGGCGCCAATTTCTCCAACACCTCGTACAGGATGCTCCCTGTAAAAGGAGGGGGAATATATACATTTACCAGGGCTAACCTGCGTGAATAAACTTCAATTACCACTAAGTATCTTCCCCCGGGATCTGTAATCACCGTTTCTATGGAGCGAGGTAAAGACTTGTGCAACAGGGATGTTTCATGGCCAGGATTTTATTGCCTAATAAATGAGTTTCCTGCAATAACATTATGTGGGGATGCTGGGCCTGTAAAAATTTCAGCACCAGAGCTCTCTTGTATTTTGAATTCAAGCCCCTGACATTCCAGGGGATGATTCTAATATTCTAGGACATGACTGCAATTCAGAAATTTGCAACAAGATGGGGGCCTAGGAGCACAAGTGAGGCCCAGAGTCACACAGAGCCATACAGCATGCTGAAGATTAACATTTGCCCACCTATACACATCGCTTTGTGTTGAACAGTTTTCCTTTAACCACTTGAGCCCCGGACCATTATGCTGCCTAAGGACCAGAGGTCTTTTTCCAATTTGGCACTGCGTCGCTTTAACTGCTAGTTGCGCGGTCATGCAATGCTGTACCCAAACGAAATTTGCGTCCTTTTCTTCCCACAAATAGAGCTTTCTTTTGATGGTATTTAATCACCTCTGCGGTTTTTATTTTTTGCGCTATAAACGGAAAAAGACCGAAAATTTTGAAAAAAAATGATATTTTCTACTTTTTGTTATAAAAAAAATCCAATAAACTAAATATTAGTCATACATTTAGGCCAAAATGTATTCGGCCACATGTCTTTGGTAAAAGAAATGTCAATAAGCGTATATTTATTGGTTTGCGCAAAAGTTATAGCGTCTACAAACTAGGGTACATTTTCTGTAATTTACACAGCTTTTAGTTTATGACTGCCTATGTCATTTCTTGAGGTGCTAAAATGGCAGGGCAGTACAAAACCCCTCCAAATGACCCCATTTTGGGAAGTAGACACCCCAAGGAAATTGCTGAGAGGCATGTTGAACCCATTGAATATTTATTTTTTTTGTCCCAAGTGATTGAATAATGACAAAAAAAAAAATATTTACAAAAAGTTGTCACTAAATGATATATTGCTCACACAGGCCATGGGCCTGTGTGGAAATGCACCCCAAAATACATTCAGCTGCTTCTCCTGAGTATGGGGATACCACATGTGTGGGACTTTTTGGGAGCCTAGCCGTGTACGGGGCCCCGAAAACCAAGCACCGCCTTCAGGATTTCTAAGGGTGTAAATTTTTGATTTCACTCTTCACTGCCTATCACAGTATCGGAGGCCATGGAATGCCCAGGTGGCACAAAACCCCCCCAAATGACCCCATTTTGGAAAGTAGACACCCCAAGCTATTTGCTGAGAGGCATATTGAGTCCATGGAATATTTTATATTTTGACACAAGTTGCGGGAAAGTGACACTTTTTTTTTTTTTTTTGCACAAAGTTGTCACTAAATGATATATTGCTCACACAGGCCATGGGCATATGTGGAATTGCACCCCAAAATACATTTAGCTGCTTCTCCTGAGTATGGGGATACCACACCCCAAGCTATTTGCTGAGAGGCATGGTGAGTATTTTGCAGCTCTTATTTGTTTTTGAAAATGAAGAAAGACAAGAAAAAACTTTTTTTTTTTCTTTTTTCAATTTTCAAAACTTTGTGACAAAAAGTGAGGTCTGCAAAATACTCACTATACCTCTCAGCAAATAGCTTGGGGTGTCTACTTTCCAAAATGGGGTCATTTGGGGGGGTTTTGTGCCACCTGGGCTTTCCATGGCCTCCGAAACTGTGATAGGCAGTGAAGAGTGAAATCAAAAATTCACGCCCTTAGAAAGCCTGAAGGCGGTGCTTGGTTTTCGGGGTCCCGTACGCGGCTAGGCTCCCAAAAAGTCTCACACATGTGGTATCCCCGTACTCAGGAGAAGCAGCAGAATGTATTTTGGGGTGTAATTTCACATATTCCCATGGCATGTTTGAGCAATATATCATTTAGTGACAACTTTGTGCAAAAAAAAAAAATTTGTCTCTTTCCCGCAACTTGTGTCGCAAGATAAAATATTCCATGGACTCGACATGCCTCTCAGCAAATAGCTTGGGGTGTCTACTTTCCAAAATGGGATCATTTGGAGGGATTTTGAACTGTCCTGGCATTTTATGCACAACATTTAGAAGCTTATGTCACACATCACTCACTCTTCTAACCACTTGAAGACAAAGCCCTTTCTGACACTTATTGTTTACATGAAAAAGTTATATTTTTTTGCAAAAAAAATAATTTGAACCCCCAAACATTATATATTTTTTTAAAGCAAATGCCCTACAGATTAAAATGGTGGGTGTTTCATTTTTTTTTTCACACAGTATTTGCGCAGCGATTTTTCAAACGCATTTTTTGGGGAAAAAACACACTTTTTTAAATTTTAATGCACTAAAACACACTATATTGCCCAAATGTTTGATGAAATAAAAAAGATGATCTTAGGCCGAGTACATGGATACCAAACATGACATGCTTTAAAATTGCGCACAAACGTGCAGTGGCAACAAAATAAATACATTTTTAAAAGCCTTTACAGGTTACCACTTTAGATTTACAGAGGAGGTCTACTGCAAAAATTACTGCCCTCGATCTGACCTTCGCGGTGATACCTCACATGCATGGTGCAATTGCTGTTTACGTTTGACGACAGACCGCCGCTTGCGTTCGCCTTAGCGCGAGAGCAGGGGGCGACAGGGGTGCTTTTTTTTTTTTTTTTTTTCTTTATTATTTTTTTGCTTTTTTATCTTATTTTTAAACTGTTCCTTTCATTTTTTTTTTTTAATAATTTTTATTGTTATCTCGGGGAATGTAAATATCCCCTATGATAGCAATAGGTAGTGACAGGTACTCTTTTTTGAAAAAATTGGGGTCTATTAGACCCTAGATCTCTCCTCTGCCCTCAAAGCATCTGACGACACCAAGATCGGTGTGATAAAATGCTTCCCCAATTTCCCAATGGCGCTATTTACATCCGGCGAAATCTAAGTCACAAAATGCTCGTAGCTTCCGTTTTCTTAGGCCATAGAGATGTTTGGAGCCACTCTGGTCTCTGATCAGCTCTATGGTAAGCTGGCTGAATCACCGGCTGCATTCTCAGGTTCCCTGTTGAGACAGGAGAGCCAGAGAAAAACACGGAAGACGGTGGGGGGGGGGCATTCCCTCCCACGGCTTGTAAAAGCAGTCTAGAGGCTAATTAGCCGCTAGGATTGCTTTTACATGAAAGCCGACCGCTGGCTGAAAAGAATGATACCAAGATGTTACCTAAACCTGCAGGTATCATTCTGGTATAACCATTCAAAGTCGTGAATGGCGTACCTGAAGACAAAAAAATGGTTAACAATAAAGCACAGTAAACGGTAAAGTATAAAAAATTGCATACCTGAAAAGCAAACATGATAAAACATAATAACAATAAAACATTGCAGAATAGAATACAGTAAAAAAGAGCAGAACAATAGAGAGAATAGAGAGAGAGAGAACAATGAAACGACAACTATTTTTTTTTATTTCTATATATTTTTTTTTTTTACACTTTTTTTGTAACTAACTTTTATAACGGTAACCGGTTCCAGGTTCGGGTCTCTCAAAATGCGATGGCATCTTGGGAGACCCTGTGAAAGTGTGCCTAGTCTGTGGAATGCTGTACCCTACGCTAATACTCAACTAGTGAATGGTAGCGTTCAAAACATTCACCAATGCAAAGACCAGGATTGTCAGGACAGGAGGGACAATAATAGCGGGTGTCACGCCTATATCCGCGCTTGCTGCAGACACAACATCTTTTTTGGGGGGGTTCGTTGGGTACGGGTACTCGGGAGGACATAAAGAAAATGCCTCTCATGCAGCTGACTGCATTTGGTTGGGGATGTGAATGGGGGAAGTACGGGCGCTGCAGAGTGGTGGGTTCCCAATTAGGATTGGCGAATGCAGCAGGAAGGGCATTATGGGCACGACGGGCCTGTGTTTGTCTTTTTGGTGGCAGCGGGACACTACTTGTGCTTGCCACCTCACCAGCTTGAACTGCACTTATGGGACTCGCCACGTCACCAAGTGTTACTGCAGTGCTGGTTTGACTACGACCGGGGTGTACTAGGCCGCTGGCGCTTGCCAGTTCAATAAAAAGCTACCAAAAAAACTGTTAGCGATCGCAGGGATCAGGCCTGACTCTGCGAACGCTGCAGTTATGTGTTAGTGTTTTGTAAGTGACAGTGATCGATCGATACTGCACTTGGGTGGGCTGGGCTGGGCCGGGCGGAGGGGCAAAATGCAGGTGCTAGCAGGTATCTGGGCTGATCCCGCTAACACTGCGTTTTTGGGAACCCTAAACTGCTGGGGACGCCAGTATAGATCTGATCGGAACAGATATTGATCCATTCAGATACTATATCACTAAGGGAGGCGTATGCTGCGTGCGTGGGTGTTAGCGGTACTGGCGCTAACCTGACGCTGCTTGGGGCTGGTGCTTGCCAGTTCATCAAAATACTACCAAAAAAACTGTTAGCGATCGCAGGGATCAGTCCTGACTCTGCGAACGCTGCAGTTATGCATTTAGTGTTTTGTAAGTGACAGTGATCGATCGATACTGCACTTGGGTGGGCTGGGCTGGGCCGGGCGGAGGGGCAAAACGCAGGTGCTAGCAGGTATCTGGGCTGATCCCGCTAACACTGCGTTTTTGGGAACCCTAAACTGCTGGGGACGCTAGTATAGATCTGATCGGATCAGATATTGATCCGATCAGATACTATACCACTAAGGGAGGCGTATGCTGCGTGCGTGGGTGTTAGCGGTACTGGCGCTAATCTGATGCTGCCTGGGGCGACGCATATCACCTACGGGCGATCAGGGGGCTAAACCTTTATTCGGTAATAAACGGCGGGTGCCCTGACACTATAAAAAATAAACGAACTAACCAGTGTCAACCGTAACACTTATACGGTGATCAGTGGTGAAAGGGTTAACTAGGGGGCAATCAAGGGGTTAAAACATTTATTCGGTAGTATATGGGGGTCCCTGTCACTATAAAACGCTGACGGCGAACCTAAATATTTACCTCCCTAACTAGCATCACCAGCGACACTAATACAGCGATCAGAAAAATGATCGCTTAGCGACACTGGTGACGGGGGGTGATCAAGGGGTTAAAACTTTATTAGGGGGTGTTAGGGGGGTACCCTAGACCTAAAGGGGGCTAACAGTAACTGACCTAACACTGTAACTGTCACAAACTGACACCAATATAGTAATCAGAAAAAAAAAAAAAAAAAAAACTGCTTGGTGTCAGTTTGTGACAGGGGGGGGGGTGATTGGGGGGTGATCGGGGGGGGCGATCGGGGGGGGGGGGGGATCGAGGTGTTTTGTGTGCCTGGCATGTTCTACTGTGTTGTGTAGTGTGTTTTCACTCACAGTGATGTCTTCTCTCCTCGGCGCTGGAATGGAAACTACCGAGCCGAGGAGAGATGACATAATTTCCTTTGCTACTGTTTAGCATACAGCAGCAAAGGAATGTTCCCATTGGCCGGCGGCGATCGCGAGGGGGGGGCCACGAACGGATGGCCTCCCCCTCACCTCCGATCGCCTGGGAACAAAAGACGACCACCTCGGGCACCGGGGGGGGGTCCGATCGGACCCCCCACCCGCGGAAGGCAAATCACGTACATGTACGTGATTTTGCCTGTCCGTGCCGCCTTGCCGACGTACATGGGCGTGAGGCGGTCGTCAAGTGGTTAAACACTTAAGGACCGGCTCACGTGGATATATGTCAGCAGAATGGCACTGACAGGCAAATCGACATATAGTTGCGTCAGTTTGAATTTGCCGCGTGCGCCTGCCACAAGCTCCCTGACCGTGCCCGCGGGTCCGCGGACTCTATGTCCACCGGTGTCCCGCGATCGGGTCACAGAGCTGCAGAACAGGGAGAGGCAAGTGTAAACAAGCATCTCCCCGTTCTGCCTAGTGACACTGATTGTATGCTCCCTCTCATCGGGTGCAGCGATCAGTGACGTGTCACTCCACTCATAGCCACTCCCCCTAACAGTTAGAATTACTTCCTAGGACACACTTAACCCCTTTCTAGCCCCCTAGTGGTTAACCCCTTCACTGCCAGTCACATTTACACAGTAATCAATGCATTTTTATAGCACTGATCGCTGTACTATTGTCAATGGTCCCAAAATAGTGCCAACAGTGTCCGATGTGTCCGCCATAATGTCGCAGTCATGATTAAAATCGCTGATCGCCGCCATTACTAGTAAAAAAAATATATATATTAATAAAAATGCCATAAAACTATCCCCTATTTTGTAGATGCTATAACTTTTGAGCAAACCAATCAATAAACGCTTATTGCGATTTTTTTTTTACCAAAAATATGTAGAAGAATATGTATCGGCCTAAACTGAGGAAAAAATTTGTTTTTTTATATATTTTTGGGGGATATTTATTATAGCAAAAAGTAAAAAATATTGCTTTTTTTTCAAAATTGTCGCTCTATTTTTGTTTATAGCGCAAAAAATAAAAATCGCAGAGGTGATCAAATACCACCAGAAGAAAGCTCTATTTGTGGGAAAAAAAGGACGTCAATTTTGTTTGGGAGCCACGTCGCACGACCGCGCAATTGTCAGTTAAAGCGACGCAGTGCTGAATCGCAAAACGTGGCCTGGTCATTTGGCAGCCAATTGGTCTGGGGCTGAAGTGGTTAAAACATCCTAATCTGGTCAACTCTCTTCATCTGAAGAAAAAGCCCTGATGGAAAATGACCCCATCATATTAAAAACTGCTGATAAGGGTGGTGACATAGTCATCCAGGTAAAGTACATCCAAGAAGCTAATAGATTACTTTCTGACTCTACAAAATAGATTAAACTCCAAAAAGACCCACTGCTAGAATATAAAGAAGAAGCCCAAGAGCTAATCCAGTTGGCCAAAACCAATAATGTCGACAAGGCCAAAACCTCCTTCCTCAGCAGGGAGGTATATTGCACCCTGTACTTTTATCACATTCCAAAAATACATAAGGATCAAACCAATCCCCTGGGTAGACCGGTTATCGCAGCCATGGACAGTATCACATCCCCTTTTCCATATACATCGACAAATATTTACAGCCATTAGCTCAGGGACTCCAATCTTACATCAGAGATGGGACCCATCTTTTAGAATTACTGAAACCGTACCAGTGGGAAAGTAATGATGTCTCTAGTCCCTATATACATCTATTCCCCATAACTTTGGATTGACAGCTTTGGATTATTTTTTATCCAGTTATCCCTATATGAACCGTCGTCAAGCAGACTTTATCTTTGAGGCCACTAGATTTTGCTTGACACATAACTATTTCAGTTTCGATGACCAGTTTTATTTACAAGTCCAATGTATAGCCATGGGCGCAAATTTTGCGCCCTCATATGCTAATTTAGCCATGGGCTTGTGGGAGTCCAAGTTAATATAGAAGAACAACCCTTTCTCCAGACATGATATACTCATTATCTGGGAGGGCTGCAGTAATATTGTCCTGGATTTTGTCACCCATTGTAATGATAATCCGTTTGGACTATCGTTCATGTATGTCTTGAATTGCGAAAAATTTGCCTTCCTTGATCTTAATTTGTATCACAAAATCAAGAAAATACATGCTAGAAACTATTTTAAACCTACGGCAGGCAATTCTTTGTTACATTATAATAGCTGTCATTATCATAAATGGACCAACAACATCCCAAAAGGCCATTTCTGCCAGCTCAGAAAAAACTGTACGGGAAAGGAAAATTACATAGTACAAAGTTCTATTATGATTAATAGGCTCAAAGACAAGGGGTATCCTGAGTCCCTTATCCTTCAAGTACATGCATGCTACCTTGAAGGTACACCACCTAAAAGAGAAAAAACGTCCTTTGACCAATCTGTCGGGTTCATTACAAAATTCCACCTAGAACATAGAAAGATTGAACATATTCTAAAAAGACATTGGAATATCTTATTGGAAGATCCATATTTTAAGCCCCTCCTCCCTATTAAGCCCAGGGTCACATACAAAAAAGCACCTAACTTAAAAAACAGAATTGCACCTAACAAGCTAAAACCACTACATACTACAAATACCTCTTAGCTCTGTCTTATACCGCTACTGGGCATGTACCAGTGCAAAAAAACACTGTGTAAAACATGTGCATTTGTAAAACATGGTAAAAAGACCTTCTCCACAAACGGAAAAACATATAAACTTGGAGATTTTTTATAATTGTTCATCCGATCATGTAGTATATTGTATAACCTGTCCCTGCAAATTATTGTACGTAGGTAGGACTATTAGACCACTTTGAAGTAGATTCAGGGAACACCGCAGATTAGTGGAAGAGGGAAAGGATAAACACAGTATCCCTCACCACTTCTCTGAATACCACAATAAGTCTACATCAGGATTAGAAGTATGGGTGATTGAGCAAATGCCTAAGAATCTCTCTGAAGCTGAGAGATTTTGTAGGCTTTGTGAACGCAAAATTTGCTGGATATACTCATTGGATTCTTTATGACCCGGAGGTTTAAATGAGGAATTAGAAGTGTCCACTATTCTATAAATTTCATACAATAATTTTTATCTTTTTCCTGTTTAGGTTTCTTGTTTTTTGCTTATTGGTACAGTGGGTAAAAAAATGGCGGGATTGTGGGGACACTCTGCAAAAGTAAGTAACAAACAGCAGTGAAGCCTCTATACGCATATGCATGTGCTTGTGTGTGTGTATATATATATATATATATATATATATATATATATATATACACACAGTATCTCACAAAAGTGAGTACACCCCTCACATTTTTGTAAATATTTTATTATATCTTTTCATGTGACAACACTGAAGAAATGACGCTTTGCTACAATGTCAAGTAGTGAGTGTACAGCTTGTATAACAGTATAAATTTGCTGTCCCCTCAAAATAACTCAACACACAGCCATTAATGTCTAAACCACTGACAATAAAAGTGAGTACACCCCTAAGTGAAAATGTCCAAATTGGGCCCAATTAGCCATTTTTCCTCCCCACTGTCATGTGACTCATTAGTGTTACAAGGTCTCAGGTGTGAATGGGGAGCAGGTGTGTTAAATTTGGTGTTATCGCTCTCACTCTCTCATACTGGTCACTGGAAGTTCAACATGGCACCTCATGGCAAAGACCTCTCTGAGGATCTGAAAAAAAGAATTGTTGCTCTAGATAAAGATGGCCTAGGCTAAAAGAATATTGCCAAGACCCTGAAACTGAGCTGCAGCATTGTGGCAAGGACCATTGCAGTGGTTTAACAGGACAGGTTCCACTCAGAACAGGCCTCGCCATGATCGACCAAAGACGTTGAGTGCAGGTGCTCAGTGTCATATCCAGAGGTTGTATTTGGGAAATAGACGTATGAGTGCTGCCAGCATTGCTGCAGAGGTTGAGCCTGTCAGTTCTCAGATCATACGCTGCACACTGCATTAAATTGGTCTGCATGGCTGCCATCACAGAAGGAAGCCTCTTCTAAAGATGATGCACAAGAAAGAACCTAAAAAGTTTGCTGAAGACAATCAGACTAAGGACATGGATTACTGGAAGCATGTCTGTGGTGTGATGAGACCAAGATAAACATAATTGGTTCAGATAGTGTCAATCATGTGTGGTGGCAACCAGGTGAGGAGTACAAAGACAAGTGTGTCTTGCCTACAGTCAAGCATGGTGGCAGGAGTGCTGCGGGCACTGGGGAGCTACAGTTCATTGAGGGAACCATGAATGCCAACATGTACTGTGACATATTGAAGCAGAGCATGATCCCCTCCCTTCAGAGACTGGGCCGCAGGGCTATATTCCAACATGACAACAACCTCAAACACAGCTTAAAGACAACCACTGCCTTAAAGAAGCAGAGGGTAAAGGTGATGGACTGGCCAAGCAAGTCTTCAGACCTAAACCCTATTAAGCATCTGTAGGGCATCCTCAAATGGAAGGTGGAGGAGCGCAAGGTCTATAACATCCACCAGCTCCGTGATGTCATCATGGAGTAGTGGAAGAGGACTCCAGTGGCAACTTGTGAAGCTCTGGTGAACTTCATGCCCAAGAGGGTTAAGGCAGTGCTGGAAAATAATGGTGGCCACACAAAATATTGACACATTGGGCCCAATCTGGACATTTTCACTTAGGGGTGTACTCACTTTTGTTGCCAGTGGTTTAGACATTAATAGCTGTGTGTTGAGTTATTTTGAGGGGACAGCAAATTTACACTGTTAGGGCTCTTTCACACCCGCTTGCTCAGCGGGGATCGCTCCGCAGCGACGGACCTGTCAGAGCGCCGCTCTCCCCTATGGGGGATCGGATAATGATGGACCGTAGAGTCCGTCGTCACCCGATCCCATCCGAAAACGGATGGAAAAGTAGGGTTTTCCTCCGTTACACTTTTCGGATCGGAGTGGGTCGGATGTCAGCGGACATGTCACCGCTGACATCCGATGCTCCATAGGGATACATGTATGTCCGTTTTTCATCCGAAAACGAAAGGATGAAAAACGGACATTCGGATCCTCCGTGTGAAAGAGCCCTTATACAAGCTGTACACTCACTACTTTACATTGTAGCAAAGTGTAATTTCTTCAGTGTTGTCACATGAAAAGATAAAATAAAATATTTACAAAAATGTGAGGGGTGTACTCACTTTTGTGAGATACTGTATATATTTTTTTTGGAACACTATATGAACATTTTTTCTTTATTTTATATCTAGTTTTTTGGTGACAATGGACTATTATAGAAGGACTTGAGCATTTCTTGCACTTATTTGTTATATATATTTGCACTTTGTTTTCACATTTTTGCACATAATTTGTTAACATTAGCATTTTTTTTGCACAGTATTTGCATATTTTGCATAGGAGAGGAATTAGCTATTAGTAGCAATATACTGTATATTTTGAAACATTTATATTTATTTTCAGATACACAGATAGTAAAACACTGATTATTGAGGATGGTGTGAGGATTTGCGCTAATCTCTCTATTTGCCTATAAATGTTAGTACCCAGTTATATTATGTACATGTGAGTTAAAATTGCAAACGGAAGAATCAGTGCTGCTACCCATTTAACATACTGATAGTAGAGCTCCTGGGTGCTCAATCCACAGTTGTTTAGCTGAGTAGATAATGCAGAGAGATGATCTGCACACCAGCTGTTGCTCTTAAAAAATCTTAATATTTATTTAAAAACCACAGTATACAAACGCAGATAAGGTCAGTTGATGCGTTTCAGCTTATGAGCTTATGAGGCCTAAATTATGTGCGTTAACCTGTATGTTAGGGTTAGCCAAGGCCGTAGATCATTTTTTGTTCTGGGGATTGGGGGGGGGGGGGTTCAGCAGCGGGTACTAAGTAAAAGACTTTTTGAGTAAAAGTAATTGTGCCAAATTCATAAAGATTGGAAAAATAAAAAACTCACAGTAAGCAACCACATCCTTAAAGTGGTTGTAAACCCTTTACAACCACTTTTGACTACAGGTAACCTGTAGCTACTCCAGATATCTCCTAAACCTGCACGGTTTAGGAGATATCCCCTGTATCAGCATGTGCCGACGTCATCGGCACATGCGCACTGAAGCAATAGCACACCTGTGCCGTTGCTCCTGCTAGTATGCCGTTACAGGTGGCTCCCGCACGCATGCGTGGGAGTGACGTCATCGCGGCTCCGGCCAATCACAGCGACGGAGCCCGCAATACCCGGAAGTAACTCCAGGAGCGATGTCACCAGCTGGAATGGTGTACGAGGAACGCTGCGGGGGCTTCGAACTAAGGTGGTGACAAGCTGCTGCATCTGTAGTGGAAAGTGTATCTGTGGTGACAAGCTGCTGCATCTGTGGTGACAAGCTGCTGCATCTGTAGTGGAAAGTGTATCTGTGGTGACAAGCTGCTGCATCTGTAGTGGAAAGTGTATCTGTGGTGACAAGCTGCTGCATCTGTGGTGACAAAGTGTATTTGTGGTGACAAAAGCTGCTGCATCTGTGGTAGCAAGTGACACAAACTGCATCTGTGGTGACAAGTGACACAAACTGCATCTGTGGTGACAAGTGAGAGCTGCATCTGGTGACAAGTGAGCCAAGCTGCATATGGTAGCAGGCGACGTGGCAAGTGACATGCTGCATCTAGTGGCAGGCGACGTGGCAAGTGACATGCTGCATCTAGTGGCAGGCGACGTGGCAAGTGACATGCTGCATCTAGTGGCAGGCAATGTGGCAAGTGACATACTGCATCTGGTGGCAGGCGACGGTAGCAAGTGACACGCTCAGGACTTCCACTGATTCTGCATTATGGTGAGTTCAACCATTTCATTTTATATTACAATGTAATATAAGAAATAATGCGCTTCAATCATCCTGACACCATAACAACCATAGTGGCGTGATGATTGAAGCACTGACACCAGGTGTTTGGAGTATCTTTATCTGTTGGTTGTTAAACTTTCAGGAATACACAGATTGCTATTGTGGTGTAGGATCTGGGCCTGCTGTCCCTCCATCCCTCTTTCTTTCCTTTCTTCTCTCTGTTTCTTCCCTCCCTAACCTTTTTCTCTTTCTTTCTTTCTCTCTCACTTTCTTTATCGTTCCATCCCTCTCTTCCTTCTCCCCCCAACCCCCTTTCATCTCAGACTCTAACCACAACCTTTTAGCCACGCCCAATATTTCGTTTAAACCACGCCCCTTTCTTCGCCACATTTTCCACCCCCGCTACACCACACCTACAAATGAATGCCCCACCCCCTAATTATAATAAGACTCCACCTACAGACAAAAAAGTGTCCCTATACATTTTTTGAGAATGAAATATGAGATTTGTTTCATCTCTGTGTATCAACTGAGGCTGTTCTCTTCACTGGGTATATGTGTTTTACATCCATTTTGATTATATTTTCTCGGATCCTTTTGAAAATTGAACCTGATTTCCTTCTTCCAGTTTTTATAGACGTTGCCCAGTGAGGTTGACTATTGTCCAGTCTAAAGCCTGGTACACACTGTATGCTTTATTTCTGGTTAAACAAAAAACTGACAGATCACTGCAGGGCCGTCTTTAGCGCAGGGCAAACGGGGCACTTGCCCTGGGCCCAATCTTTGTTGGGGGGCCCGCGCTAGCCGTGAATTAGGGCCCCGATGACAGCTTTGCAGAGCGCACAGAGGACATGGGAGGATGTATTCCTCGCTAGCCAGCTGAGAGGGGCGGGGCCGGGAGCTCCACTGACGCTCTGACCCCGCCCACGTGCAGCCTGTGTACTCGGAAAAGAGCTTCTGTAGTGAGAGCCAGTGATCGGAGTGGGAGTGTCAGTGGAGCTTCCGGCCCCGCCCCCTCTATACTGGCTGGTGAATACAGAGGTCCGGGGGTGGGGCCGGGAGCTCCAATGACACTCCCACTCCGATCACTGGCTCTCACTACAAGCGCTCTATTCCCAGTACACAGGCTGCACGTGGGCGGGGTCAGAGCGTCAGTGGAGCTCCCGGCCCCGCCCCTCTCAGCTGGCTAGCGCGGAATACATCCTCCCATGTCCTCTGTGCGCTCTGCAAAGCTGTCATCGGGGCGACAATTCACGGGTGATGTGGGCCCCCCAACAAAGCATCAGTGGAGCTCCCAGCTGCTTTAGTGACAGCAGAGAGTGGAAGCCCCGCCCACAGTCCTGAATGTATGTAGTAAGTTTGGCTGGTCAGGTATGTCCTTACAACCATAAAATGCCTGACTGTTTAAACCCTGAGCCGTGTTATTTAACTGTAAAGCTGTGCATTGCTGAAAGTTCTCTGACCATCCCCTGTATAATGTCTGCAGTCTCTGATTGTCTCCTGCCGTATGTCCGCAGTCTCTGATTGTCTCCTGCAGTATGTCTGCAGTCTCTGATTGTCTCCTGCAGTATGTCCGCAGTCTCTGATTGTCTCCTGCAGTATGTCCGCAGTCTCTGATTGTCTCCTGCAGTATGTCTGCAGTCTCTGATTGTCTCCTGCAGTATGTCCACAGTCTCTGGTAATCTCCTGCAGTATGTCCGCAGTCTCTGAGTGTCTCCTGCAGTATGTCCGCAGTCTCTGATTGTCTCCTGCAGTATGTCCGCAGTCTCTGGTAATCTCCTGTAGTATGTCCGCAGTCTCTGAGTGTCTCCTGCAGTATGTCCGCAGTCTCTGATTGTCTCCTGCAGTATGTCCGCAGTCTCTGATTGTCTCCTGCAGTATGTCCGCAGTCTCTGATTGTCTCCTGCAGTATGTCCGCAGTCACTGATTGTCTCCTGCTGTATGTCCGCAGTCTCTGGTAATCTCCTGCAGTATGTCCGCAGTCTCTGATTGTCTCCTGCAGTATGTCCGCAGTCTCTGAACCTCTCCTGTAGTATGTGTATTAATGTGCCCCTTTACTTGCTCAATTATTTGGGATTGCTCCACTGCTCAGTGAGAAGTAATGATGTGCATGAACCTCTAGCAACCAATCAGCAAACAGTAGTGATCTGCTTTAATCTCTAGCAACCAATCAGTAAGTGCTAATGATGTGCTGTAACCCCTAGCAACCAATTAGTGAGCGCTAATAATGTACATTAACCTCTAGCAACCAATCGGCAAGCAGAAATTATGCATTGTAACCTCTAGAAACCAGCCATTGAGCAGTAATGATAGGCTGTAACCTCTGGCAAACAATTGCAATCGCTGCGTGATCTGCTGCAGTAAACTGATTTTGAGTCTACCTGCTATTTTTTGTATATCTCAGAATGGAGGGGGGGCCCCAAGAAAATGTTTGCCCAGGGCCCAATCAAAATTAAAGACGGCCCTGGATCACTGTACTAACACACATGGTGTTAGCAGTGGCAACTGGTGCTCAATTTTCTTGGCAGGGAGGCCCCAAATACTGTGATCCGCATTCTGCTAAACCCAGAGCAGGCACATGACCTTCATGTACATGATTGTTCCTGAACGTGCTTCCCTGTCGCAGTATATGTACTGTGGCAGGTCGGCAAGTGGTTAAGGTTAGTTCAAAGGGTTAGCTCTTTGTCTATTTTCAGTGTGCACAAAAGCATATGTAATGAAAGCAATTCATTTTTTTAATCAGATACATATTTATTTTTATTTTACAATTTTATTTATTTATTGATTGTACTAAAGTTTATGTGCGTCTGTAATGCTGTGTGCTTGTGGCAAAACAATCAAAGCATATTTATAGGTATAAGGAAGCATGAGCTCTCTTTAACTATGCCTCCTAAGCCCCTTGTACTGTTTCGCAACACCCATTGTTTGCTGCCCAGCAGTGCATGTGCCACGTAACTATTCTCCCTGGGGAGCCTAAAGGTGCCTAAATCTTTTTTTACAATCTAAGCAATGCGCCTGATGCTAAGAAGGATTATACCCTCCTGGCCACCATAATTTAACCACTCCCAATTTTTGCCATGGCATGCTATGCATACAGTAGGTCACTAACTCCCTAAAGCAGGGATATGCAATTAGCGGACCTCCAGCTGTTGCAAAACTACAAGTCCCAGCATGCCTCTGCTCTGGGTGTCATGCTTGTGACTGTCAGAGTCTTGCTATGCCTCATGGGACTTGTAGTTCTGCAACAGCTGGAGGTCCGCTAATTGCATATCCCTGCCCTAAAGTGTCCCTCATTCTTGAGTTCTAAAGTTGGGCGGTATGATGTCAGTGCTTTCAGTTACCGTTTCACTTTTTCATGAACAAATAACAAGGAGTACAAGGGGCTTTTCCTTTTAGCTTTTCAATTAGCTTTTTCTGTCACTTTTTAAATAGCTTTTTTTTTTTTTTTTTTCTTTGGTTCCTTCAGGCTATTAAGTAGGGGGAGGGGGTGATTGCTCACAGGTGCCTGCAGTCTATATAACTGTGTGTAGGACTCATCCTGAGCCTGCTCATTGGGAGATTGCTGGAACTTAAACCAAGTGGAACTTTTCTAAGTGGTGAGTTAAAACCAGAGGGAGAGTGAACAAGTTTTACTTTTTGTTTGCTGGGTAGCATTTTTGGGGCTTTTCCTTTTAGCTTTTCAATTAGCTTTTTCTGTCACTTTTTAAATAGTTTTTTTTTTTTTTTTTTCTTCTTTGGTTCCTTCAGGCTATTAAGTAGGGGGAGGGGGTGATTGCTCACAGGTGCCTGCAGTCTATATAACTGTGTGTAGGACTCATCCTGAGCCTGCTCATTGGGAGATTGCTGGAACTTAAACCAAGTGGAACTTTTCTAAGTGGTGAGTTAAAACCAGAGGGAGAGTGAACAAGTTTTACTTTTTGTTTGCTGGGTAGCATTTTTGGGGCTTTTCCTTTTAGCTTTTCAATTAGCTTTTTCTGTCACTTTTTAAATAGTTTTTTTTTTTTTTTTTCTTCTTTGGTTCCTTCAGGCTATTAAGTAGGGGGAGGGGGTGATTGCTCACAGGTGCCTGCAGTCTATATAACTGTGTGTAGGACTCATCCTGAGCCTGCTCATTGGGAGATTGCTGGAACTTAAACCAAGTGGAACTTTTCTAAGTGGTGAGTTAAAACCAGAGGGAGAGTGAACAAGTTTTACTTTTTGTTTGCTGGGTAGCATTTTTGGGGCTTTTCCTTTTAGCTTTTCAATTAGCTTTTTCTGTCACTTTTTAAATAGTTTTTTTTTTTTTTTTTTCTTCTTTGGTTCCTTCAGGCTATTAAGTAGGGGGAGGGGGTGATTGCTCACAGGTGCCTGCAGTCTATATAACTGTGTGTAGGACTCATCCTGAGCCTGCTCATTGGGAGATTGCTGGAACTTAAACCAAGTGGAACTTTTCTAAGTGGTGAGTTAAAACCAGAGGGAGAGTGAACAAGTTTTACTTTTTGTTTGCTGGGTAGCATTTTTGGGGCTTTTCCTTTTAGCTTTTCAATTAGCTTTTTCTGTCACTTTTTAAATAGTTTTTTTTTTTTTTTTTTCTTCTTTGGTTCCTTCAGGCTATTAAGTAGGGGGAGGGGGTGATTGCTCACAGGTGCCTGCAGTCTATATAACTGTGTGTAGGACTCATCCTGAGCCTGCTCATTGGGAGATTGCTGGAACTTAAACCAAGTGGAACTTTTCTAAGTGGTGAGTTAAAACCAGAGGGAGAGTGAACAAGTTTTACTTTTTGTTTGCTGGGTAGCATTTTTGGGGCTTTTCCTTTTAGCTTTTCAATTAGCTTTTTCTGTCACTTTTTAAATAGTTTTTTTTTTTTTTTTTTCTTCTTTGGTTCCTTCAGGCTATTAAGTAGGGGGAGGGGGTGATTGCTCACAGGTGCCTGCAGTCTATATAACTGTGTGTAGGACTCATCCTGAGCCTGCTCATTGGGAGATTGCTGGAACTTAAACCAAGTGGAACTTTTCTAAGTGGTGAGTTAAAACCAGAGGGAGAGTGAACAAGTTTTACTTTTTGTTTGCTGGGTAGCATTTTTGGGGCTTTTCCTTTTAGCTTTTCAATTAGCTTTTTCTGTCACTTTTTAAATAGTTTTTTTTTTTTTTTTTCTTCTTTGGTTCCTTCAGGCTATTAAGTAGGGGGAGGGGGTGATTGCTCACAGGTGCCTGCAGTCTATATAACTGTGTGTAGGACTCATCCTGAGCCTGCTCATTGGGAGATTGCTGGAACTTAAACCAAGTGGAACTTTTCTAAGTGGTGAGTTAAAACCAGAGTTTAAAACAGGAGATTATAACAGGGGTCATAGTACCTGTGTAGTGTGAGTACATGAGTGTTGTCTGAGTAGTGTGTGTGGATCGTTAGTACTTGTGTATTGTGTATTGTATACTTGAGTATTGCGAGTGTACATAGGTCTGCGACTGTTCTGCGATTGCACGTAGGTCTGTGATTACCTGTGTATTGTCTTGTGTACCTGTGTACCTGTGTATTGTCTTGTTGTGTACCTGTGTATTGTCTTGAGTATTAGTGCCAGGAAGCTAGCTGTTAGGTAATTTGGACAGGGTAAAATCCCCAATCCTCACTAAATTTAATAGGTACGATGCCCGGCGGGTGTGGAGAGGCGACTCTTTGTACATCTTGCCGCATGTATGCGTTCCTTGATCATCTGATCGAGGGCGAATACTGCTGTGCAAAATGTAAGCACATTGTTTCCATGGAAGCCCAAGTTCTGAATCTGGGGAAGCAACTGTCAGCACTGAGAAGTCCCTCCATACTAAAGGAGAGCCAGGAACGTACACGGCAGGTGCCGGCAGGGGCCAGCACAGAGGCGGGTGGAGACAAAGAGGTGCTGGCACTAGCAAAGAGTAGATGGGTGACAGTCAGGAGGGGTAGAGGGGGAAGTGCCAGGGAGGCCGATCCAGGACTGGAGCATCCCAATAAGTACGCTACTTTGAGTGACATTGGTGAAACCAGTCAGGGACCAGCACTGCTGGAGCTGAGGGACTCTCCTAGCTGCCGGGGGAAGAACTCCAGTGAGAGTGGGGGGGCAGCAAAGGGAAAGGAAAGACAGATTCTGGTGGTAGGGGACTCAATTCTTAGAAGGACAGAGAGGGCAATCTGTAACCAAGACCTGAAGCGCCGAACAGTATGTTGTCTACCGGGCGCTCGGGTTCGGCACATCACGGATCTTGTGGACAGATTACTGGGAGGGGCTGGGGAAGACCCGGCTGTCATGGTGCACATTGGCACCAATGACAAAGTCAGAGGCAGATGGAGTGTCCTAAAGAACGATTTTAGGGACTTAGGAGCTAAATTGAGGAAAAGGACCTCCAAGGTAGTATTATCAGGAATACTACCGGTACATCGAGCCACACCAGAAAGGAAGAGGGAGATTAGGGAAGTAAACAAGTGGCTGAAGAGCTGGTGTAGTAAGGAGGGGTTTGGGTTCCTGGAGGACTGGGCCGACTTCTCAGTTGGTAACCGGTACTATAGAAGGGACGGACTGCACCTAAATGAGGAGGGTGCAGATCTGCTGGGAAGGAAGATGGCCAAAAAGTTAGAGGGGTTTTTAAACTAGGCGATGGGGGGGAGGGTCCAGAGGCAGAGATAGCCAGCGCGGAAGATATTCCAGAGGGTAGTATTGGGGGCATTAGTGGTAGGTTAACCAAAGCACAAAAACACAAGGTGAGTATAGTAGCAAGTCCTAGTTGCAATCTCGAAACACCCAATACGAAGACAATATGCGACCGGTCTAAACTATGTGGCATGTTCACCAATGCCAGGAGCATGGCGGACAAGATGGGTGAACTAGAGATACTGTTGTACGAGGAGGATTTGGATTTTGTGGGAATTTCAGAGACCTGGTTCAACAGCTCTCATGATTGGCTGGCAAACATTCAAGGGTATACCCTATACCGCAAGGATAGAGAGGGTAAAAAAGGGGGAGGGGTATGCCTATATATCAAGAATAATGTACAAGTGAATGTGAGAGATGACATCACTGAGGGAGCTAGAGAGGAGGTGGAATCCTTATGGTTAGAGCTCCAAAGGGATAAAGCTAAGGGGAAAATAATACTGGGAGTATGCTATAGGCCCCCTAACCTGAGGGAGGAAGTGGAGACGGATCTCGTATTACAAATTGGAGTAGCAGCAAGGATGGGAAGTGTTATCATAATGGGGGATTTTAATTATCCAGACATAGATTGGGCGGAGGGAACCGCGCATTCATTTAAGGCTCGCCAGTTCTTTAATGTCTTGCAGGACAATTTTATGGGTCAGATGGTAGACGCACCAACTAGAAATAAAACATTACTGGATCTACTGATTACCAACAATACAGACCTGATCACGGATGTGGAAATGCGGGGCAATTTAGGTAACAGCGATCACAGGTCAATTCGTTTCAGTATAAATCACACAAATAGGAAACATAAAGGGAATACAAAGACACTGAATTTTAAAAGAGCCAACTTCCCTAAACTACAAACCTTGCTAAAAGGCATAAACTGGGATAAAATATTAGAAACAAAGAATACGGAGGAGAGATGGGTTTGCTTTAAGAGCATATTAAATAAGGGCATTAGCCAATGTATCCCATTGGGTAATAAATTTAAAAGAGCGAACAAAAGTCCTGGATGGCTTAACTCCAATGTAAAAATGCATATAAAAGCAAAGGAGAAGGCCTTCAAAAAATACGAGGTTGAGGGATCATCCTCAGCATTCAGACTTTATAAAGAATGCAACAGGATATGTAAAGGTGCAATTAGGACAGCTAAGATAGAACATGAAAGACACATAGCGGAGGAGAGCAAAAAAAAATCCCAAGAAATTCTTTAAGTATGTAAACAGTAAAAAAGGGAGGACAGACCATATTGGCCCCATAAAGAATGAGGAAGGACATCTGGTTACAAAGGATGGGGAGATGGCGAAGGTATTGAATTTATTCTTCTCCTCAGTCTTCACAAGTGAATCGGGGGGCTTCAGTAACCAAAACTGCAGTGTTTATCCTCATGACACAACACAGGAAGCACCTCCATGGTTAACAGAGGACGGAATTAAAATTAGACTTGAAAAACTTAACATTAATAAATCACCGGGACCAGATGGCTTGCATCCAAGGGTACTTAGGGAACTCAGTCAAGTGATTGCCAGACCTTGTTCCTAATTTTTACAGATAGTCTACTGACTGGAATGGTACCAGCTGATTGGAGAAAAGCCAATGTAGCACCTATATTTAAAAAGGGCCCAAAATACATCCCTGGGAATTACAGACCAGTTAGCCTAACATCGATAGTATGTAAACTCTTGGAGGGGATGATAAGGGACTATATACAGGATTTTAGTAATACGAACAATATCATTAGCAGTAATCAGCATGGATTCATGAAGAATCGTTCTTGCCAAACCAATCTATTAACCTTCTATGAGGAGGTGAGTTGCCATCTAGATAAAGGAAGGCCTGTAGACGTGGTGTATCTGGATTTTGCAAAAGCATTTGACACAGTTCCCCATAAACGTTTACTGTACAAAATAAGGTCTGTTGGCATGGACCATAGGGTGAGTACATGGATTGAAAACTGGCTACAAGGGCGAGTTCAGAGGGTGGTGATAAATGGGGAGTACTCAGAATGGTCAGGGGTGGGTAGTGGGGTTCCCCAAGGTTCTGTGCTGGGACCAATCCTATTTAATTTGTTCATAAACGATCTGGAGGATGGGATAAACAGTTCAATCTCTGTATTTGCAGACGATACTAAGCTAAGCAGGGCAATAACTTCTCCGCAGGACGTGGAAACCTTGCAAAAAGACCTGAACAAATTAATGGGGTGGGCGACTACATGGCAAATGAGGTTCAATGTAGAAAAATGTAAAATAATGCATTTGGTTGGCAAAAATATGAATGCAATCTATACACTGGGGGGAGAACCTCTGGGGGAATCTAGGATGGAAAAGGACCTGGGGGTCCTAGTAGATGATAGGCTCAGCAATGGCAGGCAATGCCAAGCTGCTGCTAACAAAGCAAACAGAATATTGGCATGCATTAAAAGGGGGATCAACTCCAGAGATAAAACGATAATTCTCCCGCTCTACAAGACTCTGGTCCGGCCGCACCTAGAGTATGCGGTCCAGTTCTGGGCACCAGTCCTCAGGAAGGATGTACTGGAAATGGAGCGAGTACAAAGAAGGGCAACAAAGCTAATAAAGGGTCTGGAGGATATTAGTTATGAGGAAAGGTTGCGAGCACTGAACTTATTCTCTCTGGAGAAGAGACGCTTGAGAGGGGATATGATTTCAATTTACAAATACCGGACTGGTGACCCCTCAATAGGGATAAAACTTTTTCGCAGAAGAGAGTTTACCAAGACTCGTGGCCACTCATTAAAATTAGAAGAAAAGAGGTTTAATCTTAAACTACGTAGAGGGTTCTTTACTGTAAGAGCGGCAAGGATGTGGAATTCCCTTCCACAGGCGGTGGTCTCAGCGGGGAGCATTGATAGCTTCAAGAAACTATTAGATAAGCACCTGAATGACCACAACATACAGGGGATATACAATGCAATACTGACACATAATCACACACACAGGTTGGACTTGATGGACTTGTGTCTTTTTTCAACCTCACCTACTATGTAACTATGAGTATTATATGCATCTCACACTCATTCACCTTGGTGGAAAAGGGGGCAGATATTTTGGGCTACCTTATGGTAAAGGGGGCTTCCAGAGTTCAAAACTCATGCCTTTTTGGGTCAGAATGTGGGGTTGAGGCCCTTTTCCCTTAAACATGGGGACAAGATGCCGTGCAAAGAGGGAGGCTTTAACCCCTCCAATGTTCAAGGCATGTGGCTTGGTATGGTTCAGAAGGGGGAAACACACACTTTCTGCCCCCTGCTACTCCCCCCCCACAGCACTCTTTCCTGACCACCCAGGGTGCATGCCCGGAAAAGAGTCTTTTTTGAGATTTAGGGGAACCCCATGCCTTTTTCGGTTTTGTTTTGATTCTTTTGAGCCAGTACCAATAAAAAGGTTTTAAAACTGTGTGGGGTTTGCCTTAAAATTTGCGATTGCATGTGGTGTTATGGGTATTAGTATTTAATCAGTTAATTTTGGAACAGGTGAGTAATCTGTGTGTATCTAGCTGAGCGGGCTGTGTATCCCTGCACCCGCTCTTCTCCTTCACCCCCCTTCCCCCGCCGCTTGGTTTTGTGTGATCAGACTGTCTGCATTGTGGGCTGTGTGTAATCCTCCGCTCAGCCCCCCTCCCTTCTAGCAGCAGCAGCTTTGAGGCAATGGAGACTTGATACGGCCGTATGGAATCATGGGACATGTCATCCCCAAAGAACACTATGCAGAGCAGGCTAATGGGCTTATGGATTGGATTACCCAGGATCCCCTGAAATCGGGGGGGGGGGGGGGACTTTTTGCACGCTTGCAGAGAGAGATTTGGGTCTTGGCAGAGAGGAGGCCAGAGAGTGCAGATCTGTCACTTGGGTGTTTGCACCCACACCAGGGACTGAGCCACTGGAAGTCTTTTTGCCAGAGGATTGAGCATTGTGAGAACCCAATTGTGAAGAACTGACAGTGAGGACTGAGCCTTCTGGGACAACAGATCAGCAAATGCACTGGACCGGAACCATTGCCTTCTGCTAAGCAGAACAACTGTGCTTGTACTCTCATTGCCCACAGTTATTGCCAATAGAGATTGCATCTTACTTAGCAGCTCATCAGCCATCCACTGTACAGTCTTATCTTAAAGGGACACCTTCACGTGCACCATCTTGCAGACAGGCCGCGCCGATAGCTGTCTAAAATTGACAATTAGGTGCCAGGTACTTTATAGCCACCTCCAGGGGTACCCCTTTTTCAGGAACACATACACCTATTCACTATTGGAACTGCATGCATAGCATGGACACAATGACATTTATTGTTGCTGATATTTTTAACTCTGTTTGCATCAGTTAAAATTTGGTTTAGCATTACTACAGTTCAGTTGATCGCCATCTTATGAGTCAGTGTCCACATTATTTAATACAGCATCTTTAACTGTATTCAACTGCCCATTGACTGATTCATGCATTGTTTAATCTACCATCTATTTGCTTGTGGTCTATTTTTTGGGTACTGTTATATAGTGGTAGCATACTAACACTTAAGTTACAAAGGTGTGAATAGCCTCCAACCTATGACCAGGTGTGTCAGTGGGGACCGATTTAATTTAAAGAATCATGGCAGAACAGAGAACCCAATCTATCAAGCAGCTCCTGCGGGGGTAAGCGATACATGTGCCACATCTCTACAGAGATAACACAAACACTATTTGGCCTTGTTTTTATTCACTATGTATCCATTCCCTTTAGAAGGTAAGTATTGAGGTTCGCATTTTAACCACTTCCCACCTGGCCAATATGCATATACCGCTGAGCATGTGCTCTCCAGTACCGGGAGGACATCTCCAGTGGACAAAGCAGATCATAGTGCTTGGTATTGATGTGTAATTAAAGCGGGGGTTCACCCACACCGCCAAAAAAAATAATTATTAAAAGCCAGCAGCTACAAATACTGCAGCTGCTGACTTTTAATACATGGCCACTTACCTGTCCCAGGGTCCAGCGATGTCGGCAGGGGACGCCGAGAACCCGCTCGGTTCTCGGCAGCTGCCGCCGCCATCCTAGGTGAGGGAATCAGGAAGTGAAGCGTTGCGGCTTCACTTCCCGGTTCCCTACTGCGCATGCGCGAATCGCGCTGCGCGTCCCTAGTGGTCCCCGCTCTCTCCTGGGAGCTGTGTGTTCCCAGCAGACAGCGCGGTCAGGACGGGAAGAGGCATAGACTCCCATGGGAGTCTATGCCGGAAGTAGGTGCAAATACCTGTCTTAGACAGGTATCTGCACCCCCCTGAAAGGTGCCAAATGTGACACCGGAGGGGGGGAGGGTTCCGAAAAGCGGAAGTTTCATTTTTGTGTGGAACTCCGCTTTAAGGTTGCTTTTCAGAGAACATTTGACAGGCAGTGAGGAGGCATTGTATCCCCTTCTCACCTCTTGCTTTAGCCACTTGGACCACACACATGCAACCCATTCACTTAAGCAGTTGAGGGGTGATAAAATAGCCTCCTGTGTTTCCTGGCCAGTCAACACAGCATTCCTGGGGGCAGCCACATACCAGTAGGCTAGGCTTGCTTGGCTTATAGGAACTGGGACTGCTGTATTTGACGATACACTAAGCTATATTCCCTGGCCACTCATATAGAGGTGACCATTACAGTACATTGGTTTTGATACAATTGGTTGATTTGTGTGATATACAAGATACAATGGCTGGCGCATAATCAGTCTAGGCACTGAAAAAGTCTCACACATGTGGTATTGCCATACCAGAAGGAGTAAAAGAATGTGTTTTGCATTGTAATTCTAAGTATTCTCATGCTGTATTTGAGAAATAGCTTATTAAATTGACAACTCTGAGTAAAAAAATAACATTTATTTTTCATTTTGCATTTTCCAAAAACTTGTGGCAAACAAATTACGTCTTCAAAAGACTCCTCATGCCTCTTAGAAAATACCTTGGGGTGTATGCTTTCAAAATGTGGTAATTTTTCTGGGTGTTTCCACTGTTTTGGTGCTCCGGGGCCTCCAAAAATATGACAGATAGTCAGGAAGTTAGATGCATAAATTAAGGCCATAAGAAAGCCTGAAGTCGCTCACTGGAATTTGGGCCCCTCTGTGTGGCTAGGCTGTCAAAAAGTCTCAACTGCAAAAAGCACACAGGAGGGGCGACCACCTAATGCATTACCATAGACAAATTGTATTCAATCCACATGCAAGTAAAAACATCAAGCAACACAAATCTGCTCTAGTTGGAACACGTTGCAGTTCGTCCTGGGAACAAATTGTTGGACAACTGACACGTTTCGGGGGTCATGCTCCCTTCCTTGGGGCTCATCAATTCCACACACAGACTAAATAATATACACTGATTTGTGTTATTTTTAGAAGAATACATTTTGTCCTAAATTTATGAAGAAAGATTACTTATTTGCTAAATGTTATAACCGAAACAAAGAAAACTATTTTATTTTTCAAAATGTTCAGTATTTTTTTGTTTATACAGCACAAAATAAAAAACCCAGTGGTGATTAAATACCATCAGAAGAAAGCTCAATCTGTCTCAAAAAAAATTGTAAAATTTTCATTTCGGTAGTGTTGCATGACTGAGTAATTGTCATTCAAAATGTGACAACTTTGAAAATTAAAAAATGGCCTGAGCAGGAAGGGGGTGAACGTGTTCTGTATTGAGGTGGTTAACAATCCATAACCTCCTCTCATATAACTCTGCTTGAACTCATCCAATATTAATCTCATCACCTGTACACTGTGCATCACACTCCTGACCCCTCTATTCTGTGTGATAACCACTTCTGAGACCTGCACATTGTGTGTTACACACTCCTGTACCCTGTGTTTTGCACGTCTGACCCAGTGGCGGTTGGTGCTCAATTTTCTTGGGGGGGGGCATGTAGATTAGGGGCCGGACACATGAATTGGGGGGCGGTGCCCCTGAGTCCCATATGAGCGGCTGCCACTGGTCTGACCCCTGTACTCTGTGTATCACATATTCCTGACCACCTCACTCTGTGTGATATGCATTCTGAGCCCTACACTCTGTGCGCTGTGCACTCCTGAGCCCTGCCCTCCGTGCATTATGAACTCATGACCCCTGTACCCCATGTGACACACTTGTGACCCCGCATTCTCTGCATTTTACACTCCTGGACCTTGCACTCTTTTAATTACACATTCCTGTCACCTATACTCTGTGTATTACACACTCCAGATCCATCTGTGCAATAACCACTTCTGACCCCTGTGTGCTGTGTGTGTGACCACTCCACTCTGTATGTCATGCACTCCAGAGCCCTGCACTTTGTACATTAAGCACTTCTGTCCCCTGTACTCTGTGCATTACTCACTCTAGACCCCTCCACTCTGTGTTATAAATGCTCCTGAGCCCTGCACTCTGCGTGGTATGCAGTCCTGAGCCCTTCAAACTGTGTGTTAGCACTCCTGACCTCTGCAGTCTGTGCATCACGCACTCCTAACCCCTCCACTCTGAGCCCTGCACTTTTTGCATTACACACCCCTGACTCCTGTTGCCTGTAATATGCACTCCTGACATTGGCACTGTGTGTTACGAGCTCATGGCCTCTGTATTCTGTAAGTTTCACACTTCTGACCACTGCACTCTGTGTGTTACACATTCCTGAGCCCTGCCCTAATCTCCTCTCATATAACTCTTCCCCCCTGCATGGCTATGGACTTATTACTGATTCATTATATATAGTTGAATTGATTATGCGTAATTTATTTATTTTTTCACTGTATCGCTTTTTGGATAGACTGTTAATGTATTGATTTGATGCGCCTTTATTTATCTGCACAGCAATGTTGTCATACTTTTTTTTCATTTCTTCATATATTTATGGAAGCATTGATTTAATGCCCTCCTTTTTTTTGTATAGATTTATTGTTATGGTAAGAATTATTAGTTTTACATATACCATATTTATTTTTAGGTAGTGCTGTATGTTGCATATTAGGGATGAGCTCAATGTTCGCCCGTTTGCTGAACAGCGAACAATATGGGGCCTTCGTGGGAAATTCGAGTGCAGCGGAACGCCCCATAATGCACTGCGAGATCGCAGTGCATTAGTGTCTAATGATTGGCCAAAGCATGCACCTGACCTGCATGCTTTGGCCAATCACAGTGCGCAGGGTGCCTTTAGCCAATCATGGCTCTGAGGGACTAAATCCACACCCCACACTATATAAGGTTGTTTACATAGCGGCCGTATAGTGTGTGACTGTGGACGGAGATAGATTGAGCTAGCTGATTAGGCAGGCAGGTTAGTTAGTTGCAGTGTATTTTATATATATATATATATATATATATATATATATATATATATATATATATATACAGATATATATATACATATATACATATATGTATACATATATACATATATACAGTCAGTCTAATATATCTGCATTTAGCGTAGACTATATATTCAGTGTATACTCTATATTCAGGCGGTGTATTTATATATATATATATATATATATATATATATATAGACAGTCTAGTGTGTGTGTGTATATATATATATATATATATATATATATATATATATATATATATACACTCTGCATTCAGTGTAGCGTATATATACAGTGGGAACGGAAAGTATTCAGACCCCCTTACATTTTTCACTCTTTGTTATATTGCAGCCATTTGCTAAAATCATTTAAGTTCATTTTTTTTCCTACACACAGCACCCCATATTGACAGAAAAACACAGAATTGTTGACATTTTTGCAGATTTATTAAAAAAGAAAAACTGAAATATCACATGGTCCTAAGTATTCAGACCCTTTGCTCAGTATTTAGTAGAAGCACCCTTTTGATCTAATACAGCCATGAGTCTTTTTGGGAAAGATGCAACAAGTTTTTCACACCTAGATTTGGGGATCCTCTGCCATTCCTCCTTGCAGATCCTCTCCAGTTCTGTCAGGTTGGATGGTAAATGTTGGTGGACAGCCATTTTTAGGTCTCTCCAGAGATGCTCAATCCGGTTTAAGTCAGGACTCTGGCTGGGCCATTCAAGAACAGTTACGGAGTTGTTGTGAAGCCACTCCTTCGTTATTTTAGCTCTGTGCTTAGGGTCACTGTCTTGGTGGAAGGTAAACCTTCGGCCCAGTCTGAGGTCCTGAGCACTCTGGAGAAGTTTTTCGTCCAGGATAGCCCTGTACTTGGCCGCATTCATCTTTCCCTCGATTGCAACCAGTCGTCCTGTCCCTGCAGCTGAAAAACACCCCTACAGCATGATGCTGCCACCACCATGCTTCACTGTTGGGACTGTATTGGACAGGTGATGAGCAGTGCCTGGTTTTCTCCACACATATCGCTTATAATTAAGGCCAAAAAGTTCTATCTTGGTCTCATCAGACCAGAGAATCTTATTTCTCATCATCTTGGAGTCCTTCAGGTTTTTTTTTTAGCAAACTCCATGTGGGCTTTCATGTGTCTTGCACTGAGAGGCTTCCGTCGGGCCACTCTGCCATAAAGCCCCGACTGGTGGAGGGCTGCAGTGATGGCTGACTTTCTACAACTTTCTCCCATCTCCGGACTGCATCTCTGGAGACAGCCACAGTGATCTTTGGGTTCTTCTTTACCTCTCTCACCAAGGCTCTTCTCCCCCAATAGCTCAGTTTGGCCAGACGGCCAGCTCTAGGAAGGGTTCTGGTCATCCCAAATGTCTTTCATTTAAAGATTATGGAGCCACTGTGCTCTTAGGAACCTTAAGTGCAGCAGAAATTTTTTTGTAACCTTGGCCAGATCTATGCCTTGCTACAGTTCTGTCTCTGAGCTCTTCAGGCAGTTCCTTTGACCTCATGATTCTCATTTGCTCTGACATGCACTGTGAGCTGTAAGGTCTTATATAGACAGGTGTGTGGCTTTCCTACTCAAATCCAATCAGTATAATCAAACACAGCTAGACTTAAATGAAGGTGGAGAGCCATTTCAAGGATGATCAGAAGAAATGGACAGTAAGTTAAATATATGAGTGTCACAGGAAAGGGTCTGAATACTTAGGATCATGTGATATTTCAGTTTTTCTTTTTTAATAAACCTGCAAAAATGTCAACAATTCTGTGTTTTTCTGTCAATATGGGGTGCTGTGTGTACATTAATGAGGAAAAAATGAACTTAAATGATTTTAGCAAATGGCTGCAATATAACAAAGAGTGAAAAATTTAAGGGGGTCTGAATACTTTCCGTCCCCACTGTATATGTCAGTATTAAGGTACAAATGGTAGTCATGATTCATTATAAAATCAAAAACAATACATATATATATACATATAATAAAACAAAATGCCACGTGATTGCAGAAAGTTCATATTGCATAATACACATTTCAGGAATATCCTATGAAACACATGATGAATTAAAACACAGCATATAACAGGTCTACGCGTTTCATGGATTGATCCAATCTTCAGAAGCATGCACATGAGTTAAATTTATGATGTAATATAATAGAAATGGTTCCTATATGGTCTGACCCTATCAAAGAAAGGAGAAGATAAATATAAGGAAACAAAATATTGGACTATAGAGACCACACTCTCACTCTCACTCTCATTCAAAGTCCCACTTCCTTCTTCCTTTTTCTGTTTCTTATTAAAGTGTTAAGCTGCCTGTGGATGGTGCCAAGTTAGCAGGTAACCATATTGTCCAGATAGACTGGGTCAAAGGAGGTATTTCAATGCATAAAGCGGCATTTGAAACAGAACACCTGATAAATGGCAGTGTTTGTTAATTAAAGTCTTAAGTCAGGCACGTAGACATAGGAAAAACTTGATTTCCTATGCTAAAGTTTTCTTCTTGCTATACTTTATTACTTTTTATGGTTTACTAGGCGTCTTAGAAACACGAGATTACTTTCTTTCATCATCTCAGTGTGTCAGGCAATTAACATCCTGTCTATGCTTTACAGGTATTTTGTGTTGTATGCTCTTTGTAATAAACCCTGACTTGTATTTGCTGATGGAGTTCTTGAATGCTTGACCAGGATTGCACAGTTTTTTCCATGTGGTGGCCTAAGTGTGCCCACTGACGCTTATACACTTTGCACTGAGAAAACATTGTACAAGTGTAGATGTTAGAATAGCAAATAACACAGGTGAGCAAAAATACTTTAAAGGCTTAAAGTAGTATAGCGATACCCCCGAAGGAGCTGCTTAAGTTCGTTCAGTCCGTTACTCTGCCTCTCAACTCCAGGAATGGCCTCAGCCCCTCTGGCACACCTGGCAATGTGATTAATAGACCACTGCAGTAATGACACAGTTCAAGTATTAATGTTTTCTTCAATTTACTTAGGCAGTAAGAAACTCAAAATGGTATTGGTCAACCAGATCCTGGACAAACAACCAGGATTTGGTTGGAGTTATTTCTATAGTGCTCAAACAAATATGCAAATAGACAGCATCCATACAGTCAGGGAGAAAAAAGTTTAACCCTGCGCTTACCCAACAAAACAGCAGCTCACACAACAAATAAGGATTTTGTCAAAAATAAGTGCACAGACAAGTGTAGCGCTATAGATTTTTAGAAGCTTATGATATAACTTGTATAAAAATATGAAAAAGAAAAGTCTATGTCAATCCACAATATACAAAAAATTAAAAAATTAAGTCTCTGGTACTCTTCAGGTGTCTCTTCAAATACAAAGGACTGTTGTTAGTCCAAAGGGTATATAATTCCTTAATCACCACGTGGATAACACATGCAAAGAATTAGGTGTAATGGACCCTCCACATAGAAAAAGTGAAGGCTTACCAGAGGGATTAAACTCATAGGAACATACGTTCAATGAGTCAATATAGCTTGTATCACCAGCAGGCAATTAAAAGGAAGGACCTCCCAACTGGATGGCGACAAAACTCCAAATGTATCCAGAATCGTAAAGGAACTTTCTTTGAAATGGATGGCAAACCTTCCCATGGATCATTTTTATTGGCGAGTCTCCTCAATCATTGATGTTTGCAGAATAAAACGGAAGCGGAATAAACTACTATATGGCTTGTAGGGAAAGGTACATTGATTTTTAGGAAAATGCACTTCCGTCTTCTCTTTGGCAAGCTGTCAGCATGAAGTAATATCATCTAATAACATCTGAGTGCCGGAAAAAGGGGAAGCAGACAGAGAGAGCACACTTCCGTCCATCGTGCATACATCCCCGCCTACGCTTCAGAAGACGATGAGAGTGCAGAGTCTGTGGATGGGGTGGTGCATGAAGTAGTAGTAAGCTGATGAAAATAATGTGAAGTGGCTGCAAGATTACACGGACTTCCTTGCCACCTAGTGGACAAATCTGATATTACTTCATGCTGACAGCTTGCCAAAGAGAAGACGGAAGTGCATTTTCCTAAAAATCAATGTACCTTTCCCTACAAGCCATATAGTAGTTTATTCCGCTTCCGTTTTATTCTGAAAACATAAATTTTTGAGGAGACTCGCCAATAAAAATGATCCATGGGAAGGTTTGCCATCCATTTCAAAGAAAGTTCCTTTACGATTCTGGATACATTTGGAGTTTTGTCGCCATCCAGTTGGGAGGTCCTTCCTTTTAATTGCCTGCTGGTGATACAAGCTATATTGACTCATTGAACGTATGTTCCTATGAGTTCAATCCCTCTGGTAAGCCTTCACTTTTTCTATGTGGAGGGTCCATTACACCTAATTCTTTGCATGTGTTATCCACGCGGTGATTAAGGAATTATATACCCTTTGGACTAACAACAGTCCTTTGTATTTGAAGAGACACCTGAAGAGTATCCATACAGTCAGGGACAGATAATCCGTAAATGGCCTCTTCAAAACTATTGAATACTTGTAGATATTACCAATACTAAAGGGGAACCCCAGGCCAAACTATTAACTAATAACTATAATGAGAGGTATGGTTTAAGGGCCCTTATAGCAGATCTGATGTTCTTCCCCCGCTTGTTGGTGCCCGTTAACTGTAATCCAGTTAGGTGTAGTGGGAACAGTAAATATCTTGTTATGAAAAAGGCTAAAGATGTCTAAGCACAGTGGTCAAATAAATGCAGTAAAGTATTTCTGGAGTAAAGATGTCTGTGCAAAGTGTCTCAATGTAATTGTGACAAAGAATGGGTAAAGGTCGAGCGATTTGCCCTCTCACCAACGACCAGATCGCTCCGATGTCTTCTGGACAGGAACTCGTGCAGCGGATCCGCTGTCTTGATCTCCCGACGTGAAGCTTGACATACACCAACTGGCAGGCGACCGGAGTGGTGCTGGATGGATGTCAGACGAACAGCATACAGAGCCAGAACCCTCTCGTCTGGGTTGGAACGTGGTACACCACGTGGTAGGCCGCAATCCCCCTCTCACGGCGATGGGATGGTGTCCACATGAGGGGATCCAGGAAGCAAAGAGACTTGGGCCTAGTCTGCCCTGGACTTTTATAGGCTCTCCCACAATTCTCGTAGCTCTCTGTAGTGCAGCCTGGGAATTGCAGTCCTGTCACCTTAAAAGTCAGTCAGGCTGCTTTGTGCTGGGACTTACTGGGATGCTTACATTCCTTGTAATAGGAACAAAAGTGACCCATTTTTTTTTTTAAAGGACAGTGTAAAAATAAAAAGTAAAATAAATAATAATAAACTCGCTACACACTCCCCCCGCCAAGGAGCCTTTGGTCCTCCAAAGGAGGTAAAAAAATCTATGACCTGTTACATGCTTTTTATATACCAACTGAGAAAAACAGGTTAGTGTGCACAGGAAATCAGACAGTTTGCATCTGCATAAAACCCTGGCAGAGGAACTTCCCACCAATTAGCATAGGAGGGGACATTGTCTTGCCTACAGGCCACCTGAACTAGTATGGCCCAACTAGATGTGCCAGGGTGTGAGTTGGGGTTGCCCTCCACCAAATCTGTGGTGGAAGAAGCAGGCACCTCAAGAGTCCTTTTTGAAGTGAAAACAGCTTCTCCAGAGCTTTCACTCAGAGTATCATAGGTCAGTCTCTTAGGTGGGTGAATAGCTCTTTGCTCTCTCTGCTCTTTAGGCTCTAGAGTTACAGGCACACTGGTCTCTGCTTCATCCACAGCTTTCTCCTCTTCCTGCATATCAGACTCAGCTTCCTGTTCAGTGAAGGATGGGAAGTCGTTGGGGTCCTCTTCAGCAAGAGGCATTGACTGAGACCTAGTCACTGGTCTGGGTTTCTGAGAGGCTATGGATGTGGACTGTGAATCTGGCTGTGGTGGCACACGAACTGCTTCTGACAGAGGCAAAAGATGGTTGCGGTGCCAAGTCTTCAGCTGGCCTGTGCCCCCTTCTGGCCGGATTTGATATACTGGGAGTCCTGGCAGCTGTTTGCAAACAACATAGGGCCGTGACTTCCAGTGGTTGGCCAACCTGTGCTTTCCAGGGACACCCAGTTTTCTCAGCAGTACTCTGTCACCTGGTTGCAAGTCCTGCACTCGTACTCTGAGGTCAAAGTTTTTCTTGTACCTCTGTTCTCGGGCATCTGAGGCTGCTTGGGCCTTGACATAGGCGCTCTTCAGACTTTTGCGTAAGCCGTCCACATACCCTCTGTGGGAGGTTGTCGAGGTATGGTCTAAGGACATGCCAAAGGTCAAGTTTACTGGCAGCTGGGCCTCCCGTCCAAACATCAGACGATAGGGAGAGTATCCTGTGACATTGTTTGCGGTGCTGTTATAAGCATGCACCATAGCGGCTATATTCTTGCTCCAGTGCTGCTTTTGTTCTAAATTTAAAGTCCCAGGCATATCCAGGAGGGTTCGGTTGAACCTCTCTGGCTGAGGATCACCTTGAGGATGGTACAAGGTGGTTCTGGACTCCTTAATACCTAATAGGTCTAAAAGTTTCTTGATGAGGCTGCTCTCAAAGTCTCTCCCTTGATCAAAGAGGATACGTTGTGGCAGGTCATAGTGTACAAGAACTTCTCCACTAAAATTTTGGCCACCGTGGATACCGTGGATCGGGCATACCGATTAAAGTGGTCAGTCACTACCAGGATATTTCCCTGTCCACTCAGATCAGGCTCCAAGCACAGAAAGTCAATGCACACCAGCTCCATGGGTGAGGCAAAGTTTTTCTTTGGATACATCTGATGCAGGAGTGGCAATAGCCCTCGACTTCAGCCCACATGCAGGGCCAGTAGAATCGGTCCCTCACCAGGTGGAAAGTCCTCTTGGGCCCTAAGTGGCCATGGTTGTCGTGTAGGGCAGTTAATACTGTCTCCCTATGTTTTTCCGGCAGAAATAACTGCCATTTTTCTTCAGGATCGTTAGAGGGGCCCCTTCGGTAGATCACCCCCTGGTGCAGCTGCAACCGATACCATTCTCTGTGCAACAAACGTGCTTCCTTCAGGGAGTCAGTGAGGAGCAGGTCAGGACGTTGGCTATCCAAGGCCTTTAATTCCAAGCTACAGAGAGGGTCTTGCAACTGGTCCCTTCACAAGTCTTTCTTAGAAAGCTTTGGCAGACCTTTATCCCCGACCTGGGTGACATTACAATAACTTCTGGATACATCAGCAGCTGATACTCCAATGTCTTCGGCCCTGGATCCGCCTCAAACTTGGCTTTCTGCTCCTTGACATAAGACGTGTACCCCTTCAGGTGTCATCTGAGCCCAGTCTTCTGGAGGGTCTCTGGAGCATTGGGGCCTTCTTGACAGAACATCCGCGTCTTTGTTCCAGACCCCGGTCGATACTTCAGGCTGAAAGTAAACCCCGATATGGAAGCCAACCATCTGTGACCTGTGGCATCCAACTTGGCAGTGGTGAGGATGTAAGTGAGAGGATTATTGTCAGTCTTAATCACAAACTCTGCTCCATATAGATAATCCTTCAGCTACTGCCCACTTCAAGGCCAGAAACTCGAGTTTGTGTGTGGGGTAGTTCTTCTCAGGGGGTACCAGGCTCCGACTCAGATAGGCAACAGCCCATAGGCGGCCATTGTGCTCCTAATACAGCACCCCGCCTAACCCATCTCAACTGGCATCAACGTGTAGTTCATATGGCTTGGTTGGATCTGCATAGGCCAGGACTGGAGCAGTTATTAGGCTTTATTTCAGCTGTCTAAAGGCCTCTTCACATTAGGCAGTCCACTGTTCCTGAATAGACTCTCTGGGTTTTCTGGGCCATCTAGCCGGTCTGACAGGCTTCGTCGGATCTGGGTCATCATCTTCCTCTTCGCTTTTCAGTAGCTCATTGAGTGGGCAAGCTATTTTAGCAAATTCCGCAACAAATCTTCTGTAATAAGAACAGAATCCCAGAAATGACCTGAGCTTGGTCATATTAGTAGGCCTCAGCCAGGAGGTGACGGCTTCCAGGTTCTGGGGGTCGGTGGCCACTCCGTCGCCAGACATGATGTGACCAAGGTAGTTGGCTGAGGGTTGATAAAACTGGCACATCTCCAGAGACAGCTTCGCCCCCTCGTCATGGAGTCTCTTGAGGACCTTCTCCAGACGCTCTTCGTGCTCCTCTAAGGCCTTCCCGAAGACAATGATGTCGTCTAGATACAACAACACTTCTTTCAAGTTCATGTCACCCACCATCTTCTCCATGAGCCTTTGGAAAGTGGCTGGGGCGCCGGACAAGCCCTGAGACATATGGTCAAACTCAGCGAACTCCAGCGGGGTAATGAAGGCAGTCTTCTCCCGATCCTCAGGGTGCATGGGGATTTGATAGTACCCACTCTTCAGGTCCAGCACGCTGAATCATTTTGCTCCTGACAGGCTCTGCAAGGCATCTTCTATCCAATGCGGTGGTGTACTGGTCGGGAATGGTCCTTCTGTTCAGCATTCTGTAGTCAATACACAGCCTCAGCGATCTGTTCTTCTCCTGTACCACCACTATCAGAGAAGCCTATGGACTTTGGGATTCTTGGATGATAACTGCTCTCTTCAATTCTGCCAATTGTTCACACAGGTCTTCTAAGTCTCCTAAAGGAATCCACTGGACTCTTTCTTTGAACAGCTTATCCTCCTGAAGACGGATCCGATGGTTGGTACTGTTTGCGCATCCCACATCAAATTCACTCATCGAGAATGCAGCCTGCCACCTTAGGAGCTGAGTCTTGGCTCTTTCTTTCCATTCGGGTGAGAGAGGAGATTTCTTTGGATAGAACTCCTCGACTGGGATCTCATCCTTTTCTCCCCCCACCAAATCAGACGGTGAGACTGGGGTAGCCGGATTTACTTGTCCCAGCAACATCCAAGCTGGCATCTTCACTGGCGAGGCCGTTATGTTTTGGACACTGACCGAGATCCTCCCGTGTCTTCTTTGCAAGGCTTTGGTTGAAACCACTTTGGGAATCATCTCCACTCCCATGTCTTCTCTCTCTCTGTCCGCTTCAAGGACAATGAAAGGGCCTGGTTGTTTACAATTTCGTTTGACAGATGACCGTAAACAGACCACTTCACCAGGCTGTAACACCTTCTCATTCCGGTCTAAGCGCCAGATCTTTCTCACTCCTTCAGCTGGGGCCTTCTGTTCTTGTACCAGGCGCTGATAGGCTTGTCTCAACATGGGGTGCACACTTGTAGTTGAAGTGTCCAGCTCTTAGACAAGAGGTGTCAACAGTCTTCTGACAAGATCAGTATTAGTCCCGATGATGAGAGAACTCTTACTGGCTCCTGGTGGGCGAGGACAGACCACTGTCAAAGTTTCAAAGATTTCAGCTTTCCCAGCTATGGAGGGATCAAAGGTCAGCTTGACTGGCAGATAGCCATCATAGGGGAAGTTCTGAGTCCCAATGCCCCATATCTCTAGGTGACAGTCATAGAAGTCTCTGTAGAGGAGGGTCACTTGAGCTCCAGTATCCAGGGGGGCCTAGGTGTAGATTCCCTCTATATGGATGGGGACAACAGGAGAGGGTCCCACCAGCTTGTCAGGGAGCTTGGAGGAAGTGGTGACCTTAGACTGTTTGGTGGTGTTTATCCGTGCTTCCCTGATCTGGCCTAAGTCTTCCTTGAGTTCTGGGAGTCTGGTGTGCACTGACACCGAGCTGCATGTGTCAAAGGCAAGAAAAGGAGCCCTCTGCAAGGGTTTGGACTTCTGATGCTGTCTCTTCGCGTCGTTGGTCTTTCTGGAGCTAGCTAAGGTAGATGAGCACCCGGTTGGCTCCTTCACTGGGGCCCTCTGAAGTTTCCCGCTCTTTTCATGAGGGACAGCTTCCTCAATGCTTCCATCACCTCTGTTGTGAGATCAGTCAGGTTCTCTTCGTTTGGGCACTGAGCAATGAAATATCCTACTTTCCCACAGCGATAACACTTCTTAGCTGTAGAGGAGGCAGTGCCCCTCCTCTCAGTAGTAGTGAGGGTGGACACCTTTTGTTTCACTTCCGAGAGTGATTGTTGCATATCAGCATGTGCTTCCATCACCTGCCCCACTGTCTTCTGAATTCCACAGAATGTTTGTTGTAAAGTGGGCTTGGGCCAACTGGGTTATGGCTTGGGCCAAAGTGTCAACAACGGTATCGGCCCTCCATCTGGTCTGGTCTCCAGTTCGGGTGCTGACTGTATAATGTAGGCCATAGCACCATGTTTGAGACTCTTGGTAGACTCGGGCCTCTGCGTCTTTGCTGCAATGAGAGCCTCCTCCTCTCTAATAGCCTTCATGAATTTAAAGTAAGCGAAAAGGTCACCTGGGTTCCTGGCTCGAAGCTGTAGCACAATAGGATTCAGTGGCTGTGTTCCCCTTTGCACCTGTGTCATTAAGGCTTTACTGGCAGCCTTGGCTTCCATTCCACCCTTCATAATGACTTGCTGAAGGATCTGGTCAAGCCGTGCAACATAGGCTGTTAGCCTCTCACCCTCCATTTGGTATGTGTGGTGGAAGAGGTAGATCAACTCTGTGCAGTCTTCCACTCTCCCATAAATTCCACAAAGCGCTTCTAGAAACTCAGAAACAGAACAGTCAGGTTTATCCTGCTTTAGATTCCGAATGACATCAGAAACCGGAGCCCATAGACACTCAACTACCCTTTTTCTCTTTACTGCATCAGTCACTTCCCACTTCTCGACTGCTTTGATGGGTTGATCAATCCAAGTATCAAAATCACCTTCTCCTGTAGGTGTGGGGGCTTTCCCCGAGAATGAACTGTAGTTTGCAATACCCATAATTGGTTGGCAGCGCTGGATTCTTAAGGAGCCCTGTGACTAACTTCCCAGACTCAGCCATTAGTAGGGAAGCAGAGTCTTCAGAGGCTGTAGCTGGTTTTAAGGTAGTGACCTCTGGGTCTGGAGTGGGGCATCTTGCGCTCTCTTGGATAGAGCTTGTTTCACCCAGATGAATTGGTGTAGCATTAATATCTGCAGTCAGTTGGAAGCTATCTTTCCGCAGAACGTCAGCGACTCCCTTCTTCCACTCAGTCAGGACATAGGTGCGATTTGAGCTAAGCTCTACCTTCACATCCAGTATAGATATTCTTTGGCTTGGCCCTGAGACAGCCCGTGCTTGACGGACTCAGTCTTCTGTCCAGTCACTGCCGGGGACACTAATCACTACACACAGCTCCACTTGCCCGTTTTCTTCCCCGCATCACTGAATCATGGCTGCAGGGTCCATCTTCTCCTGTAGGTGTGCTGTCTTGAGGAGTTGACTGCAGAGTAGCGGTAATGTCCCGGACGAGCCCCCATGTATAGCAATACCCCTAAAGGAGCTGCTTAAGTTCGTTCAGTTCATTACTCTGCCTCTTAACCCAAGAATGGCCTCAGCCCCTCTGGCTCACCTGGCAATGTGATTAAAAGAATACCACAGTAATGACACACTGACACAGTTCAAGTATTAATGTTTTCTTCAATTTACTTAGGCAGTAAGATACTCAAAATGGTATTGGTCAACCAGATCCCGAACAAACAACCAGGATTTGGTTGGAGTGATTTCTATAGTGCTCAAACAAATATGCAAATAGACAGCATCAATACAGTCAGGGACAGATAATCCGTAAATACCTTCTTCAAAACTATTGAATACTTGTAGATGTTACCAATGCTAAAGGGGAACCCCAGGCCAAACTATTATCCATTAACTCTAATGAGATATTTGACCTAAAGGTAATGGTTTAAGGGCCCTTTATAACAGATCTGATGTTCTTCACCGGCTTGTTGGAGCCCGTTAACTGTAATCCAATTAGGTGTAGTGTGAATAGTAAATATCTTGTAATGAAAAAGGCTAAAGATGTCTAAGCACAGTGTTCAAATAAATGCAGTAAAGTATTTCTGCAGTAAAGATGTCTGAACCTCACCTACTATGTAACTATGTAACATGGTATCAGCCTCTTGCAGTCTCTTTATAGCCGAATTGGAATGTAAGAAGAAATAACAGCAAATGGAGATAATCAGTTTATAGGCAGGGGATACTTCCCTTGTAGGCAGGTTGAAATACTGTATGTGGTTGTAGCCAGCTAGTGGCTGGCCCATGCTAGGGGAAAGGGTTAACTGTTGTATGCTCGGTTCCTGGGGTTTTTGTTTAAACTTTCTCTATTGTATACAGTCACAGCCCAACAAACATAGTTCAGTATAAGCGCACTGGTGACAGATATTTTCTCATTTCAACAGTAGCAGTAAATTACGTACACATAAGTAACATAAATAATAAGTGAAAAGAAATAAAAAGAGAAAAGAAGATAAAGAAAGAGGGTAAATAGGATAGTGTGGTAATAAGAAGGCAATTTAGACATTGAGAATGTTCGCTTTTAGTGTTACATATAAAAGTTGTTTTAAGGCCTCAGCATCCACAAGGTGGCGACTAGCTGGGCTCACTATCTTTCCGTGGATTTCTGCACCTGAGCCATGTTGGTCTCCTGGGCCAAGGAAAAGTAAGCCGTGGGGGCACGGGACCACCCCCGCCCAGGGTCCACACCAGAAGAGGGGGGCCTTCAAGGCCTCCTACTGTCCTCCCCTGGCGCGCCCCCCGGACCACAGGCGCATCCCCGCCCCCACGACCTTCCCGGCCAGGGAAACATCTCCACTACACCTCTGCCTCGTAATAAGGTTCCTGGGGTTTTTGGTCCTAACCAGCTCACCTGTGCTATAAAAAGTGGGAAGGCTGAGGTCCAGGGCCCTTCTGATCCCTTTTGGTCCATTGAAGGCAGCAGGACTTTTTCCAGGCAATGGAAAATGGCAAGATGGGCTCTCACCTTATGGAGGTATGCCTGGGCAGCCACACTACAGTAGCTTAAGCAAGAGGATGTTGTTCATATTGAACTGTATGCTACAACTTGTTCAGTAAAGTTACATTAACCATTCTGAGCCTGGTCTGAAGTTATTCAAAGAGGTGCATGTTGGTTCTGGGGTATCTAAAGAACTTTAGATAGGGTCTGTAAAAAAATAAAGAGTGCCCCTTGTCCTCTGTGATGACCTTCAAGTGAATAACGCAATACCAAGTTCACCATAGGGACCACTTATGTATTTATACATGTTGATCCTATCTCACCTTAATCTTCTATCTCCAAGAGAGAATACATTCAGTTCCTCTAATCTTTCCCTATAGTTGACCTTCTCCATGCCTCTTATCAGTTTGGTTGCCCTTCTCTGTACTTTCTCCAGTTCCCCGATATCCTTTTTGTGAATTGGTGCCCAAAACTGAACTGTATATTCAAGATAAGGTCTTACTAATGATTTGTACAGGTATAAAATTATATATCTCTCTCTGGAGTCTATACCTCTCTTAATACAATAAAGGACTTTGCTCGCTTTGTAAACTGCAGCTTGGCATTGTATGCTATTATTACGTTTATGATCTACCAGAACACTAGGGATTGGCAGAACACCCCCTGGTTCTGTTTGCATCCAGAACATATGAACAGACCGAAAGTTTGCGCTAACATTCGAACACCGTTAAAGTCTATGGGACTCAAACGTGAGAAATCAAAAGTGCGAATTTAAAAGGCCAATATGCAAGTTATTGTCCTAAAAAGGGTTTGGGGACCCGGGTCCTGCCCCAGGGGACATGTATCAATGCAAAAGAAAGTTTTAAAAACTGATGTTTTTCCGGGAGCAGTTATTTTAATGATGCTTAAAGTGAAAAAATAAAAGTGAAATATTCCTTTAAATTTCGTACCTGGGGGTGTCTATAGCATGCCTGTAAAGTGGCGCGTTTTTCCCGTGCTTAGAACAGTCCCTGCACAAAATGACATTTTTAAAGGAATAAAAGTCATTTAAAACTGTTTGCGGCTTTAATGTAATGTCAGGTCCCGGCAATGTGGATGAAAATCAGTGAGACAAAAGGCATGGGTACCCCCCCAGTCCATTACCAGGCCCTTTGGGTCTTGTATTGATATTAAGGGGAACCCCGCACCCAAATTATAAAAAGAAAAGGCGTTGGGCCCCCAGGCCCTATATACTCTGAACAGCAGTATACAGGTAGTGCAAACAAGACAGGGACTATAGGTTTGTTCTTATGTAGAATCTGTTTGTAATTTGGAACAGGTACATTTTGTAAGTGTAGCTCCAGCCAAAAAATACATTTTAAAGCTTTTTGGAAAACATACGGAATATCATCACCCCTGTAACATTAGTTTTGCTGTCTGTGCCCCTGTTCAGAAGATTTCACCTCACTTTCTGTCCCAATGACAATTGGATTTTGAAAATTTGGGTTTTTTAAGGGAAACAATGATTGGTGATAAATCAGTGGAGGAGACACGTTTTTCCCATATTAACTCTTACAGGAGAGAATTTCCCTTCCTAGGGGTAGATTTCCTCTCACTTCCTGTTGTCTCCCTCCATTTGTAAGTAGGAGTCGTTTGTAAGGTTTGAAAGTAGGGGCCTGCCCTATATACTCTGCAGAAAATTGGGCCTTAGGTGTTGGTGGTACCAGAACACTGTAAGCCCTTACTGTTACTCTTGCTGGGTGCTGGAATGGGCCCTGCTGTGAAATATTATATCAAGAATTGTAATTACATGCCTCTGTTGAACAGAGTCAGAAAAATTGGGCCTTTGGTGGTGGTGTGGTGGTGTTGCCACAACACTGTAAGCCCTCACAGTTACTCTTGGTGGGCGCTGGAACGGGCCCTGCTGTGAAATATTATATCAAGAATTGTAATTACATGCCCCTGTTGAACAGGGTCAGAAAAATTGGGCTTTAGGCACTGGTGCCACAACACTGCAACCCCTCACAGATACTCTAATTGAGTGCAGGAATGAGCCCTGCTGCAAAATATTACAGCAAAAAGCCCCTGTTAAACAGGAGCAGAAAAATTGGGCTTTAGGCACTGGTGCTGGTGCCACAACACTGTAACCCCTCACAGATTCTGTTGTTGAGCGTAGGAACAAGCCCCGGCTGCGAAATATTAGATTTAAAAATTGTAATTACGCACCCCTGTTAAACAGGGGCAGAAAGATTGGGCTTTAGGCACTGGTGCTGGTGCCACAACACTGCAACCCCTCACAAATACTCTAGTTGAGTGCAGGAACGAGCCCTGCTGCAAAATATTACAGCAAAAATTGTAATTACGCGCCCCTGTTAAACAGGGGCAGAAAAATTGGGCTTTAGGCACTGGTGCTGGTGCCCAGAACCAAAAATGTTCTTAGAAGCTATCAACATGAACATTGAGGAGGAATAGGATAGTCACTCGGCATAACAGGATAGTCAGTCAGCATCAGCATAGGCAGTCTTCAAGGGATCTCACATTCATAAAAAATATTTGGTTACATCAGCATCAGGTGCTTGGTAGCTGGTGATCCAAGACTGATTCATTTTTATGAAGGTGAGCCGATCAACTGTGTCGGTGGACAGGCGCACTCTGTGATCGGTTACAAAGCCTCCAGCGGCACTGAGTGTGCGTTCCGAAAGAATGCCGGATGCAGGACAGGCCAGTAGCTCAATTGCAAAATGTGCAAGCTCTGGCCAGTTATACATCCTCAAGACCCTGTAACTCAGTGGATTTTCGGTTGGAAAGGTCTCCAAGTCTGATTTTGCCCCTAGATATTCCTGCACCATGTACAATAGATGCTGGCGATGGTTGCTGGAACCGATCATACCTTGGGGCTGCGAACTAAAAAATTGTCTGAACGCATCGGTCAGACTGCCACCTTCTCCACCGCTCCTTCTGTGACTGACCGAAGCCTCAGGAACACGTTGTCCAGGACCATGAATTTGTACCCTCCCAGGCTCTGGAAACGCATTGCACAAACCTTTCTGCAAGGCCTCCTGTAGATGTTTCATCCTCTGCTCCCTCTGCGACGGCTGAATAAGTTCCGCAACCTTACCCTTGTAACGTGGGTCAAGAAGGGTTGCCAGCCAGTAGTGATCCCTCTCCTTGATCACACGAATCCGAGGATCCTTTCGCAGGCTTTGCAGGATCAGTGAGACCATGCAGCATAGGTTTGCTGAGGCATTCGATCCAGAGTCACTAAGGACGACCTGATCTGCAGCCACCTCCTCCTAGCCACGTACAAGTCCATGGGTTTCTGGGGTATGTAAACGATCCCTTGAAGACTGCTGCTGATGCTGAGGGCTAGGCTCCACCTCCATGCTGACACAATCCTCATCCTCCTCCTCTTCCTGTGAGATCGGCGGGCCCGCAGGAATACTGTCTGGATAAAGGGGGCCTTGAGAGGTAAGGAAGTCCTCCTCTTCCTCCCTCTGTCTCTGCCTCAGGTGCCCTGTCCATTATTCCACGAAACGTGTGCTCCAACAGGTAGACAAGAGGGACAGCATCACTGATGCATGCACTATCACTGCTCACCATTCTTGTGGCCTCCTCAAATGGTGACAGGACAGTGCATGCATCCTTGATCATGAGCCACTGGCATGGCGAAAAAAATCCAAGCTCCCCTGACCCTGTCCTGGTGCCATACTCGCACAGGTACTCGTTGATGGCCCTCTGCTGCATGTGCAGCTGCTGCAGTATTGCCAACGTTGAGTTCCACCTGGTGGGCATGTCACAGATGAGGCGGTTCTTGGGCAAGTTGCATTCCTTTTGAAGGTCAGCCAGCCGAGCACTGGCATTATATGACCGGCGTAAATGCCCACAGACTTTCCTGGCCTGCCTCAGGATATTATGTAAGCCTGGGTACCTGCACAAGAACTGCTGCACCACCAAATTAAGGACGTGAGCCAAACAGGGCACATGGGTGAAGTGTCCCTGTCGGAGGGCGGAGAGTAGGTTGGTGCCATTGTCGCAAACCACCATCCCTGGCTGAAGTTGGCATGGCATCAACCACCTCTGAGCCTGCCCCTGCAGAGCTGACAGAATCTCTGCCCCAATATGGCTCCTGTCCCCTAAGCACCGCATGGCATCTTTTTGCCTGAGTGCTTGCGTAGCCTCTAGAACACCTACAACACACCGCTGGTTCTGAGGACAAGTATGCACAGGAAGAGGCCATAGAGAAAGAAGAAGAGGAGGGGGTGGAGGAGAGAGGTGTGGCAGAATCACCACTACCAGCATTTTGGAGGCATGGTGGCGGAACAAGCTCCAACAATACTGCACCCTGTCCTGCATCCTTCCCAGCTGCCAGCAGGGCACCTTACCGCTAACCGCCCTGTCCAATGAGGTCAAGACATTGCCTTCCACATGTTGGTAGAGAGCCGGAATTGCCTTACGAGAAAAAAAATTGGCGTTTGGGAACCTGCCACTGAGGTACCGCACATTCCACAAATTCTCGAAAGGGGGCAGAGTCTACCAGCTGAAAAGGCAGCAGTTGGAGTGCTAGTAATTTAGCCAAACTAGCATTCAGCCGCTGAGCATGTGGATGGCTGGGACAGAATTTCTTTCGCAGTTTTAGCAACTGGGGTAGGGAAATTTGCCTGCTACAATCGGACGTTGGTGTAGCGATAGCAAATTGCCCGCAAGTACTTGGCACACCTAATTCTACACCTTCATTCCTGTCAGTGATGGTTTCCGAGAGGACTGAAGGTATAGTGGGGTTGGAGATCCTAGCTGATGAGGAGCAAGGAGAGGTCTGCCTTGTTCTTTGGTGTGGGTCTTTTAAGTACTGTTGCCAACGGACTGCATGGGAGCTCGACATATGTCTGGTCAAGCATGTGGTGCCCAAGCGGCCGCTGTTTTGGCCACGCTTGATACGCTTCAGACATATGTTGCAAACAGCAACAGTGCGATCTGCTGCACACATCTCAAAAAAGGCCCACACCAAAGAACTTTTGGAAAAATGTGCAGAGTAGGCAGCGCCCTGCACATGCGGAGCTCTGCGGTGTGATGCAGTTGGTTGGCTGCCCATAAGCTGGCCCCTGGAGGGCATCCTGCCTCGTTGGAGATGTGCCTCCTCCTCCTCCTCTCTTCTATCAGGCACCCACGTAGAGTCAGTGACCTCATCATCCTCTCCTTCCTCGCCACTGGAGCAAACCTGGCAGTAAGCTGCAGCTGGGGGAACATGACTGCCAGTTTCTTGTCCTTCTTGGGCACCCCCTCTTCTCTCTGGGCTCACGTTACTGCCTTCATCCTCAACCTGGGTACCATCATCAGAGCCTTCAAAATGCTGCTCATCCTCTTGCAGCATGTACCCTACACTGTGGTTGAACAGTTTGGGGGACTCCTCAGGACATGATGGTGGGGCTAGGGAAGGAGTGACTGATGACATTGAGCCGACGGTAGAGGCTGCCTTGGCAGCTGCATTGGCAGACAAAGTACCCTGAGCCTGGGTGACAGAGGATGAGGAGGATGAGGAAGGCTTGGTCATCTACTCTACCAACTCTTCTGCATGTTGTGGCTCAACACGGCCAGCTGCCGGAAAAAAGGAAAAGCGCGCCCCACGGCCACGTGCTGAGGATGCACCGTGTCCATGACCAGCACTGTTTGCTGTAGACACAGAGCCTGCTTGCCCTCTTTTAGTGGCCTGTGAGTGTTTGCCTCTCCTTGGTGGCCTTCCAGACATACTGTACAATTAGATTAGCAAAACAACGCCTGAAGTTTACTAAAAACAGTACACCAGGAATGGCCTACAGTAAGGTATAGGCTTGGCTGGACTACAATGCAGTGGATATATATTTTATGAACTGCAGCTCAGTGAGTCACCTGCCAGGCTGAAAGTGTCTTTGAACACGCACTCGGGCAATGGCCTAGTCAGGTATAGGCTTGGATATATATATATATATATATATATATATATATATACACAAGCCTGTATATATATATTAAATGCACTGCAGCTCAGTGAGTCACCTGCATGGCTGAAGTATACTAGAAACAATACACCAGGAATGGTCTGCAGTGAGATGAAGCTAAACTGAATACAGTGTATATATACATATATACAAAGCCGGGATATATATATATATATATATATATATATATATATATGAATACAATGCAGTGGATATATATTTTATGAACTGCAGCTCAGTGAGTCACCTGCCTGGCTGAAAGTGTCTTTGAACACGCACTCAGGCAATGGCCTAGTCAGGTATGTCAGGTACCAGGAATGGTCTGCAGTGAGATGAAGCTAAACTGTATACAGTGTATATATATATATATATATATATATATATATATATATACAAAGCCGGGATATACTAAATACACTGCAGCTAACTGTCTCGCCCGCCTGCCTGAAGTATATTAGCGACAGTACACCAGGAACGGTCTGCAGTGAGATGAAGCTACACTTACATACCGTATTTATCGGTGTATAACACGCGCCGCCGTATAACACACACCCCAAGTTTAGGAGGGAATTTTAAGGAAAAAAACTTTTAGGAGGGAAGTTTAAGGGAAAAAAACTTACATTTAAATGCCCATCAATGCAGCCTTATCAGTGTCATTGAAGCCTTCTCAGTGCAGCCTTGTCAGTGCAGCCTTGTCAGTGCAGCCTTGTTAGTGCAGCCTTCCCCAGTGTCCATTGCAGCCTTGTCCCAGTGCAGCCTTGCAGCCATGTCAGTGCAGCCATGTCAGTGCAGCCTTCCCCAGTGTCCATTGTAGCCTTGTTCCAGTGCAGCCTTGCAGCCATGTCAGTGCAGCCTTGTTAGTGCAGCCTTCCCCAGTGTCCATTGCAGCCTTGCCCCAGTGCAGCCTTGCAATCCTCGCCGATCTCCGCTGATTTTTTGCGATCGCGCCGACATACACAGTGTACAGATTCAAATATGGCGCCGGAGGACTCGGCGGAGCAGAGCGAGCGCTGCAGAGATCGGAGGGACTGGGCGGAGCCAAGATACACATACCCGAGTGTACTCGGCTCTTTTCGGCTCCGCTCACAGTCACGCCCAGGGCGGGACTGGGCGTGACTGTGAGCGGAGCCGAAAAGAGCTGAGTACATTCGGCTATGTGTATCTCGGCTCCGCCCAGTCCCTCCGATCTCTGCAGCGCTCGCTCTGCTCCGCAGAGTCAGCCGGCGCCATATTTGAATCTGTACACTCGGATGTGTATGTCGGCGCGATCGAAAAAAATCAGCGGAGAACGACGGGGATCGGCATATAACACGCACCCACGATTTTCCCCTGATTTTAAGGGGAAAAAAGTGCGTGTTATACGCCGATAAATACGGTATATAAATTAGATATAAATTAGAGGTCGACTAATATGGGTTTTTCTCTGGCCGTTGCCAATATTTAGAAATCGCGGTGGCCGATGGCTGATATATGATGGCGATTTTTTTTGGGCTGATATGTTAGGCCGATTTTTTTTTTTTTCTTTTTTTTTTTCCCTTCATCTCATAAAATCTAACAGTTAGACCCCTTTCACACTGGGGCGTTTTTTCAGGCGCTTTTGGGTTAAAAATAGCGCCTGTAAAGTGCCTGCAAAACGGCTCCCCTGCAGTCTCAGTGTAAAAGCCCAAGTGCTTTCACACTGAGGCGATGCGCTGGAAGGATGTTTAAAAAAAGTCCTGCAAGCAGCATCTTTGGAGCGGTGTATACCGCTGCTCCACCACTCCTGCCCTTGAAATGAATGCGCACCGCTGCCAAAGCACCTGCAAAGTGTTTCGGCAGCGGCGCATAGTTGCCAACAGTCCCGATTTTCCCAGGACAATCCTGATTTTGGGACCCTCGTCCCGATTTAATCTTGTCCCGAGTGTTTTCCCGAATTTTTGGGTTTGTCCCGAGAAAGTCGTGAGTGTTTTTCTCAAAAAACAGCAACGGTTCCACAAAAATAGCCCCCGTCGCCTCCACAAGTCAGTCAATGAGTTGTTTCCCCTTGTGTTCAGTGCAGGAGAGAGGGGCAGCCAATCGGCTTCTCTCTTCAGTGTACAAATAGAAAATTCTATTGTACACTGAAGCCTATTGGCTACAGGGATTGGCGACCCCTCCCCCCTCTCCACTGAACACAAGGAAATGTTCAGTCGCCGCCGCCGCTCTGCCCCGTGTGTGACAGAGCGGCACTGATAGAAGGAGCGTGGCTCGCTGGCTGGGGACAGTGCGCACTAATGGTCCTGGCTCCCCCCTTACAATGACAAGGTATACAGTCACTGATGGACTGGGTCTCCGCTGGCTGGGGACAGTGCACTGATGGTCCTGGCTCCCCTTTGCACCCTGTCCCCCCATGTCACCACCATACCTGATTCCCCCCACCCCCTGTGTCACCACCATACCTGATTCCCCCCTCCCCCTGTGTCACCACCATACCCGATTCCCCCCTCCCCCTGTATCACCACCATACCTGATTCCCCCCTCCCCCTGTGTCACCACCATACCTGCACCCCCTCCCCCCATGTTACCACCATACCTGATTCCCCCCTCCCCCCGTGTCACCACCATACCTGCACCCCCCTCTCCCCCCCATGTCACCACCATACCTGCACCCCCCTCTCCCCCCCATGTCACCACCATACCTGCACCCCCTCTCCCCCCCGTGTCACCACCATATCTGCACCCCCCTCTCCCCCCGTGTCACCACCATACCTGCACCCCCCTCTCCCCCCTGTGTCACCACCATACCTGCACCCCCCTCTCCCCCCGTGTCACCACCATACCTGCATCCCCCTCTCCCTCCGTGTCACCACCATACCTGCTTCCCCCCTCCCCCGTGTCACCACCATACCTGCTTCCCCCCTCCCCCCGTGTCACCACCATACCTGCTTCCCCCCTCCCCCCATGTCACCACCATACCTGCACCCCCTCTCGCCGTGTCACCACCATACCTGTTTCCCCCCTCCCCCCGTGTCACCACCATACCTGCTTCCCCCCTCCCCCATGTCACCACCATACCTGCTTCCCCCCTCCCCCCGTGTCACCACCATACCTGCAGCCCCCTAAAGGGATGGACCGGCCATCGGGACTACCGGGAGATTTCTGGTGGGCCGATGGCTCAGTGTGGGCCAGTTTCTGCCGCATCTGCGGTGCGCGGCGATCTACCCGTCAACCGCCGACAGCTGTCGCCTGACGGGTAGATCGTAAGCCAGTATGCAGAGTAGCGCAGGAAGCGTGTGTAGTAAGTTCTCTCTCTCATGTCACACAGCGCTGTTCGCTCCCCGGCGGCCCCTCCTCTCTTCTCGTCTATCCCCATTGGCTTGTAAGATCATCTGGGATAGACGAGAAGAGAGGAGGGGCCGCCGGGGAGAAGCCGCGCGTGACATGAGAGAGAGAACTTACTACACACACTTCCTGCGCTACTCTGCATACTGGCTAGTAAGATGCTGGTGGTGTGTCCCTGATGTGCCCCGATCATGTGCCCCCTGAGGTGCCCTATGCCCTAATCTGCTATGTGCCCTGTGCCCTAATGTGCCATGTGCGATGTGCTATGTGCCCTGATGTGCTCTGTGCCCCAATGAGCCCCATAATGTGCCATGTGCCATAATGTGCCCTGATGTGCTATGTGCCCCGATGAGCCCCATAATGTGCCATGTGCCATAATGTGCCCTGATGTGCTATGTGCCCCGATGAGCCCCATAATGTGCCATGTGCCCTGATGTGCTATGTGCCCTGACGTGCCCCATGCCCTGATGTGCTATGTGCCCCATAATGTGCCCTGATGTGCCCCATAATGTGCCATGTGCCCTGACGTGCCCCGTGCCCTGATGTGCCATGTGCCCTGACGTGCCATGTGCCCTGATGTGCCCGTGCCCTGACGTGCCCCGTGCCCTGACGTGCCCCGTGCCCTGATGTGCCATATGCCCTGATGTGCCCTGTGCCCTGATGTGCCATGTGCCCTGATGTGCCATGATGTGCCCTGATGTGCCATGTGCCCTGATGTGTGCCATAATGTGCCCTGATGTGCCCGTGACCTGATGTGCTATGTGCCCCATAATGTGCCATGTGCCCTGATGTGCCCCGTGCCCTGATGTGCTACATGCCCTGATGTGCTATGTGCCCTGATGTGCCATAATGTGCCCTGATGTGCCATAATGTGCCATAATGTGCCCTGATGTGCCCCGTGCCCTGATGTGCTATGTGCCCTGATGTGCCCCATGCCCTGATGTGCCATGTGTCCCATAATGTGCCATAATGTGCCCTGATGTGCTATGTGCCCTGATGTGCTATATGCCCTGATGTGCTGTGCCCCCATCTCCTATACCCTGATGTGCCTCGTGACCTGATGTGCCTTGTGGCCCCGTGCCCTGATGTGCCTCAATGTCGTGTGCCCTGATGTATTGTGACCTGTGCCCTGTACCCTGATGTGCTGTACCTTGATGTGCTGCACCCTGATGTGCTGTACCCTGATGTGCTGTGTCCTGATGTGCCCTATATGCTGATGTGCTGGGCTCTGTACCCTGATGTGTTTTGCCCTGTACCCTGATGTGGCCTGGTGTGCTGTACCCTGATATGCTGTGCACTAATGTGCCTTGTATCCTGATGTGCCTTGTGCCCTGATGTGGCCTGATGTGCTGTGCCCTGATGTACCGTACCCTGATGTGTTGTGCCCTGGGCCAGTCTGAATGAAGTTTTTTTTTTTGTCCCAGTCCAGCCCTGGCCCCCTCCCCCCATATCACCACCATACCTGCAGCCCCCTCCCCCCATGTCACCACTATACCTGCACCCCCCTCTCCCCCCCATGTCATCACCATACCTGTTCCCCCTCATGTCACCACCATACCTGCACCCCCTCCCCCATGTCAACACCATGCCTGCACCCGCCTCCCCATGTCAACACCATGCCTGCACCCGCGTCCCCCCATGACAACACCATGCCTGCATCCCCCTCCCCCCATGCCTGCACCCCCTCCGGCCTAGTCACCACCATGCCTGCACCCCCTCCGGCCTATTCACCACCATGCCTGCACCCCCTCCGGCCTAGTCACCACCATGCCTGCACCCCCAAATCACCACCCTGTCTCCACCCTTCCCCAAGTCAGCCTGTAACACCCCAAGTCACCATGCCTCCACCCACACACCTCTCTCCCCTTGTCACCACTCTTGAGGAGATGTAGCTAGACTGTAGCCAACACTCCATCTGCAGCCAACACTCCGCTGGGGACACCTGATGTAAGAGTCACTCCACTGGGAATGCCTGATGGAAGGAGGCACTCTGCTGGGGCACCTGATGCAAGGACAGACTCTGCTGGGGGCACCTGATGTAAGGACGGACTCTATTGGGGGCACCTGATGTAAGGACAGACTCTGCTGGGGGCACCTGATGTAAGGATGAACTCTGCTGGGGGCACCTGATGTAAGGACAGACTCTGCTGGGGGGAACCTGATGGCATCTGGTGGAAGGCGACGTAGCAGGTGACACGTTCAGTGGTCCCACTGATTCTGCATTATGGTGAGTTGAATGATTTCATTTTATATTGCAATGTAATAATAGAAATAATGTGCTTCAATCATCCTGACAACACCATAACAACCATGGTGCCGGGATGATTGAAGCGCCAACACCAGGTGTTTGGAGTATCTTTATCTGCTGATGGTTAAACTCTGGAATACACATTGCTATTGTGGTGTAGAATCTGGGTCTGCTGTCCCTCCATCCCTCTCCCTCTACCCCCCTTTCCCTCTGCATCCCTCATTCATCTCAGACTCTAACCACACCCCATTTTAGCCATGCCCATGTAAGCCACGCCCACTATTTCACGTAAATCACGCCCATTTTTTGCACGGCGCGCTTCGCGCGACGCATTTTTTCTTTTGTCTTTGCCACACCTACTAACGCATGCCCCTCGCCCCCTAATTATAGGTTGACTCTGCGTACAACCAAAAAAGTGTCCCGAAAATTTTTTTCACAATGTTGGCAACTATGGCGGCATTTCACAGGCGTATTTAACCTCTTCCTCGGCTACTAGCTGGGTTATAAGCACCCCGCTAGCAGCCGAACAGTGCCGCTAAAATGACGGTAAAGCGCAGCTAAAACTAGTAGTGTTTTACCGTCAACGCATGCCTGCTCCAGTGTGAAAGCACCCTTAAAGTGGATGAAAACCCGAAATTTTTATTTTTTTATTTTTATGTCATAATGTAGAGTATAAGATTTCCTATCATTTGAGCTCAGTCTTGCCAAACAGAGTTAATCCAGCTCTGAGCAATCCTCTTTTATTGTTCAGTGAGATAAATCTTGACAAACAGAGAAAAACTTTGTCAAATCCTCCCCCTTGCTGTGAGTGACAGGTGATTTACATCTCGTGCACTAGCCCAAGACATGCATTATTTTTTAATTCCCACCCCCACTCCTTTCTTCAGCAGCTCTGCAAGGATTGGCTGTTCCACACCTCAGCATGATTTGGCATGCTGAAGTCATTTGGTTACTTTCCTGTCTTTTCACTGGATGTTAGAGATCATAGCAGAAGTTCAGTGTAAGAAATACACAGGAGAAAATGCATATTGACAATGATATTGGGGTGTTACAGGCTGACTTGGGGAGTGTAGAGGTAGGCGGGGAGTCTACTGACATCACGACTCCACCCACCGAGCTCCAGACAACAGACCTACCCACAGAATCTGCAGTTTTTCGGCTCTCATAACAGACAGAGGGGAGACATTTGACAGGTAAAGATACATGCAGGAGGCAAGTATATCCTTATAGATAACCCCTATGGCAGTAGTTTAGAAAGGATGACATTGGGTTTACATCCACTTTAAGTAATAAGTAATACAGAAAATCTTTTACATTTAAACATTTATTAAACAAAACAAACCTCCAATCAGTTCACTTGTATGTATAATTTAGATTTAAAAAAAAACTATATCTTAAATATTAAATACACAAAAACAGGTAATCAAAACTTTTGGACAAAAAAAATGGGCTAACTATACTGCTTAGTTTTTTTTGTAATTCATTAGTGTTTTTTTGTTTTTTTTAATTGCGTTTGAAAGACCGCTGCGCAAATACCGTGTGACATAAAATATTGCAACAACCGCTATTTTATTCCCTAGGGTCTCTGCTAAAAAATATATATATATATATATATATATAATGTTTGGGGGTTCTATGTGAATTTCTAGCAGAAAATAGGGATTTTTACTTGTAAGCAACAAGTGTCAGAAAAGATTTAGTCTTTAAATGGTTAAACTGAGAACTCCTACACAAGGAGTTCAGTTCATTGATAAATAGAAACATTGTATCTCTTTAGCTTCTTTTATCAGACTTGGCAGGCTGCCCAGAGAGGAGAGAAGTCTCTCCACAGAACACTTCAGGCAACTTGCATTGACTTCTATTACAGAAGTCATTTGCAAGTTGCGCTGAAGTTATAATTGGCCTTTTTTATCAGCACAATCGGCCGATGCCGATTAATTAAAAAACGCCAAATATCGGCCGATATATCAGTTGACCTCTAATATAAATATACAAAGCCGGGATGTATATTTATACTAAATACACTGCAGCTAACTGTCTCACCCGCCTGCCTGAAGTATATTAGTAACAGTACACCAGGAGCGGTCTGCAGTGAGATGAAGCTAAACTGTATACAGTGTGTATATATATATATATATATATATATATATATATATATATATATATATATATATATATATATATATATATATATACAAAGCAGGGATGTATACATATACTAAATACACTGCAGTTAACTGTCTCGCCCACCTGCCTGAAGTATATTAGCAACAGTACACCAGGAACGGTCTGCAGTGAGATCTAGCTAAACTGTATACAGTATATATATATATATATATATATATAAACAAAACCGGGATGCATATATATACTAAATACACTGCAGCTATCTAACTGTCTCGCCTGCCTGCCTGAAGTATATTAGCAACAGAACACCAGGAATTGCCTGCCTGCTCAAACTAAATGAAATGACACTCTCTCTGTCTCTCTCTGAACAAACGCCACCAACACACTACATGAGGCCGACATGCAGGTGGCCTTATATAGTGTGGGGTGTGTACTTAACCCCTTGAGCCATAATTGGCCACAAGCACCCTGCCTGTGGCCATATATGACTCTCTTCGCTGACGGCGCTGTGATTGGCCAAAGCATGCGGGTCATAGTGCATGCTTGGCCAATCATCAGCCAGCAAGGCACTGCGATGACGCAGTGCATTGTGGGCCGTGATATGCCGCTCAAATTTGGCGCGAACGACCCATATTGTTCGAAATTCGGCAGACAAGCGAATGGCCGATATTCGAGTCGAACTCATGTTCGACTCGAACAGACAGCCCATCCCTACAGAACACCCAGATCCTTCTCCACCATTGATTCCCCCAGTTGTACTCCCCCTAGTATGTATGATGCATGTATATTCTTAGCCCCCAAGTGCAAAACTTCACATTTATCAACATTAAACTTCATTTGCCCCACAGTTGCCCAATTAAACAGTGCATTGAGGTTGGCTTGTAAATTGGAGAAGTCCTGTAAGGATGTTATTCCACTGCATAGCTTGGTGTCATCTGTAAAGACTGAAATGGTACTTTTAATCTCAGACCCTATATCATTTATAAATATATTAAAAAGTAAAGGTCCCAACACTTTGGGAATCTTCGGGTACACCACAAACAACCGTAGACCATTCAGCGTATGAATCATTATGCACAACTCTCTGAATTCGGTCTTTTAGCCAATTTTCTAGCCATTTACAAACTGAGTTTTCCAAGTCTGTAGACTTTACCTTACACATTAGCAGTATGTGGGGAATGGTGTCAAACGCTTTTGCAAAATCCAAGTATACTATGTCCACAGCCACCCCTCTGTCTAAGGTTTTACTTGCCGCCTTATAAAAAGAAATCAGATTTGTCAGACAACTTCTGTTTTTCATGAATCCATGCTGTCTGTTGCCTAAAATATTTTTTTCCAGCTGCTGTGATATGACTTCCTGTTACAGGGTGGCTACATTTGTTCTTTCTGGTGCCACTGTAAGCAGGAACATGGCCACCCTCTGTTAATTGCCCCAGATGTACAAGGGACTATGGACTATGGGATGTGTACAAGGTCATTCACAACATCGCCCCCAGCTACATCACCAACCACAACAATGCTAGAGCGCTGCACAAAAGCACAGCATTTTCATGAATTGTGATGCATAGGGTCAAGTTAAGCAGTCCAAACATTTTAGTCCTGTTGCATTTTTTGCAGGATATCACAATGCACAGAGAAGAAGCTGGAGTGCAATAGCCCTCAGCATTGGCGTCAGTAATATTAACCCCCAGCACTGATTTCAGTGAGTGCAATAATAATCCTCCGTACTGGTGTCAGTGAATGCAATAATAACACCCAAAATTGGGGTCAGTAGACATAATAAAACTCCCAATATTTGTGTCAGTGGCTGCAATAATAACCCCTTAAATTGGTGTCAGAGGATGCAGTAATAACCTCCAACATTGGTGTCAGTGGACGCAATACTAACCCCTGTATGTACAGTCAGGTCCATAAATATTGGGATATCGACACAATTCTAATCTTTTTGGCTCTGTACACAACCACAATGGATTTTAAATGAAACGAACAAGATGTGCTTTAACTGCAGACTTTAAGCTTTAATTTGAGGGTATTTACATCCAAATCAGGTGAACGGTGTAGGAATTACAACAGTTTGTATATGTCCCTCCCACTTTTTAAGGGACCAAAAGCAATGGGACAAATGGCTGCTCAGCTGTTCCATGGCCAAGTGTGTGTTATTCCCTCATTATCCCATTTACAAGGAGCAGACAAAAGGTCCAGAGTTCATTTCAAGTGTGCTATTTGCATTTGGAATCTGTTGCTGTCAACTCTCAATATGAGATCCAAAGATCTGTCACTATCAGTGAAGCAAGCCATCATTAGGCTGAAAAAAAAAAAACAAACCCATCAGAGAGATAGCAAAAACATTAGGTGTGGCCAAATCAACTGTTTGGAACATCCTTAAAAAGAAAGACCACGGAAAACAACTGTGGCAGATGACCGAAGAATTCTTTCCCTGGTGAAGAAAACACCCTTCACAACAGTTGGTCAGATCAAGAACACTCTCCAGGAGGTAGGTGTATGTGTGTCAAAGTCAACAATCAAGAGAAGACTTCACCAGAGTGAATACTGAGGGTTCACCACAAGATGTAAACCATTGGTGAGCCTCAAAAACAGGAGGGCCAGATTAGAGTTTGCCAAACAACATCTAAAAAAGCCTTCACAGTTCTGGAACAACATCCTATGGACAGATGAGACCAAGATCAACTTGTACCAGAGTGATGGGAAGAGAAGAGTATGGAGAAGGAAAGTAACTGCTCATGATCCAAAGTATACCACCTCATCAGTGAAGCATGGTGGTGGTAGTGTCATGGCGTGGGCATGTATGGCTGCCAATGGAACTGGTTCTCTTGTATTTATTAATGATGTGACTGCTGACAAAAGCAGCAGGATGAATTCTGAAGTGTTTCGGGCAATTTTATCTGCTCATATTCAGCAAAATGCTTCAGAACGCATTGGATGGCGCTTCACAGTGCAGATGGACAATGACCCCGAAGCATACTGCGGGGAAAGAAGTGGAATGTTATGCAATGGCCAAGTCAATCACCTGACCTGAATCCGATTGAGCATGCATTTCACTTGCTGAAGACAAAACTGAAGGGAAAATGCCCCAAGAACAAGCAGGAACTGAAGACAGTTGCAGTAGAGGCCTGGCAGAGCATCACCAGGGATGAAACCCAGCGTCTGGTGACGTCTATGCGTTCCAGACTTCAGGCTGTAATTGACTGCAAAGGATTTGCAACCAAGTATTAAAAAGTGAAAGTTTGATGGATGATTGTTAATCTGTCCCATTACTTTTGGTCCCTTAAAAGTGGGAGGCACATATACAAACTGTTGTAATTCCTACACCGTTCCCCTGATTTGGATGTATATACTCTCAAATAAAGCTGAAAGTCTGCAGATAAAGCACATCTTGTTCGTTTCATTTCAAATCCATTATGGTGGTGTATAGAGCCAAAAAGATTAGAATTGTGTTGATGTCCCAATATTTATGGACTTGACTGTAGGAGAAAGTGACACAGAGTTTGCACGTATTCAGCGTGTGGGGCTCCAGAATGGAAGTTCTGAGCGGAGAAAGGTGGTTTCTCATCTTTCTTCTGGTTTTGCAATTCCCAAATCAGGAGCTGGAGCTTGGAGACACCTAAGTGCCAGAGTCAGAACGGCTGCACAGGGCAGCCAGAGAGTGTGTGTCTGCGTGGTGCACGTGAAAACAGTGACAGGGTAGCAAGGAGCTGGAAGAGAGCTGAGGTACAGAATGTGTACAGGAAAACTGAAGTGCAGTGTTTGATGGTTGGGAGGACCAAGGCAACAAGGCCTGAGCAGCCAGGCTGCTAGAGGCACAGAGCTGAAGTAATTTATGTATGTGTTGATGGTAGAATTCCCTGCATGGGAAACTGATTTTCTGTATGAACTTTTTCCTTTTATTAATAAATATGGATCAGCAAGCCCTTAAACGGCACTTCTGGAGTTGACTGAACTCACTGGAAAGCACTACCATTGAGTGAAAACCCCCAAGCCATCACAATATGTTTATCTGTTCAGATTGATTTTCACACACACAACATGGAAGTGATCAAAGATCACTGTGGTGCAGTGCCTTTTTTTAAAAAAGATATTATATTTGATCTTCAGTGACCCCCGCCCCAAAAAAATAAAAGTCAGCAGATACAAATACTGTAGCTGCTGACATTTAATATAAGGACACTTACCTGTCCAGGGATCCAGCGCTGTCTTCAGTCGAACCTGTTCTTCACTGGTCTTTAGGCCCCTGGTGCCAGCATCCATACTATGGGAAGTCGGCTGTGAGTCCTAGCGGTTTTACAGCCGGCTTCCTATTGCACATGTGCGAGTTACACTGCCCTTTGTGAATGTGTCCCAGGAAGCTGCAGGGAAAGAGAGGTAGGGCCAAACTGAGTTGAGCAGAAGTGGGAGAGGGTCCCTGTCAAAACTAAGCACCTGATGAAGTTCCGCTCTAACTAGCAAGGCCTCAATAAAAAGGATGGCATGAAAAAAATGTATAAAAATATAATAAAATAAACTTTACTGTAAAAATAAAAACTTAACCTACCTTAAAAGTTAGCTTTAGTGGTAAACTTGCCATTCGCTTGGTCACCCCCACAAGTCTGATTCTGGAGTAGGTAGTGCAGTGTACAGAGGTCAGTAGTGGACAGTGGACAGATGTCAGTAGTATGTATGGCAGTGTACAGAGATCAGTAGTAGGTAGAGTAGTGTACAGAGGTCAGTAGTTTGTAGAGCAGAGTACAGGGGTCAGTAGGGCAGAGCACAGAGGTCACAGTTCATAGGTAAGTAGTAACACAAAGCGCAGGGTCAATGGAATGTACAGTAAGCAGAGGTCATATGTACATAAGGCACAGTGGAGCAGTCAATGGTGTGTAACAAACAACTGCCTGTTTATAGCTACAGCTCTGGCCATTAAAATGATACTAAAGGTAACATTTAAAAAAATAAAATAAAACAAACATGTTATACTTACTCTGTGCAGTGGTTTTGCACAGAGCAACCCTGAACCTCCTCTTCTTATGTCCCCCACCAGTGCACAGAGCATGGCTCAGCCTTGCGGACAGAGGTTTTTTTTTACCTTCATGCATAGGTAATCACTTTAACTGTTTCCTACTCTCAGGCAGCTGCCGCTTTAATGCAAATTAAATGTTGATGTCTGGCAGGTACACACATCTGCACTGTAGGCAGCAGCATAATCAGTGGTGGCCGCCCCCCTAATCCATGCGCCGGCCCTTAACCACTTGCTGACCTGCTGCCGTCATTATACTGCAGCAGTTTAGCATGGCTGTGCAAATCACCGTAGGTGTACATTGGCCGCTTTAAGATTGATAGGGGTGCACCCCAGCAGGGCGACCCTGGATCTGATGCGTGTGCCCAGCGGCCACAATGTTTGCTGCCTGCTGTATGTACACAAACATATTCCCGTTCTGATAGGGGAGTAGAGAGAGATCTGCTGTTCCTAGTGATTAGGAACAGTGATCTCTTTCCTCCTCCAGTCAGTACACTCCCCCAGTTAGAAACACCTCCCTAGGGAACACTTAACCCCTTGATCGCCTTCTAGTGTTAACCCCTTCCCTGCCAGTGACATTTATACAGTAATCAGTGGCTATTTTTAGCTCTGATCGCTGTATAAATGCCACTGGTCCCAAAAAAGTGTCCGATCTGTACGCCGCAATGTCGCAATCCCACTAAAAATCGCAGATCGCCACCATTACTAGATAAATAAATAATAAAATGCCATAAATCTATTACCCATTTTGTAGACAATACAACTTTTGCGCAACCAATCAATATATGCTTATTGTAGAAAAATACATATTGGCCTAAACTGATGAAGAAATTAGTTTTTTTAATTTTTTGGGGGGATATTTATTATAGCAAAAAAATTTAAAATATTTTTTTTTCAAAATTGTTGCTCTTTTTTGTTTATAGCGCAAAAAATAAAAACCGCTGAGGTGATCAAATATCACTAAAAGAAAGCTCTATTTGTGGGAAAAAATGGACATACATTTTATTTGGGTACAACGTCGCACGACCGTGAAATTGTCAGTTAAAGCGACGCAGTGTGTATCGCAAAAAATGGCCTGGTCATTAAAAGAGCAAATCCTTCCGGTCCTTAAGTGTCTACAGGCAGGGCACCAGATGCATGGATTCAAATGTTTTGGTTTTTTTTGAAGCGCATAATTAGAGCCTGAGGCTCTAATTGGCTTCAAAAAAGGGTGAGCTCAGGGCGCAGGGCACCAGCCGCATACTTCCAGTCCATACTGAGGACCTGTCATTACAGCCTGCTGCCACCTGGCACTAATCCCCGCTGCCTTTCCACACACAGCCAGCCTTCAGTTACCTGTATTGCAGCATGTGCACCACCAGACTTTCCTGTGGCTTCCTTATCACAGACACCGTCTGCTTACCACCCACGTTTTTATTGGTTGAACTAGACGGACTTGTGTCTTTTTCCAACCAGACTAACTATGTAACTATGTAACCATCTATCTCATTCCCGTCCAGCCCTGCCCCTTACTTAGTACCTCTCATAGCTTGGTTTTAGATGTTGTAGACCAACGCTATAATCTGAGAGGTGGCAGGCATGGTCAGGAGCTGGCGGTATTTTGGGTCGATCGACAGGTAGATCAAGATCAATGGGTTGCCAACCCCAGATTAGCAGATTTAAATACACTAACAAATTGAAGCCAAACTCAGGCTCACACATTATAAGCAGTTACAGCAACAGGTTTTTTTTTGGATTAAAGGTTTTATATAAATGAATAAAAGTTGATCATTGTATCTACCCCTGTCTGTGTAGGATTGCCACCTCATCCCTTTAAACCCGAACACATATGAATTACACAGGTTGTGAGGCTAATTTAATGCAGATAAGACACCAAGTGAGTTTAATTACCACCTTAATCAGCCACAGAACCTGTGTGATTAATATGTGTTTGGTTTTAAAGGGATGAGTTGGCAACCCTATATCTGTGGTAAATGGTTTGTCTCATCCCTCTAACCACTACATCTGCAAGAGAACTTGTTTTTTGAAAAACAATTGACTTATTGGCTTATTGGCTCACCAGCTGAAAATAAGGGAAAGAAAGAGTAAAAAGAAAACTAAGGCAGCCACCACATCTAAGAATTAGTAAGTTGCAATATGATAAACATTTGTTTTTTGGTTTAATACCACTTTAAGCCTTGGGAAACATTAAGAAAGTATTTGCTACCTATATTGCCCAGCAGGAGGCAGCAAAATCATGCAAAATTGTAAATCCACAAGAGAACTGTTTATAGGTTAGACCAGAAAAAAGAAAACAAAAAAAATGGTTTATGAAAGTCGATAACCTGTACAACTCTAAATATGGTCACTCACGTATTCTTTAAAAAGAAATACATTCTCAGAGCTAGAACCCGTGCTGTTACTGCTTTTACAACCTCTGTATATACTACTACAGTCTATAGATACTGTAGCAGCATCAGCCAAGTCTTTATCTAGGATTCCATCTTAAATGATGCCACCCTTTCATAGAGCTCTTTCCTATTGCTAGCATCCATATTATTTGATGATGGTGATTATTTTTATTATTATTTATAATAATAATAAGAGAAGAAGAAGAAGAGATCATAAAATGGGATTTGCTGTGCCGCAATCTGTCTAGTTCATCTGTAGCTCTAACATCCACCAACAAGAACCTGCAGAGAATGAGCAGATGGCTAAATATATTACTAGTCATGTGAGGCCTCTCACTTTCACCCCCATGCCTCAGCAGGCTGCTGGATTTAACCACAAATGCTCATAGTCTTTCATGCATAGCAAAAATAACTGAAAAGAAAACAAATTAAGTTGCTTTGGTTTTGTAACTCATTTCCTCAAGGGTCCATAAAGTCATGAGGTCTAGGTGACACACCGTGGAATCAGTCATATGTCAATAAGCATATGAGATGTAAAATAGTGTTCATATTTTGTTTACAATGCGCAGGCTGAAAAGCTTTATCAAGCAAGGGTTCAAACTGGGGGCAATAAAGTTGATGGTAATGGAGATAGATTTCATGTCTTAAATGCACATTTACAGATATGCCATGTCGGTGAAATAGCTGGATGTCCATGTAGTTCCATTATCGAGAATGTAAAACCCAATAATAAAAAGTTTAAAGGAGTTGGCGAGACTGCATGTTCCATATCATCGTCCCATCGACCCACTGCTTCATAACAATGTGTCTGTGCCAATCTAGGGCTCTAGATAGATGTACTGCAAGGTGATATAGCTTAACATCTTGAAGCAACATCCCTCCGACACAGTACATTGATGTGTGCAGGCTTTAATGCCCAGATAAAATTGTTGAAAAAGGATTGGACATTTTTCAAATAGGAAGGCAGGTTATGAACTGAGCTTATTTAAAGTAAGTACGGGATGTGGGACATTAAGTTTTGCTTTATCACGTTGCATCTTCCCATCCAGTAAAATTTTGAGGATGCCCGTTTACTAGTCCACTCTTTATTATGGCAAGAAGTGGCATAAAATTGAGAGGTAAAAGTTTAGAAAGTTCCCTAGGTAACAAGATGCCCAGATACTTAATGTGAGAGGGTGTCCATCTGAAGGAAAAGTTGGCCTGTAGTCTACAAATTGGGATGGTAGTCAAGTTTAAGGCAACAGATTTTTTGGTAATTATTATGAAAATTGGATAGGTCTACACAGGGCTTTTTTTCAGGGGGAACTTGGTGGAACTCAGTTCCACCACCTCTGGCTCAGACCCTTGGGGGGGGGGGGCTGCTCGCCACAATCACTTGTAAACACAGAAGTCCGATTTCTGTGTTTACAAGTGACATCTCTGCACTCTGTGTGTAACCCCCCCTGAACTCTGCACTCTGTATGTAATGCAATCTTGGTATTTAATGCCCCTTTAAGACCCTCCTACTGTTCGTAAAATTTGACTGGCCACACCCACTATCTGATGTGATTTGGAGGGTGTGTGTGGATGGAGGGGTTTTGGGGGGTCGTGGTTGAGTTCCAGCACCTATTGTTTGAGAAAAAAAGCTCTGGGTCTACATATTCAGTAAAGGTTGCTATTAGAGACCATAAGAATGGTGATGTCAGGGTTACTGAGAAGAAACAGTAGGTCGTCCACCCCGTGGGGTTGTTGTTGTTGCCCATGAGTTGCGCAAATGAAAAAGGGTTGTAATGTGTACTCTGCTTCTTAATTCCTAGTAACCCCTATCTGTCATTGTTAACTACTAGTTTAGAAAAATGGCTCACTTTGTTACCTTAATTAAGTTGCTCTCAGCCAGTCATTTACCTACCTTGTTTGTACAACATGTCTTCAGATTACATGGAATCCCTCAGGGCATCGTCTCTGATTGTGGTTTCAAAGGTGAGCCTTTTGTGCATTTCTGGGGATTTCAGTGTCTCTTTTTTCTGCCTATCAACATAAGTCTAATGGCCAGATTGAAAACACCAACCAGTCTTTAGAACTCAACCTCTGGTATTGATAATCAGGCAGATTGGCAATTCCATATACCCTGGGCAGAATTCGCCCTTAATTATCACCCACATAGCTGTTTTTGAAGTTCCACTTTCTTTTGTCTATGGGTAGTATCAAAATTGTGTTGTTTTTCCAACTTGTCTTCCAGTGTTCCTGGAACCCCCTGACTGGTCATAAACTTCTTCCAAATTTGGAGTTCTGTCCAGTGAAAACTCTCATCTGCAGTAGTATAAAGTGAAAAGTCTGGATGGCTGCACTCTCATAAAATCACCATTATTGATACATGATAGAAAAACGACAATCCATACAGCAATGCGGGTACAAATAAAGCACAGCTAACACGTTTCACACCTGCCCTGGTACTTAGTCATAGCTATGGATTGTTGTTTTTCTATCATGGATCAATAAAGGTGATTTTATGGGAGTTCAGCCATCCAGACTTTTCACTTTATGCTTCCTGATGCATGCAGGGCAAGCATCCTTTCCATATGCAGAGGTAGAGGAGTAGAGGGATTTTATTACCTGGAGCAGTGTAGTTCTTCTTCATAATATACTTTATAGTACTTGGTGTTTGCCTATTCTTTTTAAAATGTATATAGATATGGTACATTGAATTAAATTGAATTACGGTAAGTAATTTCTGAAGTTTTTCCAGGTCAGTAACTGGTTTGCCAACTGAGCCTAGCAGGCAGTGCATGGGTACACATCATGGGTGTTGCCTGACTCCTTCAAGGTGACTTGATAAGGCTCTCAACCAAAAACATTTCTTTTAAAGTACCATCTCAAAAACTTGCTCATGGATTCATTTGGCCATGTCGAATCTCTCAAAAGATCAGTCCTGTTTTGTGTCTCAGATTAATACCTTCTTTAAAGATACTCAGTATATTTCACGTTTCACTACTGAAACTGATGTATCCTTCTGAGTGGTATGCAGTGCTACGGTATGGAATAATTTGGTTTCCCTGCTCCTGAAAGGCACCGCCAACTTTGGGATTTGTCATCTGGAGGGTTCTTATTGTACTTGCAGCATTCCTGCCGGGTTTTTCAAAACTCCTACTCTCAGAATCCCTGCTAGGATTTCCAGATTTGCTGCCAGGACTTCCAATGGTACCCACAGAAGACCTGCCAGGACTTCTAATGTTCCTTGAAATTATGCTGGGAATGTCCACTGATCAAAAGCGTATTTAAACTCCGATTCTTGTAGTGGCTAGTGCTGTGTCCAATCACCAACTAAATGAGAGCTTAAGAGTTATTATACTTGCCTGCCAGTTGCCTGTTTGTTGCTGACCCAACTATCTAGACTACTCATTTGCCTGCCAAGACCCTCACCTGGACATTGCTACTCTCTTGCTCGCTGCCTGCTTTGACCTCTGCTTTGCCCCTGACAACTCTTTTGCTTGCTGCCTGCCTCAACCTCAGCTCGAGACACAGACTACTCTTCTGTCTGCCACCTGCCCTGACCTCTATGCAGATACCGACCTGTGCCTCATTTCATCCTGTCTCTTCAATGTGGCTACCCTGCTTAACGCCTTAGTATGGCAAACCCAAAGACGGTGGCCTGGTAACAGCTAGTAGCAATGTACCCAGAAGAACTAAAGGCACCAGCTCATTACCCTTGTGGGGTGTTCTGGTGAAGACCAACCTGTCACTTAAACTCCTCGCCTTCGGGGAGCCTGCATTACCTGCTAGGGGTGCCAACAGGGTCACAGAAATCGTGCCTCTGTCTGCTTCCACTGATTGTCTGCAGCACTATGACATTTTATTTAGGCATCACAAGCCCAGGACACTGAGCTTATGATAGCATTTAGTTACCTAGTGCCTGACCCTTGTCTAGCAAGTTCCTGTCTGCCTTGCCCTAATGCGGGAAAGTCAAACTCAATTTTAACTGCGGGCCACATCAACATTATGGTTGTTCTCAAAGGGCCTGTTGTATCTGTAAGACTGTAGAATATAGAATATGTGTAGGAACACAACCACACACCCCTCCCCCAACATACCACATTGAACGGTGGGTGTGGCCAAATTGCACAGTGGGAGGATCTTAAAAGGGCAATAAATACCAGAAGTGCTCTATGTTCAGGAATGTACAGTGCTCAGGGGTGCGCAATGTGCAGAGTTCAGGGGTGCACTACGTACTGAGTTCAGGATTCAGGGATTTGCTGTGTACAGAGTTCAGAGGCAGGGCTGCTGATATAAATCGCGGAGCCCTGTACAGACTACCTGACAGCCCCCCCCCCAAAGAAAATATTAAAGCTATATTTCGCTAAAAATATAATAAAATTATTAGCAGACACAAATACAACATAACTCACAGAATTCCTGCTAAATCTAAAAGATAAAACTGCTCCATGCACACTATTGTTTTTCATAAGCTCAAAAAAGCTAGAAAAAATGCTGGATGAAAAATACCAATAATAGCATTTTTGTGCCAGATTCTAAGAAGTAGCATTTTGCTTTTATAAGCATTTAAAAGCTTTTAGGAGCATTAGCATTTTATTAGAATTTTTGCAGTACATGAAAAAGAAAAAAAAAATTTTAGAAGCAGTTAGGAGCATTCAGAATTTTTTGCTGCTGGAAAAATGCTTCAAGAAATTCTACAAAAACTATATTTTTTCTGCCCCTAGATGCTGAAGCTTTAGAAAATGCTAATAGCCTAAAGTAGTGTGCATGGACACATAGTATAACAATATGATTTAGCTTCTAGGAGCAGAAAAAAATGCTAAAAAACGGAAAATTGTATCAAATACTTACCGTAATTTTCCTTTCCTGACACCAAACCATGGCAGCATACTAGTGATAGAGCTCTGCCTCTTGACCACTCAGGACCAGTGAATAGCATAAATGAAGGCATGGTTAGCCGCCACCCCATTCTTTTTAACAAGCCACATACCGGAACACACATGGGTGGGCTGCCATGGTTTGGCGTCAGGAAAGGAAAAATTATGGTAAGTATTTGATACAATTTTCCGTTTTTCTGACGTCAACATGGCAGCATACTAGTAATAAATAACTAGCTGATAGGGTGGGATCTATTTGTCAAACCAATCTTCTAATTAGGATGAGACAGAGGACTGAATAGTCCTTCCTACAAAGTCCCCTGATGACAAGGCCCCCGGGTCTATTCCGTCAAGTTTAAATTAGAATGTTGGAGCCACCATGATACCCCTGTACAGATGGGCACCATAGATTCTCTTGAATGTGTTGCCTATGAGGCTTTAAGCGTTCTGGTAGAGTGCTCTGCCGCCGCTGACGGAGGCTTGCGACCTCTAATCCTATATACACAACCAAGCCTGCTAGGGTCCAGGCAGTAACCTCTTTCCCTTGATGATTCCCAGCTGGAATGACAAGGTTTATTTAGATGACCTGAAAGGGACAATTGTGGAGAGATACTACTTTAAAGTTCTGAAAATGAACAATACGTGTGACTTTCCTGTGTGATGTTCTGGAAAGTTAGGCAATGTCCAGCTGTCTGTTAAATACAATCTGTTGCTACGTTTGATTCAGGATGATCTACAAGATCCAACTCTACTCTTTCTGGAAAGAAAAGAATATATATTTTTTTTTTTACTTTGAAGCTCCAAGAGCTTGAACCTCTGATAACCTTCTGCTTAAAGTTCTTGCAACTGATACTGCCTTGTAAGTGATGGCCTGAACCGAACACTGTTCTGTTGGAACAAACAGTTAAACTGATATGAGATTCAGCAACTGCAATAGATCTTTCTTTCTTGGTGACCAACTCCTCAAGACTGCCCTCAAAAGTTGTGCAAACTGAAGGATTATTGGCCCATTCAAATGTGTTATTGCCAATATAGCCCACACTCGTGAGCTATGTGAGGATAGGCTAAGGCCTGGAGGAAGTATAGAACAGCTTAGACTGGAAGGACAGTAGGATCAATGTCTCGCCCTACCAAGAAAAAGCAAACTTGTTTCAGAATTAGGCCTAGATGTTGTAAGTAGAATGTCTTCTCGCACACAACAAAGTAGAGATCACTCAGGAGTGAAACTGGAGCAACCGGAGTTGCCCATCCTCCCCCTTTAGTGCCCCTGCTTGCAGCCCCAGTCTGCGTATGCCATGGAGGGGAAATGCCTTCTGTATCCTGAAATGAACGGCCAGGGAAAACCGAGGGCCTCTTGGAGGACTGGCTATGACAACTATGTTCTCTCTTGACAGCCTCAAGAGGAATTTTATTTACGGAAAATGTTGGGGCAAAATATATAGGTTAGATTGCAGTCCCAGGGAGAGACCAGAGTATCTGCCCTTTGCGCCTTGGGGTATGGGAACAAAATCAGACCAAAGTTTGTGATTACTGTGGGAATCGAGGAGGTCTGTCTGTGGTAGGCCCCACCTGTGGACCAGCTCAGAGAAGACCTGGGTCGTAGACCCACTCGTTGTGCTCTGGGAAGCTTGTACTTGTTCAAAAGAAACCGCTGGGAGGTAAACTGCTTCTAAAATTTTGCTGGTGATCTTCCGCCCCAGGCGTTATGGATTTCACCTCTCTCAATAACAGATTGCTGCGAGTTTCATCCTGGAGCTGAATATAGGCGACTGCTGCCCTGTTGCTAAACTGCAAAGAGATTGGTCCTCCTTGACTATGTGTAGTAAAGCCAAAGTGCTAAAAGGGCTGTTTGAACCCCCAGCGCATTCAAGATTACCCTCCTTGGCTGGGAATCTCTGCTTGCCTTGACCGAAAGTCCTTCCCAGTGCATCTTTCCAGCTGTCTTGCAGACATGATTCATAGCCATTCTCCAGTCTAAAGGTCCTAACGGACCGAGACTTCCTCAAGGTCTTTCCATCACCGCGGACCGCTACTCATACTGAGTATGACTGAGGCACTGAGAAGCCATCAAACAAGCGTAAATATTTGTCCTCAGAATTCTGTTCCTGACTGTCACCACTTCCTCTTATGGAAATAAAACAGAGGAAATAGCAGAGCACCCCCGGGTACACCAACCATTGGGATGGAGAAAGTTTTGCTTTGCTTCCCCTCTAAAGTGTGAGGATAGAATAGGCATCCTGACAATCCAGCAACAGCATCCAGCCATGTGGTTATACTGTTTAATGAACTCCGTCTTAAAGATCTCAAAGAGAGAACCAGCAGCTGGTTGATAATTATTAAACCATTCCCATTAGACTCACCCAGTACATGGGCTGGGTATTGCTGGTCTGCCAGCACTTGCAGATGCTACAGTATGTAAGAGCAGGTTGACCTTTAGCTTGTTCAGGGTACACAGGACAGTTTCCATTCTTCACCACTTTTGTTTCTAGGAAGCAATACGCAGTCCAGGGTCTCAACCATATGGCCTCTCTAGCCGCCAAAGTGCTAGGGTGTTCTTCCAGTGGTTATACAAGCAACTAGGGGGGACTTCCTGGTCAGCCTCCCTATTTTGAGTAACAGACTGCTGCATCTATAATATATGTAGCAAGGACCCAGGACACCTTCAGTCCAATGAGAACCTCCAGAGCCATGAGTTGTCGACCTGCCTCCACATAGAGTGGGTCGTAAGGCCTAGTAGGTGCAGTGCAAAGTAGATTCATGGGTGCCAAACTGTCCAGGATTCAGCCAGACAGTTTAGGTTTTGAATAATGTGTCAGGGTTTCAGTCCACCTGAGACCCGGACATATTACCCGGACCAGGCTGTGGTTCCCCAAGTAACCGAGATAGTCATACACAAATCTGTTGCTGCCGTAGGCGGCTGTTTGGCCTCATTGAAGGATGATGATGTCAGCAAGGGCAATTTGGCCACACCCACTAGCGTGCTCTGAGCGCTACATTACCACTCTCCTTGGGGGACCCAAATAGGTCTGTGTAACGCTAACCCAGTAAACTCCCGGACTTCTACAGGACAGCCACGCAGGGAAAAGCATCCAGCAAGATGCCACATCTGCACGGATAAGAGCACTGTCTCCTATGGCAACAGTCTCCAACAGTTTTCAATACAAGTGTAACAGTTGCTTCAGGTAATTATCAACAATAAAGACATTTGGCATTGCCTGTTAGCTGTATACTCCTCCAGGCAGTGTCTACTCACCAGCCTCCTGGGTATAGATACTGCACCACGGGCCTTGCAGGACTCTTGCTGTGGCACTGGCTCTGGGGAAGAGGAGCAGAGACATCTTCCTTGGAGCTTTTCTCCTGAGTGGGAGCGCTATTTTTTTTTTTACACTGGGCATAGTCATACTGCTTGCAGAAGTCCCCGGCTGATCTTCCAATGGGACCTTTTGGGCGGGCGGCTGGGTTGAGGTAAACTCAGACAAGGAATCTCGTACTACCTTCTTCAGTAATGATGAGACTTGCGCAGTGTCCTGTTCCCTGTCTACTGCAGACTCCTCTAGACAGTCTTTGCACACCAATTTATTGGATGGGGGGACTGCGCCACAGGCCCAGCCTGATTTCTTGCTGGGACGCCTGTATTGCTCTGGAGAAGAGGAGGCACGACGCGCTCTTTTGGAATTTTTTTTTTTTGACCGGGAGCGACGTCTGGAGCTATGCTCCTTTGGAGAACGCCTATCCTCTCTTGTTCTTTAACTCCGAGAGCGTGAGCGTGCGGAGCTGACACATATCAAAGCAAACCGCATTAGAGGGCACTCTTTTAAGGACACCTGAAAACTTACCAACTGATGATCCTCCTACCTTAAGTATTGAGGGTCTTACATAAGTGGTGGCTGACTCATGGTAGTAGAGAATAAGGGACTGCCAGTGGAAAAAGAGAGATAGCTGAAAAGAGAAACAGAAGGATGGAGATTGCCAGTAATCTAACATGAAAGTCTGAAAACTACAACAAAGCAAACAGCTGAAACAAACCACAGAAAAAGAATGTACATTTTTTTTTTTTTAAGTACAGAAAACTTTCCTACCAGCAGATGGCAACACAGAGGGTTGCTGAGACTGGATCCAGGAACAAACTTCATAGTCTGAAGACACAGTCAGGAGGCTGTATATTGCCCATCCCACAGCAGCCCACTGACACTCTTAGGTGATCCTGGGACAGGCAGAACCCGTCCCCAGACTCCTCCTGTTGTTTGTGGGCAAAACGAACCGCTTTGCCCAGAACCAAAATGGCGCCCAGAGCTTCTGTCGGCCAGTGCTCAAGTGCGGACTGGGTGCAGCCCTATGACATCATTGGGAGCACCCTAGGCCGGTAAATACGGCGCTGGGCGGCCGCCCCATGCCTATAGGGAGACCCTGACACCTACTACACGGTGCGGCCCGCTCCTCGCTTACCCGGAACTTACCTAAAGCCAAATAAGAAGGGAGAAGAGCAGGAACTGAAAAAAGTCATAGCCTAACGGACAAGGAAGCCCCTAAAAAAGGAAATGAAGGGCTGGCCCCCCTAAAGCTCCGGAACCAAGTCATGCTGAATGGCAGATTTCGTTCCTAAAGAGGAAACACTGCAGGGCCCCTTCAAGACCACACAACCGAGGGTCTCTCAGGCTTATTAGCACGATGTTAGCAGCCCAAGCACTAAGACTACGCACTGGGAGAGGCTTGAACCCAGCCGGTTACTGCTCAGCGGCAAGGTGGGGGACATAAAATTCCTTACTTCATCATTGGTGCGTGGAGGTATGAGGAAAAAAAGAAGAATGGGGTAACCATGCCTTCATTTATGCTATTCACTGGTCCTGAGGGAGTGGTCAAGAGGCGGAGCTCTATCACTAGTATGCTGCCATGTTGGCGTCAGGAAACAGCTTCTAGGAACTTAGGCTTCATGTACACGGGACATTTTTACAACCTCTCCTGAATGATTTAACTTGACAGATAGTAACCGACGTTTAAAAAGTCAGTTTTGCTGTGTTTACTTGCCGCGTTTGCCTTTAGAAGCATTTAAAAAATAAATAGATAAATGTTTATTTTTTCTTTCAAATAGCCAAAAATGAAAACCACCTGTAAACGAAAGATGGCTAAACGTGAGTTACCGCGTTTACAAGCTGTTACAGGCATTTGGCATTTCAAATGCCTCTGAACATCTGTCCTCAACTGTCTAGAAACTAGTATAAACGATCCTGTGTACTGATAGGATAACATAGAGGAGAATTCAGGGGCAGCTGAAAAAAATGCCCAACTGCTCCTAGATGGCCGTTTACCAGCAGCAGTGTACATGAGGCCTTAAAAAACCACTGTGTGCACTGAGTGCACTGAGCCTAAATAAATAAAAATGAAGATGAGATGAAAAAAATATACAGGCTAGGTAGTCCCTCTGACAGAGAGACAGAGGGAGAGAAACAAAGTTGCAGAGATACTGTAACAAACTCAGGAGCACAGCTAATATTAGAGACAGCCTGGGGGGGGGGGGGGGCACACAGGGAGGGGGATTAGTGAGAGTCTGAGACAACAATTACAGAACTGTCTTTCTCAGCAGATAAAGGCTGGCAGCAGGGAGAGGAGGGAGACCAGCTTTCAGCTGCTGGAGGAAGAGAGCCACAATTGTCATCCATCACTAATCCCCTCCCTGTGCGGGCCCCCTGTGTTCTCGGGCCCCCTACAAGAGGACCGGTGGCCCCCCCTATCAGCGGCCCTGTTCAGGGCTGTGCTGTGTAGAGAGAGCAGGTTTGGGGTGTGCTATGCACAGTGTGCAGGGTTCAGCTCTCTTTCACAGGCTGTCCACATCTCTCCTCCACCCCTCCCCCTGAGGGCAAGGGCCACGTGAAAAATCCTAGCAGGCCAGATTTGGCCCATGGGCCCTGTGTTTGACACATGTGCCTTAATGTATGGATTCATCTGTTACTGACAGAAAAATAGAAGAAGCTGGGTGGAAAATTGTTGGCCAAACTATGCAAGCAGCCATTTAGCTGCAGTAAGTGTTCAGGCATTCTGACAGCCATACATGCCAGCTGTAAAACTACAATAGCTGGCAGGGAAGATTCTTCTATCTATGCTGTTTAGACCACTGAGCTGAACAAGAGAAATCTAAGTGTGTATGGTCAACTTAAAAGTCACTAAAACCACCTAATTTTGCATTTACAATTGGCTTTAATGGATTTCTTCAATGAAATATCCCACTTTTTACTGGAATTTCTCTGAAATTAAAACTTTACATTTTTATATCTCTTTGTAGGACAGTAGGCAGTGTATTGTTTTTGTAATACAGTTTTGCAGCGTTTTTCAGATCAGCGCTTTTTAATGGGTTATGACAACATTTTCTTTTTAAAGTGGTTGTATAACCTTTTTTTATATTTTTACCTACAGGTAAGCCTATAATAAGGCTTTCCTGTAGGTAAAATGAATATCTCCTAAACCTGTATGGTTTAGGAGATATTCACTTTGCATGCAGCCACTGGCGTCAGCGGCGCATGCGGTGTAAAGGTCCGGCCGAAGATCTGGCAGAGGCTGCCAGACCTTGCCGGCATGCGTGGGAGTGACGACATCACGTGTGAAAATATATACTAAATATATACGCTCGCGCTAATGGTGTATCAAACAATAAAAAATAAAAATTCAAAATGCAGCTGCTATACACAAAGTGCTAATCACTTGAAAAACATATCAATATAACTATAGCGCTCGCAAACACAATAAGTGAAAATATGTTGACCAAAAAGGAAACAAAGTCCAAATACAATAAGTGAAAATAAAGTCCAAATAAAGTGACTAAAGGTGCTCCAATCCAAAGTGAAGGAAATGTAAGGTGCTTCAGAAAAATTCAGGTGTGCAACACCCACTCATGTATCCCCACTCACCAGATTAGAACGACCCCCAGCTTTTCAGTCTGGTGGGTCATTTAAAGCTTGGTAAAGAAATCCTGGGATGACAGATATGGTGATAAGTCTTCAGGTCCAGAATTCCTTTATGGAGTTTCTCAGCCAGAAACAACCGGTACCCAGAAGTAAAAACAGAAGGGAACTGATAGTGAAGTACCATTAAAAAAGGTTTTATTGTAAAAGGGAGTGAGTACTTACAACACGTGAGATAAAACAACCCTCAAACATGGAGCTGTGGGTGTAAAAACGCCGTTCCTGGCGTGCGTTCCATGGGACCGAAAGTGACATCAGTAATACCGGAAATAGCATCAACGTTTCGCCCTCCCACAGGGTGTCATCAAGGACCCATTTTCCGGCTAGCTGAGCCATCTTAAATGGGGGGCGGAGGAGAAAGGCCCCTCCAAGGGACCAATCAAATTTGGCATAGCGGCCATTTTGTTGGTGGGACAAAAGAGTCGCTCCTAGGGATAGAAAACAACCCATAGGAGAGACAAAAACTCCATTTTGTTGGTTTGATAAATCAAACAAATACTTCCAGAGAATCAATAGACATCAATTCAGGCTAGATAGTGGAACAATAATCAGAAAACCTTTATACAGACTTCAAAGCATTAAAAATTAGGGAAAAGGAGAAAAGGGGAATAGGAATAAAAAAAGTGACGACATCGCGGCTTCGGCCAGTCACAGCGCTGGAGCTGCGAACCCAGAAGACATGCCAAGGGGAAATGTCAGCTCCCTCGGCGGTGACCGGGATCAGCTTCCGACGCCTCGTTCTAAGGTATTTCATAATAGGCTAGTATGCGGTGCATACTAGCTCATTATGCCTTTTGCCTTACATGTTTTTTAAAAAAATTATTTTGTTATTTTTTTATTTTAATTTGTTAACAATTTTTATGTATCTTCATTGCTCTGTGCTGTCAAATTGCTTTTTTTCATCTTCATAAGAAGCAGGAATATGAGAACGGTTATATCAATGAGTGGCCATTGAAAATTTCAGCAAGGGCAGAAAGAATTGTATTTCCAGAAATAATGCATTGCTGAGTCAGATATGGGGTGATATCTCCAAATTGGGGCAATCGTATACCTTAAGAAGGAAATCTCCAGGGACTCAGCATAGTCTAGTATTATTTTGATATATGAACTGTCTTCAGATTCAAGAATGCTGGGACAGGGACATTTTTGAAGGTTTTGTACTGAGCTTATCTTGGGGGGGGGGTGTTGTTGTTTTCAAGGCAGTGTACTGAATTAGGGGTTGGGGTCATATAGATTTTGCAGGTACAAAAATATTTTTGAGTGCACAGGGATGCTGAATGACAAAATGCATGTGTGAAATTTCACTGTTCAGCCAACAAGCATGCTTTTTTCTCTAGTAAAAATTAAACAGTAAAACCTTGCATTGCGAGTATAATTAGTTCCAGAAACATGCTTGTAATCCAAAGCACTCTTAAATCAAAGCAAATTTTCCCATAAGAAATAATGGAAACTCAATTAATTTGTTCCACAACCATTTATTCATAAGTCCTTCAGTTTATAGTCCATATAAAAAAGATCATAGCAATGTGATAGGTTGAGTAACCATAAAATGTCCATCCACAAATGGCGGCCTCCACAAGGGGATTAGAAACAAAATCCAGCAGGAGCTACAGAGTTTAAAAGAGAAGAGAGGTGCCTCTAAGTGTAACAATATGGTTACATTTAATGAAGGCACAACAGAATCTCAAATGGTTGATGATTATAAGAGGCACATCTAAGTGTGCAGGCATCCGGGGTAAAGCTGTCCACTTAGACCATCCGCTGTCAGTCTGCAATCGTGACCGGGAAAACTACCCTGCAGTAGAGCGATCTGAATGCAAGGCTTGAACCGCTCGTGGAATGCAGCGTGGAAGGGATGACGTTGATGGCGGTGAGGAGGATGGTCTATGTGGACAGCTTTACCCCGGATGCCTGCATACTTAGATGTGCCTCTTTTAATCATCAACCATGTGAGCTGTTAAATGTTGTACCTTCATTAAATGTAACCATATTGCTACACATAGAGGTGCCTCGCTTCTCTTTTATACACAGTTGTGACATGACGCTACTTGTATATCAAGACATCGCTTGCATATCAAGTCAAAACGTATTTAAAAATTTTGTTTGTCTTGCAAAACGCTCTTAAACCAAGTTACTCTCAAACCAAGGTTTTACTGTATTAGCAACTGTTTGCCAATTCCTTAAATAGGTCATTCAGAAAAGTGACAATAAAGTAATGATTAAAGTGTGTACAATGTAAATCGATATGCTGTTTTACAGTGGCAATAACCATAATAAGTAGGTGGAGTTGCTGTGATTTCTACTGATACAAGAAACAAAGAAATGCTAACAAATGTCTGCCACTTCTAAGAGCAGTGTTATCTTTTGAAGTGGGTAATTGTTATCTCTCTTCTGTATTCTTTGGACAAGTGCAGTCACTATTTTGCAAAAATAAAAGGCTACGAAAATGGAAAAGGGAATGAGTCTAAAGCCCTCTACACATTTTTTTTTGTGTAACCCAGCAGGTTGTTAGACCGACTTCTGTTGGACAGACTTCTATGTATGCTGACCAAAAGCAGAAACCGGCCAACATTCGTACAATATTAGGAGATGAAACAATCAGCGCCACAAGTAAAAAATATTGTGATGGGGGGGGCAGGAGGCGGAGCCTAGCAGAGCAGACATGCATTGTTAGAGCTCCACACCGCTGAGGAGAGAAGAGAAGGACAAAGCGGAGCCTGCAGGCTCAAAAGGTATCCATTTGAACCTTTTTGCCCCAGGGAACAAACTGTGAAAGTTTGGGCAGGAAATATGGTACTGGGAGGAAACCGTGGCAGAAATAAAAATCACCTCACAAAGAGCTCACAGGCACTCACTGCAGCTGAAGCAGCTCCAGTCACCTCACAATATACAGCATCAGGGCGCTCTCACAGACAGAAAATGTCACAGCAAACTCTCCATTTGAGTCAGATACAGAACAAATCCTCTCACAAACTTCTCCACAAGCCTCCTCAGTATCCCCAGTAATATTATTACAATTTGAAAAGATGCTTCATAAGGCTTTAAAACAAACCTCAGACCAAATAACAAAAAGCCTAACCAAAGAAATAAGAGAGCTGGGAAACCGCACCGCAGCCTTAGAAATAAAAATGGATGAAATTGAAATTACAACCCAAGAAAATATAACAGAATTGGAACAATTAAAAAAAGAGAATTTAATACTTCAAACTAAGCTCGAAGATTACGAAAATAGAGCCAGACGTTCAAACTTGCGCATAAGGGGAATACCTGAAACTGTGACAGACCTGCAATCTACTATTACTGCTCTATTACAAGAACTAAAGCCAGATATCCCTATTGAACGTTTAGAACTGGACAGAGTACACAGAGCCCTCACAGCCAAAAAGAAAGATGGACCCCCACGTGATATAATCACAAAATGTCATTATTACAGAACGAAAGAACAAATACTAATTGCTGCAAGAGAAAAAAAGGAACTTAATTTTCAAGGACACAATTATCAAATTTTTGCTGACCTATCCCAACTTACTATTACTAAAAGACGATCCATGAAACCCCAACTAATGGAACTGCAACGCCACAACATTATGTATCAATGGGGCTTCCCCTTTTCAGTCAGATTTAACTACCAAGGTACAATTTACAGAAGCAGATCAGCAGATGAACTACAACAAACCCTTTTAAAATTAAATCTGACAGAACCCACAAGCAGCAACACTCCCACACGCAGAAGAATGGCGTCATCTTCACCTTCAGGCAGCACCCAGAAAATTTCAGAACAAAATGGGAATCATCATTCTCACAAAAGAGGCCGTTATGCCACATCATCCATGGACCAAGAAGATTCAATGGACTGACATCCTAATTCCTGATATCTCTTCATTTATTATACTAAGAGATGGTTCTCTATAAAAAACCTATATTTATAACTGAATGTAACTGCATTCTGATAGTCCCACACTGTGTGGGATCATGTTACATTCCAGTTATATTTCTTATTACTTCTGATTCATATAGCCTTAGAATATATAAGTGAAATAAGGAAATTCTTGTTCAGTTATATATTATCAGGTAATAACAATAGATTTATTACTTTTTAGGACAAATATGTTCAATAATCCAGAAGTAATGGAAGCTTTTTCTTTCTTTTCTTAAAACAAATATATTATTACCTAACTAGTTCATAGAATTATGTTTTTGTTTATTCTAATCTGAAGCAATACAACCTCAATTTTATGAGTTAACATATCTAAACAGTTACATATGAATAAAATATGTAATTGTTTACTCTAAAAGGGTTAAAATCCCAAAATAATTCAAACTATCTTCATCAATACCAAAGTTATTAACAGTACCTTTCTAACTGAATTATTTAGCCTAGGGCAAGACTAACCATATACAACCACCCTGGAATAAATAATTTCAACAAAAACTATATTCTGCACTCCAATTAATGAAACATCATTTTGATGTCTTTTGACATAGCACTTCTCTCCTGTAAGCGGAAGATCCGTGTACCCCCATTAGCCCTCCTCATTCTCCCAACCATATTATGTGGGAGTGTGACGAAGGCACTTATTCCCCTGAGAGAGATATTTATTCTCTTTCACGGGTAAATTGTGATTACTTGCAAAAAATAATTTATACAATGTATCATCTAATCTCATATGTTTTTTGTTTACTCTTTACTCCAGAATTCACTGGTTTCTTTTCTATCTATTCATCTCTTCAGTCCACACAGGTTGATCTGCGCAGTCAGCTCTGCATAACAAAAAGTAAGTCAAAACTATTTGATCTGTTGCCATGGCACCACTGAATATACTTTCCCTGAATGTTCAGGGAATAAATGTCCCTCAAAAAAGGACCAAAGCCTTCCGTACTTTCCATAACAAGAAGGCTCACATAGTATGCCTCCAAGAAACACACTTCACCAAAGATTCTACTCCAAAATATATTTCTCCTTTTTATCAACAAATTTACACGGCTTCTGCCTGTACCAAGCAAAGGGGAACTCTAATTGCATTTCACCGATCCACACCATTCACCTTATCATCAGAAATTAAAGACCCAGAAGGTAGATACCTGATACTCATGGGTTATATAATGGATACAGCAATCACGGTGATTTCCTACTACGCTCCTAACAAACAACCTACACCATTCCTCTCACATATATTACAAGTGATTAATACACACAAAATAGGAACAGTGATAATGTGTGGGGATTCGAACCAGGTCCTCCTCCCATTTCTAGATAAATCACCTTTTACACCATCCAAAATAACCTCTAGATTACCTTTTTCTCAACTTCTTTCCAAATACAATCTGGTAGATTCATGGAGAGAAAGTAACCCAATGAAAAAGAAATTCACTTATTTCTCGCACCCTCATCAAACCTTCACCAGAATAGATCATATTTTTCTAACAATAGGAATGATACCAGAAATTATTGCATCAGATATAATTCCGATTCCGTGGTCTGACCATAATGCAGTATACACTACTATAGCCTCAGCCATACCAAAAGCGCATGACCCAACGTGGTACTTACCGGACATAATGCTCAAACACCCACTACATCAGATGGCCATTGAACAAGCTTTAAAGGAATACATATCAATTAATAACACAATAGACATCTCCCCAATAACACTGTGGGAAGCTCATAAGCCTGTCTTGCGTGGTACAATACAAAGACAAATGGCACTATTTAAACGGGAACGCAAAAATCTAGCAAAAAAACTAGAACTCAATTTTAATGCAGCCTACATATCATTTCAAGATAATCCATCTCAGAGTACAAAATCTCATCTGGAAAAATCTAGATTGGAATACGATCTATTTCTCACTGAGTCAGTTGATAAATCCCTCAAACGCTCCAAACACAATTTCTACATGAATACAAACAAACCAGGTACATATTTGGCTCGGGCATTAAATTCAACTAACAAATCTTTCAAACCAATACGTTTGAAATTATCAAAAAATGTTTACACTTGTAATCCAGTTAAAATAGTCCATAAATTTCACTCACATCTCGCAACTTTATACAAGACAAACAATGAATTTAATCCTACAGAAGCTGAATCCTTCTTCTCAAAAATAACCTTACCTGAGTTATCTCAGAATCAAAAAAGCAGTTTGGATGAGCCTATAACTATAGATGAAGTTGCTAACGCCATAAAAGACCTAAAACTTAACAAAAGACCAGGCCCAGACGGCTACTCGGCTTTATACTATAAAACATTCTCAGAAATACTCTCTCCCATTCTCACTGAAACTTTTAACAAACTTCTAGATGGACATTCTTTTCAGCAAGAAACACTAATGGCAATTGTTTGTATGATCCCAAAACCCCTTTCTGATGATACTTCCTGTGTGAATTATCGGCCTATCTCTCTGTTAAACCTCGATATTAAATTATTAGCAAAAATAATAGCAAAACGCCTCAATAGCATTATAGGAAAATTAATACATAGAGATCAAGTAGGCTTCATGCCAAATAGACAGGCAGGCGATAATATACGCAGGGCAGTGTTATTGGCACATATTGCTAAAAAACGGAAAATCCCTTTATGTTTTCTATCTCTCGATATTAAGAGGGCATTTGACACAGTATCCTGGCAATATATGCAATATTCATTACAAAAATGGGGTTTTGGACCCCACTTTTTAACATGGGTCAAAGCATTATATAATAAACCCAAAGCCTATATAAAATATGCTGGATACAAATCTGAAGCCTTTAATATCGAAAGAGGTACCCGACAGGGTTGCCCATTATCTCCCTTATTATTTGCCCTTATACTCGAACCCATGGCCCAATACATCAGAACAAACCAAACTATAACTGGCATTGAAGTAGGAGGTATTACACACAAATTATGTATATTTGCAGACGATATATTACTTTTTCTATCATCACCACAGGTCTCTGGTCCTAACTTAATACCAGCTCTTGATGGATTTGCAGCCCTATCCGGCCTTATGATTAATCCTAAGAAATGCCTAGTGCTTAATATTTCACTCACAAACATGGAATTGATCCCGGCTAGGGCTGCACTCCCATTCACATGGGCAGAAAAATCAATCCCATATCTTGGAATTCATTTAACAGCATCTCATTCTGACTTATTCTCAACCAATTATCCTCCTGTATTAAGACAGATCACAAATCTAATAAAACAATGGTCGCAACTTCCTTTATCCTGGATAGGGAAGATTAATGCAATCAAAATGACTATTCTACCCAAATTGCTTTATCTATTCAGAGTCCTCCCTATTCCAATTCCTTCCTATTTTTTGAGAATAGTACAAAAAAGAGCAACTTCGTTTATATGGGGCTCTTCTAAACCACGTATACCTATACACACACTACATCTTCCCAAAAATAAAGGAGGTCTGGGATACCCTAATTTTACTAACTACTACAGAGCAGCACATTTGGCCAGTCTGTCCAAATACCATGCAAAACAGGAAATCCCATTATGGGTATTTATAGAGGCTTCAGAAAATGACCCTCTATTAATATCAAATTTATTATGGCTTGATCCTAAAGACCGCTTTAAAACTCATAATCCTCTCCTTTCTTTTATCAGAAATCCCTCTATTAATATCAAATTTATTATGGCTTGATCCTAAAGACCGCTTTAAAACTCATAATCCTCTCCTTTCTTTTATCAGAAATCCGGCCTTTTATCCGGCATGGATCTACCCAAATTCTTTTAAAGCTTGGACAACATCAGGCATTCAGACACTAAGTGACTTCATAGCATCTAAATCATTCCTTTCATTCCCATCGCTTAGAGAAAAATACGATCTACCAAACTCTGAGATATTTAGATATCTCCAAATCAAAAATTTCTATACACCATTCCTAAAGGGGGATACACCATTATCCCAATTATCCATTTTTGAATCAATCTGTACAAAAGATCCATTTGCTAAAGGTACAATCTCATCACTTTATAATCAATTATATGGAGTAGCAAATCTTAATAGACCCTCTTACGTTCAGAGGTGGGAGGAGGACCTGGGACGAACTTTAGAAGACACGGACTGGTCTAATATATGGCTCACATCTAAGTCATCTTCACCCAACATCTTAGCACTGGAGACAAATTATAAAGTCCTAACTCGCTGGTACCTTGTACCTGCTAGAGTGGCAAAATATTCACCTAATACCTCAACTCTTTGTTTTCGAGGATGCCCAGAAATAGGCACATATTTACACATATGGTGGACGTGCCCAGTAATCCAAACCTTCTGGAAGGAAGTCTTCGTGATTGCATCTAAAATATTTAAAAAAATAATACAACCAGATCCATATTTAATTTTACTTAATCTAAAACCGGAATGGTTAACACTCTCTCAATTCAAACTTATGATCCAACTAATAACGGCTGCAAAACAAACAGTGGCCAAGGCATGGAAATCTCCTACACTGGTACTAGCAGAAACAATTCACAGAATGAATAATACAATGTGCCATGCTAAGATGGTAGCCATCGATCAAAATCAAATTCCAAAATTTGAAAAACTTTGGCATCCTTGGATAAAACAACAGTTCCTGTCAAATTTCAATGACTCTGTCCTGTTGCCATGGTAACAGATTAAATGACTTACAGAGACACCCATTCTAAGGCTTCAAAGAGAACTAAAAAGAATAATAAACTGACGAGCGGGACAACCTTGTGGACCATACCTCTACCTTTCAACCCTTTTTCTTCTTTCTCTTTCCTTTTCTCCACCTTACGATTAAAGCTCATTATCAGAATTTATTTGACCTATATACACTCTACTTGTAAACAATATGTATAGTAGGTATAAATCATTTAAATACCTACAAAAGTAACTAAGGAAATGATATATATCTTTAATTTAGGTTTACGTGAACCCAATGTTTAATATTTGAAATTTCATGATATTTACCTATATAAACCCTACTGTAAAACAATGAGCTTACTTTATAGATCCTTGTAAACTTACTTTATGTATCTTTATGTATCTTTATAACATTGTATACTCAATAAACTTCTTTTGACAAGGAAAAAAAAATATTGTGATGTTTAAATAAGATAACCTAATAATAAACATGCACAGCTGCTAAACATTCCAAGTGATACACCACACTAATTTCAAAATAGATAGTAAATAAATAAATGTAGCGCTATGTGTAAAAATATATATAAATATAAAGTGCAAATCTCTGAAATAAATAAATCCTACATGTAAATGAACAGCCCATAAAATGAAAAAATGAAGAAATAAAACATAAAAAAATCTTCTTGTGATCAGTGTATCCACACAATTCCACCACAGTGATTGTTCGTCCTCAAAAGGAGTGCACACCACCACCAGTAAAAATGCGCACTCACCTCCCAGATGAGTCAAAACTCATATGCGGATTTCCCCACAAGCTCTTTGCTCTCACTTCCTCTTCCCAATCAATGGTGGGTAATCCAGATGGCTCTTTTCTTAATCGTAACTCAGCTCATTAACATCCAAAGAAACTAATCACCTCCCAGCTTGACTCAAGATTCCATGAGTTCAGGACATGTAAATAATAAGTATAGAGACCATAGTGTTCTCCGTATACAAATTTATTCAAAGCCCCCAAACAGACAAGTTGCACTTACAAGATAAAAACTTTGTGTGGCACTGTGTATGTGGACAGGGCGGTGGTACTCTGGAGGTTTATATGTCATTTTAAAAGTTTTTATCTTGTAAGTGCAACTTGTCTGTTTGGGGGCTTTGAATAAATTTGTATACGGAGAACACTATGGTCTCTAACTCTCTATACTTATTATTTACATGTCCTTAACTCATGAAAGCTTGAGCCAAGCTGGGAGGTGATTTGTTTCGTACAGTGTGTACCCAGCTTAAAGATTACACATAACAAAAAAAATTTTAAAAACTCCTGGGACCTAGAGAGGCTGTTGTTCCAGGAAAATGACAAGAAAGAGCAATTTATAAAAGTGGACCTCCTGACCTATGTTCGAACTATCATCAGCCTTTGAAGATCTTGGGAGATGACACATCTTTGCCCTTCTTTATACTTCTTTTCTTAATTCACTTTTCTTCTATTCCCTTTCCTATGCTTTGATACTAAATTCTACTTTTCAAATATTTCCATATACTCAATATGTGAATACATTAGCAAGAATAAAATCAAACATTTAACCTTAAATTAAAAATATCAAGCTATACAGTGGTAAGAAAAAGTATGTGAACCCCTTGGAATTAACAGATTTTCTGCAGTGTGTGAGCCTTGACGTGTGATGGCATCGCATGTGCGCATGTGCATTGTGTCATCATCCTGCCAAATTGGACATGGCTGGTAGCCATCCTGTACATGTGGTGGCAATTTATTGGTGTACAAGTGGCACCCTTTACATGCCAAACAATTGGAAGATGTCCAGCAGTGCCATCAGCACAGAACTGTCAGAAACCAGTAGGAACTAGGTACACTCATCTACTGTCCAGAAAAGTATGGACAAAAGTGGTCTTCATGGAAGAATTGTGGCCAAACAGCCATAACGCAAGAAAGGGAAACGCCATCTAAGTGCAGCGAGTAAAATGATTTAGTCCAACAACAGTAATAAAAACGTACAAAAATTGAGAGATAATCACGTTCCTCATAAAACAGAAAGGAGCCATGTTCTTCCCGTCCTGCAGGACCCGCCAGTAGCGATGGAACGGCTGTGTACACAGAACCAGGAATGCTGGATTCTCATCCAGTAAAATGAAAATGAAGTGTCTCAAGCTGGCTTCGAGCGCACATGTGACGTCAGCTGCGGGGAAGGACCAGTGCTTGAAGGAAACAGGCCACGCTCTCGGAGCTAGCTGCTTCTTCTACAGGCCTATGTATTGTCTGGAGTGTATAATTTATACCCACAAGAAGGAGGGGGGGCTGGAAGCTGGAGAACCACAGGGCCCAGCCAAACATTAAACACAAACAACTATACATATCTCATGGATAACACAAAGATTACTATATTATACAATGTACAAAACCAAAGAAAATTCCCAGCTCAACTCGCCAACCAGTCTTGTCAGATGGTTTTGTTTTGTATGTGTTGCCCTTCATGTGCCCCTTTCTGTGAAAGCCAGTTATACTTGGGGGAGGGGCCATTTGTTTGTACTGATGTTATACTGGTGAGGGGACACACTGGACACCTTTGCTGCCATTGTTCTGTGTGCTGGATGTCCAGTGTTCCCTGTGCCTTTAATGAGGGGTGGGCTACCTCTGGCTCACCTGCCCTCTATCTATCCATTAGAATGCATGTGTTTCCACTGTGGAGGCTCTCATAAATTTACAAGAGTTAGGACTTCAGAAATATCTGGGCGCCTTGGAGCGGCTTTGCAGCTTATGCATGAATTTGCAAATGTGTGCTAACTAAACCCCTGTTTTTAACACAAACTGTTAGACAGAATCATTTGGTTGGTAGCGGACTGGTTGGCGAGTTGTGCTGGGAATTTTCTTTGGTTTTGTTTTGTATGTGTTGCCATTAATAGGTGGGGGCTGGGGCAATTTGTTTGGTATTCAATGTACAGATTCTATTACAAAGAATATAAATATAGATAATATAAATTTAAAAAATTGCAATACTTATGGGGGTGTCTTACTCGAAAGACCATAGGGGTCCAGCTGTCATGTTTTAAAAAGGCCATAAGGGTCCCCTGTAACAATATATAATAGAAACATTATATATATATTTTTTAATTATGATAAAAATTAATACTTGTATATAATATATAAAATAAATATATATATGAAAAGAAGAAATATGCATATGTACATTTTGGGTTTTTCACCTTATAATGAAGTTATTTATTACTCTCCACCTTCCTAGATTCCGGAAGGGGGACGGGAGAAACTAATATACTCATTTGATAAGGTCACATAAGAGAAAAGATATTGCAGTAAAAAAATGATTTAGGCATTGACTCAATAACTCAATTGACTCAATAACTCAATAACCCACACAGTAAGTCCTGAAGATGATTTATGATGGTACTTAAGAAAATGCCTTGGGGAGCTGTGCTTATCGTCCCCATTCTCAACAAAACGCCCATGTTCCCCAAATCTTTAGCGTAGTGTCCTGATTATTCTCCCCACATAGAGAAGACCTCTTCTCGAGTAGAAGAGAGAGTTTTAATTCTACTGAGGCCACCTTGCTTTGATGTTTTTTACGCTTCTTGATAGGACATTTTTGGTTTAGGGGTTATTGATGGTTGCAGGAAAGGATCCTCAAGAAGAATGGAACAATGTTTGTTAAATATTTGCTCCTTCTTTTGCCAGCAAGAGATGTTCTGGATCTACACACTAGGGACCCTGACTGTGGGTGGTTTAAAGTGACACTAAAGGTTTGTTTTAAAAAAACAAAAAAAAAAACAAACATATCATACTTACCTCCACTGTGCAGCTGGTTTTGCACAGAGTGGCTCCCAACCTTGTCTTCTAGGGTCCCTTGGCGGCTCTCGCGGCTCCTCCCGGGGGGGTTACCTTGCGGGCACGCTCCCGAGTCCAGCATTCGGCATCCATAGAGGCCGAATGCAGGACTTGGCCCCGCCCCCGACGTCATTGGATTTGATTGACAGCAGCGGGAGCCAATGGCTGCGCTGCTATCAATCTATCCAATCAGGAGCCGAGAACCCCGGGCAGAGAGGGGGGGTGGTCACTGACAGGTGTTTTTTCACCTTAATGCATAGAATGCATTAAGGTGAAAAAACACGAACCTTTACAACCCCTTTAAATTAGGAAATTGTGGTGCACACTGTATTATAAAAAAAAAACAGTGGCTTGTGGGCAATACCTTTTCTCTTTTGTGGTCTCATCAAAGAAGTTTCAAATTAGTACATTAGTTCAGTTTTCCTTTTTCTTTTATTTCTCATTCTCCTTCCCCCCTTTGAGATTGTAGTAGAGTGGAGAATAAATAAATAACTTCTTTATAAGGTAAAAAAACAAATATGTACAGTGGGGCAAAAAAGTAGTCAGCCACCAATTGTGCAAGTTCTCCCACTTAAAAAGATGAGAGAGGCCTGTGCATGCATTAAGGTAAAAAAACACCTGGCAGTGACCTGGCACTGAAGGTGGGGCTGAGGCCCAACAAGTTAATCAAAAAGGTCGTCAAGGATTCACTGGTGGAACTAATGGTGTCAATGCCTTCTCAACAAACTGCACCAAACCTACAACAAGAGACCTCGGATGTAGTTCTCCCAGGGCCCTCTGGCAGTGATCCTTTGGTGTTTGGACCAGCCCTCCCTCCTCTGCTGCAGGAGACAGGGATATGTCTGGAGATTCTTCAGATGAGGAGGAGCCATCAGGGTTTAGCTTCTCTTTGTTTCAGCCATATGTCTCAGTGGTTAAGCAGGTGATAGGCTGGGAAGAGGTAGAAGAACCTCCTAAAAAAATCAAGAAGCTATTTTCCTTTTCTAAAGAAGCGGGCTTTCCTTTTCTCACCTGATGGATGAGGTGAGAGACCTCATAGAGGATGAGTGGAAGAAAACAGAAAAGCATTTTTACCTAAATTGCTTAAACAAGCTTTACCCATTTACCCATTGCTTAAACAAGCTTTACCATTAGCAGAATCGGACTCTGCGCTATTAGACACTTCGCCAGTGGTTGACGCAGGGTTGGTCCGCCTGGCCAAAAATATCACATTGCCAATGTAAGACTCTGCATCTTTTAAAAACCCATTGGATAAGCGCATCGATTCTGATCTGAAGAAGGCCTACCAATCGGCCGGGGGTGCCTGCAGGCCAGCAATTGCATTAACTTCAGTCTCAAACGCTATTAGGGTTTGGACTGGTAACATAGAGATGGTCATCCAACAAGATGTGCCGAAGGAGGGTGTAATAAAGGCTCTTGACTCTTGAGGTACTCAAGTTATCAGCTGATCTTGTCGGAGAAGCAGCAATCGATTCTATAAAATGTTTGGCCAGGGCTATGCTCCCTATGGTAATGGCAAAGCGGGCCTTTTGGATAAAGCCATGGGCTGCAGACGCAGCTTTAAAGCAGAACTGGTGTAAAATCCCCTTTGATGGGAAGGCCTTGTTTGGGGACAAACTCGAAAAGGCGATATCCCGGGTGACAGGAGGAAAGTTGGGGTTATTTCCCCAGGACAGAAGGATGAGACGATCAAGAATATTTTCTTTCAAATTTCAATCTTCAAGAAGTAGAAATTTCTCACAGTTCCATCAAAACAGGGTTCAGAGAAACTGGAAAAGCACTCAGGCCACTTTCCTGAAATCAAATAAGCAAAAGAGCCTTCCCAATCCCCAGGACATTACAAAATCTTTTTGATGCAAGGCCATCTCAAGCGATTCAGGTTCAGGGCCAGATTAAAACACTTTTCAAAGGTTTGGTCCAACCGTTGCAGGGATCCTTGGGTGATCTCCACCGTCTGTTTCTGACATTTTTGGAGTTTCTGAGACAGTGGAGGAAGTAGTCACTGAATCAATGGATATATCTCACCAGCCTCATGAAAAGGAGTCTTCTGTGGTGGAAAAAGTAGGAGATGATCTCGAAACCACAGCGGCTGCAGTGCCTCTCTTAGGCCATACTTACTACAGGTGCAAGCACAAGAGGCTGTGGAGCGCACTGCAATCTCTTGGTTGCTCATCAGAAGTGTTTTTGACTCTATTGAAAGCCAGGAAGCCTTCCACAAATTGTGTATACACTAGAGTCTGGGAAAAGTTCACAATGTTTGCAGCTGGCAAGGGCACTGATCCTGCTTTTCCTTCTTCCTCGCTTCTCTTGGATTTTTTGCAAGCTGGCCTAAACCTCGGCCTTGGATTGAGTTCCCTAAAGGTCCAAATCTCAGCAGCTACAAACAAGAGATGGTCAGAGGATATGCTTATAATTAAATTCTTCAAAGCAGTTAAGAAGATTCGGCCTCTTCTCAATGGAACCTGACTCTCAAAACGGCATTCTTGATTGCAGTTACTTCAGGTAGAAGGGCCTCAGAACTTCAAACCTTGGGAGCAGAAAATTAGCATATTTCCTTCTTCCCGGATCGGGTAGAGCTTCGAACAGGTCAAGGTTTTGTCCCAAAGGTTTCTTCAGTCTTCTCTCTGAGCCATGGGTGCTGCCTACCTTTTCAGATCTGGAATCTGGGTCTACACAAATTGGACATCTCCAAGGTGTTAAGGTGTTACCTGCAAGCTACAGCCTCTTTCAAGTAATTCAAACAGACTATTCGTGCTTCCTTGGGGAATAAATAAAAGAAGAGAGGCGGCCTCAAGAACTTTTGCCTCATGGATTTGTAAACTAATCTACAGAGCATACAGGGCTAAAGGGATGGTTCCTGTGGTGGTCAAGGCGCATTCAACCAGGGCAGTCTCCTCATCCTGGGCAGCAAGGGCAAATGTGTCGCTAGAAACAATTTGCAGAGCGGCTACTTGGTCTTTCCCGAACACGTTCATGCGACACTATAGGGTTGATCCAGGAGCACTCACTTCGGTGGAGTTCGGGAGAAGGGCAATTGAATCGGCTTTTGCATTTCCATAATAAACTCTTTGAGAGCATTCCCACCCTGTTTTCAGCTAGTTATTTATCACAGGTATGCTGCCATGGAGGCACCAGGAAAATGGAAAATTGTATCATACTTACCGTAATTTTCCTTTCCTGGTGCCTATCCATGGCAGCATACCTGTGATAAGCTCCACCCCAGACTCCTCCCCTCAGGATAGTGAATATTATAAAAAGAAAGACAACACCCCCCTACACCATTCTCCGTAACATCGAATACCGAGGGAGGGCATGTATGCTGCCATGGATAGGCACCAGACACCCTCCCTCGGTATTCAATGTTACAGAGCATGGTGTAGGGGGGTGTTGTCTTTCTTTTTATATTATTCACTATCCTGAGGGGAAGAGTCTGGGGCGGAGCTTATCACAGGTATGCTGCCATGGATAGGCACCAGGAAAGGAAAATTGACGTAAAGTATGATACAATTTTCCGTTTTTTTTCCCTTTTGGACAGGGTGGAGAGGGATCGAAACACCTGTCAGGTTTTTATTGCTGCCTGTTTACCATTATCATTGAGCCTAGGTTCACATATATGCGATGTGGGAACCAGCGTGATTCCAGTGCCGGTTCACGCATCGCATCTCACCCGCAGGCAGTTCACTCTGCCCTCTGCGAACCACTGCGGGCGTCAATACATTGTTAATAATACCCCAAATCAGTTCACAGATCGCAGTGCAAACTGTGAACTCGCACAGGAATCAGATCGCATGGGTGACAGGGGCTTCCTCCTCCTCTCCCTGTCGCCGGGCCAGTAGGAGAGAGGAGTGGGGCCTCGCGCTTGTGCAGTAGGGTTCCCGGCATGAAGCCGTAAGGCTACACTGCCAGGTTTTTTTACCCATAACGGCGGCGGCAGCACCCAACAGCTGATAAAAACATCAGCTGCGGTGCCGACATCGCTGGACTCCAGGACAGGTAAGTGTCCTATTATTAAAAGCCAGCAGCAGCAGTATGTATAGCTGCTGGCTTTTAATTTTTTTTTTTTTTGGGGCGGACCTCCGCTTTAAAGTGGTTCTAAAGGCTAGACATTTTTAGATTAATGCATTCCCCACATTAAGGTAAAAATTTCCCACTAGCTGTATTGCCTCCTCACCATCCTTTAGATTTACCTTTAGTCCTCTCTCAATCCAGCACTGTGCCCATCTGCAGTGGTGCTTGTCTGTATTCCTCTCTTCACAGGCTGCAGTGATAGCAGTGGGATCCATTGGCTGCTGTCAATCAAATCTTGTGAGGAGGGAGCGGGGGTGTGGCCAAATCGTGCTGAATGTATCTATGGACACACACAGCCTGACTAGGGAGCAAGCCCAGAGGTGTGCCACCATAAGCTTCCTATGGTGGCACACCGAGAGGAGGAGGAGCCAAAAGCACTGGGAGGGGGGCCCCAGAAGAGGAAATTTAGGGCTGCTCTGTGTAATACTATTAAACAGAGCAGGTAAATATAACATGTTTGTTATTTTAATAAAAAATAATATATCCCTTACCACTGCTTTAATGCAGGCATATTGTGGATCATAGCCATTATGGCTCACATGGATTGCTGTCTCTGCCTTTCTGACTCTTCATTGTGCTCAGAAATAATTCATACTATGAGAATCTCAAAAGTTCAACCCTAGTTTTCCATAAAACACTACCTTAGCGCTGGTTCACACTAGTGTGGCTTTGAAATTGCGTTAGTTCAGCACGATATCAAAGTTGCCGATCAGTGCGATTTAATGTGTGGCTTGCTGATATCTGTGTGACTTTATTTACACAGATGTCAATGCAAGTCACACATGAAATAACACTGAAATAGTGCAGGAACCTTTTTTAAAGTCGCTGCATTCTAACGGTTCCATTGCCGTTAATGGGGTGCGACTTGTCTTGCGATTTTGACCTGTCAAATTGCATAACATATCACACATGTTGTGAACCAGAGCTTATTTGTAGTTCAATGATCCATAAAACAGCAAGTCAGACAGGTGAATGACCTAATCCTGCAATCTTTTGACATGCCAGCTGTATGCATTATCAAGGATGTGGCCCAATCCGGTGTGATATTATGGATCATGGATCATGGAAATACAAATAAAACTGTTTTATGGACAGTTAGTGTAAGACTTTTGTGATTTCCCTGGTGGAGAATATACTTCTTTTTTGGTATGTGCAGTCCATTCTCAAATATGAAACTGGTCAGCATAATGAAAAACAAATATGTAGCAGGTAACATGCAGGAAACAGACAATACAGAATAGGAGAATGGATGGGGAAAGTATTGATCAGGCAAATTACATTTATTTTTGAGAGTATGAAAGTGTATGATACCTAAGCATTTTATATTTGTGATATGTGTGTAGCACCCTCTACCTAGTGTAGGTGCTAGAGTGAGATTTTATTGTAGTGCAGGTAAATTTAAGAAGGCCTAGCCAAAAGCTAGGCCTGTTTGTTGAGCTGGGAGAGGCTTATGCCTCGTACACGCGATCGGACTTTCCGACAACAAAACCGTGCAATTTTGTCGGAAGGGTGTTGGCTCAAACTTGTCTTGCATACTGAAGAATATTATTAATATCTAATATTCTTGTATCTCAGAGGTGCTTCTAGATGAATAGCATTGATAGTCAAAACTGACTTAAAACAAAGTGTGAGTTTATTGTCACACAATTGGCATCATAAATACAATGTAAAAAATATGATAGTTCAGTTCAGTGTGGGTAAAAATATATGAAATAGAATAAAAAGTTATAAAGCTGTAATAAGCTTATGAAAGCACGTGTGCTTCATGGATGTTGTCTCCATGCTGTCTTGTGTGTCGTTCAAGAAGAAACAGGAAATGACGTTCTCAGTCTTCTGGCAGAATTGACAGCTGTCCCAACTTATCAAAGTGTCTTGCGAACATGTCAGTGTCATCTATCCTAGTTGCTGTATGTGTGTGTCTGTGTGTGTGTCTGTCTGTGTGACCTTCAATATGGAAGCATTGGCTTTATATGTTACATGTGTACGTGTGAACGTCATAACCTCACACCAACTTAGAACCTTGTATGGCACATATTCATTTCTGCTAACTTCAGCAATATGCTATCCAAGAGAAGATTCTAACTCAGAGTCATATATAGCATAGGATTGACAAGCCCACATGTAACACTCCATACTTGAAGTAATATGCTGATCATGTAATGTCATATAACCAAACATCTATATAATATGAACACATATTATCAACTTTACATTAAGTAACTATATACTAGTACTTATTAATATGACTAGAACTACAAACTAACTTAACTTAACAGGATATAATCCACAATGTATATTCCTTTAGCTACGTGGACACGTGTCTATTTTTGTCTTCTCATGACATTCTACACCAAGATACCTTATATGTCATACTCAAATTGGCTACCAGAAAAATCCAGCAATGCTCAGCTTTAGATGAAGAATCATGTCAAATCAGTTGATCAAGGTCATTCACACATACTCTATTTATTATGAGTAATCATAAAACCAAATATGTTTTGCAAGCTTGCCATGAATATAATATTACACCTATAAGTGCCGAATTATGAATTTGGAATAATATTCTAACAATCCCCCCTGAATTATGATTAATCATATCAAAATATTCTAATACATTCAAAACATCATTCATGTCACATTTACACATCCTTGTATCAAATGATCGAACACAATATTCCTCAGAACTGAAGCAGCTAGAAATAACTCTCCTTCTAATCACTTTTCTCTTTACTTTAACTTCTCTTAGATCTATCTATGCAAAATCTTAAAATAATGATATAGAATTGAAAAATGTATAACATAATGATAACTCATATCTATAATTACTATTATTAATAATAATAACAACAATAATAATTATTATTATTAAAATAAATTATGCAATAATATATTTCTATATTTGTGCTCAAATAATATTTTAGCTCTTTGGAAATATACTTTACACTCTAAAACTTGTCATAACTTTCCATACTGCTATTAAGAGTGATATGTTTCTTAAGTTATGAACAAAAGATGTTCTATAAACTAGAATGAATGTGCAGTTGTTACCTAAAAATATTCAATATATGAATAAGGAAAAATAAATAAAAATAATAATGATAATCCTAACTTAATATGAACATTAATATCAGAATAATCGGATTATCAAAAAATGTATATGTGGACAAATGTTTGAGTCCCAAATTGTTTATCTATAGTAGATAAAGTTTCTTCTGATTAATTTTTTCTTCATGAAATGTCTTTAAAGTTTCTTCTTCAAGTTCTGTTAGATTAGAAAAATCTTGTTGAATAAGATAAAACAATCATAAATCTAAAGTATAAATCTTTTGTCCAACATTCTTCCCTAGAGGATTCCTTCTTTAACTTTGAATTTTCCTGATATTCTCTTTGCTCTTCATATGAGCTCCTCCATATTTATTTGATTTTAGATGCCATTTCTGTAAAAGAAATGCAGTATCATTAATCAGGCATAAAATATTTTCATTAAATTCTTGTAACATTTTTCCAACAAATGTTAAAACATTATGAGACAATAACTTTGTGAATTTGTTAAACTATATGTAAAATAACACTATCTTATATTTTCCTTCAAAGAGAACTTCTGTATGACAATGTACTGTCCTTATCCTGTCTAAGATGGCCTAAACTATAAATCATATGTACTGTGAAGTTTAGGTATGACAGGACGCAACACCTCCTTTGGTCATGATACAAATCTCTGTTTTCACAAACAAAAGAAAAGTTTTGTACCACCCAGAGATGACAATGGACTATGCCTTTGTTCTCATCTCTAAAAGATTAGAAATGTGCGTAATTGTATTCTGTGTTGAAGCTCTTATTCTAGTGTTAGACTGTTCTGTAGTAACAAGTACTGGCTCTATGTCCTTCTCTGTTCTTATGCTGGAAACCTGAGATAAAGACTTCTCAGATACAGCTGTAAAAAACTTGTGCTGGTGTACATTCCTGAAGATGTCTTCCTTTTACATCTATCTGAATGTGTTTGGATGATAAAGCTCTGAACCATAAAGGATATGTTTTACGACATTCTTTAAAACTATCTTCCTCAAAAATACCTTTTAGTGAGCAGTCAGGTGTCTGTACAATGATTTTGTTTGATTTCACTATGCTCTCTGTAGCTTTAATTGCATAGTAAACACTTAGCAGTTGCTTTACACCTGACTCAAAAGTTTTTTCCAAAAATGATAAAACTCTGGAGAAATAGGCAATTATTTTCTCCTTACCTTCTTGTAATTGAGACAACGTTACTGAGATGGCATTCTCAGATACATGAGTTTTCAAAACAAAAGATGCTTCAGAACAAACCTCTATTGTACTTAATGCTGGAGCATTCTTCAAATCTTTTTTCAACATTTCAAAAGCATTTTTCTCATTTGGACCCCATTGGTCAACTATATTACCTTTATTTCTCAAAAGATTATATAGTGGATTAACTTTTTCTGCGAAACAGTGTACAAATTCTTTGCAATGATTTATTTTATGTAAAAATTGACGCAATGCCTTATGAGTTGTTGGAGTTGGGATTGCAGTGATCTCTCTAACTGTTTCTTGCAACAGTTGTCTCTTTCCTTGACTAATTTGCATGTGAAGGTATTTCACTTGACTTTTCATCAGCTGAACTTTTGTCGTGTTTAATTTTAAACCTTCAGCTTGTAACATCATAAACAACTCAGACAAAAGAGCCATATGTTCATCGATATTCTGAGTACTCAGCAAAATCGTATCCACATGCTGACAAATGCAGTCTGGCCTAGAAAATTTGGAAAGTATTTTTGCTATAGATTCATGAACTATACCATCACCAATACCTAGGCCAGGTATTAATCGAGTGAACGTATAAGTCTCTTTTCTGAATGTGAATGCGAGTTTGTACTGGCTGCTATTCGCTAAAGGAAGGGAAAAATGGCTATTCATAATTTTTAATACAGAGAACACTTTGTCCTCAGCATTCAAATTCAACTTTAAGTTAGATTTATCAGGAAGAACTGGGTTATTTGTGATATGTTTATTCAATGTCCTTAAGTCAACTGATAAAGAATATGAATTATCAGTATTTTTTATGGGCCAAATACAGTTATTGACCACTGATTTAACTTTCTTTACAATTCCAAGTTGTACAAACTCTTGAATAATGGCAGAAAGTGGACCAATTGATTCTAGTGGTAACTCATACTGATTAAGTGGTTCTGGATCTTTTCCCTCAATATTCAATTCAGTATTTTTCAAAGTTCCAATGTCATTTTTGAACTTTGACCACAAACTTGGAAAACGTTGTACCACTTCCTTTAAAGCACAATTACTATCAACATCAGGCCACTTTTGTTCTCTAGACATATTGGTAATGGATCCCACATTACTGTATACAGAGGGATCAATAAGCACTGATTTGGGCCTAGATGGATCTTTCCAAATACTTTTATTAGCCAAATCGATCACCCATTTTTGTTCATTGATTACATCAATGCCGAGTATATTCTCTGCTTTGTGACATACCCAAATGTTAATGTTAGTTTTCACTAATCCAGGTACTTCAAATGTTACATTAGATACCTGTCTAGCAGTGGAATTACCTGTATTATTAAAACCCACTATATTACACATAGGAGAATTTGGTTTCACAGGTATGTTTTCTTTGGTAAGGCTAATCTCAGATCCACTGTCAATAAGACAATTAATATTTTTACCATTCAGCAAACATTGTATATATGGCCTACCATTCTCGTCCAAAATAATTGGTGCTACATATTGTAATGGCAGAGAAATTGAATCCCAGTGTGATTCTATTTTTGGCAATGGCAATAAACCCTCTCTTTCAGTGACAGTGTTGTCTGAACCGCTGTTAACAGTCAAATTACTGATCTGTTTGACTTCAGTGGCATAAGGCAATTCAGTCAAAATTTTATCTTGACATGAAAAAACAGGTTGTCCAAAAGCTGATTTTTCATTCTCTATATCTTTAGTTTTTATTTGTGAGTCTCTCTTAAATTTACAGCAATGTTTTCTCATATGGCCAGATCTATGACAGTAAAGACACGTGATAGGCTCTCCTTGCCTCACTTGTCTGCAGCTGTCCTTGTCATTCCTGCCAAGACCTGTCGTTTCTGACATGTCTGCAGCCTGACTATTTTTGTCACATTGAATTATAGCTATCTCATGTGTGAGATTGCTTTGATTCAATTTTATCAATGAAGCTTACCACATCATTTAAATTTTGACGTTCCTGTGCTATGGCTACTGAAGTTGGGTCAAGGTATTTAAATTTTTTTATGAAAGCTATTTTTAAACCTGGGTCATTGTCATCATCTACTCCAAATATCATTTCATAAACCTTGCAAAATTTTACTTTAAAGTCAATTGGATTTTCTTCTGCAGTAGTCTGTAAAAGATCTAACATTTCTATGGTCGGTATTTTATCACCGGTCATACATAGCAATAATTGTCGCAGTCTATCTGTCGTGTCATTTTGTTTTTCCTGACCTTCGTCATCAATAACAGGTGTGTTAATTTGTTTAGCAAAATTAACAGGAACCCACAACTGAAATATGTAATTGCGTTGATCATTTGACAGATTAAAACGATCCGCAAACATTTCAAATAAATCCCAATTGGAAAATACAGTTGCCTCAGTGTCATAAATAGGAAAGTCTTTTAAAACTATCATAAGTTGGTCATGTATTTGCAACTTTAGTTTTGCAGTTCTACATAATAAGTTTTTATGTTTCATTTCTTTTTCATCAGTAGCATCAACATTCTCCATATCCGAACTTTCCGTAATATAAGAGGATTGTTGCTTACATTTAGATTCAGTCTTTTTGTCATCTGTAGTTATTACAGCAATCTGTGTCAATCTACTGTCATTCTGAAGTTTTTCCAAAAGATTTGTTTTGGAGTCAATTTGTTCCTCAAGATTCTCTATATAATTACAAAAAATCTCACAGTTTGGACAATTAAGAGAATCTTGAGACAAATTTTCATGTTTCCCTGTGTTCTGTACAGTGTTACATTCTGTCTGCTGTAATGTACACACATTTTTAGCAGGTAAATCAACATTAATAATCATTTTGTTAAATATTCTCACTAAGCTTAAAACATTATTTATTTTCTTACGTAATTTATGTACAGTGAACCTGGATTTATCAATCTGTGTATTGGCATTTAAGCATTCATTGTACATATATCTCCACAAGTGACTGTCATTTGGATATAAAGACACATCTTTAAACTCTAGCTTGCTGTCTCTAGCTATTTCATCAATAAATTCCATAACTACTCACCGTATTTAGAAGAATTTCTCGTCTTCAACCGTCTGTTACTGGACTGTTGTCCACATCTGATGCAACACAAACGCCTCTTGGTTGATAGGTTCTGAACCGTCTTTTTCTCGAGACTTGAATATTCGCAAAACTGCGCTAATCTCTCCCCCCTCAGCAAGGATCGAGATTTCCGTAAAAATAGAGATATGACGGCAGTTTCTGGCTCGCCAAAATGAAGAATATTATTAATATCTAATATTCTTGTATCTCAGAGGCGCTTCTAGATGAATAGCATTGATAGTCAAAACTGACTTAAAACAAAGTGTGAGTTTATTGTCACACAATTGGCATCATAAATACAATGTAAAAAATATGATAGTTCAGTTCAGTGTGGCTAAAAATATATGAAATAGAATAAAAAGTTATAAAGCTGTAATAAGCTTATGAAAGCATGTGTGCTTCATGGATGCTGTCTCCATGCTGTCTTGTGTGTCGTTCAAGAAGAAACAGGAAATGACGTTCTCATTCTTCTGGCAGAATTGACAGCTGTCCCAACTTATCAAAGTGTCTTGTGAACATGTCAGTCTCATCTATCCTAGTTGCTGTATGTGTGTGTCTGTGTGTGTGTCTGTCTGTGCTAACTTCAGCAATATGCTATCCAAGAGAAGATTCTAACTCAGAGTCATATATAGCATAGGATTGACAAGCCCACATGTAACACTCCATACTTGAAGTAATATGCTGATCATGTAATGTCATATAACCAAACATCTATATAATATGAACACATATTATCAACTTTACATTAAGTAACTATATACTAGTACTTATTAATATGACTAGAACTACAAACTATCTTAACTTAACAGGATATAATCCACAATGTATATTCCTTTAGCTACGTGGACACGTGTCTATTTTTGTCTTCTCATGACATTCTACACCAAGATACCTTATATGTCATACTCAAATTGGCTACCAGAAAAATCCAGCAATGCTCAGCTTTAGATGAAGAATCATGTCAAATTAGTTGATCAAGGTCATTCACACATACTCTATTTATTATGATTAATCATAAAACCAAATATGTTTTGCAAGCTTGCCATGAATATAATATTACACCTATAAGTGCCGAATTATGAATTTGGAATAATATTCTAACACATACACACGGTCACACAAATGTTGGCCAACAATTCCGAAAGTAGTGACGTACTACATGGTTTTTCAGCTCTTTAGCATCACCCTTTGGGCTCCTTCTGCTAATTTCGTGTTAGTAGAAGTTTGGTGAGTGTTGATTCGTGCTTTTCTTTTCACGTTTTTCATTTAGCGCTTTTCAGTTTGCGCTTTTCATTTCGTGCTTTTCAGTTCATTTCTGAGCGGCCGTTCATCAACCGGACATGTTGCAGATTCGGAGGAAATAAAGTGTTATTTATTATTGGCCTTGGAGTTTTTGCTTTGACTTTATTTTTTGGTTGAATAATGATTTAATTTGTTATATTTTCTATATTTTTGGATGCATAGAACGCACTTTTTGGTTAAGTTCTATTGGCAGATAGCATGTCTAATTTTATTTGTTTTCTTTTTTTAATGCACAGTAAAATAATTGTGGAGAATAATACTTGGCTATGTGTTTTACTTCAAATTACAGTTTGGGAGTAGGCAGTAGTTGTATCTTTGGTCTTAAAAACTACGGGATAATGGTGTTGTGGTAACTTGCCGAAATAAAAATTAAAAAAAAAATAATAATATTATTCTTGATATCACTAGAAGAAAAAGGCCTTTGAAAATTTGTTTGCAATTGCAATAACTCCATCAGTCAGTGGTGTATTTAGGTTTTGTGCTGCCCTAGGCCTGACTAAACTCATGCACCCCCTAATTTAAATATGACCTGCCCCTTCCTGTCAAAGTCACACCCCTTCCTGTTTAAGACACACCCTATCATCTGTAAACCACACCCCTTCCTCTTTAGGCTCCACCTTTTCCTCTCTGTACATTAGCACACACAATCATGCACCATTCACTCCATACTTACATCAATCAATCCGGTTGTAGTTGACTCCTGTCTAAATTGTTGCCCCTACCATGTGTATGTATGAGTTAGGGACCTTAGATTGTAAGCTCTTTGAGGGCAAGGAGCCACTAGCCAGGCCTTAAGAGTTACTTGCCACCACTTGGCCCACCCAACCCCTACCCTGCTCCGCCCCTGAACACACCTTACACCTTAACATATCTCATGAAATTACACTGTTAAATGTTTTGTGTAGAATTAAGTTCCAAATATAAATATTAACAACAACTTTAACAATATCAACATAAAGCATATCAGTACCCATCAGTACAGCCTCATCGGTGCCGCCTCATCAGTACAGCCTCATCAGGACAGCCTCATCAGGGGCCACCAATGCAGCCTATCAGTGGCCATCAGTGCAGCATATCAGTGCTGCCTTATCAGTGCAGCCCTATCAGTGCAGCTTAAGAATGCCACCTCATCTGTGCCAAATAGTGCAGCCTCATCAGTGGCCATCAGTGCAGCCCTATCAGTGGCCATCAGTGCAGCCCTATCAGTGCAGCTTAAGACTGCCACCTCATCTGTGCCTAACAGTGCAGCCTTATCAGTGCCCATCAGTGAAGTCTCATCAGGGGCCACCAGTGCAGCCTATCAGTGGCCACCAGTGCGTCCTCATCAGGGGTCACCAGTGCAGCCAATCAGTGCTGCCTTTTTAGTGCAGCGTAAGAGTGCCACCTCATCTGTGCCCAGCAGTGCAGCCTTATCAGTGCCCATCAGTACAGTCCCATCAGTGCCGCCTACCAGTGCCCATCAGTGCCGCCTATCAGTGCTCATCAGTGCCACCTATCAGTGCTCATCAGTGCTACCTATAAGTGCTCATCAGTGCAGCCTACCACTGCTCATCAGTGCCGCTTACTACTGCTCATCAGTGCCGCTTACCAGTGCCCATCAGTGCAGCCTACCAGTGCCCATCAGTGCAGCCTACCAGTGCCCATCAGTGCCGCCTACCAGTGCCCATCAGTGCCGCATATCAGTACTCATCAGTGTCGCATATCAGTGCAGCCTACCCGTGCTGATCAGTACAGCCTACCCGTGCTCATCAGTGCAGCTCAGGAGTACCGCCTCATCAGTGGCAATCAGTGCAGCCTCGTCAGTTTCAAAATATCACAGCTTACTTGTGTATATTAATTATGTTTTGATTATAGCATGGAGCACTTTGCAGTGCATGAATTTTCACTGAATGTGGATTGTTTAATGGGTTTGCATTGATTTCAGCATGGAGCACTTTGCATATGCTGGAATCTATGCAAATTTATTAGACAGTCCACATTCAGTGAAAGTTCATGCACTGCAAAGTGATCCATGCTGGAATCTATGCAAACTTATTAAACAGTCCACATTCAGTGAAAGTTCATGTACTGCAAAAATGCAGTACATGAACTTTCACTGAATGTGGACTGTTTAATGAGTTTGAGCATGCATGGATCACTTTGTTGCAATATGCTATGAAAATTAGCATTTAATCCATGTTGAGCACTGCCACTTTATATGGATGATAAGTGATCATTGATAACTTACAAAAATAAATGTAATTACCTTAGCTGCTGTCCTGGCCACCACTTGCAGGGGTTCCCCTCATCATCCTCTCTCTTTTCATCCTTCAGTCACAGAGATCCCGCCCCCCAGGCCGGGGGGAAGATGCATGGGGGATTCAGTGCTGCCGAGGAGAGTAGGCGGAGCTGTAGGCGGAGCCTCTGCCACTGGAATGATATGCGCCCGGGCTGGCCAGTCACTGGCCGTTTAATGGGGGGCGTCAGTCGCTCCCTCCCCCTGGCCAAGTACGCACTGTCCATCCATACTGCTAATGATTTTAGCAAGTCCCACGCTACAGGCCGCCGCGCCAGGGGCTATATTTGTGCTGGCGGCCGCGGGAGGCTGCCATGGGAATCGGGAGGATGGGGGGTTTTCTTCATGTGGGGGGGCGGCTTGGTGCCGCCCCCCCGCAAAGTGCCACCCTAGGCCTAGGCCTTGCCGGCCTAGGCCAAGATACAGCACTGCCATCAGTATCACCAGCAAAGCAACTTCATTATCATCCCATTAAAGAAGAAGAAAATGTGCTCTGCATTTCGAGATTTCATAATTTGCCACATCACGAATGTTAATTCTCCATGACGAGCGCTAGTTTACAAGACCGACCACTTCTGGCTCGTCCTTGCTTCCAAGCATGTGTGTTTGTACATTGGACTTTTGTCCGACGGACTTGTGTACACACAATCGGAAAATCCGACAATACACATTTGTTGGCGGAAAATTTGAAGACATGCTAGCCAACATTTGTTGGCAGAAAGTCCGACAACAATTGTCCGATAGAGCATACACAGGGTCGGATTTTCCGCCAACAGCCTGACATCCAACTTTTCCCATTGGAAAATACGATCGTGTGTACGGGGCTTTAGAGGGGCTTTAGAGGGGCTTTAGAGTAGGCTAGTGACTCACAGCTAGTTTCACCTTTCGGTTACCTCCCTTCTGCTTCTAGAGGCTTCTAGAAGGAAGGTGGGGAAGAAAGGTGGAGCTGTCTGGGATGTTCTAAGGAGCCCTGACCAATCCCCAACTTTGATTGGCAACCTGAATTGGCAGGGGGCAGGCCTCCTTAAAATGGAGTCAGCCCAGCTGGGGAGGAGTTGTTCGGATGGAAGAACTGGAGATGGAGTATTAGGCTGTCGGGGCCTTAGAGGGAGCCCCCCCAGTCTGGGGGGGGTGACCTTGGGCCAGGGGCTTAGAGTTAAACAGGAACCCCACACAACCCAAGTGGTGTCCTGAACAGGAGCAGGGAAGGACAGCGGGGTATACAGCCGGGCAAGTCTCCAGGAGGGATCCATCAGGTGTCGGTGAGTGGCAGGCACAGTCAGGAGAGCTGGGAGAGGCATGTCGGAGAGAACTGGGAGTGTGCAGTCTGAGATGGATGTAGAGCCAGCGGGAGAGAATGTGATGTTACTGGTAGTGAAGTCGGGCCGCTGCAGTCAGGAGAGCTGTCAGGGCCAAGGGCTGACAGGGATCAGTAGTCCACCAAAGAGGGCAGCTAGCACCAGGACTGTTTTTTTTTTTTGCTACACTATAGGGGCCCACGGTCCCAGCCTGTAATAAGGAACTTAGCTAAGGCCTGGCTGAAACCAGAGTTAGGCCTAACCATGTGCTAGCTGTGCCTGAAGAATTGTGCTGAAGGGAGGAGAGATAGTCTGCAGTAAGTGGTGTCCAAACTTTAATGCCTCAATAAAATACAAAAACAAAGCTGATGGACTTGTTCATTGTCTTGGAGTGACTGGAAGTGAATTCCGGGCTGGGCAGGGTGACAGATGGGCCACATCACTCAGCAGCCCCTACGGGGGTACCGCTACATGTGTATGTTGTACCATGTACTTATGTGAAAAAGTATTCTGTTCTCTTTGCATTGCATCTTTGTGTGAAATACCTGGTGATCCTGTTGGTCGCCCTGCGTTCCTAATTCAAACTGACCACACTAGGCATAGAAGCTCATCCTTCTCGGCATGGTTAGTTTCCTCTCTGTGCTAGGGGAACGGCCTGCTTGTCCTCCAAGGATCAGGACTTGTGCTGACACAGCCCCCTGCACAGCTCTTCACTGGGAAGATCAGTGTTTTGCTGTTTCTCTGCCTCCTGCTTACACCCCCCCCCCCCCCAGTCTCCTCCCCCACCAAGCCCTTTATGCAGCTGAGAACATAGATCATGTAAACTCTTATAAAAAAAGGAAAAAATATATTTATAATGTTTTATATATACTGTGTATATATATATATATATATATATATATATATATATATATATATATATATATATATATATATACACACACACACACACACACACATTTTGCCTTACATTTCTATTTTAAACTAAGTGGATAGTTTAACAAGGTGAGGGTTTACTTATACTTTTACATCAATGTATGTTAAACAGTTATAGCTTTGACAATAACTGAGGGTCATAAGCAGATACAGAGCAAACTCATTTAGGGGCCGTGTACCCACACCTGCATAGATGTCATATTGGGAGCATCAGCTGTGTCTGTGCAGCCACTACGTCCCAATAGACAGCAATGGGACTGCCTGCACGGGGATGCACACAACACTTGTGTATTCCTGTGCCAGTAAAACACAGCCTTGCATAGGGCATGGATTAAAACATCCCATGGTATAATACAGTGGTGGCATGTATTGGTCATTATCCAGCATCCACTTTTAACAAAACAGCCAGATTTATGGCCAAATCAACTATCTCATCCCTAGTTACCATAAGGAGTTCTATATAGTAAAAGATTGTTACGTTAAATGACAAAGACAAGTAGGACTACTGACAGAATAACAATTTCGGATGCATAACATACCCTTAAAATGTGAAAATTGTAAAGAATGGTTTGAAGGAAATACACTAGGGTTCATTAAATGAAACCTGTAATGAAAGAAACATGCTGGCTGTCATTACTAACTTCTCCTAAAAATACTAGGCCATGCTGTTTTCAATACCCTTTTGCGTTATAGAAAGCAAGTAAATCTAATGATAATTAATTCTAATATTTATATGGTTTTACTGGCATGCTTGTTCTAGGGCAGTCATTTAGACTTTATGAAGCCAGGAACAGCCAGGCAGCTAACATTTTGAGGAGTCCAACAACAGTCTACATAAGTCTCCTGTGACAGCACTTTATTTTTTCCTTTTTTGTTATTCATTATTTTTTTCTCAAAGTATAAATTTCCCTTTCAATTGTATGCAAAGGCAAAAGTATTTTTTTATGTTTTGGATAGCGTGGGGAAGAGTGGGAAACGGAGGAGGAATCCCCATTAGTAGGAGGAGAGATAGACTGATGAATCCTGAGTAAGTTGTCCAGTTTGGGAATCTTCCTAAAGGAATGTTTGTGCTTAATTGAGGAGAAGAGAATAACGCCCTTCCTGGGAGAGATTTAAGCTAAATTATGTGAATCCAGAGGAGAATGTTTGAGCAACACATATACCTATATTAAAAAAAACACCATGTTGAATACAGGCATACCCCACTTTTAAGGACCCAATGGGGTTTATTTACTAAAGCTGGAAAGCGCAAAATCAGGCTCACTTCTGCATAGAAACCAATGAGCTTCTAACCTCGGCTAGTTCAATTAAGCTTTGGTAATAAAACCTGGAAGCTCATTGGTTTCTATGCAGAAGTGAACCTGATTTTGCACTTTTCAGCTTTAGTAAATAAACCCCATTGTGTCCTTAAAAGTGGGGTATATCTGTAGAACCTTTTGCCACAGGGGTGGATAGCCTTGTTTTATTGCTGAAAATACTCTTCTATTTCCTATTGAACAGTGGTAGAGATTCCTTTTTTGCTTAAGAAGAATACCAAGCCTGACTGGACATTCTGTTATTGGGTTGGATAACAAGTGATATGTGCTAAACATAGTTTGGGGTAATGATGGATGAACTGGACTCTGCATATGAATATGCATATGTCATTGTGCCTGGCTGGATCCACCCTGTGTCTGTATTGAAAAAGTTGTGGCTGCCGTTAGAGACCGCCGAGACATGCAATATGATATGGTACAAGACTTTAAACATGCAATAGGAGTTAGTGATGACTAGACATGTATTAGGAGACAGTCATAAACTGGAGAATCATTATATGAGACTCATAGAGATCACTGTTAGTAATGCCAGTTTAGTCAGTCAATGCTTCCACACTTGTGCTCCCTAAAAATTACCCTTAATATTTCTCAAAATCTATTATAAAGATCAGAGGAAAAAAACATAAAATAGAAAAGGTAATGGATAGCAAAGAAAAAAATGTTAGTGTGAAAAAAAAAAATACGGTAACTACTAGACCCAGTCGAAAGAACATGGTAGCCTCAGTAAGCATCTAGGTAAGGAACACACTACTATCTGCAGGAGCTCAGGGCTGCACAACAAGTGCCAAAGGGCCACACGTGGGTCCTGAACCACAGGCTGGGCATAAGGGGGGTGGACCCTCTATTTTTTGTTGCTGTGTCCCTGCTGGGGAAATTGACAATGGGGACTCATATTTTGATGACAGCTGTCTAAGATGGGAATCCTGGTCAAATCTCATCTCCTGTTCCATTTCCAGGACAATAAGTATAAGGGAAATCTCCCCAGCAGGAAACAGGCAGCAAAAATATAACCTGGTTTTTAGCCCTTCCCTACTCCCACTACAAAAAAAAACAAAACAAAAAACACAATTTCAGTTATTCACTTTAAAGTCATATGTTTTTGTTTTTTTTAGTTTTAATCTTTGGACGATATTTTCTTACACCATACAACTGCAAATTAAATCTAAAGAAAACATAATTAAAACATTTTACCAAGAAAAGGGTATGCAAAGCAAAAAAAACTACATTTGTGCTCAGATTTGCAAGTTAGCAAATCAAAACTTAATTATAAAATAGGGAACATGACTCCAAGTTGTAAATATATACAGAAGCCACCTGTAGAGTCTATGGTCTGTTTACAAAAGAATAACAAAAATGTACTTACTGTATTTTAGAACTAGACTTTCAAAAGATATTTCACACCTGTATACTCTGGGATTGATTTATTTGGAGTAGAGTGTGGAAATGTTAACTTTGTAAAGAGAATATTTACTTGGTTTAGCGAATGAGGTGAATATGTGTTCACAATATTTAAAATCATGTGCAAGCAAAAATCCTGTTTTTTTTTTGTATAACTAATAACACAACTAATAAGAGTAGATACAGCATCATGTTTTTTACTAAGCCAAGTTATCAACCACTTTGCGTGAGCAGCCCCTACTCCTTTAGTAAACTGACCTGTATAAATCAAATCCAGATATGTTTAATACGTACTCATTTGTGTTCTTCACAGTAAATAACTGTACCTCCCACCCCAAAAAAGTAAAAAAATTACCAGTGTGCAGTGTCGTCCAGGGCATTTTGCTGCCATTGCAGAAACAATTCAAGCAGAGGCTGAAATGAACAAAACGTGCGATCGCTTGTTAGGTGCTCTGTACAATAATTTGATTAATACTCTTCTTGTCATAGGTCATGCAGTTCCATTATTCATTTCCATATATGTAGTATGTCTATGAAGATAGATTAAATGCATGTATACCAGGGAGAATTGAAGTTACCCTGTTCTGGTGCTGTTCCTGAATTCCAGGATGTTTAGTTTCTTATCATTTTTTATCTCGTTTACAGCTTGTATTGGAATAGCATATGGTCACCTCACCCCCTCAAGTCAACAAAGTGAGTTTCAAAACACCTGAATTTATGATGTGACGATGTAATTATAGAGTTAGTAAAAATACACAGCACATTGGCCACGTTCTTGGTTTTATGGTATAAGCTTGGGTCCTTTCCAAACAATGTCTGTGGAACAGACTTCAAACCAATAAAAATATCAGAAAATAGACTCCGTCATTCTCGCTCTTAAAAAATTTAAAGTGCTTATATAAACCCCGGAGGATTTGGCTGCTCAATGACCAGAGCACTTTTTACAATTTGGCACTGCGCTGCTTTAACTGGTAATTGCGCAGTCATGCAATGCTGTACCCAAACGAAATATGTGTCCTTTTTTTCCCACAAATAGAGCTTTCTTTTGATGGTATTTGATTGCCTCTGCCATTTTTATTTTTTGCGATATGTTTTCTACTTTTTGTTATAAAAAAAATCCAATAAACTCAATTTTAGTCATACATTTAGGCCAAAATGATGTATTCAGCCACATGTCTTTGGTAAAAAAAATGTCAATAAGTGGATATTTATTGGTTTGCGCAAAAGTTATAGCGTCTACAAACTAGGGTACATTTTCTGGAATTTACACAGCTTTTAGTTTATGACTACCTATCTCATTTCTTGAGGTGCTAAAATGGCAGGGCAATACAACCCCCCCCCCCCCCCATGACCCCATTTTGGAAAGTAGACACCCCAAATATATAATGGCAAAATATAAAATATTCAATGGTGTCTACTTTCCAAAATGTGGTAATTTGTGGGGGTTTTGTGCTATCTTGACATTTCATGGCCTCCGAAACTGTGATAGGTAGTGAGGAGTGAAATCACCATTTTACGCCCTTAGAAAGCCTGAAGGCAGTGCTTGGTTTTCGGGATCCTGTACACGGCTAGGCTCCCAAAAAATCTCACACATGTGGTATCCCTGTACTCAGGAGAAGCAGCAGAATGTATTTTGGGGTGTAATTCCACATATACCCATGGCATGTGTAAGCAATATATCATTTAGTGACAAAAAAACAAAAAGCTTGTAATTGTCCCGAAACTTGTGGCAAAATATGAAATATTCCATGGACTCAACATGCCTATCAGCAAATAGCTTGGGGTGTCGACTTTTCCAAAAAGGAGTCATTTGGGGGAAGGAAGGGGGGGTTTGAACTGTCCTGGCATTTTATGCACAACATTAAAAGCTTATGTCACACATCACCCACTCTTCTAACCACTTGAAGACAAAGCCCTTTCTGACACTTTTTGTTTACATGAATTTTTTTTTTTTTTTTGCTAGAAAATTACTTTGAACCCCCAAACATTATATATTTTTTTAAAGCAAAGGCCCCACAGATTAAAAAGATGGATGGTGCAATTTTTTTTTTCACACACTATTTTTTTTTTTAAATACTGGTGGTCAGTGTGCCCCTGTATATTGGTGGTCAGTGTGCCCCTGTATACTGGTGGTCAGTGTGCCCCTGTATACGAGTGGTCAGGGCTTTTTTCTCAAAGAATAGGTGCAGGATCTCAACCACACCTTTACCTCAATACAAATGACCAGCTAACCCCCACTCAAATGGTGGTTCTGGCCAAACTGTACTAACAGAGAAAGGGTCCTAAATGGGGCATTGTTAAAAACCAGGAGTGCGTTCCATACAGGGTGCAGAGTTCAGGAGTACGCTATGCATAGAGTGAAGGGTTGAGGTGTGCGCAGTGTGCTACGTACAGAGTGCAGGGTTGAAGAGCATGCTATATGCACAGTGCATGTTTCAGAGGTCCACTATTTGCAGAGTGCAGGGTTCAGGTGGATGCTACGTGCAGAGTGCAGTGTTCAGGAGGATGCTACGTGCAGAGTGCAGGGTTCAGGAGGATGCTACGTGAAGAGTGCAGGATTCAGGTGGATGCTATGTGCAGAGTGCAGGGTTTAGGAGGATGCTACTTGCATTTGTGCAAAAAATTGCAAAAACGGCTCTGGTGCAAAAGGGTTAGATCTTTATCAGAATATGTGCAAACAATTCCTTAAAATGTACTGTATGTATTTATTCTGTTTAGCTATTTGTCTGGAGTTCAGCTTTAAAAGAGAAGTTTAGGATTTTTTTTTCTTTTTTTAGAAATTATACTTACTTAGGTGGATGCAGCATCATTTCGATGCTACATCTGTCCTCCCCGCTGGTGAGTGAGAACTGAGCAATCAAACACAGAAACACAGTTCTCAGTGCTCCATGAGCAGAGAGCTGGTGACTGTTAATCATCAGCTCTCTGCTCTGTCCCCCCTGCACTCACTGGAGCCCTGGGCTGTGGAGGGGGTGGGAGTGGCTGGCTCAGGCTCTAGCGGCCCACTGACAGGCTGAGGCAGCTGTCAATCCAGGCTCCTGGGTGATCTTGAGATCTTGCCCCAGCCTGGACCAGCCCTGTGACGTCAGCCGACAGCAGGTTTCAGCCTGCTGTCAGCTGAAAAGAGGTCACGGGAGTGCAAAAGATGAAGAGAAGTACAGCCAAATGAGCTGTAAATGAGCCAAATTGGGGTCTCCAAACTTTCTAAACAAAGAGCCAGTTTAATATCCTTCAGGCTTTAAGGGGGCTGGTCTGTGGCCAGTGGGTGTAACCAATGCACTATGATTGGTTTCAGTGGGAAGATTAGTGCCCCATTGTTGGTGTCAGTGGCAGGAAAAGTGCCAGATTATTGGAACTCAAGGGAGGAATGGTGCCCCATCTTTGATGTCAGTGGGAGAAATTCTGTCCCATTATTGGCATCAGTGTGAGGAATGGTGCCCCATAATTGGTTTCAGTGGATGGAGTGGTGCCCGAAGGGCCAGATAAAGGTGAGCAAAGGGCCGTATCCAGCCCCCGGGCCGCAGTTTGGAGACCTATGGTCTATAGGTTTATGTGGCTGAAGGTTATGCTGGCCCACTGGAACGGCAGTACTCCTTAGTCAGTTGGCACAGTGTCAACCACAGTTACTGGGGTTTAAGCTGTGTCCAGCCCACACACCGGGCACAGCAATGGAAGACCCAGCGCCTAAGGACAGCTCACGTGCCCAGTAACTGCTGTTCCACAGGACAGGATCTCTCTGAGGAATGAATGGCTGGCAAATGCAAGTGCAAGAGCGTCCGCAGAAGTTTTTTCAGGGGGGGGCATCATTTTAAGGTCACCCATGCTCCGCCCCTTTTTGTCAACATCATGGAGGGGCTTGAGTGGGCGGTGCCGGTACAGCTACATCTCTTTATCTTGCCCCAGTAGGTCATCATTTTAGAATTAAAATTATTGCCCTCATTCTGATGTGTGCAGTGATATATGTGTAGGGCAAATATCATTTTCCTACCTAGGTGACCTAACACATGTGTTTTTATATGTGTGTGTGTGGGGGGAGGCCTCTAAAAAAATGTATTATTGTTTATGTGTCCATTTAAACAGTTAAAACTTTTTAAAATGTATTTATTTTATTTTTTTCATGACTTTGTTGTTATCACATAGGGAGCCAATAGCCTCTATATGATAGCATATAGATGACTAGGTGGCGGGGGGGGGGGGGCGGGGTGGCGGCACATCATAGCGGTTGTGAAGGAGTGGTGTGTTAAAAGGACATGTCAGCAGCACATTAAAAATCTGAAGCTCCAGCAAGTGGTTGGGGATTCAGATTTTACCCTCCCATCCTGGCACCAATTGGTCTGATCGGGTCTGCTTGTCAGTTCATCAGACCCTCCACTGTCCTCTATGGAGTAATAGATGTAAACAGACTTGTGTCCCCATGGTGTACATGTCAGTGGGCTATCTTATGCAAAGCAAAGCAGCAATATTTACAGTAAAGTGAGTACACCCCTCACATTTTTGTAAATATTTTATTATATCTTTTCATGTGACAACACTGAAGAAATGACACTTTGCTACAATGTAAAGTCGTGAGTGCACAGCTTGTATAACAGTATAAATTTGCTGTCCCCTCAAAATAACTCAACACACAGCCATTAATGTCTAAACCGCTGGCAACAAAAGTGAGTACACCTCTAAGTGAAAATGTCCAATTTGGGTCCAATTAGCCATTTTCCCTCCCCGGTGTCATGTGACTCGTTAGTGTTACAAGGTCTCAGGTGTGAATGGGGAGCAGGTGTGTTAAATTTGGTGTTATCACTCTCACTCTCTCATACTGGTCACTGGAAGTTCAACATGGCGCCTCATGACAAAGAACTCTCTGAGGATCTGAAAAAAATAATTATTGCTCTACATAAAGATGGCCTAGGCTATAAGGAGATTGCCAAGACCCTGTAACTGAGCTGCAGCACGGTGACCAAGACCATACAGCGGTTTAACAGGACAGGTTCCACTCAGAACAGGCCTCTCCATGGTCCACCAAAGAAGTCGAGTGCACGTGCACGTCATATCCAGAGGTTATCTTTGGGAAATGGACGTATGAGTGCTGCCAGCATTGCTGCAGAGGTTGAAGGGGGGGGGGTCAGCCTGTCAGTGCTCAGACCATACACCGCACACTGCATCAAATTGGTCTGCATGGCTGTCGTCCCAGAAGGAAGCCTCTTGTAAAGATGATGCACAAGAAACCCAGCAAAAAGTTTGTTAATGAGGAGCAGACTAAGGACATGGATTACTGGAACCATGTCCTGTGGTCTGATGAGACCAAGATAAACTTATTTGGTTCAGATGGTGTCAAGCGTGTGTGGCGGCAACCAGGTGAGGAGTACAAAGACAAGTGCGTCTTGCCTACAGTCAAGCATGGTGGTGGGAGTGTCATGGTCTGGGGCTGCATGAGTGCTGCTGGCACTGGGGAGCTACAGTTCATTGAGGGAACCATGAATGCCAACATGTACTGTGACATACTGAAGCAGAGCATGATCCCCTCCCTTCAGAGACAGGGCTGCAGGGCAGTATTCCAACATAATGACCCCAAACACACCTCCAAGATGACCACTGCCTTGCTAAAGAAGCTGAGGGTAAAGGTGATGGACTGGCCAAGTATGTCTCCAGACCTAAACCCCATTGAGCAATTGTGGGGCATCCTCAAATGAATGGTGGAGGAGTGCAAAGTCTCTAACATCCACCAGCTCCGTGATGTCATCATGGAGGAGTGGAAGAGGACTCCAGTGGCAATCTGTGAAGCTATGGTGAACTCCATGCCCAAGAGGGTTAAGGCAGTGCTGGAAAATAATGGCCACACAAAATATTGACACTTTGGGCCCAATTTCGACATTTTCACTTAGGGGTGTACTCACTTTTGTTGCTAGCGGTTTAGACATTAATGGCTGTGTGTTGAGTTATTTTGCGGGGACAGCAAATTTACACTGTTATACAAGCTGTACACTCACTACTTTACATTGTAGCAAAGTGTGATTTCTTCAATGTTGTCACATGAAAAGATATAATAAAATATTTACAAAAATGTGAGGGGTGGACTCACTTTTGTGAGATACTGTACCTTTCATCCCTCCACTGCGTGCTGATCCCACTCCTGTGCTTACTGACTCCTCCCCCTAGTAATACTGGACTCCTCACCCTCATCTCTTGTCTCCAGTTCAGTGGAGATTGTTGACTCTGTGCTGGACTAGAGGCATTTCTGCGGGAATTGTTCATTGCAGGGCTGGAGCCTGGAGAGAGAAAAGCGATTGTTCTGCCCTTCACCCAGGACTCAGAGAGAGGAGGAGCAGTAGCAGCCTGGGGTGGAGAGCAAATGGAAGCTAATGTGACCTGGAGGCAGTGGCTGATGTTCACAGAATCACAGTGCAGTGCTGCATGTCACGGTGCGCGATGTGTGACCTGTGCTGAGCTGGGTAAAGGTGTGAGCAGGGCCAGTGTCAGCATCAGCTTTTCTTGAGGGACCCGTAGCTTTAGTGCCCTCCCTCTCCTGGCACCTTAAGGCAGCTGCCTTTCCTCCCTCATGCTGGTACTGGCTCTGCACCCACCCAGGATTAGCCTCGCCCCTGAGTGTCCATGTGTGGACACCTTGCTCCGGGGGAGGGGGGCACTAGCCCCCCCTTGCCCCTACCTGCGGATGCCCATGTGCAAGTGTATGGAATGTTCTCTCACGTTTGCATATGGACCGATCAATCCACAATATATTATATGTTGTATAATTGTGATAATTTGATTTTGTGAGACTGCAGTCTGGTGTTGCACATGTGATCAGTTATGACACCAGCCATTTGATGGTTTAACATTTCTGTTGCAAACACAACCAGGCATGCTGGAAACGTAACTGTGTTTTGCAACTGTTAAATCGATGGGTAAAGTTCTCCTTTAAATCAATTAATGGAGAAAATGCAATATATTCACAAAATGTATTGAGTAGAAAAACTTTTAAATAAACATATTAAAAGGAAAGTTATTTGATAGTTGCTCCATTACTTCAAGATTGAGCTGCTGTGAAAGAAATTTACTTTTTTATATAAAAACAGCTTACAATTTGTACCAAACATACCTTTATTATATATCCATGCACTTTACATCCTTAAAGCGGGGTTCCACCCAAATTTTGAACAATATCTGTATGTATTCTCTTCCTTGCCTAGATGCTGACATGCTGTTTAAAAAAATTTAAATCGCCGTAATTACCTTTTATTTTTCTATTCCTCTTTGCACTTCCTGGTTCTCCTCCCATGGGAGTAGGCGTGTTTCTAGCCTCTCCCAGACTCCTGGGAGCTAGTCTCAGGCTTCCCAGGATGCCACTGAGCATGTGCGGGAACGAGCGGTGAATGCTGGGAGCACAGCATTCACCACATCCAGGAAATAAATGCTTGTGGGCTTCAAATGCCCACAATGAAGATGGAAACCGCCTGCAGTGAATAATATAAGTTATTCTTTCCGACGAAATCTGACACAGGCGGACATATTACACACAATATGTGAGTATGTAATGCTGAGAAGAAAAGTTTGTAAATGAACTCAAAAAAAAAAAAAACGATAGATAGGTGGACCCCCGCTTTAACCACTTAAGCCCCGAACCATTTGGCTGGCCAAAGACCGTTTTGGCACTGCGTCGCTTTAACTGACAATTGCTCAGTCGTGCGATGTGGCTCCCAAACAAAATTGGCATTTTTTTTCCCCCACAAATAGAGCTTTCTTTTGGTGGTATTTGATCACCTCTGCGGTTTTTATTTTTTGCGCTATAAACAAAAAAAGAGTGACACTTTTGAAAAAAAGCAATATTTTTTACTTTTTGCTATAATAAATATCCCCAAAAAATGTATAAAAAAACATTTTTTTTTCCTTAGTTTAGGCCGATACGTATTCTTCTACATATTTTTGGTAAAAAAAAAAAAAAACGCAATAAGCATTTATTGATTGGTTTGCGCAAAAGTTATAGCGTCTACAAAATAGGGGATAGTTTTATGGCATTTTTATTAATAATTAATTTTTTACTGGTAATGGCGGCGATCAGCGATTTTTATCGTGACTGCGACATTATGGCAGACAGATCGGACACTTTTGGTGCTATTTTGGGACCATTCACATTTATACAGCGATCAGTGCGATTAAAAATGCATTGATTACTGTGTAAATGTAACTGGCAGTGAAGGGGTTAACCAGGAGGGGGAGCTGTAGGGGTTAAGTGTGTCCTAGGGATGTGTTCTAACTGTGGGGGGGTTGGCCTACGACACTGATCACCGCTCCCGATCACAGGGAGCGGTGATCAGTATCAGTGTCACTAGGCAGAATGGGGAAATGCTTGTTTACATCAGCATTTCCCCGTTATTCCTCTCCATGAGACGATAGCGTGTATCCCCGCGGACATCGAGTCAGCGGGACCCGCGATCACACTAACGGAGATCGCTGCAGGGTCGCGTGCGTGCCGCCACACAGCGGCAAATTTAAAGGGATGTACCTGTACGCCCATTTGCCTGTCCGTGCCATTCTGCCGATGTAAATGTTCATGCGGAGGTCGGCAAGTGGTTAAAGCAGAGTTCCACCCAAAAGGGAAAGCACCGCTTGTCTGTCTCCTCCCCCCTCTTTTGCCACATTTGGTATCTTTTGGGGGCAAGAGGGGAAACGGGTACCTGGTTTTGACAGGTACCCACTCCCACTTCCGGCTCAGTTTGCCCCAGTGAACTGAACCAGAAGTTTGGCCCCCTCTCCTTCCCCTGCAACCTTCTGGGACACTTCACAGGTCCCAGAAGACTATGGTCTTGGGCTGTATTGGGCACAGGAACCGCTGTATGGGGCACAGGTCACACTGCATGGGGCACAGGTCACGTTGTATGGGGCACAGGTCACGCTGTATTGGGCACAGGTCACACTGCATGGGGAACAGGTCATGCTGTATAGGGCACAGGTCACTCTGTATTGGGCACAGGTCACGCTGCATTGTGCACAGGTCACGCTGTATGTGGCTGAGCTCACGTTGCATTGACACTAGGGCAGCTGTGGGGGGGGGGCTGTTTGCAGGGGGGCCCCATACAACATTTTGCTATGGGGCCCTGCTATTTCTAGTTACGCCCCTGTCTCCAGCTTTCTTCCTATGTATGAAGTGTGTGTACCACATTTCGGATTTGCAATTTTTTGCACCCACTGGACACAATATGTTCTGTAGCAGCTCCGCTGCCTGTCCACACTACATTTTCTGACAGGTCTATCCCCACTGACACCCCCCCATACGACCCCACCGCTATGTTTATTGGCTCCGCTGTCCCAACTGCGGGCCCGGAGCGGTCTTGGTGGGTGTCGCTGGGAACACTGTTACCTACCATCCTCATTGAAGACAAACTCCCATTTGCTTAAAGTTCACCTGGGTCCAGACTATTGTCATAAATGTATTAACCTGTTCTTAACAAGCAGTAAATGAACTGCAGAACAAGTCATCTTTGTCCTCTCTAGTTGCACGTATTGTGAACTAAATCATTCTCAAACACTAGCAAACATGACAACAAAGACTCCAGAGGCAGGTTTCAGTCAGTTTCTTTTTTTTTTTATAAATTCTTTATTTAACAAGAAAGAACATGCGGATACAGAATGCCCCACAGGGTATTACACAAAGACAGAAAAAAATGTGCATCACCCTATCCGTTTTTACACAACTGTAAGAACACTTTACTCAAAGTCTCCTAATGGGATAAAGTCAAGATGCTTGACCACTGGGTAGGGGACCTCTGTGACCCGCATGGCTCCTTAATTTCCACGGCATAAGCCGTCTTTTAAGGGGGTAGTTAGGGGAATGAAGCCGTTTTTTTACTGGCCCTTAGAAATCGTTATCCGAAAAATCATCATCAGATAGGACCAGAAACAGAGACAAAAAAGAAGTGAAAGAAAAAGAGGAGGATGAGAGAAATGGGGGAGAGAGAGAAGAAGAAAAAAAAGGGGGGGTGGGAGGAGAGGGAAGTATATCCCCCAGTCCAGTCATAACCAATCCCCCAGGGATATTTTTACAGTTATCCCCCCTCAAGGAGGTTGGTTCACCAGCTGTCCGTATTCCACGGAATAGACAAACTCATGCCAAAAGTACTATTTCTTGGAGAATTTCTAATTTAAACCTTTTTCCGTGGCCACCAAGTCCTCCATTGCATGTAAGTCCGCTACTCTTTTCAACCATGTCGCCACCGTCGGGGGCCTGGTCTGTTTCCAATACAATGGGATGCAGCCTTTTGCCGCCGTGAACAAGAGTGGCAATATAGATCTCCTGTATATCTTGGTCGGGATCTCATGGTGATGCAAAAGGAAGAACTCAGGGGACTCCGGCAACACCTGATCCATGAACTTTTGGGCGATGCGATGGACCTCAGTCCAAAAGGGCCGCACCAACCTGCATGACCAGAACACATGGAGAAGGGAACCCACCTCTTCTCCACATCTCCAACACAGATCTGTGCTCTGGGGAAACATCTTGTGGATCCTTACTGGCGTGTAATACCACCTGGACAGCACTTTGTATCCCGCCTCTTGGTGTCTCGCGCATATGGAAGTCTTATTAGAGAAAAAAATGATCCGCTCAACCTGTTTGACTGTGAATTTTAACCCCAGATCACGCTCCCACTTGTCAATGTAGGGGGGTCTGACATCCGACTGTGGGGACACCAGAAGCTGGTATGTTAGAGAAATCGCGTGTCTCAATGGAGACTGCTCCAAGCAGAGCAGTTCAAAAGGAGTTAGTTGCCTACCGAAAACAGCTGGTGATGGCAGTGATCTAATAAAATGAGACAGTTGAATCTTTTGCCAGAAAGAGAGTCCCCGTAGTGCCCGATCATCTAAGATTTGTTGTCTATTTTTCCATTGGCCATTGATGAGATAATGCCTGGCCTGTGATCTCTCATTTAGTTTCAGTTCTTGGAATCTGGGATCCCTAAGTCCCGGAGTGAACGCTGGGTTGCCCACTACTGGGGTGAGTGGAGAAGGGAGTGGTGCAAGAGACAGGTCTCGGAAAACTTTCCAAGCCGCCCAGATTGTCACCCCTACTGTGCGGTGAGACAATACCCGTTTTGGCAAAGGTTGTTGACACCAGGGCATTTGGTCAAACTGACTCCTGCCAAGGAATTTTCTATTTGTACCCATTGTTTCAGGGTAGCATGTCTGCTCCAGTCTAATATGCGGGTTAAATGGCAAGCTGTGTGGTAGAGGATAGCATCAGGGAGAGCAATGCCGCCATTCAATTTTGGAAGTCGGAGTACTGTTTGTGCCAAGCGTAGAGGCTTACCAGCCCATACAAAGTGTGTTATCACTCTGTTTACCACTTTCAAGAAAGCAAGAGGAATTTGTATTGGAAGTGCCTGAAAATGATAAAGGAGTCTGGGCATAATATTCATTTTCACTATGCTGCAACGTCTAAACCATGTAAAGAGACCATGCTGCCATTCCTTCAGATCTTTTTTTATCGCTGTCAGGAGAGGGGGAAAGTTGAGAGGAAAAATATCCTCTGTCTTGCCAGGTAACCTGATACCCAAATATTTGATATGAGAGGTGGCCCATTTAAAAGAGAAGTCCGATTGGAGTAGTGTGTTTAAGGCGGATGGCAAATTAACATCGAGAGCTTCTGATTTCTGGTAGTTGATACGGTATTGAGTCCCTCGTATGTCTTTAGTTCCTTAAGCAAATTCGGGATGGACACTAGGGGTTTTGTCAGGAAAAAGAGGAGATCACCCGCAAAAGCAGCGACTTTCGGGGATAGGTTGGTATCAAGGCTCAAGCCTTCGATGTCTGGGTTGTTTCTTATAGTCCTCAAGAAAGGTTCGAGGGTGAGAATAAAAATTAATGGTGACAAAGGGCACCCCTGTCTCGTCCCATTTATTATATTAAACGTTGATGAAAGATAGCCATTGACCTTGACCTGAGCTGAAGGGCAGTAATATAAGGCATATATCCAACTCATCATGCGTTCTTTCAATCCTAAGCATCGTAGGCTTTCAAATAGGAAAGGCCAGCTCACCCTATCGAACGCCTTTTCGGCGTCCGTCGAGAGGAGCAGCAGGGGGATCTTCCGTGTTCTTGCCGTCTGAATCAGACTAATTGCCTTCGTTGTATTGTCCCTTGCCTCCCTCGTCGGAACAAAACCTACTTGGTCAGAATGAATCAGTAATAGAATCGAATTTATCAGTCGCATAGAAAGGATTTTCGTGAAAATTTTTAAGTCAACATTTAACAGGGAAATCGGTCTATAATTTTGACAGAGTAATGGATCCTTCCCTTCTTTGGGTAAAACCGTAATGTGGGCTCTCAGTGTGTCTCTGGGAAGGGTTGTCCCCTAGCCTGCAGCATTATATGCAGATAGGAAATGCGGAGTCAGCACTTCTCCAAAAGTTTTGTAGTATAAGAGGGAGTAGCCATCCGGGCCCGGGGCCTTGCCTAGCTGCATTTAAGTCATTGACAACGTCACCTCGTCTGCTGAGATAGGTTTGTCAAGTTCGCTCAACTCGTCTTCTGGAATCTGCGGGAGGCCCGATTTTTTAAGATATTCTTGAATGTTCTTGAGTTCCGCGGATCTATCTCTTTCCGTCTGCAGGGATGGGAGGTTCTACAAAGCCGTGTAATAGTCTCGGAAGAAAGCAGCAATCTCCTCCGTAGTGTGAATTTTATTGTGTGTCTCGTTTAGCATTTCTGGAATGTATGTGCGGGATCTCTGGGCTCTCAATGCTCGTGCCAGCATTTTGCCGCATTTATTGCTATGTTTGTAGAAGGTACAACGGCATTTAGAGATGATCTCCTTGGCCTTGAACAGTGCCAAGGAACGGAGCTGGTTTCGCAAGGCGGTTAATTCTGACAGGGCCTGGGATGCCAAAGATTTTTTATGAATAGTCTCTAATTTCCTAATTTTCGCTATAAGATCTACAGTCTGTTTGGCTCTTTCCTTCTTTATACGCGATCCTATTTTTACCAGGATGCCTCTAATGTAGCTTTTGTGTGCTTCCCAAACTATTGTTGAGTGTATCTCTGGAGTCACACTAGTGAAGAAGTAGTGTCTTAATTCTCTCACCACTTCTGCCACTATCTCTAGGGATTGTATCAAGGAGTCGTTAAGTCTCCATGTCCATTGTTTCCTGGTGGACTGTAGCAGTTCTACATCCACAAAGACCGGTGTATGGTCTGAAAACGTAATAGGGCCGATTGAGGCTGAGGTAACCTTAGACAAGAGCGACTGTGGCACCATCAACATGTCTGATGTAAGAATTGTGAGGGTGTGAAAAAAAACGTATAGTCTTTTTGGTTCGGGTGGAGGACTCTCCACACATCCACCAAGTGGAATGCGTGAAGATTTCTCAAGGGGTATTGCTATGAATAAGGATGCTCACCCCCTTTGACTTGGAATCAGAGGAGCACCCATGGTAAGCTAATGGAAAAAAGCGGTTCTGGAGTCTTGGTGGATTTTCCGCACGTAAATGTGTCTCCTGGAGAAAGCACACGTGAGCCTTCATACGTTTTAAATTGGTGAGCACCATGGAGCGCTTCTCTGGGGTGTTTAACCCCTTCACATTGATGGATACCATGCGGACAGGGTCTAATTTATCTCCTGGCATGACTGCAACCGGATCAGGGGGGGATGGAAGAGGATTGAGGAAAAAAAAAAAAAAGGGAGGGATGGGGAAAATTAGTGGTAGTAAGGAAAGGGTGGAGAGAGTGAAAGGGAAAGGTTATTAGTAAGACAGAAGTAGCAGAAAGGGTTCAAGAAGAAGTGTTAGTAGTGGAAAAAAAACTAATACGCCAAGGGCGTAAGTGAGACCTAGTCTTTACACGCCCTGATGATCCCCTGAAAACAGAGGACACCAATCAGGCGCAACCCTATGTGGGAAAAGTGATTGGACACAGCCGGGGTCGGAGGCTCCCTAACCCGACCCACCCATCAATATGCATATAGCCAAATGCTACCACCCAGTCAGGGTCCCGCCGCTGCAGCATCCCGGCAAGGCGGCGCCGAACCCCGAGCCACTCACCCGGTAACCCGGAGTCAGGCCCCGCCCACCCGGCAGGCCCGGACCCCCCAACTGAGCCTTGGAAATTCCAGGCTTACTGCATCTGGCTATAAATCAAACCATATTACCATTGAACCTATTTAATGAAACTTTATACCACAGCATATCAAAAGCCAGTGTTATGCAAAAAAAAAACCCCAAAAAAAACAAAGGAAACGAACCCCAAAAAAAAAACAACAAAGAGAAAAACCACTAATAGAGAACCCGTAATAATACAGTACAAAAAACCTCAACAAACTCCCGCTTGCATCACTCCTGGCCCCTTAACTGATGAGGGCGATGATGTTAAGTACCTGCGGTGGGGCGGTCCTGCTGGCCAATTCCTATAGATCTACTGGACATGATCCCCACCAGCCCATACACCAATCAATCCTCCCCTACTCCCCATCATCCTCCCCCCCACAACACTCAACCAGTGTGGAGAAGGGGGACCCACCACCCACACCCTGCCCCCCCGCCCGAGCTCAACAATTAGGAGGCGCGTGAGCCATGTTTTGGGGTAATGTGAACACAGACCCCACTCCCCTGCACCCTCCGCCAACACGTGAGGAGGGGGTCAGGGAGAGCCACGCCAACAATCATTACAGTAAATATGAGGCCTCTCCCTGCGGGAAGGAGGGGAGGAGGAAAAGAAAAAAGAAAGGGCGGCCAGGGCATGAGGAGGGGAGAAGGCTCAGAAGGAGGAGGACGTGGGAGATAGGGGAAGGCAGGGGAACGGTACAGGAAGGGAAGAGGAAAGGGCGGGACAGAACTCCATCCTCCCCACCGCACTCGGAAACCCTGAGAGCACTATCTCAACCTGGAGAACTAACACATATCTACCTCTACTCTTCCAAGTTACTGTCATGAGCAGGACCATTCTGCTATGCCATTTGTATATAGATCTCATTCAGCGTGTCCCGACCTCAATAAAGTCACCCCCTGTCCCACTGAGCCCCCCCCTCCATCCCAATGCAAGCATCCCAAGTCTGAGAAGCTGGTTCTTAGCTGCAGATCTGAGTCGCCTCATTCCGGTTCTCCTTAAGCAGGACTGGCAGTTCTGTGAAGGCTACAGGGGCCGGGAAAGTTCAAGAAATCTCGGGCTAGAGGGGAAGCAGCAAGGCACACTCCCAGCAAGGACCCGAATCGGCTCGGCTCCTTGCATGACAAGGACGAGACCCCCATCTCACTGTATGCAAGGCAAAGTCTTCATTCCTCTATATCTTGCAGGGGGCATAAAATTCACAGTGTTCTGGATAGGGACTCTACTGGGGCCATGCACAGTCAATTAGAGCACTGTAAATCACAAAACATAAAGGGGAGAAAACTCTTCACTCACACACCTCACAGCCTCAATCTTAAGCTTCATGGTCACGTGCGGAAGCCGGCTGCATGTCTTCTCTCCGTCTTCTGTTGGAGCGATGTGGTAGACCCGGACCTAGCGCCTGTGGAGCCCAACGGAAGTCTCTAGATGGCAGCTGCTTCAACCAGTCCGGTATGTGGAAGGGTTCCATGTTCAAGAAAAGGAACAAGTCCGGTAGATCCGCATGGCGCCTTAGTGTAAAGGAGGCTCTCTCCTTCCTGACAGTTAGCTGGAGCAGGAAGCCCCATCTGTATGGCAGTGCAACCCGCTGGAGCCGTTCTAAGAGAGGCTTCAACATAGCCCTCCTTTGTAGCATCGCTCTGCAGACATCCGGGAGAATCAGCAGCTCTGCTCCGTCGAAGTCAATCCGGTCGGTGTTCCAAGCCGCTCTGAGGATTTGTTCTTTTTGTGTATACCGATGCAGGCGGCATATGACATCTCTAGGGCGGTCAGGGTCTTGCGGTTTTGGCCCCAATGTGCGGTGAACTCTGTCAAACTCCATAGAGGCTGGTGCATCCGTGCCCAGAAGCTGCCGGAAAATAGCTGTGATGGTTTCCTGTAAGTTCTCCGGTCCCGTGGCCTCCGGCAACCCCCGAACACAGAGGTTGTTCCAGCGGCTTCTATTCTCAAGGTCTTCGGCTTGTAGCTGCGCCTCGGCCAGCCTATCCTGGAAGACTGCTTGGCTTTTTTCCAGCTGGGAAACCCGGAGTTCCAAAGCGCTCACCTCCATCTCTCCCTTCCCGACTCTGTCATCCAGGGTGTGGACTTCAGTGAGGAGCTCATGGAAGTCACGGCGGTGTTGTTCTTCCATCCTGCTCATTAGGGCTTCCATGTCGGCCTTGGTCGGAAGGGCCCGCAATAAGGATCTGATGTCCACATCCGTATGTGAGGATCCCGCGGATGCCTCCGAGCTGCCTGGGCTGCCTGGCGATGGTAACATTAGCGAGGGTAGCCCCTCCAGTGACTGTGAGGTAAGACTCTGTGTAGCTGCCATGGATGTAGAGGGCAGATTTTCCAGCCTTCTCTCACCTCGTGGCTCTGCCAGGGAGATTGCTGCCTGAGCTGGGGACTTGGGGAAATCTTTTGATCGATGTCGCAGGGTTAGCTTGAGACGATCTCCTTGTCTTCCCCCTTCTCTTATAAGTCATTTCAGGCTGAATTCTATAGGAGAAATGGGCATTTCAACTAGAATAAGTGAGCCGGGGTCGGGAGCTCTAACAGAAAGCCTCCTTACTCCGCCATGTCCAAGCCACGCCCCCCTCAGTCAATTTCTAACAGTTTAAAACATCCACTGTGTGTTTACATTAGAGGGCTGACGGGCTTCCCAGATTCTGCTTCCAAAGAAAATAGATTAGAAAGAGGCTAAGATTTCTGTGCCTTTGCTGAGAACTTTCAGGATACATTTCTCCACAATGTCTACAGCTGAAGAGATGAATAAAGGCTTGTGTTTTTACAGCTTGTTCAGAATATGTAAATACCTTAGTGTACAGTACATAGTCTGGGCAAACGCTCACTTCAAGGAATGCTACAAGACATTTCATGTATATGGGGTAATTTCCACCTACATAAAGATCCACCACTTGCTAGAGGTGTGTCTAGAGTGGTGTAAACAGCTGTGTTAGCACTATCAATATCAAGAGAGATGGTATGAACTGTTGTTTTTCTCCCAGGAAGAAGGCACAACAGTTCATGTATGACCCAGAAATTGATTTAATGAACGTTACAAAATCTAGCATCACAGTATGCAGAATTGTAATTCCCTCCTATCTCTATATAGATTATAAATCCCCCCACCAACCCACTATGATCGGTTCCAGATTTTGCTCCTACCCAACCACAACCACCTTCTTTTTTTCTCCACCCACCATAAGGAGATCCCACACTGCTTTACCCAACCAAATTATTTCTTGTTGAACCCCCCCCTCAAAACATGCCAGAGTTCAGTAACCGGATCGGGTAGTCAGCCAAGCAAATGTCAGAGAGCCAAAGATAAACGTAGCAGTACAGCAAGCAGGATCAGGAGCCAGAAGGAAAGTCAGCCGAGCAAGTCTTCAACAGGAATGCAGGAGAAAGTCTCTGTGATGTTGACAAAGGCGAAGGCAGAGATCAAGTGAGCTGGACGACTTTAAGTAGGCAGGACTGATGAGCAGAATCAACAACAGCTGGGTAACTGTGGAGAGAGATGGGAGCTGGCAATTAGCCGACAGCTGAGCGGCCAGATCAGAGGAGGAAGGGCTGAGGTACCCCCTCCTCAACGACCCCCCCCCTCGGAGGACCACCAGGCTTGAGGGGAAAATGCCTATGGAAATCACGGATGAGGACAGGGGCATGTATGTCCGAGGATGAGACCCAAGAGACCCAAGAGCGTTCCTCTGGACCGTACCCCTTCCAATACACCAGGTACTGTATGTGCCCACGGAACCTACGGGAGTCAACAATGGATTGTACTTCATACTCCTTATGGTTCTCAACCTGTATAGGGTGAGGACGTGGCACCGAGGTGATAAAGCGATTGCAGACCAAAGGTTTCAATAAGGAGACATGAAACACATTTTAGATGCGCATACTAGGAGGAAGGTCCAAAGTGTAAGTCACTGGGTTAATCCTGCGAAGGCTATGGAAAGGCCCAATAAACTGAGGTGCGAACTTCAAAGACGGAACACGAAGTTGGAGGTTGCTAGACGACAGCCAGACTCTGTCCCCAACCTGGTAGGAAGGTGCAGGCAGGCGCCTACGGTCAGCATGGAGTCTGTATCTATAGTTAGCATGTTGCAAAGCCTCCTGAACTTGTGCCCAAGTGGAACCAAGACCACGGAGATGCTCCTCTAATGCACGAATACTCTGCAGAACAAACAAGTCAGGCAACATGGAAGGATGGAAACCATAATTCACCATAAACGGGGACAATCGGGAAGCAGAATTCAAGGCACTGTGGTGAGCAAACTTTGCCTACGGCACTGTCTGACCAGTTATGATGGTCAGAAATATAGCAACGTAAGAATTGCTCCAAGGATTGATTGGCTCGTTCTACGGCCCCATTAGACTGCAGGTGATACGCAGAGGAGAAAGCAAGCTGAATTCCCAACTGTGCACAAAAGGCTTGTCAGAACCGGGAGACAAACTGACTACCCGTGTCCGGGAAAATCAGCTTGGGTAGCCCATTTAAGCGAAAGATCTCCCGAGCAACAATGGAAGCCAGTTCCTTAGAAGTGGGCAACTTCTTAAGTGGAATACAATGACACATCTTTGAGAACGGGTCAACCACCATAAGGATAACAGTGTTGCCTTGGGAGTTACTCTCAAAGGCCTTAATGGACTCCGGAGACCAACTCTGTGGGTTACTGTCCTTTGTGGTCATATCAGTCAGGGGCTTGACCAGAGACGAGAAGCCACGAACAAACTTCCGATAATAGTTGGCAAAGCCCAGGAAACACTGCAGAGGGTGTAAACCCATGGGTCGGGGCCACTGTAGGAGTGTCAAAAGTTTCTCTGGGTCCATCGAAAAACCAGCAATGGAAATGACATGAAATGCCCAGGAATTTAACCTGTTCACGATGGAACTCGCACTTCTCCAGTTTACAATAGAGATTGTTTTCTCTTAGTTTCTGAAGCACACAACAGACACCTGTGTGGTGGCTCCCCAGGGACTTGGAAAATATGAGGATATCATCGAGATAAACCACCACACATAACTGCAACAAATCTCAGAGGACATCGTTAATAAATTCCTGGAAAACTGCCGGGGCGTTACAAAGGCCAAAAGGCATTACGAGGTACTCATAATGACCTGTTCTGGTTTTAAATGCAGTTTTCCACTCATCGCCCTCCTTAATCTACAATCTACCGGCTTGACCTTTGTCAAAGTCATCGCTAAAATCGTGGTACTCCTCCGGCAGGGAGGAGAGTGAAGAGGTGCACAGGACCTTGGCTACCTTCTGGAAGCATGCCTCACTGCATTGTGGTGATCAGAAAAGAACCTCAGCACGGAGCCAATCAAAAGAGGGGTTGTGCCTCTGTAACCAAGGATAACCAATAACCAGTGGAAACCTAGGTGAGGAAATAACTTGGAATTGGATTATCTCATGGTGAAGAGCCCCTACGGCCATGGACAACGAAACCGTCTCATGAGTCACATGGGCAGGCTGTAGAGGTCTCCCGTCAAGAGCCTCAATGGCAAGTGGAGTGTCACGCAGCTGCAACGGAATCAAGTGCTGCGATACAAAGGCAGCATCAATGAACAGGCCTGCAGCCCCAGAGTCGATTAGAGCCTGTATCTCGATGGACGACTCAGCCCAAGAAAGGGTGACCGAAACCAGGGGCTTATCCTTCTGGGGACGAAACAACGCCACCTAAGGTCTGTCCATGACAGGACCTCAAGGTTCAGGCGTTCCCTGGACAGGTGGGACAAGACTTCAAAAAGTGACCTGCCTGGCCACAATAAAGGCACAATCTCTCCCTCCTCCTAAAGGCTCTCTCATCTGCAGAGAGACGTTTGAAACCTAAATGCATGGGTTCACCTTCACTGACTGACTTGGTACCAGGAGGCATGGGAGTTGAGGGAGGCACAGGTGGGACTGCAAAGCTTGGAGGCAAATGTACAAGAGGCTTCCGCAAGCGCTCCTTAAAAGAGAGTCTTTCTCTGAGTCTGGAGTCAATGAGGATGGCAAATGTGATCAACCTCTCCAGCTCAGTGGGTATATATCGGGCTGCTATCTCATCCTTGATGGAATCCGAGAGACCATGAGAAAAAGCAGCCACGAGGGCCTCATTGTTCCAAGCAACCTCTGCTGCCAGAGTACGGAATTCAATGGTGTAGTCGGCAACAGTTCTTGTACTCTGTTTGATGGACATGAGGCACTTGGCAGCAGAAGCGGAGTGTGCGGGAATGTCAAATACCCTTTTAAAGGAGGCCACAAAGTCAGGATAACTCAAGACAACAGGTTTTTCCATCTCCCATAGAAGGTTTGCCCAGGCCAAGGCTCTCTCAGAAAACAAAGATATCATGAAACCTACTTTGCTTCTGTCCATGGGAAACGCCTGGGGCAGCAGTGCAAAGTAAATCTCAACCTGGTTGAGAAACCCTCTGCATTGAACTGGATCGCCCCCAAATCGCTGGGGAAGTGGAGCGGAACCAGACATACCTCTTATAGAGGTAATACTCGAGGTGGGAGTCTGCACAGAGACTGGCGCAGCATCAGGGACAGCCTGCAATATAGGTTGTACCGGAGCCACAGTGGGAGTTTCCAGGTGAGCCGCGTGACTCAGGTTTGTAACGCTATGGCAAATTGATCCATGCGGGGATCTTGCTCATCCAATCTGTAAAAAATATTACCAACAAGTGGATTGACTGTATCCAGGGGCGGAACTACCACCATAGCGACCCATGCGGGCGCTATGGGGCCCGCAGCCGAGTGGGGCCCAGTGAGAGTGAGAGTACCGCCGACACAGTCTCCCTGCCAGGGGAAGAGAGAGGAGAGGAAGTGGCGAGCTGTCCGTATCAGCAGAGAGCTGAATTGCCTGATGTAATAGCTTTCATTAGAACTTCCAGTGTTCCCGGGGCTCACGTCACATAGCTCCACCTCTTGGCCCGGCGCCTTTGATAGACAGAACGTCGATCCAATGCGGGACATGTGACGTCATCAAAGGCGTCGGGCCAAGAGGTGGGGTTATGTGACGATGAGCCCCGGGAAGACGGGAAATTCAAATGAAAGCTATTACAGCGGGCAATCCCGCTCTCTGCTGATCCGGGTGGCTTGCCTCTTCCTCTGCATAGGTGAGGCTGTATGGGGCACAGGTAGACCAGGCTGTATTGGGCACAGGTCACGCTCTATGGGGCACAGGTCACGCTGTATGGGGCACAGGTCACGCTGCATGGGGCACAGGTCACGCTGCATTGGGCACAGGTCACGCTGCATTGGGCACAGGTCACGCTGTATGGGGCACAGGTCACGTTGTATGGGGCACAGGTCACGCTGCATGGGGCACAGGTCACGCTGCATGGGGCACAGGTCACGCTGCATGGGGCACAGGTCACGCTGTATGTGGCACAGGTCACGCTGCATTGACACTAGGGCAGCTGTGAGGGGGGGGCTGTTTGCAGGAGGCGACATACAACATTTTGCTATGGGGCCCTGATATTTCTAGTTACGCCCCTGACTGTATCTTCTGAATTCATGGCCTTCACCTACTATCAGGAACCATAAATCAGACCGAGACAGAAGTATAGTTAAATCACATTGTTTAATAATAATAAGGTATACAGAGTAAGCGTAGTCAAAACAAGCCAGAGTTCAGTAACTGGATCAGGTAGTCAACCAAGCAAATGTCAGAGAGCCAGAGATAAAATTAGTAGTACAGCAAGCAGGATCAGGAGCCAGAAGGAACGTCAGCCGAGCAAGTATTCAACAGGAACGCAGGAGAAAGTCTCTGTGATGTTGACAAAGGTGAAGGCAGAGATCAAGTGAGCTGGACGACTTTAAGTAGGCAGGACTGACGAGCAGAATCAACAAAAGCTGGGTAACTGTGGACAGAGATGGGAGCTGGCAATTACAGACAGCTGAGCGGTCAGCTCAGAGAAGGAAGGGCTGAGCCCAGCCCTGACACTTTCACTCTGTTTTCCTAATTCTATCTATCTTTCTTCCTCTCAGCTTTCCCTCTCCTGGCCCATGGTCAGAGCTCATTCTCTGCATCCTCTCCTAGTGAAATATTATCAGCTCCCCCATCCACTTATTAAAGTGGTTGTATATCCTTTTTATTAATTTTTACCTACAGGTAAGGGGGGTCCGGAGGAGGACATGGAGGGGGGCAGGAGGAGAAGGACACAGGGGGACAGTCGGGGTAAACAGGTCAGTTTAACCACTGTGAAACACTTTTTGAAAGATAAATAGTGCATTTTATATATAACTATACAGATCAGACCAAAATAAGGGACAAAGGAGGAGGAAAGAGGGACAGATGGACTTTGTTCCAAATCAGCGACAGTCCCGTGAAATCAGGGACAATTGGGAGCTATGAGAGAGAATCTAATAGCCATTGGCGGCTGGTATTAGCCATTGCCATTGGCGCAAACAAACTGAAAAATTCTGAAAAAAAACATCAATTGCAGCCTCACTGTGCCATCAATCGCAGCCTCTGTGCCCCTCAATTGCCGCCACAGTGCCATCAAACACAGCCACTGTGCCATCAAACATAACCACTGTGCCATCAATTGCCGCCACTGTGCCCATCAAACGCAGCCACTGTGCCATTAATTTCCGCCACTTTGCCATCAAACGCAGCCACTGTGCCCATCAATTGCCGCCATTGTGCCCATCAAACGCAGCCACTGTGCCATCAAACACAGCAACTGCGCCCATCAATTGCTGCCACTGTGCTATCAAACACAGCCACTGTGACTATCAATTGCCGCCACTGTGCCATCAAACGCAGCCGCTGTGCCATCAAATTCAGCCACTGTGCTCCATAAAATGCAGCCACTGTGCCCATCAAATGCAGCCACTGTGCCCATCAATTGCCGCCACTGTGCCCATCAATTGCCGCCACTGTGCCCATCAATTGCTCCCACTGTGCCCCTTCAAACGCAGGTACTGTGCCATATCAATTGCTGCCAGTGTGCCCTCGCCGTCTGTACTTACCTGTCTCGGTGGGACAGCTGCATTGCATGAATCTGTCTATTGGTGCTAGAGGGGTGGCTGGAGAGAGGGGGCGGCGCCCAAGTGCCCTTATGGACGCACGCCACTGCTAATAGCACATGTCCTGCTATGCAGGAGCTGCTACATACCCAGAGCAGAATACAGGGATTACTAGGCGAGTGCTCCTTTGTTTCATAGTTTACTATTGTTGCCGATAGCTTCTGGGTGTATATATATATATACTGTATATATCTAAAACATAGTTGGTAACATTTCAAAAAAGTTTTTAGAGAAACATTTTTTTCTGTGTGTTCAGAAAGCTGCTGTAAGCAGAGCATGTCCTTTAATTAGGGGTGGAGCATTCATTTAATATGGGCATGGTTCTGCAAGAAAATTAATCATGTGCTCTCATCAGGGATCTGATAGCAATGAAATAGTTAATCATGTCCAGCCACCAGGGATCTGCTGGCAATAATTAACTCTTTAATCCAGTTATTAAAGGGGCAATTGTGCATTTCAACCAGGGATCTGCTAGCAATGAAATGGTAAATAATCATGACTTCCAACACATATCTTCTAGCAAACAAAAAGTTAAGCACACATTTACAACTCATAAATAAAAGGGTGACGGTCCAAACCCCCTTATCCCCATTATTTGTGCAGATACCTGTAGCGCTACCCCTGAAATAGCTGCTTGAGTCTATTTGGTTCTGTACTCTGTCTCTAAAGAACAGTCTCGACCCCTGTGGCACATTTATTGCACAAAGTCACTACAGCACAACAGTAAACAGACACATATAATAGTAAACCAGAAATATCTTTACTAAGAGACTTTGGTAAATGAACAACAGTAATAAAGACTTGTAAAATGTGATATAAACAGTATATCTGTAGCACTGACCCCCGAAGGAGCTGCTGGTTTAAATTAGGTCTTTGCCGTCACCCCTTACCCACAGTTCACCATATCAGAGACTTAGAGTCTATATTGGGCCTTGCGCCCACCAATGTATGCGCCAGTCACTTTTTTTTTCTTCAATGCTTTAATGGAAAAAACTTGAAAGAAGTAGCAGTAAAGAGGTTGAAGGGGAGTTGCAGATACCTTTTTTTCTCTTGTAGCAGATCACTTACAGACTTTTCAGAATAAAGGACAAAACACAGCTTTCTCTCTGTAAATCTTGTATGGCTGGGTAGATCTCTGCCACAGATCTAGCAACCTGCAAGATGTCTGGACAAGCCTCTCTTACAGACTTAGCAGCCAGTATACACCTGGATAAGTCTCTCTCACAAACTTAGCAGCCAGACAGTTAGTTACCTTGATTGAATTGTAGAGCAGCTTCTTCACAGTACCAGAACCTTTAAGCCGACCCGGCAGTACTGTAAGGGTAGTTTAAATTTAGAACAGCTTCTTCACAGTACCAGAACCTTTAAGCCATCCGGTGATACTGTGAGGGTAGATTTGGTGAAGGTGTGTCCTCCAAGTAAGTTACCAGGCCCGTCTGAGAGACCAGCCTTCATCCTGGCTCTCTCCAGCAAGGGTCCTTCCCTGGATTGCCTCAGCTTGGCTTGGCTTCTTCCTAGCAGGCAAGACAACCTAAGGACCACCTCTTTGGTAGTAGGCCCCAGACAGGCTTCTGGGACTACTTGCACAGCTGCAGTGACGTAGCCTCCAGGCCTGGAGGGCCACGAGGTCAGGACTCCCCAAGCACATGGCATCTGTCCCATAAATACTCTCTCCCAGACTGCACAGTGGCAGGAACCTCCTACTGGGCTGTTTCTGGAAAAAGAATATTCATTATAGTTTCACTAAGTTGTTATTCACACACTGTCCTGTGGTACCAGTGACACTTACTGGCAACAGTGGGAACTGCAAAACCAAGTCAATTCCAGAACAGATCCAGTAAACTATATTTATTCAATCTGAGCTGCTGTTACAGCTCAGCCAAAAACTAAATTTACATGCAAGCACCTGGTCAACAGGAGCAGGGCACTACATACTCCCCCCACTACAAAAGACGATGTCCTTAGCGTCTGTAAGGAAAAATGACTCTCAAGCCTGAGAGTAGGTATCTGAATCAAAACTTGGATGGGAGAAAAGACAGACAGTAAAGAAGAATGTTACAGTTTCAAACATTAATCAATAGCATATTCATATTCATCAGTCATGTTACAGGAACCTCACTATCTAACTGCCACACCACTAACAGCTTGATAGAAGATCTTTTGTTACCTGAAAAACAAAGTTACACATACAGAAATCACATAACAGTGTTACTCATCAATTGGGAGCAAAGCCTCACTCCCAAGAGAATGAAACTTTCTTCCACACATTTTTAAATGCAAAGTAAACTAAATGTAACTTAAAAGTCCATCCCTATCTATAAGTAGCTTCCACCATCTAGCGCCCAGTAACCAGTATGGCAAAAGTCCTTAATAGCAGGGTCTTGAAATTACCGTACACAGTAGAGAATCTTGACCACAAAGTTCTCTAAACCTATGACTATCTGGCTATGTACCCCATAGTCCATTCAGAGCAACACACTTCTCTCAGTCTCTTTCAAAAACTGAAGACTTTTCTTCTGTAGTTTAAACAGGAACAAACTGTTTCTTTATAGCAGAGAATGACATTTTCCAGCTGAACTATGACAGTCCCTTTAACTGTTACCAGTAGAAACGAGGATCTGGCAAGGTAACTGGTTTCCCTTGGTTGTTCACAGTAGTGACAAAGTAAACAACATTTTCTTTTCCAGGTCTGCAGATGACCACTTTGTCAGAGTGGATATGCCGGTCATAGTTCCATTGAAACATGCATCCATCATAATGCTCATCCATGACAGACAAATAGCCAGCTTTTCTGAAAGGCTTTGGTACAGACAGGTAGTCCCAGACAGCATCACTGCACCATTCCTCTCGCTTTAGTTCAATTTCCTACATTGTCTCTGCAGAAACATATGGAAATTCCAAACCATATTCTGTGGCAACTCTTTTGTTAAGCACTCTTTGTAAACGAGCAAGCCTAGGCAAAGCTCTGGTACGTCCCCATCCAGGAAGCACACATGGATTCAACAATTTCTGCACCATAGCTTTAGCAGACAACTTTTTAGGTTTAACTGAACTGATGACTTTAGGCAGGGGCTCACTAGCAACACTTGGTGTTTCCACATTAGATGATGTTTCCCCAAAGTCTAGAGCTGCCCATTCAGGGAAAGTGAAGGCAGAAGCAACATCCTCACTATTAGCCCATAACAGTTCTTGTGACATAGATTCAAACAGTTCATCATCACCAGATAAATCAGATAAGGAATCCAACTCAGAATCCCTTAATTCTTCAGCAGGCATATATTTACACATTGACCCCACTGAAATATTTGTCCCAGATTTCTCACCAGTTCCTGACGTGGATTTTCCAGGAGTGACGCTTTTCTTGGGTTCCGGTCCTGGTGGTCTCTGGGGTAGGCCTCGACCGCGGGAAGTCTTTACATAGCCCACCTTCTTCTGAACAGGTGTAGCGGGACCAGTAGCAAGGGCGATGTCTGCTGATGGCACTCTAGAAACAGTAGCAGCGACATCATCAAATGGAACACTCACAGTAGCAGGCGCGGTGAATGTAGATTTTCCTGCAGGAGTAAAGGCAACAGCCTCCACGGTAGGAGCACCTGTGGCCCAATCAACTCTGTAGGCCCGGGGCGGCATGGTAGGGTGTTCCACAGCAAACAGGTACTCCCCGCAGTACGAACAAACGGACGGGGGTGTATGGCCAGTCCTTCACACTTGTGGCATAACATAACCAGTGCTTTATGGTCCCCGACGGTATACAGCACAAACCGGCCATATGGCTTCAGGTGGATGCCAGTTTCTGTTATCAGGGTTCCGGACAACATAGTACTTGCAGTGGTGCTGGCAGGAAACTTCTTGGACCCCACTTCAGTTTGCACAAGAGAAAATACAGCCATAGCTGGACTCTGATCTTCCCTGTAGTAACAGAAAACTTCTCTCTCTTCAGCTCCAGACACACACACAGCGTCTCACGCAGCAGCAAGCAAGTGTAGCTCCTCCCACTTGCTCCTCTGATCCCGGGCTTTTACTTCTCCACCTGCAGCCTACGCAGTCAGAAATGTGATCTTGCAATTTAACCCCTCTTTTTCCTGGAGAAAGTGACAAAGTCCAGGAACCCCTCTTTTAGCATAGACTCTCGGTGAAATACTTCTCAGAGTTGCTCAGGGCAACGGCAAACAATCCCGGACAACGCCCCCACATGTAGCACTGACCCCCGAAGAAGCTGCTGGTTTAAATTGGGTCTTTGCCGTCACCCCTTACCCACAGTTCACCATATCAGTGACTTAGAGTCTATATTGGGCCTTGCGCCCACCAACGTATGCACCAGTCACTTGTTTTTTTTTCGTCAATGCTTTAATGACTTGAAAGAAGTAGCAGTAAAATGTTGAAGGGGAGTTGCAGATACCTTTTTTCCTCTTGTAGCAGATCACTTACAGACTCTTCAGAATAAAGGACAAAACACAGCTTTCTCTCTGTAAATCTTGTATGGCTGGATAGATCTCTGCCACAGATCTAGCAACCTGCAAGATGTCTGGACAAGCCTCTCTCACAGACTTAGCAGCCAGTATATGCCTGGATAAGTCTCGCTCACAAACTTAGCAGCCAGACAGTTAGTTACCTTGATTGAATTGTAGAGCAGCTTCTTCACAGTACCAGAACCTTTAAGCTGACCCGGCAGTACTGTAAGGGTAGTTTAAATGTAGAACAGCTTCTTCACAGTACCAGAACCTTTAAGCCATCCAGAAATACTGTGAGGGTAGATTTGGTGTAGGTGCATTACCAGGTCCTTCTGAGAGACCAGCCTTCATCCTGGCTCTCTCCAGCAAGGGTCCTCCCCTGGATTTCCTCAGCTTGGCTCGGCTTCTTCCTAGCAGGCAAGACAGCCTAAAGACCACCTCTGCGGTAGTAGGCCCCAGACAGGCTTCTGGGCCTACTTGCACAGCTGATTTGACATAGCCTCCAGGCCTGATGGGCCACGAGGTCAGGACTCCCCAAGCACATGACATCTGTCCCATAAATACTCTCTCCCAGACTGCACAGAGGCAGGAACTTCCTACTGGGCTGTTTTTGGAAAAAAATATTCATTACAGTTTCACTAAGTTGTTATTCGCACACTGTCCTGTGGTACCAGTGACACCTACTGGCAACAGTGGGAACTGCACAACCAAGTCCAGTAAACTATATACATTCAATCTGAGCTGGTTACAGCTCAGCCACAAAATAAATTTACATGCGAGCGCCTGGTCAACAGGGGCAGGACGCTACATATCTATAAAAGCACAGGCAGGTTATCAAGCAATACCGTTCAACCGCTTGAAATGAATCAGGTGTGGCCTATGTGCTCAGGCACAAAGGGGGAACAGAGATGGCTTGATGTAGGCCAGTCTGCCTCCCTAAAATCCTGAAGCCTCCTGGTGTCCTTTCTTCATCTCCCCTTCTAGGCATGCTGGGGTTTGTAGTCTTCCCCCAGGAGATTACAATGGGGCTGCCTGTGTTGGGGACGACATGTCCCAGAATACTTTGCTGCAGCTGCTCTGTGACTGACTCTCCTCCCCCTGCCAATGAGGAGGCAGGGGAGGGAGCAGAATGGCCAGTTGAGTCCCTGCGAGCGCTGTGCGCATACCGAGAGGTGGAGAGGGAGGGAGAATTGTCCCACAGCTGCTGACAGGCTCTGTGTCACTGGAGCCTGTCAGTGTTAGTTTCGGTGCGGCCAGGCGGAAGGTGCCTGAGTGGCACCCACTACCTACCTTTACACTATCTTCTTCCTATTCTCTTATTCTGGCAGGAGTACATGCTGAGGGCAAACCTGGAGTGTTTCAGCCGCCCACATGTGAAAGCATTACACAGGCACTGCTTCTATTCAGAAGCAGATGCATGCTTAGGAGAACCGCCCCACCCCCCTTCTGTACAGCCTGTGTTAATGGAGATGAGAGGTACTGCAAGCAGGTATCTATAGACTGTCAGGCTGAGCGGCTGTGTGCTCAGCTGGAATCGGCTCACACATAAAACACGTAGCGACCCTGTATTTCCAGGACCACAGCCAGGACAAATTTGAGGTGGGACATTGAGCTAATTTTCAGGACTGTCCCAGCAAATTCGCGAGTGTTTGCAAGTATGCTAAAGACTAGTGACAGAATCATCTCTGTTGTTTTGTTATTATCTCACATGCACAGTGCCATATAGCTAGATCTGTGCTATTGTATGTATGTAGTGGTCACCTTCCAGTATATTAGTGGGTGAACCTGTTTACTGCAATAACATTTATATGCAGGCTGCTGGTATTTTAGCTAACCCTATTCCTTCTGGTCTGGGATTCTATATTTAATTTTAGCTTAGGGATCAATACCCAGCATAGGGTAGAGGCAGGTTAGGCATCTGACAGCCACTTCTTTTTTTTTTTTTTTTTTTTTTTTTTAACAAAAAAGTTTATTTAGGTTTTTACAAAACAAACAAGCTATATTGGTTTAAGCAGCGGTATAGACAACTTTACAGAGTAGTTTTACCTTTCTTAAAAGATATCTGACAGCCACTTCTGGTAGTTCGAAGACACTGATCTTGCCTTCATGTCTCCAACACAAAGACTGATGCCACATCATCACAACTGGACCTTGTTGCAACATTAATCTGGATGATTCACTATCGATAACCATATATACCGGGTATATGTGCACAATTCCTCCAGGACTCTTGTTGGGCCCTTTGCTGTTAATACCTGTTTGTACATTTGATCTACACTATATTGCCAAAAGTATTGGGATGTGTAAAGGATAAAGTGCGCAACCAAATGATATAACTTTCTAAATGCAAAAAAGGGGTTATGACACAAAGTGATAACGACCATATGATTAGGCAAAATAATAAGAATTGTGATAAAGTCCATAAAGTGCTTCAGTAAGTGCAAATATGTGGAAGGACACTTAAAGGATCACTCTGTTGTTCTTTTTGTGAAAACAAACAATCAGCGCCACTTACCAGAGTTGCTGGATCTCAAATTATAGAGATCAAAAGGGCTCATACAGGGATCGCTCAGTCAAGGAATGCACCTCCACAAGCTCATTCAGTAAAGGGATCCTCTCTCCTGCAGCGGGCTATCCAGTGGTATGATATTCCTCCCAGCAACGGCAATAACCTTCTCCAGGTGATCTCCAACAGTGTAATATATCATAAGGTAAAAATAAGAGGCTTCATGGTGGAGTACTCCACTTAAAAATGTATTACAAAATTCATAGGCACCAACATCCAAAAAAACGATGATCAGTACATTCAAAAAGCCGTGGCTCAAGCCAGCCAGCTGGTGCGTGGTGACGTCAAGAACTGTTGCTCCAGCTGACGCGTTTCCCCATACAAGGCATCGACTGGGAACAGAGGCTCTGTCTGGACGTCACACACCACGCTCTATGTACATACAAAGAAGGAGAGACACCAGAAACGCCATTCCAGACTCTTCCTATTGGTGTCATCTATATTAATGGATTCTTTAACAAAATAATGGCTTAAAATCAGTGTACTTATTCAAATATATTCTAATATTTATACAAACACTAAAAAAGTATAAGTACTCTATCAAATAATTATAAATATTTGAAATCCATGTAAATAATGCAATTATTAACATAAATATCCATTTGACGTGGGATATGTCTTTTAAGCTTATTCCCTCTCCAATGGGGGATATACCTCTCAATAACAATGACCTGAATTGGGTAGGGATTCCTATTATGATGATGGCGAAAGTGCCTAGATACACTATGACCTATGAAACCTTTTTGTATATTCGCAAGGTGTTCCCCTATTCGTTCCTTAAGTGCCCTTGTGTCCTCCCAATATACTGAAGGCCGCATGGACACCTAAGGAGATAAATGACCCCTATAGTTTCACAGGTGATAAAATCTGTGATGTTATAGACTTTAGAAGTAACGTGAGGAAAAGGATGAGGTTTTTATAGTTCTTAACGTTTTACAAAGGGTGCATTTTTTACATGGAAAAAATCCTTTTAGGTTCCCAAACATACACATTTTTTGAGGTGGACCTATTGTACTAGGTGCCAGTACATCTTTCAGAGTTTGATTTCTTCTACCACATTTGGTTTATCTGGAAGTTTGGGCCCTAGTATTTTATCACTCTTTAAAACTTGCCAGTGTTTTCTGATGATTTTATTCACCCACCAGCATTGGGACGAGAAAGTAGTTAAAAAGGACCACTCAAACTTATTATTATTCACCATATCCTTATTTTTAGGGGCCAAGAAGCTCTTTCTATTTAGGAGTGAAACGTCTTGTAATTCTTTATCCAAGCTTCTAGAGTCATACTCTTTCTCCATAAACCGATCTTTAATATGTTGGCCTGGGATTGAAAATCCTCTAAGTGGAAACAATTTCTTCTGATACGTTGAAATTGTCCCTTGGGTATGGCTTTAAGCCAATTTGGGTGATGGCAACTGTCTGTTGGAATATATCTATTTCTGTCTGTAGATTTGAAAAATGTTTTAGTTAACAGTTGGCCTTGATCTTTAAAAATAACCAAAACCAAGAAATTCACTGATGACCTACTACATTCATATGTGAATCTAATCCCCCATTGATTTTTATTGAGACTCAACATAAATTAATATAGAGATTCCTCATCCCCCTTCCATAAGAAAAGGAGACCAGAATCATTTAGGGAGAAAAGAATGTCATTCTTCCATAAAGCCATAAAAAGATTAGTGAGGCTTGGCACAAATTTCGCCTCCACTGCAACCTCTGTGCTTTGTAAATAATATTCTCCTCCATAGTAAAAATAGTTATGCTCCATAGAAAATTGTAATAACCTCAAAATAAAATCCAAGGTGGAGGCATTCAAGCATTGATCCCTAGTTAGGAAATATCTTGCCGCTTGATATCCCAACTCATGTGGGATAATAGTATATAAAGAGGAGACGTCCACCGCCACCAGTAGGACATCCTCCCATATGTTCTGTGAAATTTCATTAATTATTTGCATGGAGTTTTTAAAAAAAGCTGGAGTTTTTAAAAAAAGCTGGAGTTTTAGTTACCAAGGGTTGAAGAAATTGGTCTACAAACTTCCCTTTACGTGAGGTAAGGGAGTCTATGCCATCAACTATAGGGCGGCCTGGTGGATGGAGGGGATTTTTATGCACTTTGGATATATAATAAATAATAAGTATTTGAGGGGCTAGAGGTATTAAAAATTCTAGCTCTTTCTTATTTATAATTCCCTTCCTGTATCCTTTCTGAATCAAATTATTTAGTAATCTTTTATATGTACAAGGATGGTATATGTATCCCTGTCAGATAAGAGATGATCCATCTCATCTAAATAATTCTGTTTTTTTAAAAGCACAATTCCTCCTCCTTTATCAGCTGGGCGTATAATTAGGTTTATTCTCTCACATAGCGATTCTATACCATCATGTATATCTTTCTGATGTTCCTTTTTAAAATGCACTCATTGTAGATCCTGTAAAACAGTGGTCTCCAACCTTTTTGGCACTGAGAACCGGCATTGTGGAATAAAAGCGTGCCAAGGCCCGGGTGGGGTTTTATGTGGCTTTTCGCGGGCAATTTGTCGGGGAAATGGCTGGTGTTAGCGCTTCAATCATCACAGCACCATGGCTGATATGGTGTCAGGATGATTGAAGCTCATTATTTCTGTCATAATATAAAATGAAATACTTTAACTCACCATAATCCAGAATCCGCCATCAGATGCAGAGTGTTACTTGCCACCTTGCCTGCCACCAGATTTGGTTTTACACTTTCCATGTCGGCTGCCTCCAAATGCTGTTTGTCACTTGCCACGTCACCTGCCACCAGATGTGGATTGCCACCTGCCACCAGATGTGGATTCACGCTTGCCATGTCGCCTGCCACCAGATGTGGTTTACCACCTGCCATCAGATGTCGTTTGTCACTTGCCACGTCACCTGCCACCAGATTTGGTTTGCCTCCTGCCACCAGATTTGGTTTGCCACCTGGCACCAGATTTGGTTTGCCACCTGGCACCAGATTTGGTTTTCCACCTGCCATCAAATGTGGTTTGCCACCTGCCACCTGATGTGGTTTGTCAAATCTGCAATCAAATTAGGTTTGTCACCTGCCGTGGTGGCAGCACATGTCAGTGAGAGAGAACAGCGGTAATGCGGGGCTGGCGGTGAGTGATGAGCTCATCTCTCTGCTCCCCCGCCCCACCACAATGAAGCGCCCCCCCTACAAGGGCCGAAGAGTGGTGATCCGAGCGGGCAGTGAGAGATGATCTCATCTCTCTGCTCCCCCGCCTTACTGCAGTGTAGCGCCCCGCTGTGTGGGCGGAAGAGCAATGTTCCAGGCAGGCGGTGAGAGATGTCATCTCTCTACTTGGGCGCCGTCGCACATCAGACAGTGCAGCCTTCGCGGCCCGGCTGCAAACAAGCCGCGGCCCGGGGGGTTGGGGAACACTGCTGTAAAACAAATTCTTTAATTGCTGAAATACTAGAGGGGTGTGTCTGGGTGTGTGCTACGGCGGACGTGTTAGTGAGGATGTCAGGAAAGGTTTCACCTGCTGTCTTCTGGCAGTCTGGAGCCGACATCATCTCCTGCACCGGCAGATGCTGCACACATTTGCCTCGGTATTGTCCCTTGAACCCTGACCTGTGTTCGCTAGCCTGTGATCCTGATTCTGTATCCTGTTATCCTGCTATCCTGTTATCCTGTGACCATGTATCCATTCCTGGACCCCTGGGAAGATACTGTTTGAATGACAAGCGGCCAGAAAACGTAAACGGGGACTCATCAACACAGACAACTTGATGGGGAGTAAACAAGGCTGCAAAATGTTGGTTGAAGTGATTTACAAGGGGCCGAATTTTGTAGAGCCAATCAAATTCAGGGTCACCCCGAGGACGACAGAGTTCATTACCGTTGAAATGCATGAACCGCAAGATCTGCTCGTATCGTGTCCTGATGATGGAGGCAGAGAACACGGGCATATGGTGAATTGGGTCAGTGGACCAATATGACCGCAACTCACTCTTTTTAGTTATGCCCATGAGGAGGGATAGGCCCAGGAAGGTCTTAAATTCGGAGACCGTAATAGGTCATCAATCTCTGGCAAGGGTCAGTTGGGGATTAGCGGCGATGAATTGACCGGCATATAAATTGCTTTGGTCCACAATAGATCTATAGAGAGCTTTGGTGAAAAACAGCGAATAAAAATCAAGTGACATAAAAGCAACTGTTTCCACCTAAATTCCGGGTTGGCTAGTGAATGGGGGAAGTATGGGTGCTGCAGAAGTGGTGGGTTCCCAATTAGCATTGGCGAATGCAGCAGGAAGGGCACTATAGGCTCGACGGGCCTTTTTTTTGTCTTCTTCTTGGTGGCAGCGGGACACTACTCATACTTGCCACCTCGCCAGCTTGATCTGCACTTATGGGACTCGCCACGTCACCAAGTGTTACTGCAGTGCTGGATGTATGACCAGAATGTACTAGGCCGCTGGTGCTTGCCAGTTCACCAGAAGTAATAGCGGCGCTAGTACTGGCTCTCTGCTCCATACGAGGTACCTGTGGTTCTTGCACCTCAAAGACAGCAGAAGATCGGGGTCTGGTACGCCTGACCTTGGCAGGGACCACAACTCCGTCGTCAGAGCTATCTGTCAGGGTTCCGCTGCTGTCTACAGATTTGTATTCTGAGCCTGAATCTGACATATGAGTGACTTCCTCTTCACTATCTGTCATGCTCAGAAACGTGTAGGCCTCTTCTTTACTGTACCTTCGATTTGATATTTTGGTCTCTAAATTTACTGGTACAGTAGAGAGACTCACAGGTAAAAAAGCTCCTGACTGTTAGCGACTGATTCAAACGCTACCAAAAAAACTGTTAGCGTTTGCAGGGATCAGGCCTGACTCTGCGAACGCTGCAGTTATGTGTGTTGTGTTTTGTAAGTGACAGTGATTGATTGATACTGCACTTGGGTGGGCTGGGCTGGGCTGGGCGGAGGGGCTAAACACAGGTGCTAGCAGGTATCTGGGCTGATCCCGCTAACACTGCATTTTTGGGAACCCTAAACTGTTGGGGACGCTAGTATAGATTTGATCAGATCAGATATCGATCCATTCAGACACTATACTACTAAGGGAGGCGTATGGTGCGTGCGTGGGTGTTAGTGGTACTGGCACTAATCTGACGCTGCCTAGGGCGACGTAGACCCTATCTGACGCTAAAACCTAACTTTGATCATCCGCCGGTTGATTAGGGGGTTAAACCTTTATTGGGTAAAATATGGCGGGTGCCCTGATGCTATAAAAAAAAAAAAATCTAAATCTGACACTTATACTGTGATCACAGGTGACACGGGGTAATCAAGGGGTTAAACCTTTATGGGGGGGGGGGGGGTTATGGTGTCCCTAAACCTATCTGGGCCTAATACTAATTATCCAAACACTGATTTTTGTCACTAATGACACTAGTACAGCGATAAAAAAAAAATCTGATTGCTGTACTGGGTGACAGGTGGTTAATTGGGGGGGTGATCGGGGGGTGAATTTTGTGCCTACGTGACCTGGTGTCAGTGTAGTGTTGGTACACTTACTTGGATGTCTTCTCTCCTCTCGGTCTGGAACGAAAAGACCGACAGCAGGAGGGATGATATCACTTCCCCTGTCAGTGTTTACAGTTACACAGACAGGGGAAGGATATCCCCTGTCTGTCATGATAGCATAGCATGATAGCATCACAGATAGTGAAGAGGAAGTCACTCATCTGTCAGATTCAGGCTCAGAATGTGAACCTGTAGACAGCAGCGGCACCCTGACAGATAGCTCTGACGATGGAGTTGTGGTCCCTGCCAAGGTCAGGCGTACCAGACCCCGATCTTCTTCTGCTGTCGTTGAGGTGCAAGAACCGCAGGTCCCTCGTATGGAGCAGGGAACCAGTACTAGCGCCTCTATTCCTTCTGGCGAACTGGCAAGCACCAGCGGCCTAGTACACCCTGGTCGTACATCTAGCACTGCAGTAACACTTGGTGACGTGGCGAGTCCCATAAGTGCAGTTCAAGCTGACGAGGTGGCAAGCATGAGTAGTGTCCCGCTGCCACCAAGAAGAAGACAAAGACAGGCCCGTCGAGCCCATAGTGCCCTTCCTGCTGCATTCGCCAATGCTAATTGGGAACCCACCACTTCTGCAGCACCTGTACTTCCCCCATTCACTGGCCAACCCGGAATTCAGGTGGAAACAGTTGATTTTACGTCACTTGATTTTTATTCGCTGTTTTTCACTGAAGCTCTCTATAGATCTATTGTGGACCAAAGCAATTTGTATGCTGGTCAATTCATCACGCTAATCCCCAGCTGACCCTTTCCAGAGATTGGAGACCAATTACGGTCTCCGAATTTAAGACCTTTCTGGGCCTATCCCTCCACATGGGCGTAACTAAAAAGAGTGAGTTGCGGTCATATTGGTCCACTAACCCAATTCACCATACGCCCTTGTTCTCTGCCTCCATGACCAGGGCACGATATGGGCAGATCTTGCGGTTCATGCATTTCAACAACAATGAACTCTGTCGTCCTTGGGGTGACCTTGAATTTGATTGGCTCTACAAAATTCGGCCCCTCATAAATCACTTCAACCAACGTTTTGCAGCCTTGTTTACTCCCCATCACGTTGTCTGCGTTGATGAGTCCCTGATTACGTTTTCTGGCCGCTTGTCGTTCAAACAGTATCTTCCCAGCAAGCGTGCCAGATACAGGGTCAAGATGTATAAGCTCTGTGACGGGCCACAGGCTATACATGTAGTTTTATGGTTTACAAGGGAAGAGATAGTTCGTAGAGCCAGAGAACTGCCCTAACTACATAAGGAGCACTGGTAAGATTGTGTGGGACTTGGTGTCACCCTTATTCGGAAAGGGGTACCCCTTATTTTTATTTATTTTACTTATATAGTGCCGTCAATTTACGCAGTGCTTTACATATACATTGTACATTCACATCGGTACCTACCCTCAAGGAGCTTACAATCTAAGGTCCCTAACTCACATTCATACATACTAGGGACAATTTAGACAGAATCCAATTAACCTACCAGCATGTCTTTGGAGTGTGGGAGGAAAGTACCCGGAGGAAACCCACACAGGCACAGGGAGAACATGCAAACTCCAGGCAGGTAGTGTCATGGTTGGGATTCGAACCAGCGACCCTTCTTACTGCTAGGCGAAGGTGCTACCCACTACACCACTGTGCTGCCCACTACACCACTGTGCTGCCCACTACACCACTGTGCCGCCCACTACACCACTGTGCCGCCTACTACACCACTGTACCACTTGTATGTGGACAATTATTACACAAGCGTGCCACTTTTTAGTCACTTGTTTGATCATTAAATTGGCGCATGTGGCACCGAGCGATCGAATCGCCGGGGCTTTCCCCAGCGGCTTATAGATTCCTGTCTTAGGCTGGGGGAGAGAGCCTGCTTGAGATGTAATAATTTGCTCACTGTGAAGTGGAGGGATAATAAGAATGTTTTAGTTTTTTCCTCCATTCGCGCAGACACGACAGTCCAAATTTCTACGACGACTGGTGTTGTGGAGAAACCCCTGTGTGTCCACGAATATAACCTCAATATGGGAGGGGTGGACCTCAACGACCAGTTGCTGGTGCCGTACCTAATTGCCCGTAAGGCCAGACGCTGGTATAAAAAAGTGTCTGTATACTTATCTCAATTGGCTCTGCTGAACGCTCATGTGCTATACAGAGCTTCAGGACGAACTGGATCCTTCCTTAAATTCCAGGAAGAGATCATCAGAGCCCTTCTGTTTCCAGATGGTGCTCTGGCCCAACTTCCCAACGCAAATGCAGTAAGCCGGCTGCATGAGAAGCATTTTCCGCATGTCCTCTCTGGTACCCCTGCCCAAAGAAACCCCCAAAGATCTCTCTCTTATGTTCGCTCTCTACTGTCCGCTCACTATTGTTCTATATCTATCGTTCTCTCTGCTTTATTTTTACTATGTTTTATTGTATTTGCTTTGCAGGTATGGTATGTTATACTGTAATGTTTGTTTTATTGTTAACCATCATTTGCTTAGCAGGTACGCCATTCAGTTGCATTGCAGATTTATTTATCTTGACAGCAACAGCGTTTGCTCCCACGATACATAAAGCCGTGACTCCAGTGCTGTAGGAGGTGATTTCACCACCACAGTTCAAAAAAAGAGCATATATACAGAAGCATGGGGGCATCAGGGGTGGAGGAGCGATTTACTCCTAACTTTTGGGGCGGATGCCCCCATGCTTTGGCATATATATATATATATCTATATAGATATATAGATATATATATTTTAGGCACAGATTGCGTTAAAAAATGTTTTATTTTTTGCTATATTTTTTTGTATTTGCTTTGCAGGTATGGTATGTCTTACCTTTATACTGTAATATTACTTTGTTTTATTGTTAACTATCATTTGCTTAGCAGGTACGCCATTCAGTTGCAGCGCAAATTTATTTAACTTGACAGCAACAGCGTTTGCTCCCACGATACATAAAGCCGTGACTCCAACGCTGTAGGAGGTGATTTCACCACCACAATTAAAAACAAAATGGTGCATGTATGCCCATCATTAGAAGTGGGTGAATGAAGGGAGGTATTCTAATGGTGGGCATACCCACCGATCAATCTCTTTTTTCCGTTCAGCCCACAGGCTGCATGAAAAAAAAGATTACAATATATGCCCAACAAGGACCAGCAACGTACTGGTATGTTGCTGGACTTTGAGTGGTTATACCAGAATGATGCCTGCGGGTTTAGGTATTATCTTGGTATCATTCTTTTCAGCCAGCGGTTGGCTTTCATGTAAAAGCAATCCTAGTGGCTAATTAGCCTCTAGACTGCTTTTGCAAGCAGTGGGAGGGAATGTCCCCCCCTCCCAACGTCTTCCATGGTTTTCTCTGGTTCTCCTGTCCCAACAGGGAACCTGAGAATGCAGCCGGTGGTTCCGCCAGCTGACCATAGTGCTGATCAAAAACCAGAATGGCTCCAGAAACCGGAAGCTACAAGCATTTCATGACTTAGATTTCGCCAGATGTAAACAGCGCCATTGGGAAATTGGGAAAACATTTTATCACACCGATCTTGGTGTGGTCAGATGCTTTGAGGGCAGAGGAGAGATCTAGGGTCTAATAAACCCCAATTTTTTCAAAAAAGAGTACCTGTCACTACCTATTGCTATCATAGGGGATATTTATATTCCCCGAGATAACAATTAAAATGATTAAAAAAAAAATATTAAAGGAACAGTTTAAAAATAAAACAAAAATAAGCAAAAAAAATAAATAAAAAAACCCCACCCCTGCCCCCCCCTGCTCTCGCGCAAAGGCGAACGCAAGCGTCAGTCTGGCATCAAACGTAAACAGCAATTGCACCATGCATGTGAGGTATCACCGCGAAGGTCAGATCGAGGGCAGTAATTTTAGCAGTAGACCTCCTCTGTAAAGCTAAAGTAGTAACCTGTAAAGGCTTTTAAAGGCTTTTAAAAATGTATGTAGTTTGTCGCTGCTGCACGTTTGTGCGCCCTTTTAAAGCATGTCGTGTTTGGTATCCATGTACTCGGCCTAAGATCATCTTTTTTATTTCATTGAACATTTGGGCAATATAGTGTGTTTTAGTGCATTAAAATTTAAAAAAGTATGTTTTTCCCAAAATAAATGCGTTTGAAAAATCGCTGCGCAAATACTGTGTGAAAAAAAAAAATTAAACACCCACCATTTTAATCTGTAGGGTTTTTGCTTTAAAAAATATGTCAGAAAGGGCTTTGTCTTCAAGTGGTTAAAAAAGTGGGTGATTTGTGACATAAGCTTCTAAATGTTGTACATAAAATGCCAGGACAGTTCACCCCCCCCCCCCCCCCAATTGACCCCATTTTGGAAAGTAGACACCCCAAGCTATTTGCTGAGAGGCATGTCGAGTCCATGGAATATTTTATATTTTGACACAAGTTGCTAGAAAAAGACACATTTTTTTCCTTGCACAAAGTTGTCACTAAATTATATATTGCTCAAACATGTCATGGGCATATGTAAAATTACACCCCAAAAAACATTCTGTAGCCCTTAGAAATCCGGAAGGCGATGATTGGTTTTCGGGGCCCCGTATGCAGCTAGGCTCCCAAAAAGTCCCACACTTGTGGTATTCCCGTGCTCAGGAGAAGCAGCAGAATGTATTTTGGGGTGTAATTCCACATATGCCCATGGCATATTTGAGCAATATATCATTTAGTGACAACTTTTTGTAAAAATTTTTTTTTTTTGGTCATTATTCAATCACTTGGGACAAAAAAATAAAATATTCAATGGGCTCAACATGCCTCTCAGCAATTTCCTTAGGGTGTTTACTTTCCAAAATGGGGTCATTTGGGGGGGGGGGGTTTGTACTACCCTGCCATTTTAGCACCTCAAGAAATGAGATAGGCAGTCATAAATTAAAAGCTGTGTAAATTCCAGAAAATGTACCCTAGTTTGTAGGCGCTATAACTTTTGCGCAAACCAATAAATATACACTTATTGACATTTTTTTTTACCAAAGACATGTGGCTGAATAAATTTTGGCCTAAATGTATGATTAAAATTGAGTTTATTGGATTTTTCTTATAACAAAAATTAGAAAATATCATTGTTTTTCAAAATTTTCGTTTTTTTCCATTTATATCGCAAAAAATAAAAATGTCATAGGCAATCAAATACCATCAAAAGAAAGCTCTATTTGTGGGAAAAAAAGGACGCAAATTTCGTTTGGGTACAGCATTGCATAACCGCGCAATTACCAGTTAAAATAGCGCAGTGCCAAATTGTAAAAAGTCTTCCGGTCATTGAGCTGCTAAATGGTCTGGGGCTGAAGTAGTTAAAGATTGCGCGATTGATTACCACTTTCTGCATGTTTGAAGATATAAGGATATGAACTAATTTATGAATGATACATTTATTTATGTATTTGTTCATTTTTTAGTTCACATAATTTTTCATAATTTGTTTTTTTCAATTGTTTATTGCATAATTGGTTTAATTGCTTATGGCAAATGTATTTATCACGGGTACACAAGAGGGGATTTATCTTTAAGCTCTATGTAAAGACATCGGTTCAGAGTCCAGACAACATCAGTGCCGCTGACAGGATCATTGTGAAGCTGGGGCAGGGATCCAAGCAAGCCACTGGGAAGCTGCCACGGCAGATCTTGTCAGAGAGCTGTCGAACGTCCAGGGTGCTGTGACCAATCAGAACACGTTTCGGAGACCAAATTGCACCTCTTTTTACGGCGCTTCTGTCAGCGGCATTGATGTTGACTGGACTCTGAACTGATGTCTTCACATGGAGCTTGTTTCAATGCTTTATACCAGCAATGTCTGTGAGTGCATAAGTATTGCATTTTAACCCTTTTTAGCCAATAAAATTTGCTACACTATTGGTGGCTTGGCGCCTCTTTCCCCATCCCTTTCCCCTATTGCTAAGTGAGGCCTAGCCATTACTGCTCACCTCCACCATCACAGGAGTGAACCTTTTCTTTGATTCAAACTCCCTCACATGCTCTTTTTCTCCCCTGATGCAGTAGCTCTGAGCTCAGCATTTGAGAACTCACTCCTGTGATTGAGAAGTTGAGCAGTAACGACTAGGCCTCACTTAGCAATGTCCTGATAAAAAAGGGGACAGCCAGTAAATCTGTAACCCAATGTGAGCAGTGAACAAGTAGTGCGGAGTCTTTTACCTTAATGCATAGAATGCATTTAGGTGAAAAAAATGTTTTGACTTTAGAACCAATTTAACCGCTTGCCGACCAGCCGCCGTCATTTTACTGCAGCAGGTTGGCACGATCCCACGAACTGTTGTAGCTATACGTCGGCTTGCATGATCGGGATAGCAGGCGCGCGTGCGCCCGCTGCACAGCGGGGGTGCCGATGCTCGTGGCTGACGGGCACGAGAGACAGAACAGGGAAAAGTGTGTGTAAATACACAAATCCCTGTTCTGTTCTGAGAGGAGTGACAGATTATGTGTTCCTATTAGTTAGGAACCACAATCCGTCACTTCCTCTAGTCAGTCCCCTCCCCCTTCAGTTAGAAACACACACTAGGGAACACAATTAACCCCTTGATCGCCCCCTAGTGTTAACCCCTTCCTTGCCAGTGTGACATTTTTAAAGTAATCAGTGCATTTTTATAGCACTGATGGCTGTATAAATGCCAATGGTACCAAAAATCTGTCAAAAATGTCCGATGTGTCCGCCATAATATCGCAGTCCCGATAAAAATCGCACATCACTGCCATTACTAGTAAAAAAAAAAAAAAAATAATAAAAATGCTATAAATCTATCACCTATTTTGTAGACGCTATAACTTTTGCGCACACCAATCAATATACGCTTATTGCGATTTTTTTAACAACAAATATGTAGAAGAATACATATCGGCCTAAACTGAGAAAAAAATTAGCTTTTTTAAAAAAAAAAAAAAAATGGGGATACTTATTAAAGCAAAAAGTACAAAATATTGTGTTTTTTTTTTTCAAAATCGTCGCTCTTTTTTTGTTTATAGCACAAAAAATAAAAACCGCAGGGGTGATCAAATACCACTAAAAGAAAACTCTATTTGTGGGAAAAAAAGGATGTCAATTTTGTTTGGGTACAGCGTCGCACGACCGCGCAATTGTCAGTTAAAGTGACGCAGTGCCGTATCGCAAAAAATGGCCCGGTCATTCAGCAGCCAAATCTTCCGGGGCTGAAGTGGTTAAGCAGCGCATTCCTGTGTGATTCATGGTGTGAACCAGCCCTCAAGGACTGGCCTCACCGAATGCTTAACATGTTATAATATCTTGATACCTCCACGTCTTGTCTAATTTTTTGTATATATAAATAAATGCGCTCAGGGGTGGGACGTGTCCTTTAATCTATATTTTGCTGGTTTCACTTTATATTTTAATCGAATTGTAAAATGAAATGTTATGATTTTAACAATGAAGTGTCTGTACCAAAAGTCCATTGGGTATTTAATATTTTGAGCTATAAATAATCTCAGCGATTGATCCTCCCACACTATTTCTGGTATATTCTTCCAGAAGCAGGCAGAAGCAATCCACTACCAGGTTTAGGGAAAACTCGAGCAGGCCTAAAAAATTAATTGTAGCCCAGCTGATTACAGCATAGATAGCTACAGTATATACTGTCAGCCCAGGGCAGGGCATTACAGAAATAGCTTGTAGGAAAATACACATAATTGAATGATCTCCCACAGCATACAGTAAATACAGGCATTCCCCGAGTTACATACATCCAACTTACATATGACTCCTACTTACAAATGGAGAGAGACAACAGGAAGTGAGAGGAAATCTACCCCTAGGAAGGGAAATTCATTTCTGTAAGAGTTCTCATGGGAAAAAGGGGTCTCCACTGAAGCTTTATTATCAATCCTTGTTTCCATGACAACCCAAAATTTTCAAAATCCAATTGTAACAAGGATAGAACGTGAGGTGAAATCTTCTGAACACGGGCACAGACAGCAAAGCAAATGTTACAGGGTTGTTATCCCTTATCTAAAAAGCTTAAAAATATTTTTTGGTTGGAGTTACAATTAAAGAAGAAGTATGGATTTTGCTTTTTTCCCATAATCATACTTACCTAGGTGGATGCAGCAGGTAAATTTGCTATATCTGTCCCCCGGCATCTCTGCACTGAGAACCGAGCCATCGAACATCGCCGTTGGCTCGGTTTTCTCAGCTGCCCCAGAGGAGAGCTGCTGACTGTCAATCAGTACCTTTCCTCTCTGCTCCTCCACGCTCATTGGAGAGCTGAGCTGTGGAGGGATGGGGAGCGGCCGTCTCAGCCTCTCAGTGGCTCGCTGAGAGGCTGAGACTGCCATCAGTCCAGGCACCTGGTGGATCGAGACTTCCATTGTCGGGATGACACGGTGCCTGGACTGATTCCAGTGACGTCAGCAGAGAGCAGACTTCAGACCAATCTCTGCTGAAATCGTGTCACAAGACTGCAAAACAAATTGCACTCCTGTGGCCCAGAGGAGAAGCCCAGCCAAACAAGTCCAGGTTGGACTTCTCCTTTAAAAAAATGTACCTGTTCTAACTTACATACAAATTTAACTTAAGAACAAACCTACATAACCTATCTTGGGGACCGCCTGTATATCAAAATACACATTTTTGTGTGCGCCACCCCCACCTGTCACTGATTGTTCTGTTGGCTATATGGCATCAATGATTGCTAGGATGCTGTCAGCTATATGACATTACTGGTTGCTAGGATGCATTTGGCTATGCAGTATCACTGTCTGCTAGGACACTGTTGGCTAAATGGCATCACAGGTTGCCAAGATGCTGTCAGCTATGTGGCGTCTCTGGTTGTTAGGATGCTGTCGGCTTTACAGCATCACTTATTACTAGGAGTGAAACTGTCTCCTAGGATGCTGTTGGCTAAACGACATCCCAGGTTGCTTTCAGCTATGTGGTGTTTCTGGTTGTTGGGATGCTGTAGGCTTTACAGCATCACATATTACTAGGACACTATCGGCTATGCAGTGAAACTGTCTCCTAGGATGTTGTTGGCTGAACAACATCCCAGGTTGCTTTCAGCTATGTGGTGTTTCTGGTTGTTAGGATGCTGTCCGCTTTACAGCATCACTGATTACTAGGATGCTATCAGCTATGCGGTGTCACTGTCTGCTAGGACGTTGTTGGCTAAACGCATCCCAGGTTGCCAGGATGCTTTTGGCTACATGGTGACTCTGGTTATTAGGATGCTGTTGGCTACACACCATCACTGGTTGCTAGGAAGCTGTCAGCTATGTGGTGTCTCTGGTTATTAGGATACTGCTGGCTACACACCATCACTGGATGCTAGGAAGCTGTCAGCTACGTGGCGTCTCTGTTTGTTAGGATGCTGTCGGCTACACATCACTGATTGCTAGGAAGCTGTACTCTGTACTCTGTTTGCCCAGTAACATTGTATGGCTTGGGGGCTAAACATGCACTGATGACAGACTGTATGCCTGTGGACACTCAGCATCTCCTGCAATCAGGGTCGGGACAAGAGGTGGGCAGGAGGGGCAGCTGCCCTGGGCACTGTGGTATCATGTGAGGTGGGGGGGCCACAAGGAGATTTGTGTTAGAAGGAGGAATTTTGGGGCGCCAGGGGGTAAATATTGTCCTAGGAGGGGAAATTTGCAGGGGGTGCTAAGAGTGGTGATTTAGGGGGATTTGTGTTGGGAGGGAGGATGGGAAGATTTGTGTTAGAAGGGGGAATTTTGGGGGGGGGGGGGCAGCAGGGGGTAAGTATTGTTCTAGGAGGGGAAATTTGCAGGGGGTGCTAAGAGTGGTGATTTAGGGGGATTTGTGTTAGGAGGGGGGATGGAAAGATTTGTGTTAGAAGGGGGAATTTGGGGGGCAGCAGGGGGTAAGTATTGTTCTAGGAGGGGAAATTTGCAGGGGGGTGCTAAGAGTGGTGGTTTAGGGGGATTTGTGTTGGGAGGGGGGATGGAAAGATTTGTGTTAGAAGGGGGAATTTGGGGGGGCAGTAGGGGGTAAGTATTGTTCTAGGAGGGGAAATTTGCAGGGGGGTGCTAAGAGTGGTGATTTAGGGGGATTTGTGTTGGGAGGGGGGATGGAAAGATTTGTGTTAGAAGAGGGGATTGGGGGGGGGGCAGCAGGGGGTAAGTATTGTTCTAGGAGGGGAAATTTGCAGGGGGGTGCTAAGAGTGGTGATTTAGGGGGATTTGTGTTGGGGGGTGGAAAGATTTGTGTTAGAAGGGGGAATTTGGGGGGGGCAGCAGGGGGTAAGTATTGTTCTGGGAGTGGAAATCTGCAGGGGGTGCTAAGAGTTGTGATTTAGGGGGATTTGTGTTGGGGGGGAGGATGGGAAGATTTGTGTTAGAAGGGGGAATTTGGGGGCAGCAGGGGGTAAGTATTGTTCTAGGAGGGGAAATTTGCAGGGGGTGCTAAGAGTGGTGATATAGGGGGATTTGTGTTGGGAGGGGGGATGGGAAGATTTGTGTTAGAAGGGGGAATTTGGGGGCAGCAGGGGGTAAGTATTGTTCTAGGAGGGGAAATTTGCAGGGGGTGCTAAGAGTGGTGATTTAGGGGGATTTGTGTTGGGAGGGGGGATGGGAAGATTTGTGTTAGAAGGGGGAATTTGGGGGGGCAGCAGGGGGTAAGTATTGTTCTAGGAGGGGAAATTTGCAGGGGGGTGCTAAGAGTGGTGATTTAGGGGGATTGTGTTGGGAGGGTGGATGGGAAGATTTGTGTTAGAAGGGGGAATTTGGGGGGGCAGCAGGGGGTAAGTATTGTTCTAGGAGGGGAAATTTGCAGGGGGGTGCTAAGAGTGGTGATTTAGGGGGATTTGTGTTGGGAGGGGGGATGGGAAGATTTGTGTTAGAAGGGGGAATTTGGGGGGCAGCAGGGGGTAAGTATTGTTCTAGGAGGGGACATTTGCAGGGGGGGTGCTAAGAGTGGTGATTTAGGGGGATTTGTGTTGGGAGGGGGATGGAAAGATTTGTGTTAGAAGGAGGAATTTGGGGGGGCAGCAGGGGGTAAGTATTGTTTTAGGAGGGGAAATTTGCAGGGGGGTGCTAAGAGTGGTGATTTAGGGGGATTTGTGTTGGGAGGGGGGATGGAAAGATTTGTGTTAGAAGGGGGGATTTGGGGGGGGGCAGCAGGGGGTAAGTATTGTTCTAGGAGGGGAAATTTGCAGGGGGGTGCTAAGAGTGGTGATTTAGGGGGATTTGTGTTGGGGGGTGGAAAGATTTGTGTTAGAAGGGGGAATTTGGGGGGGGCAGCAGGGGGTAAGTATTGTTCTAGGAGTGGAAATCTGCAGGGGGTGCTAAGAGTTGTGATTTAGGGGGATTTGTGTTGGGAGGGAGGATGGGAAGATTTGTGTTAGAAGGGGGAATTTGGGGGCAGCAGGGGGTAAGTATTGTTCTAGGAGGGGAAATTTGCAGGGGGTGCTAAGAGTGGTGATTTAGGGGGATTTGTGTTGGGAGGGGGGATGGGAAGATTTGTGTTAGAAGGGGGAATTTGGGGGGGAGCAGGGGGTAAGTATTGTTCTAGGAGGGGAAATTTGCAGGGGGGTGCTAAGAGTGGTGATTTAGGGGGATTGTGTTGGGAGGGTGGATGGGAAGATTTGTGTTAGAAGGGGGGATTTGGGGGGGCAGCAGGGGGTAAGTATTGTTCTAGGAGGGGAAATTTGCAGGGGGGTGCTAAGAGTGGTGATTTAGGGGGATTTGTGTTGGGAGGGGGGATGGAAAGATTTGTGTTAGAAGGGGGAATTCGGGGGGGGGGGGGGCAGCAGGGGGTAAGTATTGTTCTAGGAGGGGAAATTTGCAGGGGGTGCTAAGAGTGGTGATTTAGGGGGATTTGTGTTGGGGGGTGGAAAGATTTGTGTTAGAAGGGGGAATTTGGGGGGGCAGCAGGGGGTAAGTATTGTTCTAGGAGTGGAAATCTGCAGGGGGTGCTAAGAGTGGTGATTTAGGGGGATTTGTGTTAGGAGGGGGAATGGGAAGATTTGTGTTAGAAGGGGGAATTTGGGGGCAGCAGGGGGTAAGTATTGTTCTAGGAGGGGAAATTTGCAGGGGGTGCTAAGAGTGGTGATTTAGGGGGATTTGTGTTGGGAGGGGGGATGAGAAGATTTGTGTTAGAAGGGGGAATTTGGGGGGGCAGCAGGGGGTAAGTATTGTTCTAGGAGGGGAAATTTGCAGGGGGGTGCTAAGAGTGGTGATTTAGGGGGATTGTGTTGGGAGGGTGGATGGGAAGATTTGTGTTAGAAGGGGGAATTTGGGGGGGCAGCAGGGGGTAAGTATTGTTCTAGGAGGGGAAATTTGCAGGGGGGTGCTAAGAGTGGTGATTTAGGGGGATTTGTGTTGGGAGGGGAAGATTTGTGTTAGAAGGGGGAATTTGGGGGGCAGCAGGGGGTAAGTATTGTTCTAGGAGGGGACATTTGCAGGGGGGGGTGCTAAGAGTGGTGATTTAGGGGGATTTGTGTTGGGAGGGGGATGGAAAGATTTGTGTTAGAAGGAGGAATTTGGGGGGGGCAGCAGGGGGTAAGTATTGTTTTAGGAGGGGAAATTTGCAGGGGGGTGCTAAGAGTGGTGATTTAGGAGGATTTGTGTTGGGAGGGGGGATGGAAAGATTTGTGTTAGAAGGGGGAATTTGGGGGGGGGGGGGCAGCAGGGGGTAAGTATTGTTCTAGGAGGGGAAATTTGCAGGGGGGTGCTAAGAGTGGTGATTTAGGGGGATTTGTGTTGGGGGGTGGAAAGATTTGTGTTAGAAGGGGGAATTTGGGGGGGGCAGCAGGGGGTAAGTATTGTTCTAGGAGTGGAAATCTGCAGGGGGTGCTAAGAGTTGTGATTTAGGGGGATTTGTGTTGGGAGGGAGGATGGGAAGATTTGTGTTAGAAGGGGGAATTTGGGGGCAGCAGGGGGTAAGTATTGTTCTAGGAGGGGAAATTTGCAGGGGGTGCTAAGAGTGGTGATTTAGGGGGATTTGTGTTAGGAGGGGGGATGGGAAGATTTGTGTTAGAAGGGGGAATTTGGGGGGGAGCAGGGGGTAAGTATTGTTCTAGGAGGGGAAATTTGCAGGGGGGTGCTAAGAGTGGTGATTTAGGGGGATTGTGTTGGGAGGGTGGATGGGAAGATTTGTGTTAGAAGGGGGAATTTGGGGGGGCAGCAGGGGGTAAGTATTGTTCTAGGAGGGGAAATTTGCAGGGGGGTGCTAAGAGTGGTGATTTAGGGGGATTTGTGTTGGGAGGGGGGATGGAAAGATTTGTGTTAGAAGGGGGAATTCGGGGGGGGGGCAGCAGGGGGTAAGTATTCTTCTAGGAGGGGAAATTTGCAGGGGGTGCTAAGAGTGGTGATTTAGGGGGATTTGTGTTGGGGGGTGGAAAGATTTGTGTTAGAAGGGGGAATTTGGGGGGGCAGCAGGGGGTAAGTATTGTTCTAGGAGTGGAAATCTGCAGGGGGTGCTAAGAGTGGTGATTTAGGGGGATTTGTGTTAGGAGGGGGAATGGGAAGATTTGTGTTAGAAGGGGGAATTTGGGGGCAGCAGGGGGTAAGTATTGTTCTAGGAGGGGAAATTTGCAGGGGGTGCTAAGAGTGGTGATTTAGGGGGATTTGTGTTGGGAGGGGGGATGAGAAGATTTGTGTTAGAAGGGGGAATTTGGGGGGGCAGCAGGGGGTAAGTATTGTTCTAGGAGGGGAAATTTGCAGGGGGGTGCTAAGAGTGGTGATTTAGGGGGATTGTGTTGGGAGGGTGGATGGGAAGATTTGTGTTAGAAGGGGGAATTTGGGGGGGCAGCAGGGGGTAAGTATTGTTCTAGGAGGGGAAATTTGCAGGGGGGTGCTAAGAGTGGTGATTTAGGGGGATTTGTGTTGGGAGGGGAAGATTTGTGTTAGAAGGGGGAATTTGGGGGGCAGCAGGGGGTAAGTATTGTTCTAGGAGGGGACATTTGCAGGGGGGGTGCTAAGAGTGGTGATTTAGGGGGATTTGTGTTGGGAGGGGGATGGAAAGATTTGTGTTAGAAGGAGGAATTTGGGGGGGGCAGCAGGGGGTAAGTATTGTTTTAGGAGGGGAAATTTGCAGGGGGGTGCTAAGAGTGGTGATTTAGGGGGATTTGTGTTGGGAGGGGGGATGGAAAGATTTGTGTTAGAAGGGGGAATTTGGGGGGGGGGGCAGCAGGGGGTAAGTATTGTTCTAGGAGGGGAAATTTGCAGGGGGGTGCTAAGAGTGGTGATTTAGGGGGATTTGTGTTGGGGGGTGGAAAGATTTGTGTTAGAAGGGGGAATTTGGGGGGGGCAGCAGGGGGTAAGTATTGTTCTAGGAGTGGAAATCTGCAGGGGGTGCTAAGAGTTGTGATTTAGGGGGATTTGTGTTGGGAGGGAGGATGGGAAGATTTGTGTTAGAAGGGGGAATTTGGGGGCAGCAGGGGGTAAGTATTGTTCTAGGAGGGGAAATTTGCAGGGGGTGCTAAGAGTGGTGATTTAGGGGGATTTGTGTTGGGAGGGGGGATGGGAAGATTTGTGTTAGAAGGGGGAATTTGGGGGGGGCAGCAGGGAGTAAGTATTGTTCTAGGAGGGGAAATTTGCAGGGGGGTGCTAAGAGTGGTGATTTAGGGGGATTGTGTTGGGAGGGTGGATGGGAAGATTTGTGTTAGAAGGGGGAATTTGGGGGGCAGCAGGGGGTAAGTATTGTTCTAGGAGGGGAAATTTGCAGGGGGGTGCTAAGAGTGGTGATTTAGGGGGATTTGTGTTGGGAGGGGGGATGGGAAGATTTGTGTTAGAAGGGGGAATTTGGGGGGCAGCAGGGGGTAAGTATTGTTCTAGGAGGGGAAATTTGCAGGGGGGTGCTAAGAGTGGTGATTTAGGGGGATTGTGTTGGGAGGGTGGATGGGAAGATTTGTGTTAGAAGGGGGAATTTGGGGGCAGCAGGGGGTAAGTATTGTTCTAGGAGGGGAAATTTGCAGGGGGTGCTAAGAGTGGTGATTTAGGGGGATTTGTGTTAGAAGGGGGAATTTGGGGGGGCAGCAGGGGGTAAGTATTGTTCTAGGAGTGGAAATCTGAAGGGGGTTCTAAGAGTGGTGATTTAGGGGGATTTGGGTGGAATTTGTGCTGGGAGAAGATGTGTACTAGGAGAGGACATTTTTGAAAATTTGTGCTAGGAGTAAGTTTATTCACCCCCATTTGATCTGGGGGGGGGGGGGTATTTGGGGCAAAGATTTGTGCTGGGAGGGGGGATTTCAGCAGGGGCAGATAAGCATGGAGATTTATGCTCAGTGTTTCTTGTGAGGGATTTTTTGCTGACACATAATGCTCATAAGTGTTGGGGTGGGTGCAGCTGGGCATGTTCGCCCTGGGCTCTAGATGACCTTGTCCTGGCACTGCCTGCAATAAATTCATAGACCTGTTTCTGACACTTGTTATGAAATCCAGGGTATCATTTCCTGTCACCAGAGATGCAATGTAAGGAGGACATTTACATCCTCATGTAATAGTAAGGACACACTGCATCGCCCAGGATATCACCTGAGCAACTCCAGGACCGTTATTATCATATTATTACCAACTAGCTAGTACTTCACACACACCTACACTGAAAAGAGCTCAGGGTGGCCAAAAATGAGCTTGTAATGTATAGAGAAGTCTTGCAGCAGGAAGCTTCAATGTAGCTCCTAGGGTGACTTTTTTTTGTCCAGTACGTGCTGTAGCTGGAACATTCCCCGCCTCCCTTCACTGCAGTGCACAGAGGAGAATGAGCAGCGAGGAGACGGCAGGTAAGATGTACAGAGGGTCACCTGTGCTAGCTAATGGGCAGAGCGGCCGTATAGCGCTCACATGAACCATAGCACATGGGGAATACAAGGCTTTCTCCTCATATCATTAGAAGCCAATGTGCTCTGTGTACATCTCTGAACATATAACGGCTGCTATGTGATCTGCAGCTCTGACAGCATTGTGGCTACATGTGACTGTGTGGTAGTATGCCCTTTAGTAACATGGCAGCTGCAGACACCATAACATAGGCAGGAAAACACTGTTTATTCCGTACCTTTTATTTTTTTACAGCTGGTTCCATGATTTCCACTGCCCAAGCTATTTTTTTTTTTTTTTTAAAGGAGAATTCCACCTTTTGTAAAAATAATAAATATGCTCATTTTGCTTAAAAACAATTTTTATTTTTTGCATTCAATCCTGTAAGGCTTTGCAACCCCCGATCAGTGGATTGTAGGCACAGGCTCCTGCAGACTATTCCTCCATCTGTGAGTCTGTGTTAAGGATGAGCTCTGGTGTGTTCGCACACTCCACCTGCCGAGCCCGCCAGGAAGTCGGCACGGCGCTGCGCTAATCAAAGGCAGTGAGACATTTTCCCGATGTGCAGCTGCAGAGATCGGGAAATGTCTCACTGCCTGTGATTAGCGCAGTGCCGACTTCCTGGCGGGCTCTGCACGTGGAGTGTGGAGTGAGCTCATCCTTAGTATGTATGAAGGTACGGAGCTGGAGGAGGAATCAGTGGACTACACAGGTGACCGTGCCACCACACTTGTGCTTTATTGAGAATTACAGTCCATCTGCCACGGTGGCAAATGGGATTTGTAGTCTCTTCACTCATATTCTTGTGAATGAATGATGCAGATGGAGCAGGACTGCCAATAGAAATTCAGGATAAGGATCTATAGCAAGAACAATGGGATGGATTCCATAGTGGGTGTTCTTTCTATATGTCCTTATCCTGTGTTGGTGACGAGTGGGAGGTCATCGGAACCTGAGCACCTGGTGTAGAGGTACCAGTAATCAACTACAATAAACGGAGGTTCTCACAGTTGGGTCGCTTTCACACTGAAGGTGGTTTTCAGGCGTTTTAACGCTAGAAAAGGCGCCTGAAAACTGTATGTCATGCCTCCCCAGTGTCAAAGCCTGAGTGCTTTCACACTGGGGCGGTGCGCTTGTGGGACGTTCCAAAAAGTCCTGCAAGCAGCATCTTTGTATACAGCGCTCTTAAACCGCCCCTGCCCATTGGAATGCATGGGCAGTGCTTCCGAAGCGCCGCAACACAGGCGGTTTTAAAAGAGAAGTATGTTGTTTTTTTGTTTTTTTTTGGCCCATTTATACTTTATAGGTGGATGCAGCATCGGTTCAATGCTGTATCTGTCCCCCACCGCCTCTACACTGAAAACCGAGTGATGGAACATCGCCGATGGCTCGGTTCTCACAGATCCCCAAGCAGAGAGCTGCTGCCTGTCAATCAGCAGCTCTCCTCTCTGCTCCTCCACTGTCATTAGAGCGCTGAGCTATGGAGGGGGCAGGAAGCAGCTGTCTCAGCGGCTCGCTGAGACAGGCATCAGTTCAGGCACCTGGCGGATCCAGACTTTATTGTCGTGATGACGCGGTGCCTGGACTGATTTCTGTGACGTCAGTAGAGACTGTACTTTGGACCGCTCTCTGCTGAAAACGGGTCACAAGAGTGCAAAGCGAATTGCATTCCTGTGACCCATAGGAGAAGCCCAAATTACCCCGTTTTAGAAAGTAGACATTCCAATGTATTAAGTAGCATGGTGAGTTTTTTTTAAGTTGTATTTTTTTCCCACAATTCTTTGCAAAAAGAAGCTTTTTTTTTTTTTTTTTTTTTTTTTACAAAATTGTCATATTAACAGGTTATTTCTCTCACAAAGCATATGCATACAACAAATTACACCCCAAAATACATTCTGCTACTCTTCCCGAGTATGGCGATACCACATGTGTGAGTCTTTTACCTTTTACACAGCCTGGCCACATACAAGGGCCCAACATTAAAGTAGCACCATCAGGCGTTCTAGGAGCATAAATGACACATCTCATTTCTCAACCACCTATTACACTTTTGAAGGCCCTGGAGCACCAGGACAATGGAATTGCCCACAAAATGACCCCATTTTGGAAAGCAAATACCCCAACGTATCGTCTATGAGGCATAATGAGTCTTTTGAACGGTTATTTTTTTTCCAGAAGTTTTTGGAAAATGTGGTAAAAAAATGAAACCGCATTTTTTTTTTTTTACACAAAGTTGTCCATTTATAAGATATTTCCAGCACATAGCAAATACATAGCAAAAATGACACCCCAAAATACATTCTGCTACTCCTCCTGAGTATGGCGATACCACATGTGTGAGCCTTTTACACAGCCTGGCCACATACTGAGGCCCAACATCCAAGTAGCACCATCAGGCGTTCTAGGAGCATAAATGACATATATAATTTCCTGGTAACCTATCATTTTTGAAGGCCCTTCATATTTCTAACACATAGCTTGTACATACCAAGAATTACAATCCAAAATAAATTCTATTGCGGAAAGGGTTAAAAAAAAAAAGCATTACCTGTGCTTTTTGTAGTAACCACAGAGGTCCAGGCAGCAGGCAGGGATGTGCTTAGCGACTGCAATAGTAATTATCCAGGCAGCAGGCAGGAATATTGTCTATTGTCACCACAGCACAATCCATAGAAATTGTCCAGGCAGAGACAGCCAGCACAGCCATAATATTAGTCCCGGTACAGTTACCTGCAGACACTCATTGTACCGCTCTCCAGCCCTTCATAAACATACTGCCTCTTGCTACAGCTAATTATTTGCATAGTCCAGGTAGTGGTGTGGTCCATTCATGCGGCAGGCAGATGCATGAAGGCAGTAAGTCAGCAACAGGCTGAGGGCCGTAATCAGGTAAGACCTGTGCACAGGGGTAGAAGCTTCAACCCACCCAAATCTCTATGAAGCCTTCGGACTCCAGACCCTAATCCGGCAATTCTGAAACCCGGAGAAAACAAAAAAAAAATAGTTTTCTCCATCCGGAAAAACAATTCTGGAGCCCCTCATGTGAGACCCTTGTGTACTACAGTAGCAGGGCAACAGATCAGTCCAAGCTGTAGGCAGTAGCATAATTGTTAAAACAGACCAGGGTCAGTTCACGTGCAAGCAGTCAAAGCGGTAGGCAGTAGCATAGTTGATAAAACAGGCCAGGGTCAGTTCACGTGGCAGCAGTCAAAGCGGTAGGCAGTAGCATAGTTGATAAAACAGGCCAGGGTCAGTTCACGTGGCAGCAGTCCAAACGGTAGGCAGAGGCATAGTCACGAAACAGGCCAGGGTCAGTTCACGTGGAAGGCAGTGGCATGGTTATTTGGGGAAGCATGGAAAATGGTGAGCACAGATGTTGGAAATGGTTAAAAATATGGGTTAATATTTTAGGGATGTATGATAAAGTTGGAAGAATTCACCAATGCAAAGGCCAGGTTGGGAGGGACCCTGGGGACAATAGTAGCTGGTATCTTTTCAAAATCCTCTTTTGCTACACATGCAACACTTTTTTTGCCGTCTTCGGCCTGCTTCAGAAGGTGGATTGTGGAAGGGGACGTGGCACTCATGAAGTCGGCTAACAGCCTCAGAGCGAAGGTCTTATGGGGGGTCTTTGTTGATAGACGAGGGACCTGACAACTTCTTCTGTGAACTTTAGAAAGGGGGTGGGGCTTTCCGTGGATTTGGTGTAGACTACGTAGGAATTATAAATGGCCAAATGGATGAGATAAATTGCTACCTTCTTGTACCAGAATTGGGACCTCCTTATTGACAAATAGGGCTGAATCATTTGAGCATAGAAATCCACCCCCCCCATGTAGAGATTATAATCTTGGACACATGTTGGCTTTTCAGTGGGACCTCGTCTTCTCTGAACCTCAATTGTAGTGTCGTCATGGATGGTGGACAACATGTGCACGTCCCTTTTATCCTTCCACCTCAAGGCCAGCACTTCATTGCATCTCAATGTTGCTCTTTTCCCCCCTTTGCAGCTTTTTGTTTGTTAGAGATTGTGGGAAGCCCTTCCTATTCTTCCTGGAGGTTCCGCAGGCCAGGGTTTTTGCAGTGTATAAGTGTTTGAAAAGGGGCAGGCTGGTGTAGAAGTTGTCAAGGTATACAGTTGCAATAAAAAGTATGTGAACCCTTTTGGAATGATACGGATTTCTGCACAAATTGGTCATAAAATGTGATCTGATCTTCATCTAAGTCACAACAATAGACAATCACAGTCTGCTTAAACTAACACACAAAGAATTCAACGTTACCATGTTCTTATTGAACACACCATGTAAACATTCACAGTGCAGGTGGAAAAAATATGTTAACCCCTATACTTATGGTATCTCCAAAGCTAATTGGAGTGAGGTGTCAGCCAACTGGAGTCCAATCAATGAGATGAGATTGGAGGTGTTTGTTACAGCTGCCCTGCCCTATAAAAAACACACACCACCAGTTCTGGGTTTGCTATTCACAAGAAGCATTGCCTGATGTGAATGATGCCTCGCACAAAAGAGCTCTCAGAAGACCTACGATTAAGAATTGTTGACTTGCATAAAGCTGGAAAGGGTTATAAAAGTATCTCCAAAAGCCTTGCTGTTCATCAGTCCACGGTAAGACAAATTGTCTATAAATGGAGAAAGTTCAGCACTGCTGCTACTCTCCCTAGGAGTGGGCATCCTGTAAAGATGACTGCAAGAGCACAGCGCAGACTGCTCAGTGAGGTGAAGAAGAATCCTAGAGTGTCAGCTAAAGACTTACAAAAGTCTCTGGCATATACTAACATCCCTGTTAGCGAATCTATCATATGTAAAACCTTAAACAAGAATGGATTTCATGGGAGGGTACCACAGAGGAAGCCACTGCTGTCCAAAAGAAACATTGCTGCACGTTTACAGTTTGCACAAGAGCACCTGGATGTTCCACAGCAGTCCTGGCAAAATATTCTGTGGACAGATGAAACCAAAGTTGAATTGTTTGGAAAAAACACACAACACTATGTGTGGAGAAAAAGAGGCACAGCACACCAACATCAAAACCTCATCCCAACTGTGAAGTATGGTGGTGGGGGCATCATGGTTTGGGGCTGCTTTGCTGCATCAGGGCCTGGATGGATTGCTATCATCAAAGGAAAAATGAATTCCCAAGTTCATCAAGACATTTTGCAGGAGAACTTATGGCCATCTGTACACCAGCTGAAGCTCAACAGAAGATGGACAACGACCCAAAGCATAGAAGTAAATCAACAACAGAATGGCTTAAACAGAAGAAAATACGCCTTCTGGAGTGGCCCAGTCAGAGTCCTGACCTCAACCCGATTGAGATGCTGTGGCATGACCTCAAGAAAGTGATTCACACCAGACATCCCAAGAATATTGCTGAACTGAAACCGTTCTGTAAAGAGGAATGGTCAAGAATTACTCCTGACCGTTGTGCACGTCTAATCTGCAACTACAGGAAAAGTTTGGTTGAAGTTATTGCTGCCAAAGGTTCAACCAGTTATTAAATCCAAGGGTTCACATACTTTTTCCACCTGCACTGTGAATGTTTACATGGTGTGTTCAATAAAAACATGGTAACATTTAATTCTTTGTGTGTTGTTAGTTTAAGCAGACTGTGATTGTCTATTGTTGTGACTTAGATGAAGATCAGATCACATTTTATGACCAATTTGTGCAGGAATCCATATAATTCCAAAAGGGTTCACATGCTTTTTATTGCAATTGTGTGTGATATCCTTTGTTCAGAAGTGGGTATGCCAGGTCCCATACAATCTATCCAGTTGTGCCCATGTAGGCCGGGCACTCAGGGGGCTGGGGCTGGGAATCTCTTCTTATATGCGGAAGGCATACAGATATCCCGTGGCACTCTCACAGAGCTTGTAAACTTTTACTGGCCCTTTTGCTAGGAATATATTGCTTTATTCATAGCCGGCCTGAAAAGGGTACCAAGGACTCATCGACACACACATTCTGATTGGGGACATAGAGTTCTGCAAATTGTTGGGAAAATAAATTTATCAGTGGGCGAATTTTATAAAACTTTTCGTAATTTGGATGATTGCGGGGAGGGCACTGAGTATTGTCACTAAAATGAAGAAAGCGCATTATCATCTCGTTTCGGGACCTGGACATTACGGCAGAATAAATGGGCATGTGGTGGATGGGGTTGGTGGACCAAAAGGCACGTCCTTCATTTTTTTTTTTTTTTTTTTTTTTTGTAAGCCCCATGTTTATGGTGAGACCCATAAACAATTTGAACTCCTCCAAATTCAGATCTCTCCACTCAAACGGACAGGCATATGATGATTGGGGGTTGTTGGCAATATATTGCTGGGCATATAAATTTGCCTGGTCCACAATGAATTGCAGCAAAGTGTTGGGCAAAAACAGATAAAAACAATCAATCGTGGAATTTTGGGTGTTGGCCTGCACACCTGGCTGTGCTGTGAAAGGGGGAATAATTGGTGATCCAGAGTCGGAAGGCAGCCATGTTGGGTTGGCAAGACAATTTGGCATGTATGTAGAGGCCCTGGCTCTTGGGGGACGTGACACTCCAGTAGTTGGGGGATTTGAATTTCCTGTGCTAGTACTCAGGCGTGATGTGGCAGCGCTGGTACTGGGCATTTGTTCATGGGGCCTATCGCCGGTGGCAGCGCTGGTACTGGGCATTTGTTCCTGGGGCCTATTGCTGGCGGCAGCACTGGTACTGGGCCTGGGAATGTGTTCTTGGGGCCTTTTGCTGGTGGCAGCGCTGGTACTGGGCCTGAGAATATAATCCTGGTTGCTGGTAGTTGCTTGATTTCCAGAGTGCCGTGCCCTTTTAGGAGGAACCCATTCTTCCTCCGAATCATTTGCCGATTCACTATTCTCAATCGGTTCAAATGCCGAATTTGATTTGGAATCTGATGAGAACTCCCCGCTGCTCTCATCAGTCATGGAGAGGATCTGGAACGCCTCCTCACTAGAATAAAATGTTTTGGACATGACGCTGATGGCTGTGTGACAGGTGGTAGGTGATGATCATTGATGGGTGACAGGCCACGGACGGTGATGGTCACAGACGGGTGACAGGCCATGGTCACTGATGGGTGCACCACTGACGGTCACTGATGGGTTACGAGTGATGGCTGACGGTCAGGTCAAACAGAAGCAGCTTCCTTGGCTGTAAAGGATAGGAAGGTTTAATTCTGCTTTAAGGCAGTTACCAGATCGGCCTGTACAAACTTGACATTGCCTAAAAATAAAGAGCAACTGAGCATGTGCATCGCAGGGTGAGACCGTGTATTACTGGATTGTAAACGTTATAGGCACTTCTTTTAAATGTTTTACATTCTATACCTGCAAAAGGGGCCAGCCTGATGGGATCTAGCAGGACCTAATCTTCTGCCTAAAGTTCCACTTTAAATGTCCATAGACTGCACATATCTGTTCATGGCGACATGAGATTGTGTGCTGAAAGCATGCTCGCTGTATGCCCCAGAACACTGACTGAGTTCTCATGGACAGCTCCCAGTCACGCTTCTGATCAGGATACAGATACTCTAGGAATGCTAATTCTTTATTCCTTTATTTAAAGTGGTGCTAAATGATAGGCTTTTGTTATCTTAATGTATTTCTGCATTAAAGCGGAACAAAAATTCCATTGTCACAAACTGAAAGCAGGTAGCCTTCTCCAGCATGTAAAGTGAACACAGCTCAGCTTACATTGCTTGTATGGTCCCTGTATACTGGCATGGTTGACTCCTGCTTGTGACATCATCCCACACTGGCCAATGAAGACAGCCAAAAGCCAGTAAGGGAAATAGACCAACGAAGAAAAGGCAGGCCTAGCTCCACTTGAAGGTAGAAATCGCCCCAGTACTTTTTCTTTTCCCCCTTCCTGCCACCCTCAAACACCCATGTTTACCACTGCCAGCCCCATAATTGTCTGCTTCCTAAACTTTCAAGGTGCAAATAAGGGTACTGAGGACAGCAGAGGAATAGGCTCCTGCTGCCATCAGTCAAATTCTTGGGAGGAGTTGGGAGCAGGGGAGTGACAAGCTGGAAGCTGTGTGTGTTTGTGGATGAAAAATTGCCACTCACCTATCATTAGAAAAGCAGGGAGCAGCTGAAAGGGGCAACGGTTTGCAAGGTCGAGGTAAGGGACATTCAGAAAAATGCATAAAGGGTGCGTCTTGCCATGGTGCCTGAGCCAAATACTGCCACATGCTTATCATTACAACACAGCAGGGAGCAGCTGGCAGCTTTCCCAGTCATACAGGGGGTGGAAGGGGTAACTGCTTACAGGTTCAGGATGAGGGGCATTCACCTGGGACATGGCCAGGTGCCTGTAGTAAAAATTCTGCTTGGCCATCATTACAATACATCTGGAAACAACTTTCCCAACCATACAGGGTGTGGAGGAGTGTAATTGTTTGCAGGTGTGAGATAAGGGGCATTCAACAGGGATGCCTGGACCAATAAATGCCCCTTTATTGGTACACAGCAGGGAATTGCTGCCAGCTCCCCAGCCATGCAGGGTAAAGAATAACCGTTTGCAGGTTCAGAATGTGGGGCATTCAACAGTATTTGGGTTCCTGGGCTTAAATGTGCCATTGAAAAGGATGTTGCCTTCTGTTAGCATGGAGGATACTGCTTTCATTACAAGTAGTATTGTTTGTGGACAAGCTTGTATTCATAATGCATGCAGATGGACATACGATGTTGTATCAGTTTTCAGTGGAGTTGAATGTGTCTGGTATGTTATCTAATGATATGCACTTAGCCATGTGACCTGCACAGCAGTCAGTGTAGGCAGCCAGCCTCCCCCTCACCATCCATAGCACAAGCACACAGAAGACAGATCCACATCCTCAGGTAAGAACATTTTTGTTTGTTATTTTGTTAAATATCAATACGGTATGAATAATAGGAATGATGTAACGTGTGTATGATGGTCTCCTGTGTGATACATTGTGGATCTGACCTGTCACATGCAAAGCAAATTATACACCGTATAGAGCAGGGGTCTCAAACTGGCGGCCCTCCAGGTGTTCCAAAACTACAAGTCCCATCATGCTTCTGCCTGTGGGAGTCATGCTTGCAACTGTCAGCCTTGCAATGACTCATGGGACTTGTAGTTTCACAACAGCTGGAGGGCCACCAGTTAGAGACCCTTGGTATAGAGGAAGGTTTTACTTCAGATAATGTCTTAAGGGTTATATAGTAATTTGATTAAGTAAAACCAGAATGCCTGTTTCAGGTATTTCAGGTATTCATTGTAACTTATTCTTTAAGGTAACACAGGACTACTAGATAGAAGCATGATCGTAAGGATGGTCATGCATGCATATTACCATGTCAGATGTCTTGTCAAGAATGACTGCCTCTTGCTCAACGTGATCAAATGTGTTTCAGTCGATGATCTGTGTTGGTGCATGCTTTTTTTTTTTTTTTTTTTTTTTTTATATAAACGGAAAGTTGGTGGATGATTAACACCTTCCTATCTTTTTCTCTGGCTATTTAATAAACTCTGTGTGCGCTACCTGTTCTAACTGTTGGATGTGCTTTTTAGCTTTCCCTAAGAAGTGCTACACAACCAGATTCTCACCCCATCATTATCCCAGTGATGGTTAAATTGGTCAAGAAACAGGCTTTATATGATCACCCTAAGGGGACAAAGAATAATTGGTGTTAATACTTACAAGCCTAGACTTGGTGAGCTTTTTAAAGGTCAGTCTGCATACCTAGCTACTTTCCATGCCTTTATATGTACGCTGATGAAAATGTTGGAAAACAAATTATATTGAAAGATGCAAATGCACTAATTTAGAAAAAAAAAAAAGAATCCAGCTGCCTTGAGAATTACAGAAACTGAACAGAAATAGAACTCATCAAGATGGCTGTCACAGCCAAGGTCCCTACTTAGTGTTTTTGTTTGGCTTCTAGAGGTGGTGCTGGTTCCGAGGCAGAGCACAGAAGTGATTTTTGTCCTCCTCAGAAATAGCATTGCTTGTGCAAGTTGGACAGATGTAGTCCCCAGTGTCAAATGGGAGAGCTGGCTGTAACAATTAACAGACCACCTTGACTGCTACGGATAGTACTGCTGTTACCACTTTGAGGTTCCATGCACACTGGACTTAAAAAAAAACATCGATTCTACAGGAGTTTTGACGTTTTTTTTCACCTGCCTCTAGAAGCACTTCTATTGTGTTCTATGTGTCTGCACATTATGACTACTACAGGCGTTTTCTGTCAGGGACGTTCAGAGGCAGGAAAAAAACCCTTCTCTATCGTGTTTTCTGGAGAAGTTTAGGAGCTGTAAAAACGTCAGTCTCTCTTAAACTCCTCTTATCTCTTAGAGTAACAATATGGGTAGGTGACAACAAGAAAAAGGCACCAACATCCCTGTACGTATTGTAGAAGAGGGAAATTATTTGGCGGGACTTTATGGGTGCCAGCAAGGGAAAATAAACACTTGTAATCCATGATCGATGTAAAAAATTATTATAAGATTTTTATTATTTCATACAGAACATGATAAATTGGGTAAGAGTTATGTGCACATGTACAAGGATACATCTAGAATTCAAAGCAGATGATAAAGTAATCACTCGAAGAGAACATTGGAGTGATTGTCCCGACATGTTTCGCCCCTCTGGGCTCATCAGGGGATGTTTCCTCTTATCTCTTCTAAACGTCAAGTTTCAACGTTTTTTTTAGTAAAAAAAAAAAAAGGTGTGTTGTCACTGTACGTCATTTCCTGGCTTTGTAGGAAGTATCTTTTGACCCTTTCCATCGTCTCCATCTTTCTATGAGAGGGCCACACGTTCAGACATGACCAGGAGGGAGGTCATACGACATAAGTTGATTGCAGCTGTGCAAGGACATGCCAACCCTTAGGGATAAATCTCACCCAGTCCAAAATGGCACCCAGCAAAAAAAGGCTGTGAAATGCTTTTGGGAGTAAAACTTTTTTGCAGAGGGGAGTGTGGTGCAAGAAATGCCTATAAACTAAAATGCTCTTAAACCCTCATAGACTCGTCTAAACGTTGTATAATATGCTTTCAATTTGCGTCTTATATGCCACGTTTTTAAGCTAAAACCGTTGACGTTTTTTCTGCTCCTAGTCTGCATGGAGCCTTACTGTTTTTTTATTTATGAATAGAAGCATGATGTTCTAGTGTTTGAGTTGTATTCTAAATTGTGTTTTAAAGGTACCTTCTGTATGTTTATATATTTAACCATTGTTATTGAGACTGACATTGCAGTTTTTGGTAGACACCAGTGAGTTGAATCTCATCTTCAGCCTGAAACACTCAGGTGGAATTTCTGGTTCTGTTTCCCCCTGAGGTCATTTTGAGACCCAAGCAAAGGTAAACAAATGGCTTAGGGTAAAGGGGAACACTCACAGGTCTAGTCTCCAAAGGTATAAGTAGGTGACAGAAGTAACAACCCACTGGTGCCCACCCAAACTGTAAGGCCCCAACATGATGGATAGTTTGCTGCGTTCAGAGGCGGCTAAATGCAGCTGCACTCTGCCATATACAAACTACTGGCCCATTAGATGCAGTTAGTTAGGCTGGCCATAGATGGAATGATTTTTTTCTTTTCTGCAATTTCGGGTCCCCAATGTACAGCTATGGTGTTCTCCCAGTGTGGGGGAGGGGGTAGCTGGGAGAACACACAGTTCCAGTAGCCAGCCAGGAGAAAACGGTTATTACCGCTACCAGCTATAACCACTAGCAATAATCGCATAAGAAATCAGTCAACTTGGGTACATTCAGCCTGCCCATACACTGTTCAAATCTCCGCCGTTCCCTGGTTAACTGAACAAGATTCGAACCGCGTGTGTCCACAAACTCCACAGAAGCAATATCCTGGGCACATCTAGGGTTGGTCAAAGGCTCCAACTGTATAGAGAATAATTATGACAGTATACACATCATAGTTTTAACACGGATGTTTAGTGTGAATGTAATAACATGTATCTGTATTGCAAGGTACATCTAGATGAACAAGTATAGCAACCGCTGTGTGCTGCAAATAGTATTTTCAGTCATTTTGAAAACCACAAGAGAGGCTATTTTGATTCGTGTGAAAAAATGAATGTCATATCAATGATAAACTGATATTTCAGTTACTTTTTAGCTGCCATATGAAGTAACAATGACTTCCATATTGGCTGCTAGTGAGTGAAATCTAAACCTGTGGTATCTCCTTGCAGTGATAACCCTTTCTACCCTGTCAGAGGATGTTGAAGAGGGAGCAAAAGAACCTGGGTGCTGTGAGTACTAGTCGGTCTGCAACTTTTTTATGGTAGGATTTATATGCAGTCGTATTTTCATCTTCTCGTAAAGTGATGAGGGTTTCAGTAGTCACTGTTCCACATTGTTTAACAGGGTTGGTCCTCTTTATTCAAAAGGATATTCTAACTAACACCCACATTAATAAGCCTGCCTTCATTAACAGCAAAATGTTCCTCCTTCTGCTGTCCTTTTATATTTTCTTGGAGGTCCAAGTTCTCTCGTGATAAACATCACTATTGCTGTAGAATTGGAATGGGTGAGCTGCAACATATGTATAACCTGCAATGGCTTTACTGATTAACTCAGAGACCACCAGTGCTGGCACAAGTATGGATTTTTAGAAGGGGAAGACTCATGTATATCTTTTCACAGAGAGGTCTACTTGAGCTCTGGAGATTTTACCCGCTTCATTAGCATTCCATTTTTTGCTATTTAGCACTGCACTACTTTAACTGGTAATTGTGCAGTCATGTAACACTGTACCCAAATTAAGTTTATTTCATATTTTTTTCATACAAATATAGATTTCTATTGGTGATATTTGATCACCACTGTTTTTTTTTTTTTTTTTGAGATTTATAAACTAATGGTGGTGAACAACGACTTTTAATGGGACTGCAATGACACGGGGGGGGGGACAGGACAGGCTAACTGCCACTGACATCACCAGTGACATTAATCAAGTGATCAGTGCTAATTCTATACACTGCCACTGTACTAATGACACTGTTGTAGGGCTTCAATCAGGACAGTTGGCCCAGCCCAGGGTCCTGGGTATATGCCCAAGATGCTTTTACTCATCATGAGATGCTTCTTGTGTGACTCTGGTAGAACTGCACGATTCTGGATAAAATGAGAATGACATTTTTTTTGCTTAGAATAAAGATCATGATTCTTTCACGATTCTTGGCATAACATCATACAAAAAAATTGGGCTAACTTTACTGTTTCGTTTTCTTTAAATTCATGGAAGTGTTTTTTTTTTCCCCAAAAAATAACTTTTAAAAGACCACTGCGCAAATACAGTGTGACATAAAATATTGCAACTACCTCCATTTTTTTTCTCTAGGGTCTCTGCTAAAAGAAATATATATTACACAGTTGTGCTCATAAGTTTACATACCCTGGCAGAATTTGTTTTATGGCCATTTTTCAGAAGATATGAATGATAACACAAAAACTTTTCTTTCACTCATGGTTAGTGTTTGGCTGAAGCCATTTATTATCAATCAACGGTGTTTATTCTTTTTAAATCATAATCGCAACAGAAACTACCCAAATTACCCTGATCAAAAGTTCATATACCCCAGTTCTTAATACTGTGTATTGCCCCTTTAATATCAATGACAGCTTGAAGTCTTTTGTGGTATTTTGTGGATGAGGCTCTTTATCTTCTCAGATGGTAAAGCTGCCCCTTTCTCTTGGCAAAAAACCTCCAGTTCCTGTAAATTCTTGGGCTGTCTTGCATGAACTGCACGTTTTAAGATCTCCCCAGAGTGGCTCAATGATATTGAGGTCAGGAGACTGAGATGGCCACTCCAGAACCATCACTTTATTCTGCTGTAGCTAATGACAGGTCGACTTGGCCTTGTGTTTTGGATCATTGTCATGTTGGAATGTCCAAGTACGTCCCATGCACAGCTTCCTGGCTGATGAATGCAAATGTTCCTCCAGTATTTTTTGATAACGTACTGCAATCATCTTGACAACAATTTTGACCAAATTTCCTGTGCCTTTGTAGCTCACACATCCCTAAAACATCAGCGATCCACCTCTGTACCTTTCATCATAGGCCTTGTTGATTCCTCTCCAAATGGTAGCATTTATGGTTGTGGCCAAAAGCACAATTTTGGTCTCATCACCCCCAATGGCTTTGTGCCAGAAGGTTTGAGGCTTGTCTCTGTGCTGTTTGGCGTATTGTAAGCGGGAAACTTTGTGGCATTTGCGTAGAAATGGCTTTCTTCTGGCGGCTTGACCATGCAGCCCATCTTTCTTCAAGTGCCTCCTTATTGTGCATTTTGAAACAACCACACCACATGTTTTTAGAGTCTTGCATTTCACCTGAAGTTATTTGTGGGGTTTTCTTTGCACCCCGAACAATTTTCCTGGCAGTTGTGGCTGAAATTTTAGTTGGTTTACCTGACTGTGGTTTGGTTTCAACAGAACCCCTTATTTTCCGCTTCTTGATTAGAGTTTGAACACAGCCGATTGGCGTTCCCAATTCCTGTTATATACTGTTCAACTACCTTTTCCTTATTCCTGCAGATCCTTTGACAATTCTTTTGCTTTTCCCATGACTCAGAATCCAGAAACGTCAGTGCATCACTGGATTAAAGATGCAAGGGTCTGTCAGGAATCCAGAAACGCATTGACCTTTTACACACACACACACACACACACACACTAACTACAAGGAAACAGATCACAGGTGAGGATGGTTATCTTTTAATAGCCATTTAAACCCCTTTGTGTCAACTTGTGTGCATGTTAAAAGGCACAAGGCTTTTGATCAGGGTCATTTGGGTAGTTTCTGTTGTGATTTATGATTTAAAGAGTAAACGCAGTTGATTGATAATAAATGGCTTCAGCCAAACACTAACCATGAGTGAAAGTAAAGTGTCTGTGTTCTCTGAAAAATGACCAAGAAATCATAAATTCTGCCAGGGCATGTAAACTCATGAGCACAAGTATGTGTGTGTGTGTGTGTGTGTGTGTGTATATATATATATATATATATATATATATATATATATATATATATATATATATATATATATATATATATATAGAGGTTCCAAGTAATTCTCTAGCAAAAAAATACTGATTTTAACTTCTAAGCAGGCTTAAGCCTTTTTCTGACATTTGTTGCTTACAAGTTAAAATCAGATTGTTGGCAGACAAAGCATCAGACTTTTGTCCGAAGGGCGTGTGCCTGGATTTTGTCTTGCATACTAACAGCACAGAATTGTCAGCCAACAAACACGAATGTAGTGATATACTATGTGGAATTTCAGCTCTTGAGCGCCACCCTTTGGGCACCTTCTGCTAATGTCGTGTTTGGAGAGCATTGATTCAGAGCATGCCTGTTTTTACTTTGGACTTTTGTGTGACGGACTTGTGTACACACGATACGAAAATCTGACAACAGACTGTTGTCCGCCGAAAACTTTACTAGGCTGCCATCCAACATTTGTTGGCGGAAAGTTGTACAACAATTGTCTGATGGAGCCTACTAACGGTCGGCTTTTAGGCAGTCTGTCATCGCACAATTTCCTGCCAAAAATTTGATCGTGTGTATTAGTCTTTAAGTGGTCAGTTGTCAGCGGAGAACGGCTCTGCACTGAATTGTTGAAAAGTCGGATTAGGATTTTGAGGGGGTTGAATCGAGATCGCAACTTTTTTTTTTTTTTTTAACTATTAATCATGCAGCTCTACACCTTGGTGATGTGACACCTTTTATAGGCAATCAGTTGAGACTGAACAAGCTGATATTTTCACTGACAAGGGGCAGGATTGCTTTTAATTTACTGATATATTTTAGCTGATGTCTTGGCTTTCCATGCCTTTTTTGCACCTCTTTCTTCATGTGTTTAATTCTTTTCCCCTGTGTCATTCCATTTTATTACACATAACTTGATTTCTAAACTGATTTGTTTTGGTGTCTTTGTACAGTGGTGAAAATTATTCAATCTCCTGAGTTAATCCCAAAGAGCTTAATTTTGGTCTCCTCTCACAACAACCCTTTCTCCCAATCCTTCTCTGAATCATTTAGATGTTCGTTGGCAAATTTCAGATGGGTCTGTACATGTATGTACCTTCTTGAGGAAGGGAACCTTGCAGACGCAGCAGAATTTTAATCCATGGCTGTGTATTGTGTTACCAGTTGTTTAGTGACTGTGGTTCCAACTGCCTTGAGATCATTCACAAGCTGATCCCAAGTAGTTTTGGGCTGATCCCCCCACACTTTTGTCATAATCAACCTTACCCCATGAGGCAACATCTTGCATGGAGCTCCAGACCAAGGGCATTTGATGGTTATTTTGTATTTCTTCCATTTGCGAATAATTGCTCCAACAGTTGTCTCCTTCTCACCAAGCTTCTTGCTGATGGTCTTTGTAGCTATTCCAGCCTTGTGCAGGTCTTCAATCTTGTCCCTGATGTCCTTTGACAGCTCTATGGTCTTGCCCATGATGGTGAGGTTTGAATGGAAGAAAGATTCTTTGTGTCTTTTATACACATAACGAGTTGTCATTAGGAGTACCTTCCTAAATCAACAGGACTAATCTGTGTACAACATACCGGAGCCAGAATTATTGCTGGTCGGTAAGGGATCAAATACTTATTTTGCTCACTGAACTGCAACTCGATTTATAACATTTGTATCCTGTTTTGTCTGGATTTTTGGTTGATATTCTGTCTCTATCATTTAGAGTACATCTCTGATAAAAATTTATAGACCCTTCATCTCTTTGTAAGTGGGCAAACTTACGAAGGATTTTTAAAACAGCTTAGCTATAAAATCCTTTTCTTTGAAGTATGTAACGACACCCCGAGTATGAAAGGGGTTAAAGTCGTTTAGGACGTTCCATACCCAAACACAAAGGCAGCTACCGAACACTTCCGTCAGCCGAACCAGGAGCCCATACAAATAATTCTCCCCCCAAGTACGAGACAAGATGCTCTGTCTTGAGGTTCAAGCAGGAATTAATCTTTATTCAAACACATGTTATACAGATCCCACTTCAAAATACTTCCCTCCCACCCTTGGAAAACCGGGTGGGTTAAACTGTCCAATGACAATGGACACACAGGCCAGGTGTGTTTAACTTCTCATCAGTAAACAGTCTTAACAGGGGGGGCTGCTGGAGGAATCCCCCCTCCTTCCATAGAGATAAACATCCCATAATCCAAGGCAGACAGACACAATAGAACATTGGAATACAGCCCCACCCCAAACTGCTACAGCAAATAGTACACAACATAATGAGACAGCACACACACATATATATATATATATATATATATATATATATATATATATATATATATATATATATATATATATATATATATATATATATATATACAGCATTTGAGTCTGACTAGCACAGATCATAATGGGGTTCTCATTCACCTTGTGTCCCTATTAGTGACTCCCATCCCAATGGCATATCCAGGGTCCCCAGAGTCTGTGTGTCTTGGGGGACATGGACCTGAATCTAAAGTAATGCCACCTCCAGGGTCCCCAGGCATACAGTTCACAAAGAGCACCAAGCCTCTGTCCCGGCTAGGTCTCTCACAAAGTACATCACGGGACACAGAGGTCCCTCCCTCCTTTTTGGTATACACTTGTATTGTTTTGCTACAGAACTGAGGTACTCCCAGTAGTGGGAGGGGTTATATAGGAAGTGGACGTCTTGGCTTAGGGTGTGCCAGTGTCCATCACCTAAAGGTGGCCTATAACCACATAGTAACTACTTTTGGCTCTGTGTCCTGTGATGTACTTCAAAGAAAAGGATTTTACAGGTAAGCTGTTTTAAAAATCCTATTTTTATTCTGATGACACCCAAATCTATCTCTCCACCACTCAGTTCACTCCATCAGTCTCCTCATGCATCACTAATTTACTAACAGACATATCTGTCTGGATGTCACACCACTTCCTCAAACTCAACTTGTCCAAAACGGAGCTCATAATATTTCCTCCCCCACATGCCTCTTCCCCTGACTTCTATGTCAAGAGCAACATCACAGCCACCCACCCATCCTCCACATGCCAGGGTGCTAGGTGTTATCCTGGACTCTGAACTCTCCTTTTGGCCCCACATACAATCGCTTTCCAAAGCTTGCTGCCTCAACCTCCAATGTCCCCTCCTAACCAATGAAACCACAAAGCTCCTGATTCACTTCCTGGTTCTCTTGCCTCGGCTACTGCAACTCCCTCCTCATTGGCTTACCTTTTTAAATAGGCTATCCCCCCTTCAGTCCATCATGAATGCTGCTGCCAGACTCATCCACCTTAGAAACCACTCAGCGTCTGCTACCCATCTCAGCCAATCCCTCCATTAGCTGCCACTCGCCCAACAAATTGAATTAAAAATAAAACTCTGCCCCCAGCTACATCACTATATGAAATATGAACAAAGCATATCCCTCTAGTGTGTACTTGTCCCAATTAAGAGCACTATGTGTCATTTTTCTGTCCGTTGCTTCATTCCTCTTATCAGCATTAAGTCGCTCCTGACAATTTTCCTGACACCAAGAGGAAAAAAGGTAACGGAAGGGACCTCCAGTGGATTGACAACCTCAGCTCTGTTCCTGTGTGTTGTGTGAAGGAGGGGGGGGTGAGTATCTTCCCTCCAGTCAGCTCTTGGAGCTCTCCTCACTGAGCTCTGTAGTGTGTAATTTCACCTTTCCAGCCCCTTTTTTTTTTGACCGCTCAGACAAGGTTTATAAATTCAGCGCTTTGAATGGATGTAGAGAAGAGAGAGCTGCAGATGGACAGTTATAACTTTAATTTAATCTGTGCATCACCTGAGACCAGTCACTTCACTGGGTATATGTAAGGGTTTACAGCCTGGTACACACTAGAACAGGGGTGCTCAACCTTTTCAAGAGCGAGGGCCACATAAAGTGATACTAAACCCAGGACCCTGCATTCACTAGATCTGGTCTCCCAATCAGCAGTATATAGCAGTCTTGTGACTTCTATCAGTGGTCGGCCGATCACTGGTTAAAACTTGTAGGAGAAGTTTTCATTCTCCTCCTGACTGCCCTATGAGGGTGCATGCCCCCTGACCCTCCGTCTGGGCAGTGCTAACAGGCCCTGCTGATTACATGCACCCTCCCAAAAAAAGAAAAACCCTCTTGCAATACATAACAAACTGGGCATGTGCAGTGCGCCTCCTAGGGATCTGTAGTAACAGCAGATGGATTGGGGACAGTGGAAGTAGGGGAGGATTAGAGAAGACAGGATCAAACAGCCTTTTTATGCAATGCAGAGGATTAACCCCTTGAGTTTCACAGTGAATATAATGAGCATGCTTTACTGCATATACAGACCAATTTTACTGTGGGTTTAATAACACTTTTTAAGTGCTTTGGTAACCAGTTGCAGGCCCCAATAAAATCAAATGGTTCAGAATTTAGAATTTATTATTCTAAATTATTATTTTGAATGGCATAATGAATATTTTAAACAACAATCAGGATCATCATTTTCTGTGGGACCAATCCTCATTGGATTTTTACTCACTATTACATCTTGCGGGTGTGGTGCACTTTCAGAAAGCGCACCAAACCCGCAGGATATAATAGAAATCTATGCACAGTGTAGCTAACCTGCAGGAAAGCTGCAGGTGTACTGTGCTGCACCCGAGGAGCAGTGTGAAATCAGTCTAATAATTGTTAGCCCATTTGTAGATGCTAATATGCTAGTTGCAAAAACTATTATGCCCAGTGTATTTGTTAATATACTGACCTTCTTTTCCTTTTGCAGCTGCTATTGGCATCTCTCTCCAGGCTGCTAGAAAGGATCAGAGGCAGTGTGCACTTGGTATCACTGTGCCTGGGACAGGAGCCTGCTCTACAGCGCAAGCAATGGCTTATGCGGCTCCTGCTCCCTCCGCTACCGACACTAGTTTGCTGCACTCTGATGCTCTGGGATGTCCATGATGTTCTATGATTGTTAGACTCATGATTTTATCAGTTACATTTACATTATATTGTTTTATAGTTAGTCTGGTTGAAAAAAGTGCATCTGGTTCAACCAATAAAAGGGGGGGAGGGTGGGGGGAAATACAATTTTATATGCACAATCCTATACCCACAGTTGATTCAGAGAAGGGCAAAAAAAAACAGAAAAGCATGATCCAATTTGCTCCAGCAGGGGAATAAATTCCTTTCTGATCCCCGAGAGGAAATTGGATATTCCCTGGATCAACTTTACCTGTAAATGTCAGTACATTATACATTATATTACATTATACTGTGAAGAAGCCTTTGCGTATTTGGAGATTAAATCGTTCTTCCTCCAGACGTGTCCTCTTGTCCTCTATGATGACCTTAAAGTGAATAACTCAGCACCAAGTTTAGTATATGGACCACTTATGTATTTGTACATGTTAATCGTATGCCCCCTTAATCTCCTCTTCTCAAGAGAGAATACGTTCAGTTCCTCTAATCTTTCCTCATAGCTGAGCTCCTCCATGCCTCTTATCAGTTTGGTTGCCCTTCTCTGCACTTTCTCCAGTTCCCCAATACCCTTGAGAACTGGTGCCCAAAACTGAACTGCATATTCCAGATGAGGTCTTACTAATGATTTGTACAGGGGCAAAATTATATCTTTCTCTCTTTGTTGTAGCCCTGATGAAGGGGGGGTTTCTTTGATCCTCAAAAGGCATTGGCTGTTTTTGTACAAACTAATAAATTACCCTTATCCTTTTGGTCTAGCACTCCATTAATTTGTGCATGTTCTTAGCGCCGCTGAGACTGAGAGTCACTGCACTCTGCTCAGCGAAGACAGAGAACTGAGCAATTGGTGGTCATGCGCTAACCCGGATCTCAGTCTACAGAGCCGGCGTGGGACAGCTGCAGCGACATGAGTATGTTTTGCTTGTTTTTTTAACCACTTATGGACCGCCCGCCGTTTGTATACGTCAGTACTTTGAAGAGTAATATCGTTGTTATGGCAGTAGCTAGCTACCATAACCCCGGTATCCTTTTCTTCAGCGGGTGGTCCGCTTTCTGATAAAAGTGGTCTCTGCGGCGGATTCACCACAAGATCACCCCCTCCCGCCGCGCTCTGGTGCCCTCCGCCGCTTACTGGAGCTGTCGGTAGCGGTGGAGGCGATCGGATCCTCTTCTGTCTGTGGTATGGAGATGAGTGAGGGGAAGATGGCCCCCACCCGTCTCCATACCATTGCAGGGCGGAAGTGACTTTCTTTATCGTACATCACGGGACACAGAGCCATAGTAATAACTATATGGTTACACAGGCCACCTTTTAGGTGATGGACACTGGCATACCCTAAGACAGGAAGTTCACTTCCTATATAACCCCTCCCATTACTGGGAGTACCTCAGTTTTTTTCGCCAGTGTCTTAGGTGTTAGTCACGAGTAAAGATGTGCTATGCAGAGGCTCCACTAGAGTATTCCTTGCTGGAGCAAGCCTTTGCAACCAGATCCGTCCAAAGTGCCATTGAGGCCAAGGTGGTTGATTCCCTGGGCCTCGTGGCAGACGAAACGAGGTCTTGCCTGTAATGCTTCTCTTTTGAGAGCTGGACCCTGGGATTCAGTGCTTTGGTCAGATTGCAGTGTAATAAAGCTTACTGACAGGGTGCTATACAGGTCCAGGGCAGTGGAACCCTGATAAAAAGGGACCCAGGTCCTTGAATGTTTTTTTTAACGGAGCCCGCCCTGATGGGTGAAGATTGGGTCTGTTTGGTTGTACCACAGAACCCTGCCTCAGGATAAGGTAAGTGGAGATTACTAAGGAATTTAACCACTTCAATACAGGGCACTTAGACACCTTCCTGCCCAGGCCAATTTTCAGCTTTTAGTGCTGTCGCAGTTTGAATGACAATTGCGCGGTCATCCAACACTGTACCCAAACTAAATTTTTATCATTTTGTTCCCACAAATAGAGCTTTCTTTTGGTGGTATTTGATCACCTCTGCAGTTTTTATTTTTTGCGAAACAGATAAAAAAAGACCGAAAATTCTGAAAAAAATAAGTTTTGTTTTTGTTTAAAAATTTTGTAAATAAGTAAGTTTTCTCCTTCACTGATGGGCACTGATAAGGCGGCAGCGATGAGGTGGCAACAATGAGCGGGCACTGATGGGTGGTACTGATATGCAGCACTGATGGGCACTTATGGGTGGCACTGGGTGGCACTGATGGGCACCGTTAGGCAACACCTATGGGCACTGAAAGGCTGCACAGATGGGTTCTGCTGGGCACTGATAGGCGGCACTGATACGTGGCACTGATGGGCACTGATACGTGGCACTGATGGGCACTGATACGCGGCACTGATGGGCATCCCTGGTGGCACTGGCAGTGGTAGGCATGGGAGTGGGCACTGATTGGCAGCTGCCTGGGCATTGATTGGCAGCTGCCTTTGCACAGATCAGTATTTCCCTGGGGGTCTAGGGGGCATACCTGGTGGTCCAGTGTGGCTGGCTTCCCTGGTGGTCCTGGGCGGCTTCCCTGGTGGTCCTGGGTAGGATCCGAGGGGGGGCTGTGCTGATAAACAATCAGCACAGTCCCCCCCTGTAAGGAGAGCAGCCGATCGGCTCTCCTCTACTCGCGTCTGTCAGACGCGAGTGAGGAAAAGCCGATAACCAGCTCTTCCTATTGACAGCCGTGATCAGCCGTGATTGGACACGGCTGATCTTGTGGTAAAGAGTCTCCGTCAGAGACTCTTTACCTAGATCGGTGTTGCGGGGTGTCAGACTGACACGCCGCAGCAACGATCGCCGCGATGCGCGCCCCCGGAGGCGCGCAGCGGCTCAATATCCTGAGGACGTCATATGACGTCCAGTCAGGATATTGAAACCACTTTGCCGACGTCATTCTGCTATATGGCGGGCGGCAAGTGGTTAAAAAAAAAAAATTCCTTTTGGATTTCTCCTATACAGTAAATGTTGTCATGCCTAAAGTCACCACTGGGGGCTGTAAAGAGCACGTACCTGTTTCCATGCTTTCAGATCTTGCTCTGTGTCAGAAGAAGCTGCATGGCTTCCTCCAGCTATCCTTTCTGGCCACCAGTAAGAGGTTGGGGGGATTTGGCGGCTCTCATCTTCCCCCGTGCTCTCCTCATCCACCCGCCCCCCCGCACTGATCCAATCGGAGGCCTGCGTGCGGGAATCATCTTCTTTTTTTTTTTTTTAAAAAGGGGGGGGGGCGTAGTGAGAAAGTAAGGGGGCGTGGCTTAGCGTTGGCGTCACAGCTCAAAAAACCTCCATTGTCAGTCTCATTTGGAGTAACGGAGGGACACAGAAGCAGTCCTGGGCATGTGATTGTGGGACGCAGGCATTCCCCAAGGCAAATTTACTCCACATCAGGCCGAGCGCATAATAGCAGTAACAATTACTGAACTATTGCTCAGCAGTGGGTGCGTTTTTTCCTTGTAAATACCTCTGTATTTGTGCTTAGGACTATGCATTCCAGAAAGGGACATACAGATTCCTCAAAAAGGGGACCAAAGTTATCACCTTCAGGCTCTGGGGACCCTAGTCTCACCCCAGCAATGCCATCCCCCCCGAAGATCCAGAGGTAGCTGATCAGGGTGAGCCATCGGGTTTAAGTGTTGCAACTGTTTCCAACACTTCAGCCCCTGTCTACATTACTGAGGATGTTTTCTCCTCAGCTTTGGTGGGGCTGGAGGAAAGACTGACTGCTCTAATCGCATATTCCCAGCATGGGAGAAAGTGTGATAGTTCCCCTGCTACCGCCCAGGACCTTCAAGCAGAGGATCGGTGGGCAGGGGAGGATGAGGCCCCCTCAGGGGACCATGAGGAGGCTGACTCCTCTTCCCAGGAATCAGTTGTGGAAGAGCCTTTTTCAGCTTCACAATCTGAAAAATTGCTGGTACAATCGCTGACAGAAATGGTTCGCTCCACATTTAAGCTACCCTTAAATGAGTCAGCTGAAAAAAACACTTCTTCTTTGGGTTGCCTAAAGCCTCCCCAAGCTATGCATGCTTTTCCTGTCCATCCATTGCTGGAACAGCTTATGTATTCCGAGTGGGATCACCCAGATAAGCATTTTCTCACTCCTAAAAAGTTCTCTACACTTTATCCTATGGAGGAAAAATTCACAAAAAAGTGGAATATACCGGACATTGATGCAGCTATTTCATCTATGAATGAAAATGTAACTTTTCCGGTAGACAATGCTCAAATGCTTAAGGATCCAACCGATAAAAGATTGGAATTTCTGTTAAAAATCTAATTTTCTTTGGCAGGAACAGTAACTCAACCTGCAGTGGCGGCAATAGGTGTATGTCAATCCCTGAAGGACCAGTTGAGACAGGTGCTCAAGGTCATCCCTGGTCAACAGGCACGGGATTTAGCCGAGCTACCAGGGGCATTATGTTTTGCTATTGACGCTATTAGAGATTCTATCCTTCAGGCTTCTCGCCTGACGCTTGTACTTGTGCATATGCGTAGGATCTTATGGTTGAAAAATTGGTCAGCTGAAGCGCCGTGCAAAAAACTCCTGGCTGGTTTTCCTTTTCACGGTGAACGGCTGTTTGGAGAGGATTTGGTTAAATACATCCAGAAAATTTCAAGTGGGAAAAGTACCCTTTTGCCAATTAAGAAAAGGAATAAACGTCCTTCATTTAAACGGGCTCCTTCTCCAGAGTCAGGGGCATCAGCCTCTAGGCAGTAGCGACGGACTCTGCCATCAGTTTCAAGGGGTTAACCTCAGGGTCAACCCCAGGGACAGAAGAAGTCCTGGGGAAGGAAACCTACAACGCAGAATGCTAAGGCCTCTTTATGATGGGGCGCCCCCCCCGAGTGGGGGGGAAGACCTCTGCAGTTCTCAAGGGTCTGGCATGAAGAATTTCGGGACAGATGGGTGCTCTCCACATTAGCTCTGGGTTACAAACTGGAGTTCCGGGAGTTTCCGTCTCCTCGTTTTCTGAGGTCAAATGTCCCCAAAGATCCAGAGAAAAAAGTCTCTCTTTCAAGCATTAGAACGGCTTTAGCCTCAAAGGGTGATCAGGGAGGTTCCCATGGAAGAGCAGGGGTTGGGGTTTTATTCAAACCTCTTTGTGGTGCCAAAACCAAATGGGGATGTCAGCCCCACTCTAGATCTCAAGGATCTGAACCGATTCCTAAATATCCTCATGTTTCCCATGGAATCAATCAGGTCAATAGTCTCCATCCTAGGCTATATATAGCCCAACCGATTCAACCATCAGCTGATTCTAAATTAGAATCAGCTGGATGGAGGTGTGCCTGGGCCCCCTGAGTGTCGACCGCTCCCCGATGTCCACGAGTCTCCGCGCATGTGCGCCAGCCAAGCTGGAATGCAATCACGGTGCCACATCATAACGCCGCGTAGTGATGCGCCGCCGTCGACTCCCACCTGCGCGGCTAACAAGCCGTGGGGACAGTCAGTGACGACTGACCCAGTGATGGAGGGGGGATGTCTGAGATGGAAAAAGACACCACAACCCCTCAGACGTTCTCAGAAAAGAATGTCCTAGCCGTGCCGGGCACACACACAGATTACAGCGCCTATACAACGGGCCAACCACATAGCTATCTGCACCAATAGGGCCACAATAAAAATAAATAGATGTATATTAGCGGTATATAACTAAGTAAGAAAACAGAAAGAAAAAGGAAAAGATTATAAGTATCAATACCTCAACCTAATCTGTTTATACCAAATGGCCCCATGCCTGAAAAAGATACTGCTAATGTGGTAAATGCTGAAATGAGTGGATAACAAACGCAAAAGTCATCATGAAACTGCCGTATAGACCATGACCAGACCATGAAAACGGGCAAAGATGGTAAACACTAGATAAACTGGACATGAATGTATCGTGGATATAGGAAGACGTGGAGCTTACACGTCTGTACAAAAAAAAGAAGGAAGGTGAACAAAAAAAGGGGAAAGGGAGAACACGAAGAACATGATTATCAGAGCTAGACAATGTCCTAAAATAAACGACATGTACACCCAGGACAAGATCCCTCTACCCCCAGGTGGATAGTGCAGAGTGATCCAAAATCTTGGACACATGGCACTACGATAGTACTGGTATGAAAGATTTTTATAAGTGGATAATAAACAAAGAAGCCATTCATGAAGCTGCCCAAAGGGACCATGGACCAACTTGGGGGCCCAAGGATTGTAAAAAACATTTAAACGTTTAAATGTTTTTGCCCAACGAATTAAATTCAAAATACTAACGATAAGTTACAAAGCCGTCCACATCTCTGCCCCCAGCTACATCACTAGCCTAGTCTCAAAATACCAACCTAATCGCCCTCTCCGTTCCTCCCAGGACCTCCTGCTCTCTAGCTCCCTCATCACCTCCTCCCATATCCGCCTCCAGGACTTCTCCCGAGCCTCGCCCATCCTCTGGAATTCCCTACCCCAATCTGTCAGACTGTCTCCAAATTTATCAACATTTAGGCAATCCCTGAAAACTTTCCTCTTCAGAGAAGCCTATCCTGCCTCCATCTAACAACTGCACTATTTTCTCCATTAGCTCATCCCCCACAGCTATTACCCTATTTGTATAACTTGACCCTCCCTCCTAGATTGTAAGCTCTAACGAGCAGGGCCCTCTGATTCCTCCTGTATTGAATTGAATTGTATTGTACTTGTACTGTCCTCCCTAATGTTGTAAACGCTGCGTAAACTGTTGGCGCTATATAAATCCTGTATAATAATAATAATTTAAAGAATTCGATAACAGTATATCATAAATACAGTTAGGTACAGAAATCGCACATATATCCTGAAGGCTAAATTGAGCAAACCCGAAAAGCAGAACCAAATAATTGGTAAACAGTATAGATAGTGAAAACATGTAAATCACAATATAGTCCCTTTACCTACTGGATGAATGACAATCAATGGTCCTATTTCTCCATACCCCCAGAGTCGAAGCCTTCCAAGAATGGCTTGAAACAAACTGCATCATTGAGCCCAGGGGGCTTGGTAGCTCGCAAATTGTAGATCCATCGCAATTCGAGTTGGAGGAGACTCTTTTTCCAGTCTCCCCCCCCCCCCCCCTCCCCCTCAGATTGGGGTGTACCCGGTCCAAGATCAGGAACTTGTTCTTGGGGAAGACACCCTGATGAACCAAGGTAGTATGTCTCCCCACGGCAAGTCAGGGTCACATGTTTGCATGCTCCGAATGTGTCGGTATGCCCTATGCCAGAACTTGAGTTTCGTCTTTCCGGCATAGAAACACCCACAGTCACATCGGAACATGTATATGACCCCTTTGGTCTTGCAGTTTGCGAAGTGCTTCGGCCTAAAGGTACTGCTCTCAGATAAGGATTCCTATTGATGTACATGAATTTGCAGTACCCACACGCCCTGCACATAAAAGTACCCTTGTATTTGCAATGCTCCATGTCACAATTCCCCTTGAACTCACTTCTCACTAATCTAGATGCCACTGATGTTGCTTTCCTGAAGGTAAAAAGAGGATTCTCAGGAAGGAGTCTACCCAGATTGGGATCCATGGTGAGAACATGCCAAAATTTCAACACAATTTTTCTCACTTCTATATGTTGGTTACAATACTTTGTGTTTTTTTTTTTTTTTTTTTTTTTTTTTTTTATACGCTTTTATTAATTTTCAAAAAACAGACAACAAACAAAAATGAATACTTGCAGCAATTAAAGAAACTATATACATGGAAAAAAAAACACACACACACAAAAAAAACCCTGCATGCATACATACATAGGTCATACCTGGTTCCTATGCCAGTTTAATTCTCAAGAAAGGTGTTATCCCATGTTACATATGTACACCTAGAGCCCAATAACTAATGGAGAGATTGCAAAGAGTCATATACCTCTAGGAGGCTATTGAGGCTGTAGAGGGGTCCGTGAGCCATTTGGACCAAACCTTTTCATATTTGAGGAGACAACCCCTATTTATATATGTTTCTTTGTATAATGGTAAGCTATTATTAATGAGTTGTTTCCACAAAGTCAGCGATGGGGGGTGGTTTTCTTCCAGCTGAGAGCTGTAGCTTTACGAGCATAGAACAAAAGCAGCCCCACCAAAGTACGCCCTGCTGTCGTAGGAATAAATTGCTCTATCAGACCTAGAATACATATTCGCATTGATCGTTGCAGTGGGATATATGTTATTTTGAATATAAAAGCTAGTATTTCTTCCCAATACCTTACGATAGCTGGACAAGTCCAGAATATATGGGTAAAGTCTCCAGGAATCTCCCCACATCGCCAACAACCAGGAGCAGAGTCTGAATTAATTTTATTTAATATATGGGGGGTGTAATATGCCCTGTGGACCATCTTAAACTGAATAAGTCTGTCTCTCAAGGTGACGAGAGAGTTGAAGGGAGAATCCCATATATTATCCCAATCATCCTCATTTAAGTTCAGGGATATCCTTAGACCATTTTGATCTTAATTTCTCTAAATCAGGAAGAGAGGCAGTTGTTAAGTGAAGATACAATTTAGATGCAGCATTCTTTGTGCAATCCAGCCTAAGAAGCTTCTCTAAGGCAGATTGGACTAGTTGTAGAGGAGAGCCAGAGAATTGACACCTGAAGGCAATGGAGAGTTGAAGGAAACGAAAAGAATACGACTGAGGGATATTGAAGTCGGAGATTAGTTGGGAAAAAGAAATTAAAGATTTATCCAAAATGATCTGTGTCACTGTTTTTATCTTAAAATTAGTCCAAGCATAGGGGTCGGGTAGTGAATAGAAATGCTCCAGAGTGGGATTTTACCAGAGGGGAGCATTAGGTGATATTGCCTGTAGGGGATATCGTTCAATTTTGAGGCCCCCTCCCCATACATGTAGCGTGGTAAGCATAGATGGTGTCAATGAATATGGAGCACGAATGTCAGCGCCTCTAGGGATCCCAGCACTGCTGCTTCTACCTGAGTAGCGGAATTTGAGGTATCTGGGTTAAGCCACCAGGCAGTAGTTACTAGCTGAGAAGCCAAGTAATATTTATGGAAATATGGACATGCCAGGCCACCTTGGGAGGTCAGGCGTACCAATGTCGCCCAGCTATACCTAGGGGGCTTTGATCTCCATATGAATGCTGAGAAAATATGATGTAGCCTTACAAAGAAAGATTTAGGGATCCAATGGGGAGAGTGTCGAAATAAATATGTGAATTTAGGTAGTACATTCATTTTTATTAAATTTATGCGTCCTAACAATGAAAGGGGTAATGACTCCCATGCCTTCAGCCGTTGTTGAGTCTCCTAGATCACAGGTGTTAAATTTAGGGATATATAGTCTAAAACCTGTCTGGAAACCACCACCCCTAGATATTTAAAATGCTCTACCCATCTTATGGGGTATCCGTATCGGCAATAGCACGAGCCGCAAAGTCTATAGGAAATAGAAGTGACTTTTCCCAGTCTACTTTAAGGCCTGTGACTGCGGAGAAAGAATTGAGGACCTGTAGGGCCCCCTTAAGTGATGGTCCTGCGTCATTAAGAAAGAGGAGTAGGTCGTCCGCATACAAGGCAACCCTTTCCTCCAGCCAGCCAACACGCAATCCCTTAACATGAAGGGAAGTACGGAGAGCCTCCGCCAGCGGTTCCATCGCTATGGCGAACAGGGCTGGAGAGAGGGGCCAGCCCTGTCGAGTACCCCTTGACAGAGAAAAAGACTGTGATAAGCTACCTCCCAACTTGATAGCTGAGGTGGGGTTTTGATAAATTATCTGTATCTATTTAATAAAGATCAGGGGGAACCCCATCCTTCTAAGGACCTCCCAAAGAAAAGGCCATTCGATAGTATTGAAGGCCTTTTCAATATCTAAGGAGGCCACCACCCTAGTACCTTCATTCAAATGCTTTGCATGTATAATAGTGAACAAACGTCTCAAATTTACATCGGTTGACCTGTTGGCCATGAAGCCAGTTTGATCAATATCTACAACAGATGGTAATAGTGGCTGTAGTCTGATGGTAAGTAATTTAGTCAAAATTTTAAAATCTGTATTAAGTAGGGCAATTGGCCTATAGGAGGCACACAATGAAGGATCTTTTAGATCTTTATGAATTAGTATAACATGGGGATTGCTCATAGAAGTTGGGAGGGCTCCATCTGTCAGGCATTGAGAATAAAGTTGTGCTAGCTTGGGAGCTAATATATTCCCATGTGTCTTATAAAACTCTATGGGGAGGCCATCCGGGCCCGGAGACTTCCCCCACGGAAATGATTTGATTGCTCTCAGTACCTCCTCCGGGGTTATTGGCCCCACCAGAGATTCTCTTTCTTTATCTGAAAGCCAGCCAAATGCCAATGGGTCTAGCCAGGATGCCAAATCCTTGGGTTGCAAGTCAGAAGGCAACACAGAAGTATAAAGAGAACTATAATATTGGCGAAAGACATCTAGTATATCTGGTAATAAAGAAACTGATGCACCTGAGGCAGACACCACATTGGGAATCACTGTTGGAGGATAATCTGGCTGTGCCAACATCGCTAGAAGAGGACCATTACGGTCCCCCTGTTCAAAGAACATTTGTTTATTCCGATGTAGATCTAATCTGGTGATCTCTGTGAGATGGAGATGTAGCTTACGTTTTGCAGCATTCAGGAGGTCAAAATGGGTATTAGTAGGGTCAGTAGTATAAATATCAGACTGGTGTTGCACAGCTTGCTGTAGCGCTGTTGCAACGGCTGCCTGTTGCCTGCGAATCCCAGCAATAGAGGAGATATATTGTCCCCTGGAAAAGGCCTTGAAGGCATCCCATATCATTGCAACAGAGGAGGATCCCTCATTAAACTCCCAATATTCCGCCAATTGTGGTGAGTTATTGGTCGTCAGGTCTACATGAGAAAGCCAGTGGGTCCCCAAGCACCATAGGGCTGCGGTTCTTAAGAAGTAATGGTGAGTGATCTGAGAGTCCGCTGGGTAGATATGATACATCTAATACATCAGACAGCATAGTCGGATTAGCAAAGGCGAGGTCGATACGAGAAGAGGTTTTATATGTGGCAGAAAAACAAGAATAGGCTATAGTCTCAGGATGTTTCCACCTCCAGACCTCAGTTACTCCCATTACTTGAGCCCAGGTAAGTAAGTCTGTAGAAAATTGTTTCGGGGGAACAGGTCTGTCCAGGCCAGGGGCCATAATGGTATTGAAATCACCCATCAACAACAGCTTTGCCGGATAATACAAAATTACTTTCTCCAAGATTGAGTATAGGGTGGACGAAGAAAAAGGAGGGGGAATATACACCCCTACTACTATATATCGCGTACCCCACACCGTAAATACTATTATTACATATTTGCCTTGGGGATCAGTATAGACCTGTTCCATTATACATGGAAGAGATTTACTGATTAATATCGATACTCCTCTTGCATATGTAGAATACTTTGTAATGATACGAAGAGGATTATCTTGATTTTTAGGTTTTTGAGAGTAGATGAGTTTGTCGAGTATAGGCTTTTTTTTTTTTTTTTTTTTAGAGATGTACAAGAGTAATCTCTGAGAAGAAGTCTTTCACGTAAACTGTCTGCCTCAGTTTTGAAGATGACATCGTTGGTGCAATTCCTTCTCACCCTGAGATTTTGGCTGTATGGTATGGATTTTATTAAACTCTGTGGGTGGAAACTGGAAGCATGTAATATAGTATTGCCCGCAGTGGCCTTTCGAAAAAGGCCACTGCTAAGTGTACCATCCTCACTTCTCGATACCATTACATCCAAGAAAGGAATCTCACTACAACTAGATGACATTGTAAAGGTGAGATTGAATAGATTTTTGTTCATTTTGTCAAGGCATTGATGTAACAGATCAAGGGGGCCATCCCAAATGGTGAAAATGTCATCGATATATCGGAACCATACGAGGAAATGGTCCGTATATATCGATAAGGTTTCATCATTGAGAAACGTATTTCCCCAATCCCCCAGGTACAGATTAGCGTAGGATGGGGCACAGCAAGTCCCTATCGCTACTCCCTGTACCTGGAGGTGGGAACCATCAAATGTGAAGATGTTATGGTACAAGATATACTAACAACAAAAGGCTAAATTCATTGTATGCCCAGTCACCATCCCCTCTCTGGAAGATAGCATGTTTGACAGCTGCCAGCCCTCTGGAATAGGGGATGGAGCTGTAGAGGGCCTCTACATCAATGGTGACTAGGTAAGCGTTATCGGGCACCACAAGATTTTCAATAATCTTTAGGAAATGAATTGTGTCTTTTACAAAAGAATGTAAGCATGAGGTTTTAAATATTCATCAATCAAACGACTAGCGTTCTCGCTAATGGATCCCCTTTCCGATATTATGGGTCTGCTTGTCGGATTTCGGCTATCCTTGTGAACTTTGGGTAAGGAATAAAAAGTTGGTACAACTGGAAACTTTACTCTGATGTACTCCCATATGGTTTTATTGATAACGTTGTTATTGTAGGCTGAATCAACCAACGAATAATATTCCTGAATCTATCCACAACATCTCTAGTGATCTTCCTATACCAGTTTTTGTTCATAAGAATTTTTAGACACATGGAGGTGTACTGGGCATTGTCCATCAGGACAGTGTTGCCCCCCTTGTCAGCTGGCTTAATGGTTATTAGTTGGTTGTCACTTAACTTCTTCAAGGCCTGTTTATCCGACATGTTCACATTGGTCACCCTTGGGGATCGAATGGGAAGTTTGTCGATCTCCCTGTTGACCAACTTCAAAAATGTAGAGACATTGGGATTAGAGTTTGGGGGTGGGAACTGTATTGATTTTTTTTTCTTCAATTTAGACCCTTTGCTGGAATCCTGTGCTGACCCACCTATATTATCCGTTGGAAGGGAAAGTACCATGGGTAAATCAATACGATCGATTAGCTTAGTCGTATCGCTCTCTTCCAAGAACGACACCAACTGATCAATTGCCTGATTTTCTTTGGGTGTTAAGTTGATGGATCCCTGAGGTTTCTGATGCATGTTTTTTAACATAAGCTTACGTGCAAAAAGTTCCAAATCTTTCACCACTTCAAACTTGTCCATATTTTCATTCGGGCAAAACCCAAGACCCTTTTGAAGTACCCAGGGTTCACTATTGGTCAGTGTGTAGGAGGAGAGAATAATGATGTTAAAAGACGTATTGGGTCCATCAGTTGTCCCAACAATATGTTCTTGTTACCCTTAACTAAATTCTGTTGGTGGATTTGTTTAAAAGTGTTTCCAGGGGCAACATCATGTCTATCCACCCCCTGTACAGTTCTAGATCTTGTGACCGGAGGTGAATTACTATTGCCTCCATGAGAGGGCAACAAGGAGGGAGCCGTGGAGCCTGTCGTCACAATCGGTACTCTACCTGTAACCGAGGGTGTTCCCAAGGAGCACTCAGGTGCATTGTCGGTGTGAACTTTTGTCCCTGTGAACGATTATCCCCTCGATTGTGACGAGGTGCTTTTTTGTTCAAGGGAATCTGTGAAGAAACAGATGATAAACTTGAAGATGAATTAGACATTGCAGAGTAGTGATCTTTGCGATTCTTAAATTTACTATTTTTTGGTTGTTGTTGATTCCATCTGTAAGCACGGTTATTCTCAAAAGCACCTCGGTTCCTATTGTATTTGCCCTCCTTTTTTGATTAGAATATCCTTATTGAACTCTTCTAGATGTTTTTTAAAGAGGGAGTCCCGCAAAATAAAAGTCAGCAGCTACAAATACTGCAGCTGCTGACTTTTAAAATATGGACACTCACCTGTCACAGGGTCCACCGATGTCAGCACCTGAGGTTGAACAGTCCCTTGGTCCTCGGATGCTGCCTCCGCCATCTTCGGTGTGGGAATCGGGAAATGAAGCCTTGCGGCTTAACTTCCCGGTTCCCTACTGCGCATGCGTGTGTCGCACAGCGCAATCTGAATGGTCCGTGCTGTCTCTGGGACCTTTTTGTCCCAGCAGACAGCGTGGCGGGACGGGAAGAGGCATAGACTCCCGTGGGAGTCTATGCCGGAGGTGGGTGCAAATACCTGTCTTAGACAGGTATCTGCACCCCCCTCCCCCCTGAAAGGTGCCAAATGTGACACCGGAGGGGGGGAGGGTTCCGAAAAGAACCTCCGCTTTAAGCTTAAGCTCTCTATCCACAAGTTTTGTGTGTTTGGAATGTTTGTAACCCTGAAAAAATAGTTTCTATATCCCCATCCAGATCCAGATCAGATCCAGATCCATCCCATCGTATTCCGTAATGAGAAGTCGCATCATGTCTTTTAAACATGTGCATAGTACTTTTTTCCCATGCGTTTTTGAAATCAGTGTCCAGACCCTCCAAGTTGGGAAAGATCTGGACCCTGAGTCCCAGGGGGTTAATGTCATCCTTGATATAGTCCTGGAAGGACTTGATGTGCCAAAACATGGATGACTTCTTTTCAAGGGTTCTGGTGAGTTTCAGAAACAGACTGTTAATCTCAGATTCAATATGCTCATTTTTCCCATAATCAAGGTATCCAGACATCAGATTGTCCCAGTCCCTGTCCGTATAGTTAGCCATAGTCAAAAGTCTGTATTCCTAAAAAGTATTTGCTAATACACAATCACCAAAAACAACAAAAATAGTTATTTATATATATATATATATATATATATATATATATATACACACACACATACACAACCATATAGCAAAAAGGTGCCCCTGGAAGGCGTCATCTGTGACGAAACGACGTAGGGAGAAGCGGCGTGCTGACGTCACCACGTACCGCGCTAGTCCCGAAAGCTACGGGCAGCATACGAGAGCCGGCCGGCTCGTGGTTTTGTTTTTAATCCATCGCTTTACATTTCCTGCATAACTGTAAGTGCATTACTGTTTTATACCAATAACATTTTTAAAACGTATCACGCTTTGGAAGTTTTCATGTCCTTTCATGGTGAATGAACATACATCTGCCACATGAGATGACATCTTACGCGGAGAGTTTGAGGAGCCCCTTTAGCTTTGAAAGACCCGAGGCTGGGGTTAAGAGCCACAGGCATGCATGATCTCCTTAAACAAGAGATCTAAGGAGCTGGTAAGCGGCAGTATTTTCGTGGGTGGAGGCACTTTTTTTTTTTTGCACCCCATCACATCCCCCATAGTGTTGAAATTGAATGTCATCGCTGGGAGGAAGATTACAAAGCCACCATCTAGAAAATTGTTTATTAAGTGGGCTCTTTTCAACCAGCCTATCTGAGTGGACTGGATTCTGTTGCGTGTGCATCCTGCTATGTACCTTATTTTCACAGTTTTCTGCACTTATCACTGGTGATAACATAAATGTTGATATGACATCATATTGCATGAACTCTTTATACATTTTTAATTGTATGATTTAAATTCTCTAATATTTTTTATTATGGTCACAAATCATTTCACAGCGCAGCTTTCCTTTTTATGATATTTGTAGTGTGTGTGTCTCACATTGTTAGTTCCAGCTTTTTTTCACTTCATTTAAGGTTTAATCTTATACACACACGATGATTTTTGGGATAGCACAGTAAATTATTATTTTTTTTTATAGCAACAAGGTTGTTTAAAGAGTAAGGGAGTATTCACTGTCAGAAAAAAGTGGGGACTGGTATTTACTACCAAAATATGATTTAAGAGGAGGACCTGACAGGGAATACTCTCTATGGGTGTGCCCATATGGGGCACACCCATAGAGAGTATTCCCTATCAGGTCCTCCTCTTGAGTACGCCAGGTTGCGGCCTTATCGGTATTGTTTCAACGACCACTCGCTTTGCATTCTTTGGTCTGTAACTTTTTTCAGGGAGTAACGCGGCTTAAGCCACCTCTGAACCCTTGGGCCTTGAATTTAGTTTTGTCGGTATTACAGAAACAGCCATTTGAGCCGATACGACATATTCCCTTGGTCCTTTTGACAAGGAAGCTAGTTTTTCTGGTAGCCATATCTTCTGCAAGAAGGGTATCAGAGTTGGCTGCTCTTTCTTGTAAAGAGCCATATTTAATTATTCACAAGGATAGGGTTGTTTTGCACCCTCATCCTAACTTTCTACCGAAGGTAGTGTCAGGTTTTCATCTAAACCAGGATATTGTTGTACCTTCATTTTTTCCAGAACCCTGTGGGGAGGAAGAAAAGTCGCTGCATTCGCTGGATGTAGTGAGAGCAGTCAAAGTCTACTTGAAAGCGACTGCTCAGATTCGAAAAACGAATGTTTTGTTCGTGCTGCCTGAAGGTCCTAGGAAAGGACAGGCAGCAGCGAAGTCTACTATATACTATTTCTAGGTGGATTCGGCAAGTAATAATTCAAGCTTATGGTTTGAAGAGGAAGATTCCACCTTTTCAAATCAAAAGCGCACTCTACCAGGGCTGTTAGTGCTTCGTGGGCAGTGCACCGCCATGCCTCCATGGATCAAACATGCAAGGCCGCAACTTGGTCTTCAGTCCATACATTCACTAGATTCTATCAGGTGGATGTAAAAAGGCATGAGGATATCACCTTTGGGCGCGGTGTGCTGCAGGCTGCAGTATAGGTCCTCAAGTCTGATGGTGCCCTGTTTTTTGTTTGTCTCCCTCCCCTTAGGTTGCATTGTTCTGGGACATCCCATAGAGGTTATTACTATGGCTCTGTGTCCCATGATGGTACGATAAAGAAAATAGGATTTTTATAATGGCTTACCTGTAAAATCCTTTTCTTGGAGTACATCACGGGACACAGAGGTCCCTCCCCTCTTTGGTTACATGTATATTGCTTGGCTACAAAACTGAGGTACTCCCAGTAATGGGAGGGGTTATATAGGGAGTGAACTTCCTGTCTTAGGGCGTGCCAGTGTCCATCACCTAAAAGTGGCCTATATACCCATATAGTTAGTACTATGGCTCTGTGTCCCCTGATTTACTCCAAGAAAAGGATTTTATAGGTAAGCTCTTATAAAAATTCTATTTTTTTTATTGCATTTTAGTGTAAATATGAGATCTGAGGTCTTTTTGACCCCAGATCTCATATTTAACAGGTCTTGTCAGGCTTTTTTCTATTACATGGGATGTTTGCATTCCTTGTAGTAGGAATAAAAGTAACACCATTTTTTTTTTTTTTTAAAGAACAGTGTAAAAATAAAAAATAAAAGGTAAAAAAACAAAAACATTTTAAACATGCCCTGTCCCGACAAGCCCGTGTGCGTGTGTACGTGAGTAGCCCCGCATATGAAAATGGTGTTCAAACCACACGTGAGGTATCACCGTGATCATTAGAGCGAGAGCAATAATTCTAGCCCCAGACCTTCTCTGTAACTGTAGAATTTTTTTTTTTTTTTTTTTTAAACGTTGCCTATGGAGATTTTTAAGGGTAAAAGTTTGTCGCCATTCCACAAGCGGGAGCAATTTTGAAGTGTGACATGTTGGGTATCAATTTACTCAGCGTAACATTATCTTTCACAATATAAAAAATATTGGGCTAACTTTACTGTTGTCTTATTTTTTTTTTTATTCAAAAAGTGTATTTTTTCCTCAAAATAAGTGCGCTTGTAAGAGCGCTGCACAAATACGGTGTGACATAACGTATTGCAATGACCGCCATTTTATTCTGTAGGGTGTTTGAAAAAAAAAAAAAAAAAAATATATATATATTTTTTATTATAGTTTGGGGGTTCGAAGTAATTTTCCAGCAAAAATAAAGTTTTTAACTTGTAAACAAATCTCAGAAAGAGGTTCGGTCCTTTAGGGTCCTTTAACACTGGGGCGGTTTGCAGGCGATATTGCGCTAATAATAGCGCCTGCAAACCGACCCGAAAGTGCCGCTGCTTTAATTCCAGTGTGAAAGCCCCGAGGGCTTTCACACTGGAGCGGTGCGCTAGCAGGACGGGAAAAAAAGTCCTGCTAGCAGCATCTTTGAAGCGGGGAAGGAGCGGAGTGTATACCGCTCCTGCCAATTGAAATCAATGGGATGGCGCGGCTATACCGCCAGCAAAGCGCTTCTGCAGAGGCGCTTTGCGGTGGTTTTAACCCTTTCTCTGCCACTAGCAGGGGGGGTAAAACCGCCCCGCTAGCGGCCGCATACCGATGGTAAAGCACTGCTTACAATAGCGGAGTTTTACCGCCGCCACCGCCCCGGTGTGAAAGGGCCCTAAGTGGTTAAAACCCCACACTTGTCTTTTAAACTTCATACCTGCAACAGTCTTCAGTCCTGGTGAGCCTAAGGTCTTAAAGTGTGTAACAATTAAGGATATGATGTACTCTTTTTTTTTTTTTTTGCATGGAATTGTTGGATATTGTCTCCTTTAGTGTATAAACAACAAATTTATAATCAGATTAGGAGGGTATTTCGGCAGTCTGGACATTGTATTGAGTGGATTTGTGTCCCACAATGCAAAGTTTTGGTTATCTGAACTAGTGGTCTTCCTTTTTTTTTTTTTTTATCCCAGCAAAGGTGTTTGCAAGGAGCTGCAACATTCATTCATTGCCACATAATCCAGCTGTCATACAGTATAATTTGAATCCGGCTAAAGCTTGCATAAAACTCTAAAGTAAGCAAATCTAATCTACTATATAAGTTTATGGAGCAATGAAGAAATCCTGGACTGCCGCACTCTGAAGAAAGGCATCTTTATTGTAAATCGTTAAAATCCAACATAGAACCCTTCACAGGGACAATACAGAGCACAATTGCTAACGCGTTTCACATCCATGGATTTTTTTACTATCTCAAATATCAGTGTGTTTTTCTGGATTTCCTCAACTCACAGGTACCACCTATCCTTGGGATTTTAGGATAAATTTGTGTTAAGGGTATAGTCTTATTGTCAAGCTTTGATTGGTGGTTTCTCCATGTTCTTCTTTTATTTAAACACACTTTTTCCCTTACACATGATAGCTATGAGTTAGCATCCATTGATGTGAAACACGTTAGCTATTGTGCTCTGTATTGTTCCTTGTGAAGGGTTCTATGTTGGATTTTAACGATTTACAATAAAGATGCCTTTCTTCAGAGTGTGGCAGTCCAGGATTTCTTCATTGCTCTAACTTGCGCAGAGCCTGCACCTGAATCTAGTCCCAGAGGGTGGGAGCGACTGCATGAGGTCCGGAGGCTTGGTGAGCCGCATCTCCTTCCCACTCATATAAGTTTATGGGGGGGAAATTCAGAAAAACAAAGGCTGCCAATAAGTAACGCCCAATACATGCTCTGTACATGTGATCGCAGCTGGGGAGTGTGCTGGTGGTCATATGAGCTGCTCCACAGACATTCCCTTATTGCCATGCATAAGCTGACAAAAGGGAAAATTGCAACCGTCCCCCCTCAGTGCATTGCATTCAGGTCTGCATTTCTGCTGTGTGGATTTTCATTTGACTGCTCAAGTCAATATTTTAAATGCAAGTTCTTGGAATTCATAATATATTCATAGTGTGTATGTGTGTATATATATATATATATATATATATATATATATTACTGGTATGGATTTTGAGGGGAACCCCACGGCAAAAAAAAAAAAAGGCTTGGGATCCCCCCCCCCCAAATCCATTCCAGACCTTTATCTGAGAATGCAGCCTGGCAGGTCAGAAAGAGGGGGGGGGGGGGGGGGGGCGAGCAAGCTGCTTTAATAAAGGACTATGTCAAAAACCTGTGTACTGTTTTTTTATTTATTTTTGACACCTTTTTGGGTGAATGAGTAGGGGTACAATGTATCCCTTACCCATTCACATAGGGTGGGGTGCCGGGATCTGGGGGCCCCCTCCTTTAAAGGGATAAGCTGGCCGCACACAGGCCCCCACAAACACCGGCAAGGGTTATGGGGAAGAGGCCCCCTGCCCCAAAGCACCCACCCCCCCATGTTGGGGCGCTCGCTCCCCCCCTCCCTTTCCTGACCTGCTAGGCTGCATGCTCAGATAACTGTGTGCTATGGATTTTGTGGGGGACCCCACGCCATTTTATTATTTTTTTTTTTTTTGGCGTGGGGTTCCCCTCAAAAATCTATACCAGACCAAAGGTTCCCCATCAAAATCCTCAGAGCACAAGTTGGATCACCATGATCAAACTTGGATGAGACTTCTATTCAAATCAATGGGCTCTTATAGGGAACCATTGATTTTGACATGTCAAAAATAAAAAAAAAAATTTAATTTTTTTTTTTTTTTTTTTTTTTTTAATTTTTTTTTTGACTGGCAGCTTGTTCCAGGAGATTCCCCCCCCCCCCCCCCATAATAAAGCTGAAAACCGCTCGTAAAGCGGAAAACCTTATTTACTTTTGTAATACGCCTGTAACCTTGTTAAGAGTAATGTCCTACCTTTTTATTTTAAATTATACTTTATAAAGTCCTAAACAGATATGGCTATGAATTAAACAACAAAAATCAATTGTTTTGTTTTTTTTGTTTTGTTTTTTTGTGGTAGAAGCACTGCAGGAGGAGGTAGAATAAAGCAGCCTTATGACAGCATATATGTAAAGGCTTTGTCATTGTGCTACACCATCTAGTATCCTGGCTAATCAGATATTGATCATTTTTGGAAGCCATTATTGGCCCGTTCATAGAACAGTTATCTACATACAGGGCATTATTAGCAGGAGGGTACATACATATAGTATATTATGAGATGTGATCAGCATTCTCTCCAATTGTTTCCTTTTAAAATTAGTCTGCTGCATCAGATGACTCTAGAAACATTTGGAGCTTTCATTTAGTCACCCATGTGCACATTGCAGTTCGATGGTGTCCTTAAATAACATGATATGTGTGTCTTTACTTTCTTTCCCCTGTGCTAGCAGTTCCCCGAACTTGCTAATGCTTGTGTAAGTTTTTTTTTAGGGGTGATATCTTCCTCTGTGTTATTGTATAGAGGTGCTTCAGTTACAGGGCTAATTTTCATTTAAATTGGAAAACCCCTTTAACCAAAAAAATATTCTGCGTGGGCTAAATATTCATGGTAGTTTCACTTCCCTCTAGGGAAATGTTAGTAGTGTTAGCAGAACTTTTAAATGACTGTTTTTGTATTATGTCACCTAACCCATTTCCTGTTCACTTGCTTCTGCTGTTCTGCCCTGAAACATGCACCTGTTTGTGCTCTCTTCTCTAAGGTATGTGAAAATCTGTGCCTTCAACAACCTGCTCTCCACCATCACCTGGACATGTTTTGCTAGATTTCAGCATCTCTTGCTGACCTGACCCCAGGTTAGATTTTGTTTTCCTGTCTTCTGTCCGCCCTGACCTTATTCAGTGCCTGTATGCTTCTGTTGCCATGCCTTTCTTTATTCACTTGGGTTTGTGCAGCGCCTGCTCCTGCTTTTTGTCTTTTCAGTTCTAAATTTAAACTCTGGCAAGGGAAAGGCACAAATACAGAAAGAATTAGGTAGACACATTTGTATTAGTGTTGTGTTAAGTATTGTAAGTGGTGAACAAATATAGTACTGGCAGAAATAAATAGTTCCGGGCAAGCGATTGCAGGTTCCCCTCCCATATGTGTGCTGTTCCTTTTTCTGCAGGATGTATTCTTTCTTGCGTTCTTTCTACACTAACATACGTGTACAGTGATCCATGTTGTTGTTCTTGTGTGCGTTTTTTTTTTTTTTTTTTTTTAATAACCCTTGTTTATAACTCCAACTTTGTATGGCTTCTTCTTTTAGGTTAGGTGGCTGGTCATCAATCGCCATCCTCCTTACACTAACTTATTTACTGTCTATAGCTGACAATGTCTCTAGAGTGGAGACAGTAACAGATCAGAGGGCAGACAATGCTGCAAATTTGGAAGGGGTAGCCTAGTGTTGTTGGCCCTTGACAGGAAATAGGAGGTTAACAGCAGCACTGGCAGGATCAACTGTTAAATGCTTGTAACTGATGGTACTGTTAATAATGGCAGGCTTATGTTGTGTAATAAAAGCATAATCCTTATTTCACAAAATTTTGCAAATTGCCAGGAGTTGCACTTAATTTTTTTTCTTAATTAGTTTTATTATAAGAGTTGAACTTGAATTTGCCATCTTGTCTACCTACTGTTTAGTACTGCTTGACCAAGTTTTTAGATATTTGTATTCTAGTGTTTACCTGGTTTAAACTGGCAGATTATACATGGTAAGGCCTCATTCTCACTGGCAGTGTCAAACCATTTTTATGTATTTCTGGTACCATGCCGGAATCTGACCCACATTAAAGCAGGAACCTCTAAACCCATGTTGCCTGCCCTACAGCCATTTGGCACTTACTGTGCGTCCCTCAGAGCCCCTGCCGACCAGTGGTCTTTTTAGGTGCTGATGCAAGCCAATTAGGAAAGATCTATTCTTTAGAGCAGTTTTGGTTATTTTTTGCACACTGTCTTACCGGTTTCCTATGCTGCCCACCCCTTTTTTCTCTTTTCTTTTCTTTTTTTTTTTTTTTATAAATGTTTTTTGAATTTTTTTGTTCTCTAATCTTTTATATTGAGTCTAGCTGAGAAACATATCAAATGCGGCACAAGTGATTTATTTAAGAGGGTTTTAGGATGCCCACATAATGGGGCTGTAATAGCCATAGACTCTAGCAGTCTTTTGTAGCATCTCTCCTTTTTTTTTTTTCAACAACTTGAATAGTATGTGCACAGTCTATGACCATCTCCTGTTGCATGTCTGCAGTCTGAGTTTTCTGTAGCATTGCATTTACTTACATTTACTCTGCCCTTTGGCAATGTCAGGGGCCGCACTTAAGGCCCCATATATCAAGTAAATTGACCACCACTGATATAAATGCAGGAAAAAGTGAACTGGGACATGTAAAAGTTGTTTATATTACTAGGTATCTCTTCCTGTGTTTAGCAAAACTAAACGCAGGAGTGCTAGTGTGCATGAGGCCTAAACCACTGTCTTCCTTTATACTTTCAGGACTAACTGTTTGTTATAGCATTTAATTGATATCTATTTGTGCTTTTTTGAAATGATGTTCTTGTTTTTCCTCTCTTCCTGTCTCCCCCTCCTTTCTCTAGTATATGAATACCCATACAGTTCTGTTGTCACTAGTTAACTCTGTTGTCCTTTTAGTGCTGTGACTGCTGACTGACCTGCTGTCATCACGGAATCTCCTTGTTTACCTCGGTCACTAGTATACAAGATGTCGTATTTTGGGGACCATTTTTGGGTAAGAATAGATGTTTCTTTACTTTATGGACACTCTCATCCATTCTTTACTCCTCCTTTCCTCAAAAGTATTATCTTCATGCACGTATCTTTTTGCTTTTTACTGTACTATATTTTATTTTGTGTAAATTGGTTTTTATATGCTTCAGCTGTTATGCCTTTTCTTTCAGGTTTTATCAGGTAGCTATAACTGTAGTAATATTCCTAATATTCTATAGCCGGTAGTATATAAAGCATGTTATGTTTTGTGCACATCTGTTAGCCTATTTTAACAGAGATTATGTTTTTAGCATTGGGAATGGTTTTAAAATAAAGAAATTGCCTTTACAATGTGGCAAAAAATTATACTATAGTGGATTTGCAAAGGAGCTTCCTAATTTGTGTTATGTCCTTTAAGGTGTTAGTGGACGAGCCACTTAGATTATGAGAGAACATATTTTGGAGATGTACTAGTTAGGTAAATTAAAACATTTCTGAAGTTACTGTTTTAGGTCTTTTTTATTTATTTTTTTTATTTTATTTTATTACTCCCCTGTAAGTATTTTTTTCTTTTTGTATTTTATGCAGTTTACATACAAATATCAATATGTATTTTCTCCCACACGCTTACTCAGAGATGTGTGTCTGTTATTTATATACTACCCTCGAACGCCTTAGCAATCTCTTCTTTTCAAGTGTTGAAACTGGAGGGGGTGAGCCATGCGAGGGAGGAGGCAGCAAGCTGTTTCTTTTTTCTATTAAACATTTCAGTAATCATGGTGTTTATAGCATATCAGTAATGTAAAAACGTTGAATACTTACAATAGGCTTGAGTCTCATTTTATCATTTGCCTTTCTGGGAAGGGAGGATATATTTCTAAAGATATAGGGAACCAAGTAACTTTAATGGTTGGGGTAAGGGAGGGGGGTAAAATAATAGAATACACTATAGTTTTCTGAAGGACCTGATAGGTTCCTATTTGATCATGCAAAGCAGCCATTAAACCCAATTACTGAGCACTTGAATGTTTGCAGGCATTTAATATGTCTAGTGTAAAATTCCTGGCGTTTTTCTGCGACCAGGAACCACAGCTGGTGCAGACAGTCTGCCATACAAGTTGATGGCTGTAGTCATGTAAACCCTGATGAATCTGTCACTCCAGCCTCTACCAAAAGCTGCAGGGAGAACCACAGAGGAAAGCCTGTGGGGGGATGCAGGGAGCAGGGAAAGAAAAGTTGGCACCCAAAGGACATATCATGCAGCACACAGCGACAGGAACACTGAAAGTGGTGCAGACGGGGGAATTGGGAGAAGCTATTTTTCATGAATAGCACCCAAATTATACTCATGTCTTTTCTTTTAATCACCAGCATCTGGAGGGAAGTTCTGTTAAGTTTATTAAAACGGAGCTCCACCCAAATGGGGAAGTTCCGCTTTAATACGTCTACCCCCCCCCCCCCTCCAGAATTGTATGACAAGTTAGGGAGAGGAGGGGAGGAGGGGAAACCGGTACCTAGTTTCGACAGGTACCCGCTCCCATTTCCACTCGGATCGCCTAGGTGATCCAAACCACTCCTTCCTCCAGAAGACTATGGGGACCATTCACAAAGCGCAGCGCAACTCGCACATGCGCAGTGGGCAGCCGACTGTGAAGCCGAATGTTGCACGGTCAGCTGTCCACAGTTAGGATGTCGGTGTCGGGAACCCAGGGGCTAGTCAAGAAAGCATTTCTACAATATTAATTCCAGAGACCGTAAATGATTTCTAACATGCACAGCACTCATTTATTCCTTCGGAAACCAATCATAAGCTGCTGGGGAAGACACCCCCCTGCGTAAGTTTGCACTGCCCATCTTTCCTTGTCAAAAGAAGTTTATTGAGTATACAATGTTATAAAGATACATAAAGATACATAAAGTAAGTTTACAAGGATCTATAAAGTAAGCTCATTGTTTTACAGTAGGGTTTTATATAGGTAAATATCATGAAATTTCAAATATTAAACATTGGGTTCACGTAAACCTAAATTAAAGATATATATCATTTCCTTAGTTACTTTTGTAGGTATTTAAATGATTTATACCTACTTTACATATTGTTTACAAGTAGAGTGTATATAGGTCAAATAATTTCTGATAATGAGCTTTAATCGTAAGGTGGAGAAAAGGAAAGAGAAAGAAGAAAAAGGGTTGAAAGGTAGAGGTATGGTCCACAAGGTTGTCCCGCTCGTCAGTTTATTATTCTTTTTAGTTCTCTTTGAAGCCTTAGAATGGGTGTCTCTGTAAGTCATTTAATCTGTTACCATGGCAACAGGACAGAGTCATTGAAATTTGACAGGAACTGTTGTTTTATCCAAGGATGCCAAAGTTTTTCAAATTTTGGAATTTGATTTTGATCGATGGCTACCATCTTAGCATGGGACATTGTATTATTCATTCTGTGAATTGTTTCTGCTAGTACCAATGTAGGAGATTTCCATGCCTTGGCCACTGTTTGTTTTGCAGCCGTAATTAGTTGGATCATAAGTTTGAATTGAGAGAGTGTTAACCATTCCGGTTTTAGATTAAGTAAAGTTAAATATGGATCTGGTTGTATTATTTTTTTAAATATTTTAGATGCAATCACGAACACTTCCTTCCAGAAGGTTTGGATTACTGGGCACGTCCACCATATGTGTAAATATGTGCCTATTTCTGGGCATCCTCGAAAACAAAGAGTTGAGGTATTAGGTGAATATTTTGCCACTCTAGCGGGTACAAGGTACCAGCGAGTTAGGACTTTATAATTTGTCTCCAGTGCCAAGATGTTGGGTGAAGATGACTTAGATGTGAGCCATATATTAGACCAGTCCGTGTCTTCTAAAGTTCGTCCCAGGTCCTCCTCCCACCTCTGAACGTAAGAGGGTCTATTAAGATTTGCTACTCCATATAATTGATTATAAAGTGATGAAATTGTACCTTTAGCAAATGGATCTTTTGTACAGATTGATTCAAAAATGGATAATTGGGATAATGGTGTATCCCCCTTTAGGAATGGTGTATAGAAATTTTTGATTTGGAGATATCTAAATATCTCAGAGTTTGGTAGATCATATTTTTCTCTAAGCGATGGGAATGAAAGGAATGATTTAGATGCTATGAAGTCATTTAGTGTCTGAATGCCTGATGTTGTCCAAGCTTTAAAAGAATTTGGGTAGATCCATGCCGGATAAAAGGCCGGATTTCTGATAAAAGAAAGGAGAGGATTGTGTGGAGATTGTAACTGATATTTGGTTTTTAGTTTATCCCAGAGAGATAAGAAGTGTTTAGTTATGGGATTATGAATTTTAAAGCGGTCTTTAGGATCAAGCCATAATAAATTTGATATTAATAGAGGGTCATTTTCTGAAGCCTCTATAAATACCCATAATGGGATTTCCTGTTTTGCATGGTATTTGGACAGACTGGCCAAATGTGCTGCTCTGTAGTAGTTAGTAAAATTAGGGTATCCCAGGCCTCCTTTATTTTTGGGAAGATGTAGTGTGTGTATAGGTATACGTGGTTTAGAAGAGCCCCATATAAACGAAGTTGCTCTTTTTTGTACTATTCTCAAAAAATAGGAAGGAATTGGAATAGGGAGGACTCTGAATATATAAAGCAATTTGGGTAGAATAGTCATTTTGATTGCATTAATCTTCCCTATCCAGGATAAAGGAAGTTGCGACCATTGTTTTATTAGATTTGTGATCTGTCTTAATACAGGAGGATAATTGGTTGAGAATAAGTCAGAATGAGATGCTGTTAAATGAATTCCAAGATATGGGATTGATTTTTCTGCCCATGTGAATGGGAGTGCAGCCCTAGCCGGGATCAATTCCATGTTTGTGAGTGAAATATTAAGTACTAGGCATTTCTTAGGATTAATCATAAGGCCGGATAGGGCTGCAAATCCATCAAGAGCTGGTATTAAGTTAGGACCAGAGACCTGTGGTGATGATAGAAAAAGTAATATATCGTCTGCAAATATACATCATTTGTGTGTAATACCTCCTACTTCAATGCCAGTTATAGTTTGGTTTGTTCTGATGTATTGGGCCATGGGTTCGAGTATAAGGGCAAATAATACGGGAGATAATGGGCAACCCTGTCGGGTACCTCTTTCGATATTAAAGGCTTCAGATTTGTATCCAGCATATTTTATATAGGCTTTGGGTTTATTATATAATGCTTTGATCCATGTTAAAAAGTGGGGTCCAAAACCCCATTTTTGTAATGAATATTGCATATATTGCCAGGATACTGTGTCAAATGCCCTCTTAATATCGAGAGATAGAAAACATAAAGGGATTTTCCGTTTTTTAGCAATATGTGCCAATAACACTGCCCTGCGTATATTATCGCCTGCCTGTCTATTTGGCATGAAGCCTACTTGATCTCTATGTATTAATTTTCCTATAATGCTATTGAGGCGTTTTGCTATTATTTTTGCTAATAATTTAATATCGAGGTTTAACAGAGAGATAGGCCGATAATTCACACAGGAAGTATAATCAGAAAGGGGTTTTGGGATCATACAAACAATTGCCATTAGTGTTTCTTGCCGAAAAGAATGTCCATCTAGAAGTTTGTTAAAAGTTTCAGTGAGAATGGGAGAGAGTATTTCTGAGAATGTTTTATAGTATAAAGCCGAGTAGCCGTCTGGGCCTGGTCTTTTGTTAAGTTTTATGTCTTTTATGGCGTTAGCAACTTCATCTATAGTTATAGGCTCATCCAAACTGCTTTTTTGATTCTGAGATAACTCAGGTAAGGTTATTTTTGAGAAGAAGGATTCAGCTTCTGTAGGATTAAATTCATTGTTTGTCTTGTATAAAGTTGCGAGATGTGAGTGAAATTTATGGACTATTTTAACTGGATTACAAGTGTAAACATTTTTTGATAATTTCAAACGTATTGGTTTGAAAGATTTGTTAGTTGAATTTAATGCCCGAGCCAAATATGTACCTGGTTTGTTTGTATTCATGTAGAAATTGTGTTTGGAGCGTTTGAGGGATTTATCAACTGACTCAGTGAGAAATAGATCGTATTCCAATTTAGATTTTTCCAGATGAGATTTTGTACTCTGAGATGGATTATCTTGAAATGATATGTAGGCTGCATTAAAATTGAGTTCTAGTTTTTTTGCTAGATTTTTGCGTTCCCGTTTAAATAGTGCCATTTGTCTTTGTATTGTACCACGCAAGACAGGCTTATGAGCTTCCCTCAGTGTTATTGGGGAGATGTCTGTTGTATTATTAATTGATATGTATTCCTTTAAAGCTTGTTCAATGGCCATCTGATGTAGTGGGTGTTTGAGCATTATGTCCGGTAAGTACCACGTTGGGTCATGCGCTTTTGGTATGGCTGAGGCTATAGTAGTGTATACTGCATTATGGTCAGACCACGGAATCGGAATTATATCTGATGCAATAATTTCTGGTATCATTCCTATTGTTAGAAAAATATGATCTATTCTGGTGAAGGTTTGATGAGGGTGCGAGAAATAAGTGAATTTCTTTTTCATTGGGTTACTTTCTCTCCATGAATCTACCAGATTGTATTTGGAAAGAAGTTGAGAAAAAGGTAATCTAGAGGTTATTTTGGATGGTGTAAAAGGTGATTTATCTAGAAATGGGAGGAGGACCTGGTTCGAATCCCCACACATTATCACTGTTCCTATTTTGTGTGTATTAATCACTTGTAATATATGTGAGAGGAATGGTGTAGGTTGTTTGTTAGGAGCGTAGTAGGAAATCACTGTGATTGCTGTATCCATTATATAACCCATGAGTATCAGGTATCTACCTTCTGGGTCTTTAATTTCTGATGATAAGGTGAATGGTGTGGATCGGTGAAATGCAATTAGAGTTCCCCTTTGCTTGGTACAGGCAGAAGCCGTGTAAATTTGTTGATAAAAAGGAGAAATATATTTTGGAGTAGAATCTTTGGTGAAGTGTGTTTCTTGGAGGCATACTATGTGAGCCTTCTTGTTATGGAAAGTACGGAAGGCTTTGGTCCTTTTTTGAGGGACATTTATTCCCTGAACATTCAGGGAAAGTATATTCAGTGGTGCCATGGCAATAGATCAAATAGTTTGGACTTACTTTTTGTTATGCAGAGCTGACTGCGCAGATCAGCCTGTGTGGACTGAAGAGATGAATAGATAGAAAAGAAGCCAGTGAATTCTGGAGTAAAGAGTAAACAAAAAACATATGAGATTAGATGATACATTGTATAAATTATTTTTTGCAAGTAATCACAATTTACCCGTGAAAGAGAATAAATATCTCTCTCAGGGGAATAAGTGCCTTCGTCACACTCCCACGTAATATGGTTGGGAGAATGAGGAGGGCTAATGGGGGTACACGGATCTTCCGCTTACAGGAGAGAAGTGCTATGTCAAAAGACATCAAAATGATGTTTCATTAATTGGAGTGCAGAATATAGTTTTTGTTGAAATTATTTATTCCAGGGTGGTTGTATATGGTTAGTCTTGCCCTAGGCTAAATAATTCAGTTAGAAAGGTACTGTTAATAACTTTGGTATTGATGAAGATAGTTTGAATTATTTTGGGATTTTAACCCTTTTAGAGTAAACAATTACATATTTTATTCATATGTAACTGTTTAGATATGTTAACTCATAAAATTGAGGTTGTATTGCTTCAGATTAGAATAAACAAAAACATAATTCTAGGAACTACCGTGTTTCCCCGAAAGTAAGACAGTGTCTTACTTTCTTTTTATCCCTAAAAGCCCCACTATGTCTTACTTTCGGGGTATGTCTTATATTGGGAAAAAATGATGGACTACGGAAAACATTATTGCTGCTCCAGCAGAGGAGAACTGTAAGCCCACACAGCCCGGTATGTTGGGACTTGTAGTCCTCCTCAGCTGCATCTTGCGGTTACAATAAGAGCTGCAGAGAATCTCTTCACACCCCCCTCCCCCTCCTTTGTCTCTCTCTGTATGACCAGCACTGACCTTTTTCCGGGAGGACACAGAGCCAGTGACACCTGTCGGCAGACTGATCAAAACGGCGCTGTCTCTTCAGTCGGAGGGGGAGGGCACTGGCCTGGCACCCCCCCCCCCAGGGTGCGGCCCGCACCCCCAGCCCCACTCTTTGTACTGCACGTCACTGGAGGCAAATCCGTGTTTCCCCGAAAGTAAGACATATGTCTTACTTTCGGGGTACGGCTTATATTAGCTGACCCCTCTGAAACTCCCGATACGTCTTACAATCGGGGGTGTCTTACTATCGGGGAAACACGGTAGTTAGGTAATAATATATTTGTTTTAAGAAAAGAAAGAAAAAGCTTCCATTACTTCTGGATTATTGAACATATTTGTCCTAAAAAGTAATAAATCTATTGTTATTACCTGATAATATATAACTGAACAAGAATTTCCTTATTTCACTTATATATTCTAAGGCTATATGAATCAGAAGTAATAAGAAATATAACTGGAATGTAACATGATCCCACACAGTGTGTGACTATCAGAATGCAGTTACATTCAGTTATAAATATAGGTTTTTTATAGAGAACCATCTCTTAGTATAATAAATGAAGAGATATCAGGAATTAGGATGTCAGTCCATTGAATCTTCTTGGTCCATGGATGATGTGGCATAACGGCCTCTTTTGTGAGAATGATGATTCCCATTTTGTTCTGAAATTTTCTGGGTGCTGCCTGAAGGTGAAGATGACGCCATTCTTCTGCGTGTGGGAGTGTTGCTGCTTGTGGGTTCTGTCAGATTTAATTTTAAAAGGGTTTGTTGTAGTTCATCTGCTGATCTGCTTCTGTAAATTGTACCTTGGTAGTTAAATCTGACTGAAAAGGGAAAGCCCCATTGATACATAATGTTGTGGCGTTGCAGTTCCATTAGTTGGGGTTTCATGGATCGTCTTTTAGTAATAGTAAGTTGGGATAGGTCAGCAAAAATTTGATAATTGTGTCCTTGAAAATTAAGTTCCTTTTTTTTCTCTTGCAGCAATTAGTATTTGTTCTTTCGTTCTGTAATAATGAAATTTTGTGATTATATCACGTGGGGGTCCATCTTTCTTTTTGGCTGTGAGGGCTCTGTGTACTCTGTCCAGTTCTAAACGTTCAATAGGGATATCTGGCTTTAGTTCTTGTAATAGAGCAGTAATAGTAGATTGCAGGTCTGTCACAGTTTCAGGTATTCCCCTTATGCGCAAGTTTGAACGTCTGGCTCTATTTTCGTAATCTTCGAGCTTAGTTTGAAGTATTAAATTCTCTTTTTTTAATTGTTCCAATTCTGTTATATTTTCTTGGGTTGTAATTTCAATTTCATCCATTTTTATTTCTAAGGCTGCGGTGCGGTTTCCCAGCTCTCTTATTTCTTTGGTTAGGCTTTTTGTTATTTGGTCTGAGGTTTGTTTTAAAGCCTTATGAAGCATCTTTTCAAATTGTAATAATATTACTGGGGATACTGAGGAGGCTTGTGGAGAAGTTTGTGAGAGGATTTGTTCTGTATCTGACTCAAATGGAGAGTCTTGCTGTGACATTTTCTGTCTGTGAGAGCGCCCTGATGCTGTGTATTGTGAGGTGACTGGAGCTGCTTCAGCTGCAGTGAGTGCCTGTGAGCTCTTTGTGAGGTGATTTTTATTTCTGCCACGGTTTCCTCCCAGTACCATATTTCCTGCCCAAACTTTCACAGTTTGTTCCCTGGGGCAAAAAGGTTCAAATGGATACCTTTTGAGCCTGCAGGCTCCGCTTTGTCCTTCTCTTCTCTCCTCAGCGGTGTGGAGCTCTAACAATGCATGTCTGCTCTGCTAGGCTCCGCCTCCTGCCCCACACTGCCCATCTTTCAATCCATTTTGATTTCAGACAACCACCAAGGAAAGCAAAACGCACATCTTGAGGCATCCCTTTTACCTGGCCAAGTAACATGCTTACTTTACCAGAAGCCAAACAGCAGCACATACTTGCCTTGCCTTCACTCCTGAACCCAGTTCGTCTGGGCATGGGAAAGCATGTGACTCATGTCAGCACTTTTGTGTGGCAATTGATGGCGATTGATGTTGAAAAACCCACGTTAAAAAAAACCCAAGTTAACAAATCTATTATCTTGCAGCCACTGGTACTTATATTAGTGTGCTTGTTAAAGCTGGTCTTCAAGCTTCATTTAACTTTAAGTAGTTCATTTGGCCCAAGCTGGTCTAAACAAACTATTTACTTCACTAATCATTGCAGTGCCTGTGAGCACTGTATAGGCTGTATGAAGCCTCAGCTACATAAAGTATACCATGCTATGTTTTGGCAGTGGGACAAGAACTTTTCATCCCACTCCGAAGAACAAAACCAAGTCTGGCTGAGCTATGCTCGGCCTTTCACAGGGAGCTTTGTATTCTATTAATGATTACAAAGCTTCCTGCTATTGGCTGAGGTAGAGTTCATGACACCATCAACCCACCTCTCCGCCCCAGCCAATAGAAGGAAATGTATTCATTCATAGAATACAAAGTTCCCTGTGAAAGGCGGAGTGCCACTCGGAGCCCCATTCAATTTTGTTCCAGGAGTGGGTCTTAAGTTCTCATCTCTCTGTCAGGACACAACACAGTATACTATACGTAACTGATTCTACATGTAATCCATACAGATAATTTGGACCAGCTAACAAACCATTTAAAGTTAAATAAAACATGGAGATCAGCTGTAAGGTTGCTGCTAAGTGTTGTGTTCTCTCAAAAGCTGACTTCTTCCTTTTTGTGGTGGCTAAATTCACTAGCAGGGTCCCCATGGAGTCCCATCATAGCCACCTCAACATGTGCGCTCCCCCACCTGGGACTACAGATAAAGGTCAAGCTGCTCTGTATGCTGACACACACAGGTAACAAAGTGTGGCTGCTGCAGAAAGACATGTGACCTGTGCACACACCTTTTCAACATGTAGTCCCGGTGGCGAGGATCAAGGAAAAAGAGTGCCCATTCCCATTCCCCAAAGTTGGGAGAAATGCTACACCCAAAAGATGGAGCTAGGTAAATCTGAGTAAGCTAAATTGTACATTCAGGCTTGATTCACAGTAGTGCAAATTGGATGTGGATTTCCCCGCATCCAATTTGCATGACAGGAGATTGTGACCGGCTCTCAATGGAGCCGGTTCACACATCTCCATGGTGGCTGCGGAGTGAATTGCACAGGGGTCTTGTTTGTCTTTGGCTCCCTTTCAGGTCCGAATTCAGGCAAAAATTCAGGCCTCATTCATCCCTGAAACGGAGAACAGGGACTTACTGGGCCCCTGCTGTCTGCCACATCGGTATTGATGTGAACCCAGCCTTAAGGATTACTTGCAAATGAATGGTTTTACTGTATGTAATGCATTTAAATAGAGGGGTGTTTTTTTAAAAGAAGGGTCTAATACTACTTTAATACTTTATCATTGTGTCTTTTTTTTCATTTGGGTAGAGCAAGTACAATTAGTTTCACTTAGCCAAGGGGTGAGGCACATTTTTAATCATACAATACAGTTTTTGCCAATGACAGTTTTTATCAACTCATATTTGAAGCATGCTAAAGGCCATCCATGTAGAGATCTGAGAGAGGGAATGTGATCAGTTTACCTTACTAGTGGAAATGGTGTGTGGATCCTCACTTTCTCTCATTGTAATCTTTTATACCTCTAGAAAATGTTTCAAGATTCTTTACTTTTTTTCACTAGCTATGACACTGAACGCCAGGCATTTGGGTATCTGTGCAACAATAGCAATAGCTGCCTTAATGCCTAGTACACACAATCAGAAAATCGTTTGCTTTTCGGAGCTAATCTGATTGTCCATACACAGCTTTCGAGAGCCGATCATGACAGTTCATCCAACAATATCCGAAGGAACAAGCGTGAAAATTTTTCTCGTACGATACCAGATCGTATGATTTTTTCATTGAATCAGCACAGTATTAGTCTGAAAAAAATCGGAAGAGCAAGACCTCGCATGCTCGGAAACGAAAGGATACATTACAATACATTTGACATCACTTCCCACTTCCTTCTGCCGTACGATAATTTTCGTAACTTTAGTAACCTTTTCATTTTCGGTATGAGACTAGCATGCAACAAAAAACGGACGACCATTTGTCCGATAATCTCATCGTGTGCACGAGGCATAAGACTGTAGGTCTTATTGCAATTGTACTTGTAGGTGGCTTCAGGTTCCATATTTTGTATAAATAGTCATAGAGTCCTTGTAAGCTTAAAATTTAAGTCTTTACTGGAATTTTTTTTCTTATGGAATACACTTATAGTTATGTGGGCCTTTATTATATGTGCTTTTCATTTTTTATACAAAGCCGTTGCTATTTGTAATGGAATTTGATGGGGCAAAATACAGTGGCTATAAAAGGTCCACACGCCCCTGTAAAAATGGCATTTTTTTTTTGGATGTAAAGAAATTAGGCCAAGATGAATCACTTCTGAATTATTATTTTTTTTTTGTGGGGCGACCTGTCGAGGGCTGTGCACAGGAGATGCCCTCACAATCTGACAGATTTAGAGCGCTTTTACAAGGAAGGGAGTGGGCAAAGATTTCCAAGGCAAGATGTGGTGCTGCTGATTGACTCCTACCCCAAAAGACTGAGGGCTGGTTCACACTAGAGAAACACAGCCTGGAGGTGTTCCTGCATGCACATTTTTCCTGCGTTTTTGTTTTTCCTGTTTTCATGCAATTTCAATGCTTGTTTGTTTTTTCCTAACGTTTCCTGTGTCTGTGTGTTTTTTCTGTACTGTCTTTTGATGTGTTCTGGTGCATTTTTCCACATTCCAGTACAGTTCTGCACAAAAAAAAAAAATGCATGTTCTCTTTTTCTGCACTGGAACTGACTGCACTGGTGTAAACTAGGAAGCCATTGGAACCCATATAATCTACTGTCCATGCTAGGCCAAACTAGGCCATTGGACTGCATCTGATGTGAATCGGCCTTGGATGCTGTCATAAAATCAAATAGTGCTTCAACAAAGTATTCATTTAAGGATGTGCATTTTTAAGCAACCGCATTATCCGCTTGCCAACCAGCGACTTTCTTGGGCTCTCCTGTCCCTCCAACTGATCAGAGAGCTGAGCAAAGCCTGGAACAGCTTTGATCGGCTCTTGGCTATAGTAATCCTGAAGACCTGACATCACTTCCGGTTTACCCAGATGTCAACTGCACCATTTAAAAAAAATCAAAAGCATTCGAAAACGGCGATCTTGGTGTGATCAAATGCTTTTCAGGGGAGAGCAGGAATTTGGAGTCTTATTAAAACTCATATCTCTACATAAAGAGTACATGTCACATGCCTATTGTTGTCACAAGTATGTTTACAAAAATTAAAGCAACAGTGTAAAAATAAAATAAATTAAATAATTAAAAAAAAAGTGCCCCTGTCCCCCCCTTTATATTTGCACGCAAAGACGGTCACGCACGCAAACGGCAATTGTCCCATAATTTGAAGTATCAGCGCGAACGTTGTATAATGGGCAGTAATTCTAGCACTAGACCTCAGTACATCTAAAGTGGCAACCTGCAAAGACTTTTAACCAGTTGCCAACTGGGCCAATTGTGACATTTCTCTCCTACATGTAAAAATCAACAAAATTTGATGGGTGGTGCAATCTTTATTTATTTATTTATTTTTTTGTGACACGGTATTTAGGCAGCGTTTTTTCAAACGCAATAAAAACAAAAACAAAACTTTGATAAATTTTATTGCACACAATATTATGCATGCAGAGTAAATAGATACCTAACACGTCGCTCTTTAAAATTGCGTCTGCCCGTAAAATGGTGGCAAACTACGGTAGTTAAAATTCTCCATAGGCGACACTGTAAACGCCTTTACAGATTACTAGTTTAGAGATATACGCAGAAGATCTGGTGCTAGAATTATTGCTCTTGCTACGTTTGTGACAATACCTCAGGTATGGTCCGATCACCATTTGCGTGTGGGAGTAATGTATGCGTTGCTTTAAATTTTTTTTTTTTTTTGATTATCCAAACCATTTTTTCTAATATACAGTGGGGATGGAAAGTTTTCAGACCCCCTTAAATTTTTCACTTTGTTATATTGCAGCCATTTGCAAAAATCATTTTAGTTCATTTTTTTTCCACATTAATGTACACACAGCACCCCATATTGACAGAAAAAAAACATTTTTGCAGACTTATTAAAAAAGAAAAACTGAAATATCACATGGTCCTAAGTATTTAGACCCTTTGCTGTGATTTAACTCAGGTGCTGTCCATTTCTTCTGATCATCATTGAGATGGTTCTATGCCTTCATTTGAGTCCAGCTGTTTTTGATTATACTGATTGGACTTGATTAGGAAAGCCACACACCTGTCTTTATAAGACCTTACAGCTCACAGTGCATGTCAGAGCAAATGAGAATCATGAGGTCAAAGGAAATGCCTGAAGAGCTCAGAGACAGAATTGTGGCAAGGCACAGATCTGGCCAAGGTTACAAAAAATTTCTGCTGCACTTAAGGTTCCTAAGAGCACAGTGGCCTCCATAATCCTTAAATGGAAGACGTTTGGGACAACCAGAACCCTTCCTAGAGCTGGCCGTCCGGCCAAACTGAGCTATCGGGGAGAAGAGCCTTGATGAGAGAGGTAAAGAAGAACCCAAAGATCACTGTGGCTGAGCTCCAGAGATACAGTCGGGAGATGGGAGAAAGTTGTAGAAAGTGAACCATCACTGCAGCCCTCCACCAGTCAGGGCTTTATGGCAGAGTGGCCCGACGGAAGCCTCTACTCAGTGCAAGACACGTGAAAGCCTGCATGGAGTTTGCTAATAAACACTTGAAGGACTCCAAGATGGTGAGAAATAAGATTCTTTGGTCTGAGACAAAGATAGAACTTTTTGGTCTTAATTCTAAGCGGTATGTGTGGAGAAAACCAGGCATTGCTCATCACCTGTCCAATACAGTCCCAACAGTGAAGCATGGTGGTGGCAGCATCATGCTGTTGGGGGTGTTTTTCAGCTGCAGGGACAGGACGACTGGTTGCAATCGAGGGAAAGATGAATGCGGCCAAGTACAGGGATATGCCAAATAATTTTTATCTATAACGTGTCTAATGTATGTGAATCACACGTCCAGTAAAATAGTGGCGCTTCTTAAAAGAATTCACCCTTACAGTGACTAATTTACTCTGCTAGTAAACACCTATTAAAGTGTACATCAATCATAGAAAAAAATGTTGTATATATTATATAAATGGTGAACACCAAGTGATCAAGAAATCTAATAACAAGTTGTAACAAAGTGCCGACCCAGCAAAAAATATAAAGGGGGATAAGTAAAATTATTATAATTGTTTTGTGTACTTTAGCACTTATAAGCAAGGATGTGACCCAATAACAGGGAAAAGTTCATTTAATATTCGTGACAAAGTCCTCCAAACAAATGGAGAGTAAATTAGTCACTGTAAGGGTGAATTCTTTTAGGAAGCGCCACTATTTTATTGCACGTGTGATTCACATACATTAGACACGTTATAGATAAAAATTATTTGGCATATATATTTTTTTTTACAATGTGGCAGCTGTAGTTAGATACTTGCATCAGTATTTTTTATTAAATAAGTTGGTGTTTACTCCACGGCGCAGTGGTGGGAAACAAGGCATAGGTGGGTATTATTACTTTGTAGACCAATTGGTAGCAAGTACAGGGATATCCTGGACGAAAACCTTCTCCAGAGTGCTCAGGACCTCAGACTGGGCCGAAGGTTTACCTTCCAACAAGACAATGACCATAAGCACACAGCTAAAATAACGAAGGAGTGGCTTCACAACAACTCCGTTACTGTTCTTGAATGGCCCAGCCAGAGCCCTGACTTAAACCCAATTGAGCATCTCTGGAGAGACCTAAAAATGGCTGTCCACCAACGTTTACCATCCAACCTGACAGAACTGGAGAGGATCTGCAAGGAGGAATGGCAGAGGATCCCCAAATCCAGGTGTGAAAAACTTGTTGCATCTTTCCCAAAAAGACTCATGGCTGTATTAGATCAAAAGGGTGCTTCTACTAAATACTGAGCAAAGGGTCTGAATACTTAGGACCATGTGATATTTCAGTTTTTCTTCTTTAATAAATCTGCAAAAATGTCAACAATTCTGTGTTTTTCTGTCAATATGGGGTGCTGTGTGTACATTAATGAGGGAAAAAAAAAATAGCTGAAATGATTTTAGCAAATGGCTGCAATATAACAAAGAGTGAAAAATGTAAGGGGGTCTGAATACTTTCCATCCCCACTGTGTGTGTATGTATGTATATATATTATAATATAATATAATATTTTTTTGTATTAACTTTATTGCTATCACAAGGGATGAACAACATCCCTTGTGTATTGCTATCACAAGGGATGAGCAGCATGGGCGTGTGACAGGTCCTCTTTTCGTGGAGAGATTTGAAGTCTATTCAACTCCAAATCTCTCCTCTGGCCCCCAATGCAGCCGATCAGATACAGATCGGTCTGATCGGCTGCTTCCCTGGCAAGTAAAGGCCAGGTAAATGGGCGGAACCGGAAGTGACGACATACTTGGTGCTTGCGGAGTCTATGCTGTGCGGCCATCGCCGACTAGTCACATTGCACCTCGGCTCTGCGATCAGATGGAAGAGCCCGGGAAAGGCAATTCCTTCTACTGGTGGCGGGAGGGGGGCCCCCTTCCGCCACCCGTAGAAGTGATTGAGTGGCTGTTCAGCCACTCCATTTACTTCTTCAGTACAGGGAATTGTCAGATGAAAATTATCATCCTGGTATAACCACTGCAAACCGAGCATGTCCATGGACAGCCTACGTTTGGCAAGTGGTTAAAGCGTCGCGTATGGATAGTAAAATGTATGTTTGTTGTTGCACGGGTGTATGCCATTTTAAAGCAGAGTTCCACCCAAAAGTGGAAGTTCCACTTTAAGCACTCCTTACCCCCTTACATGTCACATTTGGCATGTCATCTTCTTTTTGGAGGGGTAGCAGGAGGTACCTGTCAAAACTAGCCTAGGCGGCTCGAGTGAGAGCAGAGGTTCTCCTCCCCCTCTCTCCCTGCAATCTTCTGGGACATTTCACAGGTCCCAGAAGATTGCCCAGCCATTGAGGAGGTGCAGCGCGACTTGCGCATTCGCAGTCCGCACCTGGCTGTGAAGTTGCAAGCTGTGACAGCCAGGTGCCCACACTTGCAATGCCGGCACCAGGGCTCAGGGGGCCGCATTGCTGGATCGTGGGACAGGTGAGCGTGTGTTTATTAAAAGTCAGCAGCTAAACTTTTTGTAGCTGCTGACTCGGTTCACACTGCATGCCGATGCGGCTCACAGCAGGGGTCCTGTGCGTCCTGGTTCACAGTTTCAGGTGCGATTTCAGCCCAAATTTTGGGCTGAATTCGGACCTGAAACGGACCAAAAGACGCACAGGGCTCCTGTGCAAATTTGCATCGGAGTTATGTGAACCGGCTCCATAGAGAGCCGGTCACAATCTCCTGCTATTGCAAATTTCATGCGGAGATCCGGCATCCAATTCGCAATATAGATGTTCACCGCTCCAGAATGATTACCTCTCCTGAGGTCAGCTGTCTCCACAGTTAAACAGGGTGCTGGCTCTGTTTGCAACAGAGATAATGTAGAAAAATGAAAGGCTGGATAGCCGCACTCCAAATATTCAAAAACCTTTATTGAAAAGTAAAATCAAGGCATCAAAGGTGGGTACAGACTAACTGCACTGCTGCTGACATGTTTCACACCAGGCATGTGAAACATGTCAGCAGCAGTGCAGTTAGTCTGTACCCACCTTTGATGCCTTGATTTTACTTTTCAATAAAAATGAATATTTGGAGTGCGGCTATCCAGCCTTTCATTTTTCTCCATCCAATTCACAATAGTGTGAACCCTGCCTTAATAAACTCAAAAACGTCTGGGACTCCACTTTAAGGGATTAAATGTTTGGTATCTATTTACTCGGCATAACTTCTTGTATATTACAAAAATTGGGCTATGTATTGTGTTTTTTTTTTTTTGCAATAAAATTCAAAAAAGTATATTTTTTTTTCTAAAAAAAAATTGCGTTTGAAAAACCTTTGCACAAATACAGTGTTTAATATTTTTTTTTTAAATTGTTGATATAAAAATGTATGGTCTAGGGCCTCTGCTTAAAAAAAAATATATAATGTTTGGGGGTTCTAAGTAACTTTCTAGCAAAAAATACTGATTGTTGTATGTATACAAAGTGCCAGAAAATGTCTGTTCTGGAAGTGGTTATTTTAAAGCGGAGTTCCACCCAAAAGTGGAACCTCCTCTTATCTGCTTCCTTTCCCCCTCCGGTGCCACATTTGGCACCTTTCAGGGGGGAGGGGGGGATGGGGAACGGGTACCTAGTTTTGACAGGAACCCTTCCCCACTTTCGGGAGACAATGCCGCGGAACCGAAGTTTGACGTTCAACCCCCTCCTACCCCTGCTGCCGGGCCAGTTAGAAAGCGCAAGGCTCTTTGCTCATGCGCAGTAGGCAACCGACTGAAGCCGACAGGCTTCACTGCGGGTTTCCTTACAATGAATGGTGACGGCACCACCTGACAGCCGATCCGAAAATTAGCTGGGGTGCCGACATCGCAGGTTCCCTGGACAGGTAAGTGTCCATATATTAAAAGTCAGCAGCTACACTATTTGTAGCTGCTGACTTTTAATATTTTTTTCCCCCAGGCGGAACACCGCTTAAAGTCATCCCCCTTTTAGGCCCCTTTCACACTTGTGCGACTTGTCCTGCGACTTAGGATTGCAAAGTCGCATGACAAGTCGTACCCCATGATTTCCAATAAGTACCATTAATATCTGTGCGACTTCAAAGTAGTCTCTGTACTACTTTGGTCTGACTTTGATGCAAGTTGAGGTCCATAGACCTCAAGATTACACAGGCATTCCCTGAAATTGCTGCAAAATCGCATCGAAATTGTGCTAAAATCACGCGACTTTCAAGTCGCGGCAGTGTGAAAGGGGCCTCAAATATTTCAGATTGGTTTTTATTTGAATTGCACAGATTTTGGGTCACATTAAGCTTGGAAAAAATTCTGTAGTGATTTATATTGGTCTGATTTTTTTTTTTTTTTTTTTTTACCTCTCAAAAAACCTGGCATTTTCACAGGGGGTTTGTAAAACTTTTATATCCACGGTAGCTGATCGTATGAATCACATTCTGATTGTACTATCTGTAATCTAGAAATTATTCATGTTATAAAGATAGAGTGGTCAGAAAGCTCTTCTCCAATCTTTTTTACCATATAAGCTAACCTTTCTATGCATGAACAAATAGAGCTTTATGCAGGTTAAAGACTGATTTTGATGGTAATGTATATTTTTTCACCTTATCCAACTATACAACAACTGTGCAACAGTATATGACTTTTGTGAATACCTTTTGATTAACGGAGCAGCCCCAGCATCTCTGTATTGGGTGTATCTGCCAAGTCTTTCTTCGCTTTCTCTTCAAAGAGAAGTATGTTTTTTTATTTATTTTAGGATATTCATACTTGCCTAGGTGGATGCAGCATCAGACCGGTGATGCATCTGTCTCCGGCGTCTCTACACTGAGAACAAGCCACGGAACACCGCCGATGGCTTAGTTCTCTCACCTCCCCAAGCGGAGAGCTGCTGCCTGTCAGTCAGCATCTCTCCTGCTCTGCTCCTCCACGGTCATTGGAGCGCTGTGCTGTGGAAGGGTGGGGAACGGCCGTCTCAGCGGCTTGCTGAGACTGCCATCAGTCAAGGCAACTGGTGGATTCAGACTTCGTAAGTTGGTATGACACGCTGCCTCGACTGATTGCAGTGACGTCAGTGGAGAGCGGACTTTAGACTGCTTTGCGTTGAAACCGGGTCACAGGAGTGCAAAACAAATTAGACTCCTGTGACCCTTAGTAGAAGCCCAGCCTAAAAAGCTCAGGCTGGACTTCTCCTTTAAAGCTTAGCTCCAGGAAACATGAAAGTTTTTCTCTGTACAGAGGATCTTCTAGTGGGAGAGAAAAAAGTAGCATAAGGAACCAGTCAGTCAATTTGCTGAGAAGGAAATGCTGATAGAGAGCAGAGTGACAGATGAGCTCATCACTGTGCGGCTTCTTCTTTACTGTCTATTCACAGGCTGGTGCAGGTCAATGACAGCTTGGGCTAAGGCCTGATTCACACTTGTGCAAGTTACAGTTTGCATATTGCAGGTGCATTTTGCGTTTTTTCAACACACTTCTTTAAACCATTAAAGTCTATGGAACCAAAAACCAGAAGAAAAAAAACCCTGGCCCTTTCCATAAAATGCACAGACGGTGAACTACATCCATAGGAAACCATGTTAAATAGATTGTAGTGTGTTTCTGCAAAACGGAAAATGCACTAAAAAATGCATAGGTGTGTATCAAGCCTTAGAGGAAATGGGATGATTGATGCTGGCCATAATTCAGTGCAGGAGATGGAAACCATCTAGTTGTGGAAAGAGGTGTTATCAAAAGCTGCTATTCCTTTTTTAAGTTATAAGCTTGTGGTTTTATTTTTTTATTTTAACACTTTAAAGATAATCAGTCATAAAAGAAATACAAAGGCTGCCATTGTTGACCTCTCCATATTAGCTGCCTGGCTGTTATGTATACCCTACTTCAATAATATAAAACCCTGACCCAGAACAGGTATGCAGATACAGAATTCTGACTTTTCTACTCTCCTTACTTGCATAAAACTGTTAAAGTGTAAGTTCACCTTTTCTGAAAAGGTGAATGAACATCCTACAAATGACCCCCCCCCCCCCCCCAGTCCCTGCCATACCTACCTCCAAGGGTGATGAGTTGTCAGTGCCCATGCAGCCAAAGTAGAGGTCTGGTCTGCTTTTCTCCCCCTCTTTCTGCAGTGCTTCCGGGACAGATCAAAGCCATTCTCTGGCACTGACCAATCAGAGTTGCTTTGAACCATCCTGGAAGCCCTGCCCAAAGGGGGGGAGATGGTATTTCAAATCCCTGGATGCTGACAGCTCATCACCGAAGGCAGTAACTACAGCAGGGAACTGGGGGGGGGGGGGGGGGGAGGGTGTATACAGTGTTCATCTTTTTCATTTTTTCTGAAAAGGTGAACTTACCCTTTAAAGCCAGAAGGTCAGCATAAGGGGAAAAAGGTATCTGTATTTTAGGAAGGGGGTCAAAATTGGAATTTCTCGTATTCCCCTTGACAGGTTTACTTCAAAACTTAACTTTACATTTACTGTAGATCTGATGTAACTAATTTACCACCATTGACCAATAAAGGATGAATTCAGTGTCACACGTTTGGATCACTGGATTATTCTTTTATTCTTTTATTTTGTTTGTTTAGCCAGACTACAATGTGGTGTGTACACTGCAATTGGGACTGCAGTTTCCAGGATGCTGTGGAATTTTACTGCATTTTTGCATTCTATTATAGACACATGTATGTAATGGAAAATGGTTAACATAGTACAAGTGTACACTTTCCACAGTATTGCTAGAGCACCATTCTTAATGTCTGTGCGATGTCCTTTCAGTGCAAGTTCTTTGACGCTATTCACTTATCATTGCTTCCATTCTTTTACATAAAATGCCAGACCATTGCTAATTTGATTTCCTACTTCCTGTGTATCCAGATGTCTCCGGAACTTAATGATATCAATGCACAGAACTTATTTCCACAACCCGTAGACCAATCTCCATACTTCAGCTGTTTGCAGACTTAACCCTTGTGCAACACATAATAGCCACTTGTTCCACCTGGTTTAATTTGCTCTGAAATTTGCATTATTTTGGTTTAGTGTTACTGTAAAGCTATTCTGGCTTTGGAGGCAAAGGAATTTAACAATTAGTCATTTTATTATTTTCTTAATTTTACCATTTTCTTGATTTTGGTGATTTTACTTAGTTGATGGTTTAATTTATTACCAGCAAACCACTGTTTATTTTGACCTGGGGTATCCCATTGGCAGTGTACATGTCTTTATTCTCACCTTGATAAATACATACGAGTACCTACTGTATATTGTACATGTTGGACACGAGTATTTAATAAGCATTTGTATTTGAAAAAAAAAAAACTTTTATAGATTTTTGTAAATCTGTTTTTATCTGCCTGCATGAATTTCGTAACTTTTCTCAGCCAATGTAAATGTGCATGAAAAATATGATATTATAAAACCAAGCTTTCTTTTGTATATGAGAGTGTCTACTGGGTTTGAGAGCCCGTTCAAACCACATACAGTGGACTGCGTTGCTCAGTGAGGGCCCAGTGCAAAAACAATCCAACATCTATTACATAAAGTGGTTGTAAAGTCAGAAGGTTTGTTATCTTAATGCATTCTATGCATTAAGATAAAAAATCTTCTGTGTGCAGCAGCCACCCCAGCACCCCCTAATACAGGGGTAGGCAACCTCGGCCCTCCAGCTGTTTTGAAACTACAAGTCCCATGAGACATTGCAAGAGCCTAATAATCACATGCATGACTCCTAAAAGCAGAGGCACAATGGGATTTGTAGTTTCACCACAGCTGGAGGGCCGAGGTTGCCTACCCCTGCGCTAATACTTACCTGAGCCCATCTTGATCCAGCGATGTTGCAGGAGTGTCTCAGCTGCCCGCGACTCTCCCCCCTCATTGGCTAAGATGGCAGCGTGGCTCCCGCTGCTGTCAAATCAAAGTCAGTGAGCCAAAGAGGAGAGAGAGGGGGCAGGGCCGAACCGCGGCTCTGTGTCTGAATGGACACACAGAGCCTTGGCTCAGCTGCCCTCATAGCAAGCTGCTTGCTGTTGGGGCACTCTGCAGGGGGGGAGGGGCCAGAAATGCCAGTGAGGGGACCCAAGAAGAGGGCGATCTGGGTTGCTCTGTGCAAAAGAGCAGGTAAGTATAACATGTTTGTTATTCTTAAAGAAAAAAAACGGAGACTTTAGTATCACTTTAAAATAGGCTTAGTTGCATTGGCATGCGCTTGGTGAAAATGTAAAAAAAAAAATGCATATCAGCGCAATGCATTGGTATAAACAAAAAAAAAATGGATGTTGGTGCACGTCAATTCAAGTGCATTTAGCACATGTCAATGTGTATTTAAAGCAAAGAACGTACTATCTGATCTGAATGATCATATAAAATTATTACTGTCCTGGGGTTTTTTTTTTTACTGCACTGCTGCATTCCTTTTTTATTGTTTTTGCCTTGGTGCTTGCCCTATAATATATTAATTGGGGAGTATTTGAAAGGTAGGGGTTTAAAGTAGGTATAACCCTAGTTTAATGACATTTGGTTTGCTAAATTGGGCATTGTGTATCATAACCGTAATTTTTAAAAAATTAAATACTTTACATCCCTTGTTTCATCTCAGTGCTGCTAATCTCCTGCAACTCATTTCAGTAGATGGCGGAGGATCATTTTTGCCATTTGCACAATGCAAAGCATCACAGCCACACTCCCGGCCAGTACCTTTGCAGTATCAGGGGAAGCAGCTTGTGGGCAGTAAAATGCAACTCAGCCATGTGGTTTTACCAACCCTCAACTGCTAGTGTAAGAGGTCTTAGGAAAACTTTGTGCTAATATGGTATTTATAAATTCATATGGTGGATGAAGGTATTGGTGCCCATTCACACATTAGCAACCTTTGAATGATATCAAAGTATAAAAAGACCGTTCAGCACTGTAACTCATGGCAAGCTTCTCCAGCTTGATAACCTACACTTTTCCACCTCCTCCACCATCTAATAGCAAGGAAGAATAGGAAGAGCAGAAATGCATAGAAAATAAAATTCTTTTTTTGTCCTTTCTATAAAGCAGATTCAGATATGAAGCAACTCACGGGTAACAAAACACCATGTGAACCGCATTGGTTATTATATAACTTCCAACCACCAGGGTTCCTTTTCTTGCAACTACCAGGCTCTACAGAATCACTCTGTGGCTTGTAAGGCTCCAACCCTGTCTGGTAAAAGGCTCTGCTCAAACGTGTTTTTCATGTTTTGTTTTCTAGTTTTATGTCCATGAAATTTTATGGCTTGAAATTTACACGTAGAAATTGTTTGTGGGCGTTTTTTTTTTAATACTATTGACACTGTTGTTCTGCTGATTTTATATAGCCCCCAACTCCTTCTGTATGACTTTGCAAAGTGAGCTTATATGGGAACTTTAATCACTTCCAGCCTAAGCCAATTCTGCCATTCTTCTCCTACATGTAAAAATCATCATTTTTTTACTCAGAACCCCCAAACATTATATATTTTTAGCAGAGACCCTAGGGAATAAAATGGCAGTCATTGTAATTTTTTATGTCACACGATATTTGCGCAGCAATTCTTCAAATGCAATTTTTTTGTGAAAAAAAAACAAAACACTTTCATGAATTAAAACAAAAAATAATTACCACAATTTTTTTGTATAATGTGAAAGATGATGTTACACCGAGTAAATAGATACCCAACATGTCACGATTTAAAATTGCACACACTCGTGAAATGGTGCCAAACTTTGGTACTTAAAAATCTACTTAGGTGATGCTTTAAAAATGTTTAGAGTTACAGAGGAGGTCTTGTGCTAGAATTTTTGTTCTCACTCTAATGTTTGAGGCGATACCTCACGTGTGTTTTAAATGTCATTTACATATGTGGACCTGACCTATATATGCGTAAGGGGCATGAGGGGATGGGGGTGCTTTAAAATTTGGATTTTTTTTTGTTTGTTTTATTTTTACACTTTCTCTTTAATTTTTTATTTTTTGAATCATTTTTTTTTTTTTCAATTCTTTAAAGATGTGACACAGATACTAAGAAAAAGACAACTTTGCATTGCAATAAATAGGAGGTAATTGCCTGGATCAACCGTGTTAGTTATAGTAATAATTATTAGAAACAATTTCAAAATCGCTAATTTGTATATAAACTTCATCCACACGGGTTCCCATGGCATACAACAAAAAAATAAGAGAATAAAGTTCTCTTAAGAGGGCAAAATCAGAACACTATGGATGATACAAACAAGCTTTATTAGTTTAGAAAATCACAACAAATAATTAGAAAAAAGGGGGCACAGATTTGCTGTGTTAAACAGACTAGTTAAAAATAAGACAACGTTGTCGAATAATTAAAAACATGGGGAACCGCAGCTGCGCATAACATACACACCTCAGTCACCACTTTCGAATCGTTTGAAACGAAAAACAAACTGGAGGATTCTTGTTCGCATTAAATTATGCAGTCTATTTAGAAAGGAACTCCTGTTCATTAGGTGTGCTCAGTCATATGGCATACGTGGAATATATTGGGTGGATGAGTGAGTGAATAGCTGTCCTGACCATAATTGAGGCAGTTAAATCAAAAAGTCCTTCTGAGGTAGTTTCAAAGACCCTCAAAGTATCTAATGACCGGCTTGATGTTGATAGTTTCCAGGTATTTAGCATAGACATTAACACTGCAGGTATGTCTCCTAAAAGTGTCTGCAGGGGAGGTAATACGGAAACAGACTGAGCACATCCATATACATATATGGGAGGTGGGTTAAAGATACTCTCACCACGTTAGCGATAACAGTCGTCCTCCTGATTACTCTCTACCCCAGATAACTTCGGCTAAGAGCTCCGCTCCGTATTAGCCTAGCGCTGTAGACAAAAGAAGAGACTCCTCGCTTGGATAGTCACTGCCGTGCAGGCGATTCTGATTAAGACTGGAGACAACAGCCAGCTTATGATTTTCTGTGCATTCCACTCTTACAACTAGCAAACGGTTCCCCAGTGGCGGCTGACGCGTTTCACCAGCCAACGGGTGCTGGTCTCTTCAGAGCAAGGAGGCGTAGGAAGAGTGAGTTTTAATAATCACGTAATGCTGTAATTTCTATCTCGTACCATTAGATGTCATCCGAGTCTCCTCTCAAAACAAACATTCAGCAAGGGATACTTAATGAGTGCACTGGCATACTAGTGTCATTGAGGGATAGTTTTCCAAAAGAAAGGGAGGTATCCGATCATTGAGGGTAACAACCTCAAACAATTACTAAATAATTAAATAAATGAAAAGCAATGACAGATAAATCTATTGATCAATCAGAATTATTAGACCGGAAAAACGTGGACAAAAGGGAAGCAGGAGGGCAAGAGACCAAGAGTACAAGTAGGCTTCACAGTCTTGCTCAATAGATATTTAACAGGGATGTTATTTCTCTAGCAAGGGCTGTAAACTTTGCATTGCATATAGGCTGTGACAAGCGCATCAAGCACAAAAACTATACAAAACAATGGCATATGAGTGAAGGGAGCCACTCGTCAGGCTCACTCCACTAGCTGAAGTCTAATACAGGGTAAATATAAGCTTCTGTGCCCATCATTTTTTGTTTTTTAGTTGAAAAGGAGAGATGGAAACGGGGGTGAAAATAAAAAGGGGAAGACGGCAGAGGGAGAAAAAAAAAAGGGGGGAGAAATCACCCCCAGGGAGCCAAGATCGATAGCATTGAACAGGCGATGGAGATCTTAAATGGTGGATCCCAACATGTATTGGTGGAACTCGTCAGAGAAGCAAAAGTGATTCCAATACAACAATCTGGACTTATGTTCCTCTGACTTATCTCGCAAAGCAGAGGTCAGATCTTCCATTTGCTCAATGTCCTTCACCCCTGCGATCCATTGGGGCACCGTTGGTGCAGACTGTTGTTTCCAAAGAGGTGGGATGCTGGCCCGTGCAGTAGAGCTGGGCGATTTTCTCCCAAAAAAAAATCTGCAATTTTTTTTTTTTTTTTATGGACACCGTGCCGGTCCTGAGGAGCTGCGGGCAGGAGTTTTTAGGCGAAGCCGCGGCTTCGGCCTAGTCCGCGGCGTCCGGCCTCGCGGACTAGGCCGAAACCGCAGCCTCGCCTAAAAACTCCTGCCCGCAGCTCATCAGGACCAGCGCGGTGTCGGGGCTGGTCCTAGTGGAAAAAAAAAAAAATCTAAAAAGATCGATTTGCTGAAAATTTGAATCAATTTGACCTCTCAATTCGATTTAAGATTCAAATCGATATTTTTCCCAGCCCTACCATGCAGCATTAAGGAGATTTTGAAGAAGGGATTTATGATAACGTTTCCTTGATAAGGGGGTAGGGATAAGGAGGACCGCAGCTGGGTTATGTAGGGAGATGTCTTTGAGTTTCTGTATGAGCTTGAGCACTGGCTGCCAAAAGCGTGAAGGTCTAGCAGGGATTTGTAAGAGGTTGATAAGGACCTCCGGATCGGTTCATCACCCAAGCATAGTTCCTCATGAGTGGAGCTTTTTGACAAAATGGGTTGGTTTGGGCAGAGAGCTGAGAAAGTGAGATAGTTGATTCATCCGCCAGCGATCTAATGAGAGAGGGGCCCGACCACAGAGCAAGTTCTCTGTAGTTATCCAACCGGAGGAACATAATAACAAAGAGGCCCTCGGCTTGCGAGAGAAAAGATGGGTCAGTGAGGCCGGGTATAAAATCCGGGTGACCAACAAGTGGCGTCATTGGGGACGGAAAAACCTTTTCAGTTCCATGAGAGTTGGTCCAATCGGATGAGTAGTCAAGTGGGTGGCAGTTTTCCCTGCCCAAGGTAGACCCGCGAGTGGGGCCTGGGCTGCCTCCTGTTCCAGCGACACCCAGAGTTTCAAGTCGCTGTGCCGGCACTAGTCCACAACCCTGGTCAAATGTGCTGCAGTATAGTATAAGGCTGGATCCGAAAACCCGAGACCGCCCTTTAATCTTCGGTCGTAGAAGTAATGCTCTGCAGAGACGTGGGTGTTTACCGCGCCAGATGAACCTGATAAATATTGAACGAACGGCGTGGAAGAACGTCTGAGGTATCTTGATAGGCAATGCCTGTAATAAATACAGAAGTCTGGGCATTGCATTCATTTTAAGTATATTACAACGGCCGAACCAGGAAAGGGCCAGAGAGTCCCAACTCTTAAGATCAGTAGTGAGCGTAGTAGTGTGCAGGTTTGCAGAAACTTTTGTTCCCAGGTATTGAATTGAGCGGGCAGCCCATTTGAACGGGAAGAAGGGGCGTAGGTTAGAAATGGTAGAGTCTGACAAGGAGACATTCAGGGACTCTGCTTTTTGTAGATTGACCTTAAAATTAGACAGGGTGCCATAGCGCTTCAGCTCCTGCAACAGGGAGGATAAAGAGGTAAGGGGCTCAGTAATGTAGAATAAAAGGTCGTCAGTATAGGCTGCAATGTCGACATTCCTTGTAATAGGAATAGGGGCATGACTGGTCCTCTTTGGCGAGATCTGGGGTCTAGAAGTCCTCACATCTCTTCTCTATACTGGAAAGCCTGAGATTTAAAAAAAAATACAGCAAAAAAATTGGCAGTGTTTACATCTGCCGGCGCCACATGACATCACTTTCGGCCTCCAAGGGTCCTAGGGAACCATCTGGTCCACGGCCGACCCCATAGTAAATCTGCAGCTGGTGACGGATTCATTCTCCAGCTCCCCAATTGCACGGGAGAGACTGGAGAAACATTGGTGGGAGGTGGTGGGGCGTCCCCTCCTGACACCTGTAAAAGCAATCAAGTGCAGGCATCATTCAGATATCTCCACTTCAAGTCCAGGATGTCCTATGACGTCCACCTAAGGAGAAGTGGTTAAAGGGGTTCTAAAGCCTAAACATTTTTTACATGCATTAAGGTAAAAAATGTTTAGATACCGGTTTTGGCCCCTCGACCCCCCCCCCCCCCCACCTCATTCGATCCAGTGCTGCAGCTCTTCTCTCCCCTCACTTCTGTGTCTCACTGGCTATGCTGGGGCCCCTGGAGCCAGTGACGAGGGAGTGGGGGTGGGGCCGAGTCCCATTGTCTGTCAATAAACCTAGCAGCTGGGGCTCAGGAGTGAGCACAAGTACTGGACAAAGAGCAGGAGCCAGGATCCGTGAAGAGGAGGTTCGGGGCCGCTCTGTGTTATTTCTTTGCACAGAGCAGGTAAGTTTAGAGATGTTTTGTTATTTAGAAAAAAAAAATTCCTTTACAATCACCTTAAGGGTCCATGCACTCTTACTTAGAAAAACGTTGCTTTTACAGGAGTCTTTTTTTTTTACCTGTAGAACCAGCTCAATGTTATCCTATGTGTTATCCTATGTGTCCATGCTCATTAGGACATTTAGAGGCATATTTTAAGCTCAGCGTTTAGAGGCAGGAGGTTCTTGCACTACATTTTACCAATTTTTTTTTTTCATTGCAACTTGCATAGACTTCTGTTAAATGAAGTCGCAAGCCACAATGAAATTGGCAGTGCAAATCGCACTGATATGCGGCTTTGAAATCTTGCTGAAGTAATGTGATTCCAAAGCCGCACCGGTGTGAACTAGGGCTAAGTGTAATAAATAAAACACATGAAACAATGGGATGAAAAATCCTGCAGAAAAGGTCTTACTTGTATCTGTGGGGTAGATTTTCTAAAGCTGGTGCAGCTGTGCATGGTAGCCAATCGGTTTCTCACCTCAGCTTGTTCAGTTAAAGTGGCTGTAAACCCCAGTCATGAAATTTGAACGAAGCACATATATCTGTAGTGTTTATCTCTCTCCAAAGCTCTAAAGCCCTGTACACACGGGCAGAATGTTGGGCGACATAGGCCAGTTCAGTAGAAACCGGCTGTGTAAGGCAGCCAGTCCGATAGAAGCTGGCTGAGCATAACTTGCATCCGACCGCCTCCTGATCAGAACACAACAGCTGGAAGGGGGGGTACCATGCTTAAGTGTCATTTCTCTCTGGTGCTTTGTTCCTCTGTTATCAGCATGAGTCACTTCTGAGACGTTTTCCCAACACATGAGATGATTGTGTGACCGGGTCCATTCAGAAAACCGCTCTGCATGATCATTTTTTTCTCTGCCTATGTGGAGGAGGGGGGTGGGTGTCCCTTTCCTCCAATCAACTCTCACGCAGTGTACAAAAGCTGTAACTGCAGATCTCTACCCCCTCCTCTGTACTCCTCACAGATGCATAATGATTTTATTACAAATCTGCGCTTTTGAAGGGTTGTAGACAAGGGAAGACTGCAAATAAACTTGTAAAACGCATGTAGGAGGATTTGTTTAATCTGGGTATATGTGAGGGTTTACAACCCTTTAAAGGATAAGTTCACCTAAGAAAAAAAATACACATTTTTGTAGGTAAAAAAAATGTGCATTTATTTTTTCTTTATTGGGAGCCTGGAAAGCATGCCGATCATGGGTGCAACGCAGGGCTCTTGCAGGCTCTGTGTGTAAGCTGTTTGGCAATGAACTACCACAGCACTCAACAGCGCCGTTGTAGTTCCTTGAGAACTACAAGCCGACAGTTGCTAAGGCTGCCGGACCTTGTAGTTTTCAATTCGCAGATCTGTGAAGCGGTTGGGTGGGCGGAGCCACGCATGGCCACGTTCTTTGCAGGGGGGGGGAAGATCCCCTGCCGCCTGCTACATCGGGGAGCTGGGGAGCTGGGGCGATGTGGGGGCCGGTGGATTTGTTACATGACACACTGAGTATGGATGTAACATACAAAAGGTCCCCTTATCCTTTAAGCTTTGGAAATAAAAGCTGGAAGCTGATCGGTTTCTATGCAGAAGTGAGCCATGAGTTTGCACTTCCCAGCTTTAGTAAATAAACCCCCATATGTCTGGTTATTGAACCAGGGAACATTTTTGCATAAGAAACAATGTTTCCTCTCCTTCTTCTCAGTTTTATCTTCTATCTAATAACCTGTATATAATAAACCAATCAGAATAATTGGTGGTATTCTATTTAGACAGAGTGTGGGTTATCTAACTTCTGTTATAAAGCAATTGTCAGCTTTCAGGTTCATTATTCTGATTTAGAGGTTTTAAAATACAGATAAGCAGAACTGCGTTTCAATATGCCTTTATTGCACTATTCTGCTAATCTCTATATAATAAATCAGACATAATCATAACTACAGTAATCTTGTTTGGAGAGGACATGATGCAATTCATTTGCTTTCCTAGTATGGTCTATGGTGAAGTAAGGTCATTTGAACTTTCCTGATCATTAATTTGATTTGCATGCGCTACATACAGTATACTAAGTAAATGATAATTGGTCATATTATAAGATGAAAATGTCTGATGCTGTTCTAAAATGAATTGCATTGTTTCTTGTAAATGGCTGTTGATTTTAGACATGTTATTTTGGGGAAATGTGGGCGTTAGCTGTGGCCTTGTTGGCATTCAGAGAGCTGATCTAGTAACTATGGGCGACTCGTTTTCCTGGGCAACAAGGAGTGCCGCTTCAGCCCAGCACACAGGCTCCTTCTTTGCCATTTAGTTGCACACAGGCTGGCTTTGTCACCAGCCAGAGGCTAGCTCTGTCATCTGACATCCTTGCATATTGTCTGCATTTGCAGGTGTCCTATGCAGGCTTACACATCTGTGATTCACACTGTCTTATAAGATCATACCACAGCTTGCAATCCCTCTTTCCTTCTTCCCCTGTAAGGAGCCAGGCAGATTTGATAATGGATGTACAGTACAGATTCTTACACATACAGTTATTTTGCCTTTTCTTTCCTTTGTGTCCCCCTATTTGCTGTTCTGCTTCTGTTTTTCTATCTTTTTTTGTGTGTGTCATCTCTCTGCCTTTTTGTCTTTATCTCTGTTTCTGTATCTCTCTCTTTTATTTGATGCTGGATTCATCCCCATGATTGTACACTTTTCACTATCCTTCTTTATGGGGCTAATGTGTTTGCCTTTGCTTGTAGACTGGTTTTCTTGTTTTAAGATAAATTTCCATGTTTGGATTGATGGATGCATTTTCATTATTTTTCAGGGTGATAAGAACGCTGGGTTTGCTGTCTTGTACCACAACATGAAACATGGCCAGCTGTCCATCAAAGAACTGGCAGAATTTGTGCGAGAAAGGTAAGATTCCCATTTCTGTACACCACTGTCCTGTATGTATATACAAGCCAAACACAGGTTTATTTACCATGACTTGATGGTCTGTTTTATATTCTGATAATTAACCCGTAATTTTCTTGCTTAGTATATCAGGTAAAATGATTTTGGAATTTTAAAAGCTTACATCCTCGACCTTAGCTTGGCTGCAGACTATTTACTCATAGCATGGTGCAAAAAGCAGTTGTGTGGTAATTTACATCAGCCAGTCCCAAGCCCACTTTCTTTAAACAGACTAAACTGAATTGATTGAAGCTGATTGGTTGCTATGGGCAATTAAGCATTTATGGTCTTTACACTATTTTGCAAATTAAAAAATAAAGCGGTTACCAGCGAAAATAAATTGTGTTTCTATGTGTTATATGTCTATCTATATGTGTTTCACAATACTTGGATATAGGAGATATTTTTGATATATAGAATACTGCTTTGAATTGAATAGCCTCTTGTTAGATTTTTTTTTTCCCCTTGCTTCTTAAAATATCATGATGTCCGATTGCTGTTTGGGTTTTAAAGCAGTATTAAACCCAAAGACAAAAACTGAATGTACTGCAGTTTACCAATCCTTCAATGTGTTGGCTACACTCGTTTTTTCTTTTTTCTGGCTTTTTTTTTTTTCATGTATTCTTACCTGGTGATTCAGCCAGTAACCTGTCTTAAGGTGTCTCCTCTCTGGAAAAAGGAGCAACAGAGCCAACCCTTGGACAGCAGCAATGTCAATCTGGGGAGAAGGTAGTGTTAGAGGTACTAGCAGATGGGCTTGACTAACAAATTAAAGTTGAGTGCCAGCTAATACTTTTTAAGTTGTGAGCACTTTATTTATTTTCCTTTTGAGATAAAGGTTTTACATATTGTAAAGGAATAAAAGCTGACCATTGTAAGCACCTCTGTCAATGGTAAATCATTTGTCACAACCCTCTCTCACTTTCGCTGGACAGCTTGGTCTGTTAACGTAAGTTTTAAAAATAACAGGCTCACTGGCAGGATGACCAGATGAAACATACAAAACTAATGCAGCCATTACACCTAAGGTTTGGAAAGTAAAATATTGTTTTTCCTCTAGATATATAGCAGTGTAAAGCAACGCAACATCTGCAGTAACCAGATTTCACTTTTCATCAGATCAGGGACCATTCACATACATAGTGGCAATACGCCTGCTCTATGTGCAGTGTGTTGGGAGTGCCTCTTTTTTTATTTTGTATTTTTTTTTTTTTTTTATGGCACGCCAGCAGATTGCACAGTAGAACCCAAAGCACAACGTAATGCACCACAACTTTTATACATTGTAGTGGTCTGTGTTGCAAAAAAATAAACAAAATTTAGGTGATCATGTTTTTTTTCCTTTGTGGTGTGTTGATAGGCTATTCATAATAATAGCCCTGCCTTAACGCAATGTGCGTTAATATACCGCAAAACATTGCTTATGTGTGAATAGCCCACAAAACAGTCATGTGAAATTGCCTTTTTATTGCTATCATAGCCTCATGTTACACTGAGTTTTTTTCCCCTGGCAAATAAGCCGATCAGTGTTCACAAGTTGGTTGAGAGTGCAAAGACAATTTTCAACTTAATTTTAGATTGAAGCAAAGATTTGAATAGCTGGATTTTTTTTGGAACATTTTGCCAATACATATGTAGTCTGGTATGATTCAGCCCCGTCTGAGTTAGGTCTTTGTGTGTTTTGAGGAGACAGCTGCTTCTTTCCATTGAAGGGTATTAAAATTTCCAGGATAAAACAGTAGCGGAGAAAAAAAACATATGTTCATATTTAGTTGTGATTAACGCATCTACTAAGCCCTGTACTGCAGTTTGGAAGCTGGAGCCATGGGAAATTATGTTTTAGAAGTGATTAAGCTTAACAATCTTGACCCATGCGGGCTTGGAGCAGGTGATAAAATGTTCCCACTTTTGCTAAAGAGCTATGGGAGCTATGGTTAGTATTGCAAATAAAAAAATCCCCATTTAGATAAAAAATGTCACAGTTTTACAGCAAAAATAATTATAAATGGGTGATGGTTATTTTTTTTTTTACTGGGTTAGGTTTTCACAGATAGCCTCAGGTAAAATGTTATGGCATGTAAACTATCAGTACTTGGGCAGAGCAGCCAGAAAATATTAGCAGAGAGATCAGTACTCGGGCAGACAAGCCAAAGACTGCGATAACAGGAAGTGTTGAAACTAGTCTGGTAGGAAGCTAGTGCTGCTGCACCTTTTTCCTCAGTGCATTTAAATTGCAATGTGTGCATCCGCCACCTTGTGGTTATAAAGCACCATAGTCTTTACTTAAGGTAGTCTTCCAGATCTAACACTTGAAATTAGTTAAGGTATGGTTTTTATCAGTAGTCTTGTAAGCTTTATTTTTGGATTAATGCTTTACTCTGCCTCAAGTGGTCACAGATCATTGAACCCTAGATGCCCATAAATATTTTAATATTTGTGTAATTCCCTTTTCTATTTTGTTTTCTACTGTATTTCTATCCGACAGTTACAGCATTAAACAGAGGCACGCTGCATGTTTGGGATTCTTTGACATTTTGTGGACTGTCTATTTTTTTTTTTTTTTTTTCAATAAAACCTTCAGCCTGCATGTAGTAATTTATGTAATAATTATGTTATAGTGATCACATGATTGTGAAAACCTCTGGCAGCTGAGTAGAGAAGAGTCACAATTGGGGAAAAAAAAAAAGCAAAAAAAGAAAAAGGCGCTAGTAAAATCACAGGTTAGTTTTCAAAGAAGCAGAGCTTAAGAAATTATGTCCAACCTCCTATCACACTAACAACATTCTGCTTTGTTCCTGATCCGTAATGGGGACCAGCTGTATCACTGACAGCCCAATCTGATCATTAGCAACCGCACACAGTGTCGGCTGCTAGCTAAGAAAGAGAGGATATAGACTGAAGTGTTACTAAACTCACAACAGTAAAATCGGTGTGTATATGCAGTAAAGCATGCTTGTTATGCTCACTATGGAACTTAAGGGGTTAATCCTCTGCAATGTGTAAAAAGGCTGTTTGATCCTGTCTTCTCTGATCCTCCCCTACTCCCACTGTCCTCTAACATTCTCTGGATAGTACAGAGGCTAGGGGACAAGCCGCACATGTTCAGTTTGGTGTGTATTGCTAGAGTTTTATTTCTTGGGAGAGTGCATGTGATCAGCACAGGGCCAATCAGCACTGTCCAGACAGAGGATCAGGGGTCCTGCATCCTTATAGGACAATAATGAGAGAATTGAAAACTCCTACAAGCTTTAACCAGACACTGATAAAAGTCACAAGACTGCTCTAACTGCTGATAAGAAAAGGTATTTAGCAATTTATATTTACTAAAATGATTGCATTTCCATGTTTCTGTGTACTGTGGGAGACCAGATATATGGAATGCAGGGTCCTGGGTTTAGTAACACTCTAATGTTGCCGCCTCATTGAGCATTGTGCAGGTTATTGTAAATCATCAGTATGTGTGTAGAAGGGATGCAGGAAATAAGGTTGGTTTAGTAAATAAGCTTGTGCTACATCTTCCTCTCTAATACCAGTTGAAGATGTGCTGCTGATTGTAAGAACTTGTATAGGTTTTAACAATGACATGAAAATTAAGGATGGAATTAGGGAGGAGGTAAGGATATGACAGGAAATAGCACAGCGGTTAAAGGGGTCACTAAAAGAAAACTTTTTTCATTGTGGATAAAGTAAGGGAGGGTTTTAAGCCCTGTCAGTTATTTTGTTTTAATTATTTTTTTGCAATCTGTAACCCATTGCAGAGATTTCCCTTTACTTCCTGTCCTATAGCCATAACAGAGTAAGAATAAATTCCTCCAAAGTGAGGAAATCCCAATGTGTCACCAGAACTAGTGTCCCCATTGGACGATTTGCCCTATATTTCTGTTCTGATGAGAACCCAAAATTTGGGATTTCCTTTACTTTCACATTCGATGATAACAGTAAACAGGACAAACAAAGAGTGAATCTCCCTAATGGGAGCACAGGCAGCAATGACAACTGACAGGTGTTTTAATTCCTTTCCACTCCAAAAAACAAAAACAAAGGATGCCTTTAGTGACACCCTTTAACCCAACATTCATACAACAGTTGATACAAAGTTTTTGTATCTAGCGACTTGCTTATGGGGTATTTAAGAGGGGGAGGAGTCAGAAGTGCCGCCGGGGGACCCTGGAAGAGGAGGATCAGGGCTGCTCTGTGCAAAACCATTGCACAGAGCAGGGAAGTAGAACATGTTCATTATTAAACAAAACATTTATAATCACTTTTTATTTATTCAATGTTTTATGTAATTCCCACTAAAGTGTGCACAAGTATTTAAGCTCAACAGGAGAAAGCTATTGTCTCTGTTGTCAGTGGGCCTACGGTGTGTCTGTGGAAGTACCTAGATGCCCAGTTTTAAACCTCAGATGCCTAGATGTCCAATTAAAACCTTCTCAGCTCCCTTCCCTCATTTGTTCTCAATGATGTACTGTATTAAAGAGGAAGTAAACCCTCTCTTAAAAAACAAAACAAAAAAACACCCTGCAAGATAAAGGCATAATGGGCTAGTATTTTTTTTTTTTTTTTTCTATTCTCACTCTATCGAAAAGCCAGTGGCGTGCAAAACACACCTCAAAAACTTCCACCCGGTGCCAAAAAAAAGTGCCCACACATAGAGAGTGAAACACAAAAACGTGCAACGGGTGTACAGAGTCCTCCACTAGGGAAGGACCTTACCCTGATCCCCCGGGGCGTTAGGCTCCAGACAGGGACTGAGGTACTCAGACAAAGGGTCCATCCAGCCGAAACCAGGTGGACCCCCACAACTGGAAGGACTGCCGAAGCAGACCAACCCAAGTACAGTGGGGCTCTCCCGAAGAGAGACCGATCAAAGGAGAGGGCGAATCAAGCCAAAAGGCCTATGTCCACCCCCTCCCAAGACTTTCAGAGTAGGCCCGAGGACCCACACCCTACTCGCCACACAGTGACAAAACGTGTATACAAAGACAACCAAAAAAAAAACAAAAAGGTGACAAACAGGGGTAAAAGAAAGAGTGGGGAAGATAGTGAGATGGGAGAGTGAAAGTGGCCATTGTGCTATACAATGGCCGGCCCTCCGGCCAGGCATAAAAATTTCCCCTGGTCCTGGCCAAAAGGCCCGGCCCAAGAGGCAGGTGCGAAAAACGTGTGTTGTGATGAAAGTGACCATGGTGCCATAAAATCAAGTGCTTTCACACCGTGACTATACGGCACCCCTGAACTGCCACTTCAGGGGCACATTCACCACTGGCTTTTCGAAAAAGCCCTGACCCTCCAGCCCAGACCACAGCAGGCCCCACCACAGACAGGAAGGATATGGAGATCAGGAAGCCGGAAAGAGCCCTTTACCATCAGGCTCTGCCGTCGCTCCCATCACTCCTCCTAATTACATTCGGGAAGTACTTACCACTCCCTCCCCCCCTTGCAAGGCAGGAGTAAGCGTTCTCTCCCAAATAACTGTCTGGAGCTAGATCCGCCCCAATCCAGGCCAGAAGGCCAGGGTCCTGACCCTCTGGTTCAGACCCCGTGGTTCTCTATCCCCATCAGAAGGCTTCCTTTTCGGCTACAAACCGCTCCAGGTCACCTTCACTCCAGCAGGTTTTGCATAGCAACCGCAATCCCATCTCTATTTCGCCATAGATCAGGGACGGAAGCAAGCGCCACCTCCTGGAAACTGATAAGAACAGATACTACACTTGATCTTCGCCAAAAGGCCGAGAAGCAATTAGCAATAATCACGCCTCAGTTGAACCTCATTGGCTATGATACTGCCACTGCGCAAAGCATAGCATACTAGCTCATTATGAATTACTTACCTGAGATCGACGCCCCCGCAGTGGTCCTCGGTCACCACCTCCGTCGCCGCCATGATACCCGGAGTGACTTCCGCGTATCGCGGCTCCGGCGCTGTGACTGGCCAGAGCCGAGATGACGTCACTCCCACACATGCGCGCGGAAACCGTCAGTGATGGCACGTTCCCATTCATTAAACAGCAAGCTCAGTGCGCATGCGCCGTAGACATCAGTGCCGTCTTTCTTGTAAATATCTCCTTAACCGTGTAGGTTAAGGAGATATTTCTTGCACCTACAGGTAAGCCTTAATCTAGGCTTACCTGTAGGTCAAAGTAGTCTGTAAGGGTTTACAACCACTTTAACACAGATACAGAACTTGAGAGTGGAGGAACCTTCCATTCTCTTCGGTAAAAAGGGAATTGTTGCATCAGAACACTTTTAAAATGTACACTTCCCTGACAGACTGGACATAATTGGTTTTGTTCTGCAGCTCTTTGATTTCATTCTCTATCAAAACTACTTTACTTTGTATTCTATGGTAGATTTAGTCGTTAGGTGAAGGGTACCACTATAGGAGTGGCTTATGCTCCTGCTCATGGTTGTCTGCATTTGGAGTTCTGGGTGGGAAATAAAGTGTATGCCTTTTGTGGAATACACTGATAATGTAGCCTTATAGTTGAGATATATAGATGATGTGATTGTGGTCTGGAGGGGTACAAGAACTTAATTGTCTGAATTCCTTGTGACCTTGAACATCAGTTCTCTGCATATTCATCTCACCTATACAGTGGATAAGAACGTAATCACGTGCTTGGAATTGCTGGCTTTAAAAACAATGGTCATTTGGCCACAAAAATATTTTTAGGAAGCCCATTGCTGGGAATACACCCACTGGTCAGTCCCTCCACATCTGCAGAAATTGTTCTGATGAGAACACCTTTGAGAAGGAGGAAACCAAATTTATGGTGGAATTTCTAAACAAAGTTTATTCCCACTGGATACTTCATAATAATAAGTAAGCGCAAAGCACATAATCAGAAACCAGCTTCTCTTCTAGCCACTAATGAAATGTTGCAAATTAGCAGTCAATAGGTACAGCTTATAATTTGATATTTTTTTTTTTTTTTTTGCTAAATGCTTAAATCGGGGTTCTATAGGTAATATGGTATTTATTAGAAGAATTAACATGTATTGCCAGCGAATCCATGAGTTGCAGATGTAATAGGCCTATGACCTTTTATTGAAAGCCTGATCAAAAAATCATTGTGACCATCTGGTTAGATCTGAATATGTGTCCTTCGTAAGAAAACATGTCTGAAAAGGCTGTTTTTAAAGGCTTGTGGCCATTGTGCTGTTTGTGAAATGTGCCGTTTGTGTATGTAAAAGAGGAACTAAACTCTCTCAATCAACATTAACAATTTTTAGTCCTTACTAGGATTAGTAAATATTTACTTTTTTTTTTTTTTTGTTTATTTTTCTTCATTCTTGGTTTCTGGCCTAGGCTAAAATGATGCTATACAACCCATTAGTCTTTCATCTGGAGGGGAGAATTTCTCAGCTAAGCACACCCTCCTCCCTGCATGCCTGAGCTAAGGGCCGATGGATTCAAGGAAGTAAATGCTACGTGAATTATCTGCCCTTTCTCAAGATGGCTGCAGCAATAAATGCTAGCAGGGTGTTTTTCAAAGGCATTTCTCAACAAAATAAACCATGGAGACATGCTTCATGCTTTGAAAATCAAAAATTATTTAAATAGGATTATCAGTTTGTGGTACTTAGATACAGTTTATTTCACATTAAGCAAGCAAAAGTGTTTACAAACTCAAACTTTGAGGTTATTTACAGCGCCTTGAAAAGGTATTCATACCCTTTGAAATTTTCCACATTTTGTCATGTTACACTCAAAAATGTAAATGTATTTTATTGGGATTTTATGTGATAGACCAACACAAAGTGGCACATAATTGTTAAGTGGAAGGAAAATTATAAATGGTTTTCCAAATTTTTTACAAATATCTGAAAAGTGTGATGTGCATTTTGTATTCAGCCCCCTTTACTCTGATACCCCTAACTAAAATCTAGTGGAACCATTTGCCTTCAAAAGTCGCCTAATTCGTAAATGGAGTCCACCTGTGTGTAATTTAATCTCAGTATAAATACAGCATTTCCATGAAGCCCTTAGAGGTTTGTTAGAGAACCTTAGTGAACAAACAGCATCAAGGCCAAGGAACACACCAGAATGGGTTAGGGATAAAGTTGTGGAGAAGTTTAAAGCACGGTTAGGTTATAAAAAAAAATTATCCCAAGCTTTAAACATCTCACGGAACACTGTTCAATCCATCATCCAAAAATCGAAAGCATTAATCTCAAGCAGCCAAGAGGCCCATGGTAACTCTGGAGGAGCTGTAGACCTCCACAACTCAGGTGGGATAATCTGTCCACATTACAGCTAATAGTCAAGCGCTCCACAAATCTGTCCTTTATGTAAGAGTGGCAAGAAGAAAGCCATTGTTGAAAGAAAGCCATAAGAAGTCCCGTTTGCAAGAAGCCATGTGGGGGAGGGAAGCAAACATGTGGAAGAAGGTGCTCTGGTCAGATGAGACCAAAATTTAACTTTTTGGCCTAAAAGCAAAACCCTATGTGTGGCAGAAAACTAACACCGCACATCACCCTGAACACACCATCCCCACTGTAAAACATGGTGGAGGTTGCAGCATCATGTTATGGGGATGCTTTTCTTCAGGGACAGGGAAGCTGGTCAGAGTTGATGGGAAGATGGATGGAGCCAAATACAGGGCGATCTTAGAAACAAAACTTGTTTGAGTCTGCAAAAGACTTGAGACTGGGGCAGAGGTTCACCTTCCAGCAGAGGACAACGACCCTAAACATACAGCCAGAGCTACAATGGAATGATTTAGATCAAAGCATATTCATGTGTTAGAAAGGCCCAGTCAAAGTCCAGACCTAAATCTAATTGAGAATCCGTGCAAGACTTGAAAATTGCTGTCCATCCAATCGGACAGAGCTTGTGCTATTGTGCAAAGAAGAATGGGCAAACATTTCCCTCTCTAGATGTGCAAAGCTGGTAGAGACATCCACAAAAAGACTTGCAACTGTAATTGCAGTGAAAGGTGGTTCTACAAAGTATTGACTCAGGGGGACTGAATACAAATGCACGCCACACTTTTCAGATATTTGTAAAAAAAAAAATTGAAAACCATTTATAATTTTCCTTCCACTTCACAATTATGTGCCACGTTGTGTTGGTCTATTACAAAAATCCCAATAAAATACATTTATGTTTTGGGTTGTAACATGACAAAATGTGGAAAATGTCAAGGGGTATGAATACCTTTTCAAAGCACTGTAAATCCCTTACACAATGCAATAAATTACAGGTGTGCTGTAACCTGTAAACAAGATCTACAAAACAGAGCACCCCTAGTGCTGGGGGGGGGGGGGCTTTTTTTACTCCCACTGGCACCAGTGCTGGAGGTCCTATTTTATTTCTTCCAATTACACCAGTGCTGGGGGTGCTATTTTTATCCTCCTAAATACACCAGTGCTAGGGGTCTTTTATTACTCCTACTGACACTAGCACTGAGGGCCTTTTTATTGTTCCCAATGACACCAGCGCTAGGGGAACTTTTATTGCTCCCAATGACACCAGTGCTGGGGGTCTTTTATTCACACTGACGCCAGTGATGGGGCACCATCCATCTCACTGACACAGGTCCATTTAACACATGTACTGACACTTAGGGCATTTGTTACTGACACAGGAGCTCTTCCTACTCCCACTAACCCCTGATGCCTGGGCATTTTTTCATTCCTACTGCTCACAGTCTGGCCTCCAGGCAATCTGAGCATACAGTGATCTGGCCCTTTGCCTAAAAAGTTTTTGGACCCCGACATTAGTAATGCAAACGTGATTCAGCTGTTCTCTGCATCATGCAGAATCGTTCAAGGCTGCATCGCAATGCATCGATGTGCCAATTATTTTCAACACCCCTATTGTGTATAATCTTTTTTACCACAATTTTGCTGTGTTTCACATGCATTTACTGTGCATTTCTGGTGCATTTTTGGGTTGCCTGCACCTGTGAAAAAAGGATGTGACTCAAACGCACCAAAAATGCAAAATTGTGGTGCGGTTTTACTGCGATTTCCATTCATTTCAATGGGAAGCTGCTTTTTTTGTGCATCTATACTAATATAATGCCGCGCTATCCAAATGTAATCAAATAATAATCGTACTTAATCCTAAGATTACTGACTGCAGTTAAATATTGGTGGTGGGATATTACATTCCAATGTAAAAAATCTAGTGAACATAATAATGAAATCTTATGCGAGTAAAATTGCGATAATAAACAATTAAAAATTGCAATCCTGTGTGATACTCCCAATGTTAACCTGTGTAGCATACACAACTCTATATACACATCAATATACAATAATTAATATAGAAATAACGTTAACCGTGATTAAAGAGCTCTTGTGCCAAACTAATTCATGCATTAATCTGTGTCCACAAAATCGCAACATAAAGTCCATTCATAACTACTCCATTTTTCTGGTACTCTTTGCAGATGATGAAACAGATGATAAAACCGTAAAGTGCTAGAATAAATATTCCCAAAAAATAAAGAAACCTTTTTTTTCCTTGGTTTAGGCCGGTACATTTTTCTACATATTTTTGGTTAAAAAAAAAATTGCAATAAGCGTTTGATTGGTTTGCGCAAAAGTTATAGCGTCTACAAAATAGGGGATAGTTTTATGACATTTTTATTAATAATTTTTTTTTTTTTTACTAGTAATGGCGGTGATCAGCGATTTTTATCGTGATTGCGACATTGTGGCGTACAGATCAGACACTTTTTTGCGCTATTTTGGGACCAGTCACATTTATACAGCGATCAGTGCAATTAAACATGCATTGATTACTGTGTAAATGTGACTGACAGTGAAGGGGTTAACCAGGAGGGGGCGCTGCAGGGGTTAAGTGCGTCCTAGGGAGTGATCCTAACTGGGGGGGGGACGACACGACTACGTGTGACACGACAATGATCACCGCTCCTGATCACTGGGAGCTGTGATCCGTATCAGTGTCACTAGGCAGAACGGGGGAAATCAAAAAGAAACGTGGAAATAACTGCGTGTCAAAAAAGGCGATTTATAAATAAATTAAAAGGCAAGCAGCGAATTCCTATATGTGACACAGACACACACCACAAAAAATATGTATAAAACTGGTGACTCGCGCTTTTGACAAAACAAAGTGAATATGAATGTAAAGGTGATCAAACATCATCTTAAACAAAATACAAATATGCATACAATCATATATCCAAAGAAAGATATGTGCAAAAAATAGGCAACAGAGGCTGCAATAAATTGTGCAACAATAATATAAACAATAGTGAATATTAGTCCATATGAGAACACCCGAATAAGTTAGAAAAGTCCAATTATAAAAATCCAGTGAATGTCCAATTATATGGAAACATAAGTGCTTGGGTCCACCACCATAAATAGAGTGCCTGGCCGCTTACCAGAAACCCATGACCCCCCGTTACAGAGGGTCTGAGTAAGCTGTTAAATCCTACTGCTCCGGACCACCATAAAGCCAAGATGGGAGCTGGGATGGGACATCAGGGACTGTAGTGCAGATGGATGGATCCCCAGGAGAAAACTTTACCCTCAGCGGAGTAGTATGACCATGAAAAGAGAAGGGGAGGGCTCCAATAGTGTAAAATCGTATGGCTTTATTATAATAAAATATACACTCACATATAGATCAAGGAAAAACGTTCTCTGGGAAAGAACAGTCTGTGGCACCGGCCGGATGCTCACAGACAGCCCGTCCTTCTGGTCTTCGCAACAACAGTGGGAGGTGACGCGATGACGCAGATGAACGGGGGAAATGCTTGTTTACATCAGCATTTCCCCATTTTTCTCTGTGAGACGATTGCGGGTATTCCCACGGACATAGAGTCCGCGGGACCCATGACCACACGGCGGCAAATTTAAAATGATGTACCTGTACGCTCATTTGCCTGTCTGTGCCATTCTGCCGACGTAAATGTTTGTGCAGCAGTTAAAATTACAATATTCCCTATATTCGGGTACTCCCATTTAATAGGTGCAATGAGCGCACCACTCTGTAACAAGCCAATCAAATATAAAGACGTTGTATTGGTGTGTCCTCTCCTGCTCTGAGATCACTCCATTGTCTCACAAACCGTCCTGTCCCCTCCCCAACATGTGTCGATAACGGGAAATAACATATCTTCCTCAGGGGGAATTCTCTTGGATGGTTGAGATGTCAATTATTTTATACTGTCATCATGGCTATTTTGTTGAAGACCATGGGCATTCTATAGTTTATTGTATGCTCGCGACTACACACTACCCATACTGCACACCGTGTATTGTGGCCAAGCACAAGAACACACAGCGGCATAACATCAGTTTATGATGGCTTTTAAGGCCTCGTGTACACAGCATTTCCCCATTCTTCCTCTCCGTGAGACGATCATGGGTATCCCCGCGGACATTTAGTCCATGGGACCCGCGATCACGCTCGAGGCAGGGTCGCGGGCGCGCACGCGACCACACGGCGGCAAATTTAAAGGGACGTACCTGTACGCCCATTTGCCTGTCCGTGCCATTTTGTCGACGTATATGTACATGCGGCGGTCGGGAAGTGGTTAAACAAAAAACTAAACATTTCTAAATAAATTTATGTAATCTTCTTTCCATATGAGTATTCTTTTTTTTAAGGCCCATTTGACTGCTTTCATAGCCCCCTGATCTATATTTGTGTATGTGAGGCCACATTGGCCGTGGACATCACTACATTTGTATCACCGCTACATCCGTTTAACAACTGTAAAGTATGCTTGGTGTCTTTCTAAAAAGCTGTGGTATTTTAAACCAAAGGTTGCAGATGTATGTCGATGTATTCCCCTAGTCTTGCAGTGACTCTATCCCGCTTAATATGGGTCTTCCCGGTGGACTTGTTCTATTCCTATTTTTTTTAGATTATAATATATAATAGGCAATCTACATGCCGTGGGGACCAAATATTTCTCTTCATATTTAAGTATCTCCTTTTCTACCCCATACTGAACCAAAGAAGCCAATGCAAGTTTAAGCTGTTTGATAGGATTAGTTGCCAATATTTGATATGTACACCTATCTCCAAGAATTTTATTCATTTCCATTTTGTATTGATCTAAAGAGAGTACTACAATCCCCCCCCTCCTTATCGGCTGGGTGGATCACAGTGTCATTTCTCTCCTCCAGTGTTTTTAGGCCTTTTTTTATATCTTTGTTCATAGATTTTTTTTTTTTTAATCGGTAACTGTTCTAAATCTGCGGTAACCAATCTCTTAAATCTATTTATAAGTCTATATCTATATCTCTGTGGTTTCTTTGCATAAAAATGTCCCTCATTATAGGAATAACCCCCATAGGGTAGAGGTTAGGGATGGGCAGAACACCCCCGTTCGGTTCACATCCAGAACATGCGAACAGGCAAAAAATTTGTTTGAACACGCGAACACCGTTAAAGTCTATGGGACACGAGCATGAAAAGTCCAAAGTGCTAATTTTAAAGGTTACTTTGCAAGTTATTGTCATAAAAAGTGTTTGGGGACCCGGGTCCTGCCCCAGGGGACATGAATCAATGCAAAAAAAAGTTTTAAAACGTCAGTTTTTTCGGGAGTAGTGATTTTAATAATGCTTAAAGTGAAACAATAAAAGTGAAATATTCCTTTACATTTGGTACCTGGGGGGTGTCTATAGTATGCCTGTAAAGTAGCGCATGTTTCCCGTGTTTATAACAGTCCAAGAGCAAAATGAAATTTCTAAAGGAAAAAAAAGTCATTTAAAAGTACTAGCGCTAGTGCCGGCTATTAATGAATTGTCGGCCCCGACAATACACATAAAAGTCATTGAAAGTCGTTGAAAAATATTCCAGCGATGTAATCCAATAAATCCATGCTCCTACTTCAGCGATGTAATCCAGTTCTCGATCTCCAGCGATGGATGTTCTCCAGCGAGGAACACGCACAGGATCCTGCCTCCACCGGAGGCACCCAGCCAATGACGCGGCGCTAGCTTGACAGCTCTTATGTAGGTGAAGGCGGGGCCACGGTCACGTGACCCTGTCCCCCTCCGAGAAGGGGAAACGCCGGGGTTTCCCAGTGACGTGTATGGGTGACCCCGCCCCCCTCTGATGCAACGCGGGATTCCCGTTGCATCAGAGGGGGATGGGGTCACCCGTACACATCACTGGGAAACCCCGGGGTTTCCCCTTGTCAGAGGGGGGAAAGGGGTCACGTGATGGGTGGCCCCGCCCTCTGCTACATAAGTGCTGCGTCATTGGCTGGGTGCCTCCGATGGAGGCAGGATCCTGTGCGTGTTCCTCGCTGGAGATCATCCATCGCTGGAGATCGAGAATTGGATTACATCGCTGGAGTAGGAGCATGGATTTATTGGATTACATCGCTGGAATCTCTCTTTTTATTTTTAATAAAGGACTTGTCCCAAATCGTCTCCTGTGGGTTTTTTTTTAACATTTTGACACTTTCTTTTTGTGAAATGGTACGGGTACAATGTACCCCTTACCAATTCACATGGGGGGGGCGGGATCTGGGTGTCCCCTTTGTTAAAGGGGGCTTCCAGATTCTGATAAGCCCCCCGCCCGCAGACCCCCACAACCACCGGGCAAGGGTTGTGGGGATGAGGCCCTTGTCCCCATCAACATGGGACATCCACCCATGTAGAGGGCATGTGGCCTTGTGAGGTTCAGGAGGGGGGGCGTTCTCTCATCCCTCACTCTTTTCCTGCGGCCTGCCAGATTGCGTGCTTGGATAAGGGTCTGGTGTGGATTTTTGGGGGAACCCCACGCCATTTTTTTTTTTTTTTTTTTAATTCTTGCGCAGAGTTCCCCTTAATATCCATACCAGACCTGAAGGGCCTGGTAATGGAATTTTGGGGGACCCCCACGCATTTTAATTTTTTAAAATTCTTCAATGATTTTTATGTGTATTGTCGGGACCGACATTAATAGCCGGCACTAGCGCTAGTACTTTTAAATGACTTTTTTTTCCTTTTAGAAATGTCATTTTGCTCTCGGACTGTTATAAACACGGGAAACATGCGCTACATTACAGGCATACTATAGACACCCCCCAGGTACCAAATTTAAAGGAATGTTTCAGTATTAAGTATTATTAAAATCACTGCTCCCGAAAAAACGTCCGTTTTTAAAACTTTTTTTTGCATTGATACATGTCCCCTGGGGCAGGACCCGGGTCCCCAAACACTTTTTATGACAATAACTTGCATATTAACCTTTAAAATTAGCGCTTTAGATTTCTCCCATAGACTTTTAAAGGGTGTTCCGCGGCTTTTCGAATTTGCCGCGAACACCCCAAATTGTTAGGTGTTCGGCGAATGGGCAAACAGCCAATGTTCGAGTCTAACTCATGTTAGACCCATCCCATACCTATTAGAGGTCCCCTTGTGGTGGACCCCTGAAATGCGGTGGTCCACCTCTTTGTGGTGTCCTCATCTGTTGTGTATATTGACCCATTCCCTGGGGCCCTCTATAGTAGGGTGCATACCCTTGATGGTTCCCTCTTGGGTTTTGATAACCCTGTTGACCCAATTCCAATTATCCCTATTGTGGGGGGGACCTTTATAAGGAGGTCTCCCTCCATTCGAATGGGATTCTCTATTCTCATAATAATTATAGTTATAATAGGGCTTTTTTTATGGTTGCTCATAGGGGTGCAACGGATCAAAAAACTCACGGTTCGGATCGTTCCTCGGATCAGGAGTCACGGTTCGGATCATTTTCGGATCAACAAACCCCCCCCCCCCCCACTGTAATATCGACGTCATCTCCCCCACTGTAATATCGACGTCATCTCCCCCACTGTAATATCGACGTCATCTCCCCCACTGTAATATTATCCACAATCTCCCCCACTGTAATATTATCCACAATCTCCCCCACTGTAATATATTATCCACAATCTCCCCCACTGTAATATATTATCCACAATCTCCCCCACTGTAATATATTATCCACAATCTCCCCCACTGAAATAATATATTAGCAGGGTATTGCAGAGTATTGGCAGGGTATGGCAGAGTATTGGCACTGCTGCCATCCGATCTCTCCCCTCCACTGTACAGATCAGTACACAGAGGGGAGAGAGGAACCAGCGTCATGACATGACGCTGGTTTGTTTACAAGTGATTGCTCCGTCATTTGACGGAGCGATCACATGGTAAACGGCCGCCGGGTGTACCAAGATGGCCGCTGCCTCTCCTAAGGCCGAGGCAGCGGCTCGCTCCGCGGAGCGCATGTGTGCCGATCCGAACAGGTTTAACCGTTCGGATCACGGATCGGTTACGATCCATTGCACCGTTGCACCCCTAGTTGCCCATTCTGACCACTCGAATGCTGTTCTCCATAATGAAATACGGGTGGTTCCCTATTCTGTGGTTTACCAGCGGCTTGTACAGAATTAGGCCCCATGTACACGGGACACTGAGGCTAAGTCCTCTGAACAAATTTTTTTGACACCTTGAAACCGGTGTTTAAAACGCCCGTTTAGCCGCGTTTAACTGCGTTTGTGTCTAGAAGCGTTTATTAAGATTACCTCATTTAAGACCCTCCCCAAGCTCAAAAAACATTGTAGTTCACTATATCAGCCATTTTGACCAGAGTGAGTAGGAGCAGCAGAGAGAGCAGTTGTCTACTTGTATTTGCCTCTATTTCTGTGCTTTTTTTTTTTTTTTTTTTGCAATGGATGCCATAATGAGCATATGTGTGGAAATGCTCCTGACATTGCTTGATGAGGCTAGAACGACGTAGAAAATTGCGTGAGAGGTCCAGAGTCAGGGTTCGTTGCTATTGGACCCATCCTTTGATTGCGCAGCGAACGTCGGCAGGATATTTTGTAAACATGTACGTACAGCTGCATACCTACTATATATAATCTATGAATCATCGCAAGTAATTAAAACATTTTTAACTATTTTTTTTTATGTTATGTTTTTTGATTGTTTTCCACCATATTTTTGTCTTTTCAGGTCTAAAATATAGGGTACCTTTTAAAAAAGCTTATAAATGAAAACTGGTCCAAACGTCGGTACCGCGTTTAGTCGCGTTTGGCGTCTGAAACTTGGAAATCTTCGGCGTCTGATCCCATTTTTTTGCTTCCAAAGAAACGCTGTTAAACGGCAATAAACGAGACTGTGTACATGGTCACATAGGATAACATTGAATGAGTTCAGGGGCAGTTGAAAAAAGCATCCAACTGCCTCTGAACATACGTTTAACAGTGTCCCGGGTACATGGGGCCTTATATTGGCGGACATCATGCATGGTACAATCCCCATACGTTTATTTTCTGCATGATTTCCTTCTCTCCTTGGAGATGTGGTGGGGGCTGGGTTATTCGTTTGCCCCACGTTAGCCTGCCATCTAAACACCTGTTTGTTCTGGTAATCACCCAGATCCCGCAGGTATTTTTTCTTTTTGTTGTTCTTTTCTGTTCTTTTCTGTATCTTTCTTTTGCATACTTTTGTGTAATTTCACCCATATGTTTTATATATTTAGCGGTGTCTTTATAGAGCTCTATTTTATCTTTAGACTCCTTAACCAGTTGCCGACCGCCACACGACGATGTACGTCGGCAGAATGGCACGGGCAGGCAAAAGGACTTACAGGTACGTCCTTGCCTGCCCGCGGGTGGGTGGTCCGATCGGACCCCCCCCCCCCCCCCCCGGTTCCAGCGGCGGTCGGATTCAGGTAAGGGGCAATCAAAGGTGAGGGGGAGGCCACTCATTCGTGGCTCCCCCCTCGCGATCGCTCCTGCCGAATGAGATGCTTCCTCGGCTTCTGTAATGTAAACAGTAGCGGAGGAAGTGATGTCATCTCTCCTCGAGCCGGTCTTTTCGTTCCGGCGCCGAGGAGAGAAGACATCCAAGCAAGTTTGCACCAGCACTACACTAACAGTAGAACACGCAGGCACACTTGTCACCCCCCCCCCCCATCACCCCCCAGTCGCCCCCTGATCACCACCCTGTCACACTGACACCAAAAGCAGTTTTTTTTTTTTTGATTATTGCATTGGTGTCAGTTTGTGACAGTTATAAGTGTTAGGGCAGTTAGGGTTAGCCCCCTTTAGGTCTGGGGTACCCCCCTTTAGGTCTAGGGTACCCCCCCAATAAAGTTTTAACCCCGTGATCACCCCCCGTCGCCAGTGTCACTAAGCGATCGTTTTTCTGATCGCTGTATTAGTAACACAGGTGACGCTAGTTAGGGAGGTAAGTATATAGGTTCGCCGTCAGTGTTTTATAGCGACAGGGACCCCTATATACTACCTACTAAAGGTTTTAACCCCCTGATTGCCCCCTAGTTAACCCTTTCATAGGTGATCACCATATAATTGTTACGGGTGATGCTGGTTAGTTTGTTTTTTATAGTTTATCATAGTTTTAGGGCACCCGCCGTTTATTACCTTATAAAGGTTTAACCCCCTGATCGCCCGGCGGTGATATAAGTTAAGTTTTTAGAGTCAGATAAGGTCTGCGTCGCCCCAGGCAGCGTCAGGTTAGCGCCAGTACTGCTAAAACCCACGCACGCAGCATACACCTCTCTTAGTGCTATAGTATCTGAACAGATCGATATCTGATCCGATCAGATCTATACTCCCCAGCACTTTAGGGTCCCCCAAAAAAACGCAGTGTTAGCGGGATCAGCCCAGATACTTGCTAGCACCTGCGTTTTGCCCCTCGGCCCAGCCCTGCCCAGCCCACCCAAGTGCAGTATCGATCGATCACTGACACTTTACTTACAAAACACTAAGCACACATAACTGCAGCGTTCGCAGAGTCAGGCCTGATCCCTGCGATCGCTAACAGTTTTTTGGTAGCGACAGTCAGGAGCTTTTTTGCCTGTGAGTCTCACTAGTGTACCCCTAAATTTAGAGCCCAAAATGGCAAATCGAAGGTACACTAGTGAAGAGGCCTACACGTTTCTGAGCATGACAGTTAGTGAAGAGGAAGTCACTCATCTGTCAGATTCAGGCTCAGAATACGATCCTAGCGGCTCCATGACAGATATCTCTGACGACGGAGTTGTGGTCCCTGCTAAGGTCAGGCGTACCAGACCCCGAACTTCTTCTGTCCTTGAAGTGCAAGAACCGCAGGTCCCTCGTATGGAGCAGAGAAGTACTAGCGCCGCTATTCCTTCTGGTGAACTGGCAAGCACTAGTGGCCTAGTACACCCTGGTCATACATCCAGCACTGCAGTATCACGTGGTGACATGGCGAGTCCCATAAGTGCAGTTCAAGCACTAGTAGTGTCCCGCTGCCACCAAGAAGACGAACACAGGCCCGTCGTGCCCATAGTGCCCTTCCTGCTGCATCCGCCAATCCGAATTGGGAACCCACCACTTCTGCAGCACCCGTACTTCCCCCATTCACTGGCCAACCCGGAATTCAGGTGGAAACAGTTGATTTTACGCCACTTGATTTTTATTCACTGTTTTTCACCGAAGATCTCTATAGATCTATTGTGGACCAAAGCAATTTATACGCTGGTCAACACATCGCCGCTAATCCCCAGTCCTTCCTTGCCAGAGATTGGAGACCAATTACGGTCTCCGAATTTAAGATCTTTCTGGGCCTTTCCCTCAACATGGGCATAAATAAAAAGAGTGCGTTGCGGTCATATTGGTCCACTGACCCAATTTACCATATGCCCGTGTTCTCTGCTTCCATGGCCAGTGCACGATACGAGCAGATTTTGCGGTTCATGCACTTTAATGACAATGAACTCTGTCGTCCTCGTGGAGACCCTGAATACGATCGGCTCTACAGAATTCGGCCCCTCGTAAACCACTTCAAGCAGCGTTTTGCAGCCTTGTTTACTCCCCATCAAGTTGTCTGCGTTGATGAGTCCCTGATTAAATTTTCTGGCTGCTTGTCATTCAAACAGTACCTTCCCAGCAAGCGTGCCAGATACGGGGTCACGATGTATAAGCTCTGTGACAGGGCCACAGGCTATACATGTAGATTTATGGTTTACCAGGGCAAGGATAGTCACAAACTGCCCTGACTACATAGGAAGCGCTGGCAAGATAGTGTGGGACTTGGTGTCACCCTTATTCGGAAAGGGGTAACATTTATATGTGGACAATTATTACACGAGTGTGCCACTTTTTAGTCACCTTTTTGATCATCAAATTGGAGCATGTGGCACCGTGCGACCTAATCACCGGGGCTTTCCCCAGCGGCTTGTAGATTCCCGTCTTAGGCTGGGGGAGAGAGCCTGCTTGCAGTGTAATAATTTGCTCGCTATGAAGTGGAGGGACAATAAGAATGTTTTCGTTCTTACCTCCCTTCATGCAGACACGACGGTCCAAATTACTACGGCGACTGGTGTTGTGGAGAAACCCCTCTGTGTCCACGAATATAACCTTAACATGGGAGGGGTGGACCTCAACGACCAGTTGATGGCGCCGTACCTAGTTGCCCGTAAGGCCAGACGCTGGTACAAAAAAGTGTCTGTATACTTATTTCAATTGGCTTTGCTGAACGCTCATGTGCTATACAGAGCTTCAGGACAGACTGGATCCTTCCTTAAATTCCAGGAAGAGATCGTCAGAGCCCTTCTGTATTCAGATGGTGCTCCACCTCACCTTCCTCAACCAGATGCAGTAAGCCGGCTGCATGGGAGGCATTTTCCTTATGTCCTCCCGAGTACCCCTACCCAACGAGCCCCCCCCCCAAAGAAAATGTCGTGTCTGCAGAAAGCGCGGATATAGGCGTGACACCCGGTATTATTGTCTCTCCTGTCCTTGCAATCCTGGTCTTTGCATTGGTGAATGTTTTGAGCGTTACCATACACTAGTTGAGTTTTAGCGTAGGGTACAGCATTGCACAGACTAGGACACACTTTCACAGGGTCTCCCAAGATGCCATCGCATTTTGAGAGACCCAAACCTGGAACCGTTACAGTTTTAAAAGTTACAGTTATAAAAAAAAAAAAAAAAATGTAAAAAAAAAAAAAATACACAAAAAAATATAAAATAAAAAAAACAAAAATCGTTGTCGTTTTATTGTTCTCTCTCTCTCTATTTTCTCTCTATTGTTCTGTTCTTTTTTTACTGTATTCTATTCTGCAATGTTTTATTGTTATGTTTTATCATGTTTGCTTTTCAGGTATGTAATTTTTTTTATAGTTTACTGTGTTTTAACCATTTTTTTGTTTTCAGGTACGCCATTCAGCTGCAGCGCGGATTTATTTATCTTGACAGCAACAGCATTTGCTCCCACGATACATAAAGCCGTGACTCCAGCGCTGTCGGAGGTGATTTCACCACCACAGTTACATACTTCAGCATATATGCCGAAGCGTGGGGGCAGCAGTGGGTGTAGGAGCGATTTGCTCCTGCCTTTTGCGGGAGGATGCCCCCATGCTTCGGCATATATAAACGGTGCATGTATGCCCATCATTAGAAGTGAGTGGATGAAGGGAGGTATTCTAATGGTGGGCATACCCCCCGATCATCAATATCTTTTTTTCGTTCAGCCAAAGGCTGCATGAAAAAAAAGTTTACAATATATGCCCAACAAGGACCAGCAACGTACTGGTATGTTGCTGGACTTTAAGTGGTTATACCAGAATGATGCGTGCAGGTTTAGGTATCATCTTAGTGTCATTCTTTTCAGCCAGCGGTCGGCTTTCATGTAAAAGCAATCCTAGCGGCTAATTAGCCTCTAGACTGCTTTTACAAGCAGTGGGAGGGAATGCCCCCCCACCGTCTTCCATGTTTTTCTCTGGCTCTCCTGTCCCAACAGGGAACCTGAAAATGCAGCCGGTGATTCAGCCAGCTGACCATAGAGCTGATCAGAGACCAGAATGGCTCCAAACATCTCTATGGCCTAAGAAACCGGAAGCTACAAGCATTTCATGACTTAGATTTCGCCGGATGTAAACAGCGCCATTGGGAAATTGGGAAAGCATTTTATCACACTGATCTTGGTGTGGTCAGATGCTTTGAGGGCAGAGGAGAGATCTAGGGTCTAAAATACCCCAATTTTTTCAAAAAAAGAGTACCTGTCACTACCTATTGCTATCATAGGGGATATTTACATTCCCTGAGATAACAATAAAAATGCTTAAAAAAAAATAAAAATGAAAGGAACAGTTTAAAAATAAGATAAAAAAGCAAAAAAATAATAAAGAAAAGAAAAGAAAAAAAAAAAAGCACCCCTGTCCCCCCCTGCTCTTGCGCAAAGGCGAACGTAAGCGTCGGTCTGGCGTCAAATGTAAACAGCAATTGCACCATGCATGTGAGGTTTCACCGCGAAGGTCAGATCAAGAGCAGTAGACCTCCTCTGTAAATCTAAAGTGGTAACCTGTAAAGGCTTTTAAATGCTTTTAAAAATGTAGTTAGTTTGTCGCCACTGCACGTTTGTGCGCAATTTTAAAGCATGTCATGTTTGGTATCCATGTACTTGGCCTAAGATCATCTTTTTTATTTCATCAAACATTTGGGCAATATAGTGTGTTTTAGTGCATTAAAATTTTAATCTGCAGGGCATTTGCTTTAAAAAAATATATAATGTTTGGGGGTTCAAAGTAATTTTCTTGCAAAAAAAAATAATTTTTTCATGTAAACAAAAAGTGTCAGAAAGGGCTTTGTCTTCAAGTGGTTAGAAGAGTGGGTGATGTGTGACATAAGCTTCTAAATATTGTGCATAAAATGCCAGGACAGTTCAACCCCCCCCCCCCCCCCCCCCCAAATGACCCCATTTTGGAAAGTAGACACCCCAAGCTATTTGCTGAGAGGCATGTCGAGTCCATGGAATATTTTATATTGTGACACAAGTTGCGGGAAAAAGACAATTTTTTTTTTTTTTTTTTTTTTGCACAAAGTTGTCACTAATTGATATATATATGTGAGCCTTTTTGGGAGCCTAGCCACGTACGGGACCCTGAAAACCAAGCTCCGCCTTCAGGCTTTCTAAGGGCGTAAATTTTTGATTTCACTCTTCACTGCCTATCAGTTTCGGAGGCCATGGAATGCCCAGATGGCACCCCCCCCCCCCCACCCAAATGACCCCATTTTGGAAAATAGACACCCCAAGCTATTTGCTGAGAGGTATAGTGAGTATTTTGCAGACCTCACTTTTTGTCACAAACTTTGAAAAATTGAAAAAAGAAAAAAAAAATACATTTTTCTTGTCTTTCTTCATGTTCAAAAACAAATGAGACCTGCAAAATACTCACCATGCCTCTCAGCAAATAGCTTGGAGCATCTACTTTCCAAAATGGGGTCATTTTGGGGGGTTTTGTGCTATCTTGGCATTTTATGGCCTTCGAAACTGATAGGTAGTGAGGAGTGAAATCAAAAATTTACGCCCTTAGAAATCCTGAAGGCGGTGATTGGATTTCGGGGCCCCGTATGAAGCTAGGCTCCCAAAAAGTCCCACACGAGGTATCCCCGTACTCAGGAGAAGCAGCAGAATGTATTTTGGGGTGTAATTCCACATATGCCCATGGCATGTTTGAGCAATATATCATTTAGTGACAACTTTGTGCAAAAAAAAAAAATTGTCACTTTCCCGCAACTTGTGTCAAAATATAAAATATTCCTTGGACTCAACATGCCTCTCAGCAAATAGCTTGGGGTGTCTACTTTCCAAAATGGGGTCATTTTGGGGGGGTTTTGTGCCATCTTGGCATTTTATGGCCTTCAAAACTGTGATAGGTAGTGAGGAGTGAAATGAAAAATTTACGCCCTTAGAAATCCTGAAGGCAGTGATTGGTTTTCGGGGCCCCGTACGCGGCTAGGCTCCCAAAAAGTCCCACACATGTGGTATCCCCGTACTCAGGAGAAGCAGCTGAATGTATTTTGGGGTTCAATTCCACATATGCCCATGGCCTGTGTGAGCAATATATCTTTTAGTGACAACTTTTTGTAAATTTTTTTTTTTGTCATTATTCAATCACTTGGGACGAAAAAAATAAATATTCAATGGGCTCAACATGCCTCTCAGCAATTTCCTTGGGGTGTCTACTTTCCAAAATGGGGTCATTTGGGGGGGTTTTGTACTGCCCCGCCATTTCAGCACCTCAGGAAATGACATAGGCAGTCATTAACTAAAAGCTGTGTAAATTCCGGAAAATGTACCCTAGTTTGTAGACGCTATAACTTTTGCACAAACCAATAAATATACGCTTATTGACATTTTTTTTTACCAAAGACATGTGGCCGAATACATTTTGGCCTAAATGTATGACTAAAATTGAGTTTATTGGATTTTTTTTATAACAAAAAGTAGAAAATATCATTTTTCAAAATTTTCGGTCTTTTTCCGTTTATAGCGCAAAAAATAAAAACCACAGAGGTGATCAAATACCATCAAAAGAAAGCTCTATTTGTGGGAAGAAAAGGACGCAAATTTCGTTTGGGTACAGCATTGCATGACCGCGCAATTAGCAGTTAAAGCGACGCAGTGCCAAATTGTAAAAAGTGCTCTGGTCAGGAAGGGGGTAAATCCTTCCGGGGCTGAAGTGGTTAATCTGGCTTTCTATTGTCCTCATTTTCCTCTGTTTTCTTTTTATTAAAAATTCCTTAACTTCCCTACCTTTCCCATTAAAAAACGCATACCATTCATCAATTTCAACCTCTCCCGTTAGCCCATCATTGATGGGAATATCCCACCATTGATGGGAATATCCCATCTGAGCTTTCTAGGGACCATGTTATCTTTTAAATATTTTCTCTTGTAAAAAAAAAAAATATTTCTCCATTGTAGATATATCCCACCATATGCTGCTCTTTTTATCCATATTGTGACCTAATTTCCTAAAAAGATGCACTATATCATTATATTTATTAGCCGTTTCTGAAAACATTCTCTTCTGTTATCAAGAGAAAGAGAAAAAGAATGAAAACAAATCCATGGTTGCTGCTAACAAGTATATGAGAGGAAGACCATCTAAATAACAAACAAACTCTTGTGAGCTACCATGTGAAAATCCAAATGATAATTAGAGATGATTAAAGGACAGCTGCTAGCATTGACCACGTCTCATATGCTTGTGCCAAATAAGAATTTATACCAATATAATAATGTGCTATCCAAATGTAATCAAATGATAATTGTACTAAAGCCTAATATTACTAACTGCAGTTAAATATTGGTGGTGAGATATTCCATTCCTATGTAAAAAATCTAGTGAACATAATAATGAAATCTTATGCGCTTAAAATTGCGATCATAAACAATTAAAAATTGCAATCCCTTGCGATACTCCAAATGCCATCCTGTAGCATACACAATTGCAGTTTACAAAACCACACCAAAGATGCAGCATGCAGGACTTTTCAAAATACACTGTAACACAGTGGTGTGAAAAGTCCCATAGGATTTAAAGGGAAACCTTTTTTCTTGCAAGGAAAAAAAAAACTGAAAAAAACGTATCAGTGTGAAAGGGCCCTTACATCAGGACGATGTTTGACTCGCTCTCTAAACGCTACACTCTCCCTGAATTGACCATAACAAACCAAAAAGCTCAAATTCTAAATGTTAATATAAATACAGCAATCAGTAAATAAGGTGAACTACAGAGCGGGTAGCCCAACATCTAGACACAAACTAAGTGCCGGTTCACAGTGGGACGTTCTGTACAATGGAACCGTTCTAATCGCCTTAGAAAAAGGTTCCTGTACGACTTTGGGGGCGATTTGCATTGACTTCTATACAGAAGTCGTTTTGCAAGTGGCCGCTCCTGTCGTGTCCAGGTCGCCTGAGGCAGTGGCGCTGCAAGTCGTGCTGCCTCAGTGTGAACCGACACTTAGGATGGAATAACACCTCTGATACAAAGTGATTAGGGAAGCAAAACAATCCAAAAGTCCCCTGGCAGTCTGTGATGGTAACAATATAAAAAAAATGGTTACATTGTATTAACATGTGCAAAAGTCACAGAAATGCCAGTTCAAATGTGTTGCTGATGGAAAACCAAACAAGGTCAACGTAAAAAAAAAAGGGAAATAAATAAAAATAAATAGAAATAAAGATAATATTACTAAATATACACTGTGTGTGTGTATAACAGGATTGATTACAAAATGCAATAAAAATCAAACAGAAAATGCAGGCAATAGGGAATATAACTTCAATAATAAGTGCTTAACATAAATATTTTGCAGTGGAGGTGTTTTGTAGTACACCAATATTTAGTTGTATTAAATCATGTGTTATTGAATTTAGTCCCTAAGTGGAGTTTCTAGCAGTTATCTAGGGCACTCACATGTGGTATAGATCACTAATGCCCTTTAGTGGGGGAGGTGTATTATAGTTTGGATTGTAATTTTTATTTTTTACCTTTTTTCATTACACACAAAGGAGTAGGGGTATTGTAGCGTTACACCACAGACACCTTGCATTTGTATATATCCTATACGCTAGGGTGGGGGTCAGCAACCTGTAGATTGTGATCTCCTAGTAGATTGCGGTCAGGTGACTGATAGATCGTGGCCTGAGTTTTGCCTACCCGCCATTCCAGAGCATCAGACAAAGTGCAATGCAGGAGGGACTACTTGTAAAATTGGAGCTATATTAGGGAGAAAGAGCCACATAAACAGATGTCTCCTCTGTAGTGCCAGCTCCTGTCTCCTGTCCCATGCGGAGTGATACAAACTGCACTCCAACTGTTATCCCGGGGGGGGGGTAAATCCACAACTCAACCCGGGGGGGTAAATCCACAACTCAACCGCAGGGTTTTACCATACCATCCCCCATCTTTACGTGTGAACGAGCCCTAAGGGTGCCACTGTGGAATGCAACTAAGGACTCATTCACAAGTGCAGCAGGCACATTTTCTCCTCTCAAAAGTGATTTGAGTGTGTTTGACAGGTGGTGGGGCGGCAATGTTACTTCCTCGCCATCTGATTTAAACCTCGGATTGTTTACTGGTTTCCACCAGTTCTATGCTGGTGGCACTGTTGGACATCTTGTGATGTTAAAAAGGAAGTTGGCATGGTCTTCAACATCTGCGTTAAGTTTCTTTGGCTGACTACTGCATCTACGGTCCTCAACGTTGCCCATTTCTTGGTGATTCTTCAAATGAGCTTGAACAGCACATTTTGAAACCCTGGTCTGCTTTGAAATCTTTTTGCCTGGGAGAGACCTTGCTGATGCAGTATTACTACCTTGTGTCTTGTCATGGTGTATGACGTGACATGAAACAGTCTTCCACAACCTCACCTTGGTAGCAGAGTTTGGCTGTTCCTCACCCAGTTTTAAGCTTCCTACACAGCTGATGTGTAAGGTAAAGTCTAAAGGGAGTAGTGGTTAATTATTCTTACGCTGAATGGTCTAAGCTTATTAGTGTTGGGACCCTTACTTTTTAATATATTTATAAATGATATAGAGTCTGGGATTAAAAATATAATTTTAGTCTTTGAAGATGACACCAAGCTATGTAGTGGAATAGCATCCTTACAGGAGGTCTCCAACTTACAGCCTCAATGCATTGTTTAATTAGGGCAATTATGTGGCTAATGAGGCTTAATGTTGATTAAATGTAAAGTTGTGCAATTGGGGGCTAAGCATATGCTTGCATCATACATACTATGGGGAGTACAACTGGGGGAATCAATGGTGGAGAAGGATCTGGGTATTCTGGTAGATCACACGCTTAATAGCATGCAAATAATTAGTAATACCTCCTGTAGAATACGCAGTTCAATTTTGGGAACTGGTTCACCAAAAAGGGATATTGGGTAACTGGAGAAAGTGCAGAGAAGGGCAACCAGACTGATAAGAGGCATGGAGGAGCTCTGATTATAAGGAAAGATTAGCTAAACTTTATTCTCTTGAGAAGAGGAGATAAAGGGGGGGTATGATAAACATGTACAAATGCATAAGGGGTCCATATAGTGAACTTGGTGTTGAGTTATCCACTTTAAAGGTCGTCATAGAGGACACTCCACTCCCTCCAGAGGTGGTTCTGTCCAGCTCAGTAGATTGTTTTAAAAAAGGCCTGGATTATTTCCTAAATGTACACATTATAACTGGGTACTAACATTTATAGGTAAAGTTGATCCAGGGAATATCTGATTGCCTATTGGAGGATCAGGAAGGATTCCCCCCCCCCGGAGCTAATTGGATCATGATTTTTTTTGGGGGGGGGGGGGGGTTTGCCTTCCTCTGGATCAACACTGGGTAAAGGATTGTGTATATGGAGGTTTTCTGGGTTATCTTATTACCTGAGGTATTTTACATAAAAAGGAAAATTAGAGTCTAAAGAGCAACTTAAAAAAATTAAAGAGATGCAAACACTAGCATTCATGCAAAAAGTAGCAATTTTTCCCCCTGATTTATCAACTCTCTAACAACAACAATCGTACACAAAATATGTGAATTAAACCAGTTGAAAAAATTATTCCCACGTCCCATTGTTGTGTGCTAAATCACTCAAGCATCAAAGTGTGTTGAGGTCCTATTCAGTATAATGACACTGCATGTCAGTGCACTGCCTATTGTTTGTTACCACAACACAGCCTCAGGGCTTTCTGGTTTGGTTGCTTATTTACAGTGTGGCGTTCCTTTTTGCAAAAAGGCACATTTTTAAATTTTGCAAATATGTATTGCCTCAATATAGTTACAATTTTTTATATTTAATAAGCATTTGGTAAGTTTTGTGTTTTGTGTTGTGCGCGCTAATAATGATCATCAGGAATTTTACATTGATATGAAATATAGCTTTGGTGAGCAATTGTGCAACTATCATGAGTCTTGCAAATTTAACACCATGTTTTAATTCTACAGGTCCTGTGCATTCTGAAAGTATAGAAGTTTGGAGTTTAATAATAACTTTTAAAGCTGTGAAAATTGCCAAAAACTGAAAAATCGCAAAAGAGTTCAGTCTCCTAGGGTGAACATTGGGAGGCAGGACCTGGCAGTGAAAGGGTTAACTATAAAATACCCAACCCAGTCTTTGCTGAAATAATTACCTTCAATCCTATAGATTTATCCCATAGTACTTTTTTCTGTCACTAGATGTCCGCAGTCTTATGGCCCCATCATTCAACCCACTTCCCCTGAGCCCAGGTCATACTGGACCTACCTCAGCCTGTGAATGGACAGTGAAAGGAGAAGCAGCACAGTGATAAGCTTATCCCTTGTAACTCTGCTGTATCCTCCTTTTTATCACTATGTAATTAGCTCCTTTACTGCTTTTTCCTCTTGCACTCCAACCTTGGTGCAAAGGTACCTCAGGAGGCTGATACTGGGTCCAGCTGAGGTACTTACACTGCATTTAAAGAATACTTTTAATGTTATAGAACTGATTACAGAGCTGCATTCATTAAAATCTGCCTAGGGTTCAGCTTTAAAGGTTGTTAACATAATAGAGTGCTTTCATTGCAAATACATAATAGAGTGCCTTGAAAAAGTATTCATACCCTTTGACATTTTCCACATTTTGTCATGTTCTAACCAAAAACGTAAATGTATTTTATTAGGTTTTTTTGTGATAGACCAACACAAAGACCCTAAACATACAGCCAGAGATACAATGGAATAGTTTCGATCAAAGCCTTTTCATGTCTTAGAATGGCCCAGTCAACGTCCAGACCGAAATCCAATTGAGAATCTGTGGCAAGACTTGAAAATTGCTGTTCAGACGCTCCCTATCCAATCTGACAGAACTTGAGCTATTTTGCAAAGAACAATGGGCAAAAATGTCACTCTCTAGATGTGCAAAGCTGGTAGAGACATCCCCCCAAAAAGACTTGCAGCTGTAATTGCAGCAAAAGGTGGTTCTACAAAGTATTGACTAAGGGGGGCTGAATAGAAATGCACGCCACACTTTTCACATATTTATTTATAAAATATTTTGAAAACCATTTATCATTTTCCTTCTACTTCACAATTATGTGCCACTGTGTTGGTCTATCACATAAAATCCCAAATAATACATTTATGTTTTTGGTTGTAACATGACAAAATGTGGAAAATTTCAAGGGGTATGAATACTTTTTCAAGGCACTGTAGTTATTGTTTTAGTATGTAATGTCTTAGAATCTAGACAATATGTTTCATGTATACGTCAAAAGGGGTTGTGACCAATCCACACCATTTGGGTAGAGAAACACCCATATGCCTCCATCCCAAATATAAGTAACAAAATGGGGGGACAGAAACGGGACTTTGTATGAGGCATGTGGGTGAATATGTTGGGCCAATGATGAGGGTAGGGTGTGAAAAAATGAACAAAACATATAAGTTGACAATCATATGAATGGAGTAAGAGTAAGATGAATAGGGTCAACATAGATAATGATGAAAGGTAATGATAGTAAAAAAATTTATTAACATGGATGATCGAATCAAATACAGTCAATAAAGGAAAGGACACATATAAAACCAAAATAAACCATGTTCACAACGATGTATGGACCAGCAGGGTTCATAAGTAGTTATACAATTACAAGGGCATATATACATTGTACAGTCAGTGTATACATGAATGGATCTGGACTCTAAAACATATTGACAGCAATGTATGGACAAGCGAGGTGCATAAATAGGTAGTGCATTGACAAGAACACATATGCATAGTACAGACAAAGGATGCATCAATAGATCTAAACTCTACGCGTTTCTTGGCTTTAAACCAATCGTCAGGAGTCCGATGCGATTAAACTATAACAGAAGCAATAGAGTATCTGTTATTGTATAGATAGATATTTGTAGAGAACATATGCTGAAAATATGATCTTCTGCATACTCACAGATTGTGCAGTAATTGGTTTGTGATGACCTGTGGGTTGCAATGTGATGTTAGTCTGGGTCCATGAAGTCTCCCCCGGTGTTGAGGCAGAGAGCGCACCCCAATGACGCCGGCCACAGTAGCCCAAGTAACACAGGCACCCACAGGACCGGCAGGCAGGGACGTCCGACAAGGACGGGGAGTGTAGAGGAGCTGAGGAAAAACATGAAAATGGAGGTGTGAGAAATGTATGAGATAGAGGATAGTGGTATTGGGAAATAAGTGAGGTAGGAGCAATATAACGTGCCCCTAAGTGTGTGGAAAGGAGCTAAAACACTGGAGGGAGTGAGGGTGATGGGAAAGATAAGGCGTAGGCGAAAAAACCAGAGTAGCTGGAATGGGTGAAGGGAGGTGGCAGAATGTGAAGGGATTACCTGAGTGGTGGGTGCCCGGCCGAGCCAGACGTCCGTTATGCATGGCGGAAATGTGGGATGCCCGGCCAGATGGAGCCTCAAATAGCCGCAGGCATGCGGCGCGCTCACGCCAACGTCACGCACGGGCATGATGACGCAATAAGGGGAGGGGAGGCCGATGGATGCGGCCTCCTAGCCAACCCCACAGCGCTTAAGCCCGGAGAAGGAAAGACTCCGGACACCCCGTCCGCAGGCGGGGTGTAGGGGGCATGACGTCGACGCGCCGAGGCCAGGGCCCACCCACGTCAATGACAGGGGGGTGATGGGTCCTGGGCTGGGCGCGTCGCAACCCCGGGGAGTAGACCAGATGGATGCCAGCATCACAGATGTGTCAAAAGAATGACAATGTGTATGAAAAGGAGAAAAGATCTGTTGATCTGATGTTTCATGTATAGTTAAGGTTTGCTATATGTGTTTGTACAGAAATGAGAACTATACATCCATATTTGTGACTGCTATTGGTAGTTCTTAACGTCTTCTTCCTTCTGGAAAAATGGCTGATCAACGCAACAAAAATTGTCTTGCACATTCATTGGCACAATTTGTTGACTTCTGATATTTTCCTTCTGCAACCAAGCTTTAAAAATGTAAATGTTTGTGAATAGTTTATTTTTTCATTATTAGGCTGTTATTGCTTAGCCAGATTTGCTGCAGAAGACATGTCCTTATTGTAGTAGAAAGTGAAGAGGTTGTTTTTCAATTTCTAGGGCCACTGTGGAGGAAGCCTACTCAAAGTCTATGCAGAAATTGTCCAAGATGGTCAGTAGTGGAAGCCACCTGGGGTAAGTGAGGCATTTTAAGACATGCCTGTAACACACCACGGACGGTACATGTTTATGTAAAAATGAGTAGATAAAGCCCCCCCCCCCTTTTTTTTTTTTTTTTTTTTTATAGGACCTTCGCCCCAATGTGGGAGATGTTTCGGGTATCTTCAGACAAGCTGGCTCTATGTCACCTAGAACTAAGCAAGAAGCTGCATGATTTAATAAAGGAGATCAATCGATATGGGGAAGAGCAGGTTAAGGTGCATAAAAAGGTAGGCTTTGGCATTCTAAAATTTTGTCAAATTCTAGGTGGATTTTATAAAGGTTTTATTAAAGTGGAACTGAACTCAAAAAGTGAAAAATATTGTACATTTATTTTTTATCCTGAATTCCTCCTGAATAACAGCAATGCACTTCCTGGCATGCGTGTGTGCCTACAGCCTTTTAGCTGTATATCTGAAGTCTGAGCCTTTAAGGCATTGCTGCCTCTGATTACTTGTGTCTGGGGATATGGAGTGAGATTTAGAGATATCAGTACTGTGATCCTCCCTGTTCTCCTTGCTGGAGGCTGTGACATAAGGAAGCAAAACTCTGCCCCTTAACTATGGTATTAACTGCAGTCGGCCACATGGTTTAATGCACCACATCTCCAGATCATTAGTACATTACGGTAGAAATATTGATTAGACTTGAACGTCACCAGTACTGTTCAGATTAATCACACATTCACAGTTTTTCCATTTGTTAAAAATCTATTTCTTTATCATACATCACGGGACACAGAGCACCATAGTAATCACTATGTGGGTATATAGGCACCTTCAGGTGATGGACACTGGTATACTCAATACAGGAAGTTCACTCTCTTTATAACCCCTTCTCCTACTAGGAGTACCTCAGTTTTTTCGCCAGTGTCTAAGGTGTTGATCACGAGTGAAGATGTGCTCTGAGGAGCTCCAGGAGGGTTCCATGCTGGATTTAAATTCAGCCTCCACAGACCGGATCCATCCAAAGTGCCAATGAGGCCAAGATGGATGGTACCCGGGCCTCGTATACGAAGCACGAGGTTTTGACTGTAACGCCTCTCTTTGCAGGGCTGGACCCTGAGACTCAGATCTTGTCATGTTACATTACCTAAAGTTTTTTCTGGCGTGGTGCTATTATAGGTCCAAGGGAGTGGGACCCCAATAAAAAGGGACCCAGTCCTGGAAGGTTTGCTTAACGCAGCCCGCCCATGATGGGTGAAAGTTGGATCTGTCTGTTAATTCAGCAGAATCCTGCGGCGGGGATAAGGTAAGGGAAGAAGCCTAGGAACTATAAAAAGTTCACCTAAGGTTTTCTTCTTTAGGGAAAAATGTTGTCATGCCTTAAATCTCCACTAGAGGGAGTATGTGCACATACCTTAATCTGTTGTCTTCACTTCAGCTCAGTGTCAGTCCGTGTGTGGCCGCAGCAGCTTGCACAGGGGTATTCCTCACGGGTAAGAGATCTGCCATGCTGTTCTCCCCCCTGAAGGTACCAGGAGGGTTAGGGAATCAGCGATTGTTGTATCCCCCTTGCAATATCCCCCGCGGAGGTCCCGGGTTTCGCACCACATGTGTTTCTCTTCCTGCTTGTGTCATTGGGTTCTGCCTCTCATTCCCCCCCCAACCCCCCCCCCCCCCCCCGCGTTGAGCTACGGACCCGAAAGCCATCGCGGGAACATTGTTTGAAACTTAAACGAAAGGAGGCGGGGGGGGGGGGGGGGCGGGGGCTGGTGCGTGTTGACAGAGGGGCCGGGGCCTTGGCAGGGTCGTGTTGTAGGATGCACGGCGCAGGCTTAAGAGGTTCACTGGGGGAGAAGCAAGCCTGGATACACTCGGGACACAGGAGCGGTGGGGCATGTAAGGGCTGCAAAGGGCATTCCTAATATGGAAAGGACGTTTTTCCCAGCATTAGGCTGAACCTGTATAGCGGCATTACACTGTCAGACTATGTTCAGCAATTAGTGCATTTAAATAGTGCCTCTGCTTTTGTGCTTAGGACTATGCTGAAGTAGAATATAAAGTATCGAACCAGGCAGAACTTCAGCAATGCAGGTTTATTAACAGCTGATAACATACAGGTTTATGTTCAAAATATTACAATATACAGGTCTAATTTATACAGTTTCTTACAATGCATGCATATTAGATATAAATATTCTTATCCTCTACCCCAATTGATACAATTGTGAATTGTTCTTACCTTGAACCAGAATGGGTCTTTACTGCCAATTCTTGGGAACCTCTCACCTGATAGGGACCAGCCAATTGGCCGGTGGTCTGGTCTCCTCACAGAGTTCTGGGTTCCAGCTCAACCAAGTTTGTGAGGGAAATTCAACTGAGACCACACTCTGGAACAAGTCAAGAAGTCTTCTCTGACTCGTACGAGGAGACAAGTTGTGGACAGATACTTGCCCATTGGTTCTGACCTCTATGACCCGTGCAATAGGGCAGCATACACAGAGTTCAGCCTTATGAGCTCCTATCTGACTTGTCCGAGGGGACAAGTTAGGACAGATACTTGCCCATTGGTTCTGACCTCTATGACCCGTGCAATAGGGCAGCATACACAGAGTTCAGCCTTATGAGCTCCTATCTGACTTGTCTGTCTAACAATTGCAGAGCTTGCATTTATATACTCTTTTACAAGTCTTATCTTAACATATCTCTTACATATGATTGGTCGCTAAGATCTACATCAAAGTAACCAACCATAAATCTGACACCTGTTCTACAACCAGATAAACTTAATTATTCCCAAAATTCCTATATGTTCATTAAAGTGATTTATAACTGTTTTTGTCCAATTAAAAACACCTGTATAGAGACAGTCTGGCACCCAGCTGTGTTATCAGACTCTCCTTATCTTGATACTAGCTTCAAGGATGACAGATTTATGACATTTGGAAAATGAACTTTCAATAACCCCACCAGATGTGTTATATGTCTCACTATATGTATGTATTTTAACAGTTTTAATGAGGGCACAAGCAGACCTTTGTTTGACCTTGTCAAACTTAATTTAATGTTCTGTACATAACTTTCCTGTATTCCACCTAATTATTTTAACCACCTGTTTTGTTATCTGTCTGAGACCATTCTACATAACTTGAATCTATTCTAATGAACTTTCATCCAGTAGACTATCTTAATACATTTTCGAGAACACCTGTTTACAAGTACTTGTCATAAAGCAGAGGTCATTTAAAGTTCAACACTTATAAATGAAGACTTTCTAAATCTGGAAAACACAGTATACATTATTAAAGATTAATAATTGTTGCTTTACTTATTGAATAATAATATTGATAAAACCACTACTATATAACAATATAAATAATAATAATAATTATCAATAAAATATATGCAAATCAATATATACAATATGAAATACATTGGCTAATATGAGATTCCACAACAATGCGTACCAAAAAAGACACCACAAAGACCAAAAATTTCACCCCCAGGTGCTAGGAACTCCAGTCATGCCTCTACACAGTCATCCTCGCCTGAAATACCAGATGTGGCAAGCCAGGGTGAGTCATTGGAACAAGTTGGTGCAGTTGCTTCTCACATCTCAGCCCCTGTATACGTGACTGAAGATGCCTTTTCCTCCGCCTTGCTGGGCCTAGAAGGAAGATTAGCGGCTTTAATCGCATCCTCTATCCAAAAGGTTAGGAAGCGTTTTAGATCCCCCTCCCTCACTTTAGACCCTTTACTAAGGGAACAGTGGGTACAAGATGAGGTGTTACCTTCAGGCGATCAGGAGGAAAGACAAACCGATGACTCCTCTGTGGAGGAAACAACTGTAGATGAACCTTTTTCAGCCTTGCAATCTGAGAAGTTGCTGATACAATCTCTTAGGGAGATGGTTCGTTCTAGTTTCATGCTACCCCTAATGGAGTCTGCTAAAAGTTCGGTTTCTTCCTTGGGTTTCATAAAACCTTCACAGCCTTTGCATGCGTTTGCTGTCCATGCATTACTAGGAAAACGTATTTATGCTGAATGCGATCACCCGGATAAGCATTTTCTCCCTCCAAAGAGATTCTCAGTTCTCTATCCCTTGGAGGAGAAATTCACCAAAAAATTGAATATACCAGCAGTTGACGCTGCGATTTCCAGTGTGAATAAAAGTCTAACTTGTCCAGTAGACAATGCACAAATGCTTAGGGATCCAACAGTTAAAAAGTTGGAATTCCTGTTAAAGTCTTTTTCTTTGGCAGGTGCCGTTACTCAGCCTACAGTCGCTGCAATAGGCATCTGTCAATCCCTAAAGGACCAATTTAGACAGGCCCTTAAAGAGGTTCCTGTATGACAAGCCTGGGATTTGGTCGACCTACCAGGAGCATTATGTTTTGCCATAGACAGCATTAAAGATTCTATTCACCAGGCGTCCTGCTTTGCGCTTGTGCTAGTACACATGCGTAGAATCCTGTGATTAAAAAATTGGTCAGCCAAAGCACCATGCAAAAAGCTCCTGACTGGTTTTCCTTTTCATGGGGATCGGCTATTTGGGGATGATTTGGACAAATGATTTCCAGTGGGAAAAGTACTCTTTTGTTTTTTGTTTTTTTTTGCCAGTCAAAAGAAAGAATAAACGCCCTTTATTTAAGCGGACTCTTTCTCCTGCGCCAGGGGGATCCGCCTCTAGGCAGTGGCGACGGCCTCCGCCATCAGACTCTAGAGGAAGACCTCAGGGTCAGGCCCAGGCACAAAAGAAGTCCTGAGGCCGTAAACCTGCAAAACAGAATTCTAAAGCCTCATCATGAAAGGGTGCCCCCCCTCGCCAAGGTATGGGGAAGACTTCTGCAGTTCTCAGAAGTCTGGCAAGAGGAAATTCAGGACAGATGGGTCATCTCCACAGTAGCTTTAGGGTACAAACTAGAATTTCGTGACTTTCCACCGTGTCGTTTTCTGAGGTCAAACGTTCACAAAGATCCAGGGAAAAGGCAATCTCTGTTTTGGGCACTAGACCGATTAATGGCTCAGGGGGTGATCATGCAAATCCCCACAGAAGAGCAAGGTTTGGGTTTTATTCAAACCTCTTTTTGGTACCAAAACCGAATGGAGATGTCAGACCTATTCTAGATCTAAAAAATTTAAATCAGTTCCTGAAGATCCGCTCCTTTTGCATGGAGTTAATCAGGTCAGTGGTTTCTATCCTACAAGGAGGAGAACTTCTGGCGTCTATCGACATCAGGGATGCATATCTGCATGTTCCTATATTTCCTGTTTATTAAAGGTTTCTGTGGTTCGAGGTAGAACAGCAGCATTTCCAGTTTGTAGCCTTGCCCTTCGGGCTAGCTACAGCACCCCAGGTGTTTACAAAAGCCCTGGCCCCATCTTTAGCCAGGTTAAGGGCACAGGGCATAACAGTCTTGGCATATCTAGACGATCTATTGTTAATAGACCAGACGGTGGCTCGTTTGGAGCAAAGTGTACGCATTACAACCAGTTACGTGGAAAGTCTAGGTTGGATTCTCAACCTAGAGAAGTCTTTCTTAAAACCACTAAAAAGGCTCGAGTACTTGGGTCTGATCATAGAGACATCCCAGAAAAAGGTGTTCTTGCCTCGGGCAAAGATCAATTCCATAAGAGAGCTGGTGCGGATAGTCAGGTCGAAAGGAAATCCCTCCATTCACCTTTGCATGAGGTTGTTAGGAAAGATGGTGGCTTCATTCGAAGCAGTTCCCTATGCCCAGTTCCATTCGAGACAGTTGCAAAATAGTATCCTGTCTGCTTGGATCAAAACTATTCAAGCTTTAGACTTGCCAATGCGGCTGTCCCCAAGGGTGTCCCAAAGCCTCAGTTGGTGGTTACTAACCCAGAATCTGCTTAAAGGAAAATCATTCAGACCGGTTATCTCAAAGGTGGTAACGACAGATGCCAGCCTTTCAGGCTGGGGAGCGGTGCTAGAAAAGACAACTGTCCAGGGACAGTGGTTGAGAACCGCAAGAGCCTTGCCCATCAACACCCTAGAGATTTGGGCAGTGCGTCTGGCTCTGAAGGCCTGGACTTTCAGGTTACGGGATTGTCCTGTCAGGATCCAATCCGTTAATGCCACAGCTGTGTCTTATATCAATCACCAAGGGGGCACCAAGAGTCTTGCAGCGCAGAGAGAGGTGAACCATATTCTAACTTGGGCAGAAAGGAATGTTCCAAGCCTATCGGCAGTCGTCTTTCCAGGAGTAGAGAATTGGCAGGCGAACTACTTGAGTTGCCAGCAGTTATTCCCAGGGAAATGGTCCCTTCACCCCTATGTTTTTCGGGCTGTTTGCCAAAGATGGGGGACTCCGAACGTAGATCTTCTCGTGTCCAGATTCAACGTGAAGTTGGTCAACTTTGTGTCCAGAACAAGGGATCCACTAGAATACGGAAAAGATGCGTTGGTGACCCCGTGGGATCAGTTCTCACTAATTTATGCATTCCCCCCTATTCAGTTGCTGCCATGACTTCTTTGCAGGATCAAGCTGGAAAGAAAGCTGGCCCAGAAGGTCCTGGTATGCAATCTCACACGAGTACTAGAGGAGGGAGTGAAGGGGGACAGAGCGGAGCTTCAGTGAAGGGACGAGTGCTGTGGACGGGTGAGACGAACGTGAGCACACACACCTCCTGGGTCCGCCGTGGCCTGCCTGTTGTTATTTCAGTTGCTATTGCTTGCTGTGCTGTGGGAGTTCTCCATTTGCCGTGAAGTGACTTGCCTGTTATTTTATTTTAAATGTGAGTTCATTACAAGTTGTTTTATATGTGATTAAATTTTTTAAACAAGATTACACTATTGGAGCTTCTTTTATTTTTATGTCATACTACCAACCTGAGAAAAGCGGTGTTCCTATGGAGCAGTGGAGGTGTATGCTCGCATGTTAGTTAACCCCCATGTAAGTGGGTTAGAGGCTCTGTCAGGCCGAACACAAGAGTGAGAGGCCTTAACAGCTGGTGAGTTTGAATTTCAGCAGGGAGTGGATTCACGTCACAGAGGTGTGGTGGATGTTTGAAAACACAGCTGAGCAGTTTTGGAGTCACCCTCACTCTTTTTTTGGACTTTCTTCAAATATTTTCACGATTATTTTTCACGATTGATTGGTTTCTGGACTTTATAGATATTTACTGTGTTCAATTTTCATATATATATTTTTTCTTGGATTTATATATTTGTATATCACTTTCACTGAGTGTTATAATTTATATTAGCTCATATTGAATTTATTGAATAATTTATTTTATTTAATATTAATTTTTACTTTTTGGGATATTTAGCAATATATGTTTTTTCACTTTTTCTCTAGTCACGTCTGTATTCAGCTCACTGGCTGGATAAGAGTGTCTGGCATCTCCCCACCTGGGGATAAGCGCCACTATTTCATCTATAATTTTCCTTTGGTGAATTCGGTTTATATAAGCTTTTATAGCTGCCAACACTGTAACTGAAATGAGTAACACAAATAAATTGAAGCAAATAGAAAGTGTTGCAATCTATCCTATAATGCTTAAAATTGAACTCTACTCATAAATGTTCCCTCTCTCCTGCCTAACCTGTATAAAAAAGATACCTATTTTGAATCCACTTCAGTCCGGTCATGTGATCCTGCAACTCTGTGTAGAGGAGCGCTCGACAACAGCTCTGAATTTATGGGAGCGGTGACATCACCCATAAGCTCCCATAGCCCAGCCATTGTCTGCGCTCCCTCCTCTCCCCCCAGTATCTGCTCACTGACACGGGGCTGAAGCTACAGGATCACGTGACTGGACTGGAGCAGAATAAAAATAGGCAAATATGCATTTATACATTTTAGACATAGGAGGGAGGGAACATTTTTTGGAATAGATTTATTTCGGCCTTTCATCCATTTTATTAATGTTTAAATGTATAACTTCTACTGTGCTCAAACACAAAAAATATATACAGTTGTGCTCATAAGTTTACATACCCTGGCAGAATTTATGATTTCTTGGCCATTTTTCAGAGAATATGAATAACACAAAAACATTTTTTTCACTCATGGTTAGTGTTTGGATGAAGCCATTTATTATCAACTGTGTTTACTCTTTTTAAATCATAATCGCAACAGAAACTACCCAAATGACCCTGATCAAAAGTTTACATACCCTGGTGATTTTGGCCTGATAACATGCACACAAGTTGACACAAAGGGGTTTGAATGGCTATTAAAGGTAACCATCCTCATCTGTGATCTGTTTGCTTGTAATTAGTGTGTGTGTGTGTGTATATAAATGGTCAATGAGTTTCTGGACTCCTGACAGACCCTTGCATCTTTCATCCAGTACTGCACTGACGTTTCTGGATTCTGAATCATGGGGAAAGCAAAAGAATTGTCAAAGGATCTGCGGGAAAAGGTAGTTGAACTGTATAAAACAGGAAAGGGATATAAAAAGAAATCCAAGAAATTGAGAATGCCAATCAGCAGTGCTCAAACTCTAATCAAGAAGTGGAAAATGAGGGGTTCTGTTGAAACCAAACCACTGTCAGGTAGACCAACTAAAATGTCAGCCACAAATGGCAGGAAAATTGTTTGGGATGCAAAGAAAAACCCACAAATGACTTCAGGTGAAATACAGGACTCTCTGAAAACATGTGGTGTGGCTGTTTCAAGAAGCACAATAAGGAGGAATTTAAAGAAAGATGGGCTGCATGGTCCAGTCGCCAGAAGAAAGCCATTGCTACGCAAATGCCACAAAGTATCCCGCTTACAATACGCCAAACAGCACAGAGACAAACCTCAAATCTTCTGGCACAAAGTCATTTGGAGTGATGAGACCAAAATTAAGCTTTTTGGCCACAACCATAAACGCTGCATTTAGAGAGGAGTCAACAAGGCCTATGATGAAAGGTACAGCATTCCTACTGTGAAACATGGAGGTGGATTGCTGATGTTTTGGGGATGTGTGAGCTACAAAGGCACAGGAAATCTGGTCAAAATTGATGGCAAGATGAATGCAGTATATTATCAAAAAATACTGGAGGAACATTTGCATTCATCAGCTAGGAGGCTGCGCATGGGACGTACTTGGACATTACAACATGACAACGATCCAAAACACAAGGCCAAGGCGACCTGTCATTGGCTACAGCAGAATAAAGTGAAGGTTCTGGAGTGGCCATCTCAGTCTCCTGACCTCAATATCATTGAGCTACTCTGGAGAGATCTCAAAACGTGCAGTTCATGCAAGACAGTCCAAGAATTTACAGGAACTGGGCAGCTTTACCATCTGAGAAGATAAAGAGATTCATCCGCAAATACCACAAAAGACTTCAAGCGGTCATTGATGTTAAAGGGGGCAATACACGGTATTAAGAACTAGGGTATGTAAACTTTTGATGAGGGTCATTTGGATAGTTTCTGTTGTGATAATGATTTAAAAGGAGTAAACACGATTGAGAAAAAATGGCTTCAGTCAAACACTAACCATGTTATCATTCATATTCTCTAAAAAATGGCCAAGAAATCATAAATTCTGCCAGGGTATGTAAACTTATGAGCACAACTGTATAATAAAAGTCCACCAGTTTTTGAAGCAAATTTATCCGCAAATACTGTATATGCAATAAGTCCACACTGTGATATTTCTGTGTTTTTTTTTTTTTTTTTTTTTTCTGTATAACCAAAAACTTAACAGTAATGCCCCGTACACACGGCCGGATTTTCCGACGGAAAATGTGCGATCGAAGCGTGTTGTCGAAAATTCCGACTGTGTGTGGGCTCCATCTGACTTTTTCCATCGGATTTTCCGACACACAAAGTTTGAGAGCAGGCTATAAAATTTTCCGACAACAAAATCTGTTGTCGGAATTTCTGATCGTGTGTACACAAATCCGACGCACAAAGTGCCACGCATGCTCAGAATAAATAGAGATGGGCTACTGCCCCATTTATAGTCCCGACGTACGTGTTTTATGTCACCGCGTTCAGAATGATCGGATTTTACTACAACTTTGTGTGACCGTGTGTATGCAAGACAAGTTTGAGCCAACATCCGTCGGAAAAAAATCCTAGGATTTTGTTGTCGGAATGTCAGATCAATGTCCGACCGTGTGTATGGAGCATAAGTGTATGTATGTATGTATGTATGTGTGTGTGTGTGTATATATATATATATATGTGTGTGTATATATATATATATATATATATATATATATATATATATATATATATGTATGTGTATATATATATATATATATATATATATATATATATATATATATATGTGTGTATGTGTGTGTATATATATATATATATATATATATATATATATATATATATATATATATATATATATATATATATATATATATATATATACACACACACACACTGGGGACGGAAAGTATTCAGACCCCCTTAAATTTTTCACTCTTTGTTATATTGCAGCCATTTGCTGAAATCATTTAAATTCATTTTTTTTCCTCATTAATGTACACACAGCACTTGTGTTACATATATTTTTGAAAAAAATCCTTAGTGCCGGTGATTCTGCACAAAGCAAAAGTCATTTGAGCAGCTGACGAGCCGCTGGATTACTGTTACAGGTGGTGGAAGGGGGTTACCGGCCAGGGAAGCAGCTGATTTGACTAATCTGTGTCTGATCGGCTGAATTGGAAGCCGGAGAGATCTGGGGTCTAATAGATCCCTGCAAAAAGAGGCTATGTTATAGCCCATGCTATTACAAGGGATGTTCATTCCTTGTAATAGCAATACAGTTGATTAGAAAAAAAAAGTTCAAGTTGCAGCGTAAAGAAAAAAAAAGTGCCCCTGCGCAAATGCGAACACACATGTAGGTCCACCGTGCATATGTAAACTGATCGCACCATACATGTGAGGTATCACCCAAAATGTCAGTACAATAGTTTTAGTGCAAGACCTCCTGTGTAACTCTAAACTGTTAACTTGTAAAGGCTCTTAAAGTGTTGCCTATGGAGATTTTTAGGTATTGTAATTTGGCGCTGTTGCACAGGCAGATGTAATTTTAACCACTTGCCGACCAGCTGCCGTCTTTACACGGCAGCAGGTCAGCTCTCCTGCGAAAATCGACGTAGCTGTACGGCGGCTCACGCAGGCGCGATAGTGGGCTCGCTGTGGAAGCGTGCCCGTGGGTTGGGCGTACTCTGTCCTCCGGCGACCCGCAATCGCCTAGTACAGAATTGTAAACAAGGCAGATCCCCATTCTGACAGGAGACATGACAGAGATCTACTGTTCCCAGTGATCGGGAACAGTGATCTCTCTCATGTCCCTGCAAGCCCCCCCCCCAGTTAGAACACACCCATTTTTATAGCACTGATCAATGTAATAATGTCACTGGTCCCCAAAGTGTCATTTGGAGTCAGATTTGTCTGCAGCAAAGTCGCAGTCCCACTTAAAATTGCAAATCGCCACCATTACTAGTAAAAAATATAAAAAATAAGTCTCTAACTCTCATAGTTTGTAGATGTGATAAGTTTTGCACAAGCCAATCAATATATATTTTTTTTACCAAAAATATTTATAAGAATATATATCGGCCTGAACTGATGAATAAATTTTTAATTTTTTGGATATGTGTTACAGCAAAAACTACAAAAGAATAGTTTTTTTTCAAAATCGTCTTTCTTTGTTTATAGTGTAAAAAATAAAACCTCAGAGGTGATCTAATACCTTCAAAAGAAAGATTTATTTGTGGGGGGAAAAAAAGTATTTTTTTTGGGTACAGCGTCGCACGACCGCGCAATTGTCAGTTAAAGCGATGCAATGCCGTATTGCAAAAAATGACCTGGTCATTAAGGGGGCAAATCCTTCCGGGGCTGAAGTGGTTAAAGCGTGACATGTTTGATATATATTTACTTGGCATAACATCTTTTATATTCTACCAAACAATTGGGTATTATGTTGTGTTTTTGTGCATAAAAATTTAATTTTTCCCAACACTTTGGGTTTGAAAAACTGCTGTGCAAATATTGTGTGACATAAAAATATGCAATGCCCACCATTTTATTCTCTAGGGCCTCTGCTTAAAAAAAAAAAAAAAATCATGTTTGGGGGTTCTAAGTAATTTTATAGCAAAAACATGATCTTTTTTACATTTAGGAAAGGAATGCCTACATTGGCCCAGACTGGAAGTGGTTAAAATAACAAACATGATGCTTACCTCCCGTTCTAGATTCCTGACCGCTGAGGGGGCACTTTTGCGGGCGTGCGCCCAAGTCAAGATGTGTGCATCAATAGACACGCACAGCACGGCTCAGCCACACACCCCCTGCTCCCTCCGTATTTAGCAAGATCTGTAATTGCTTCTCTCGGACGAGGAATTTATACCATCAGAAACCATGCAAGAGCCCTTTCTACATATCCCCATCTTCCCTCCACACCAGCGTTTTTTACGCTTTGCTGTCGGAGACTAGCACTATTTTTGTAGCACTTTTATTCAAGCTCTTCCATTACGGCACTCTGAGTGTTCACAAAAGTGTTTGTTGCGCTTCTTGCTTTTTTTCCAGCCCCATGGCATCCATGTCACTGGATTCTTGAACGACCTCTACGTAATGACTCCCCTGCCACAACATTGTGAGCCAGAATCCAAATTCCCTCAAACCTTCAACTGGTTAATCTGTTGAAGTATGCCCTTTCTTACCTTCCTCCTTGGGTATCTGGGCCTAATCTTAGGCATAGCCCAAGCCAGAATCTTCCTTCCTTCCAAAAAGATTGCCACCTTAAGAACCCACATGTGGACCCTCAGGTCCAAAAGGCACCCTTCAGTTTGCTTCTGTGTGATAGTTTCTGGCTCAATGTTGGCCTCCTTTGAGGCAGTCTTCATTGCCCAGTTTCACTCCAAGACTCAGCTCAACATCCTCACCTTGTGGCACAAGCAAATCCATTCTCTGGACCATCCTATGTGTCTATGTTGCTTGACAGTTCTCTCCCTGGCATGGTGCAGCTCTAGCCCTGCATTGGAGTGAGGAGAGATATTCCTTCCCATGCCCTGGAAGGTGGTGAGAACAGATACCAGCCTTACTGGTTGTTGAATTTACAACTCCCCTAACTGTCCGGTGCACCTGATGTTCCCCATCAGTATTCTGGAAGTGACTGCCATCAGCTGTATTGCTTAACTGTGCTGGCCTAGCAGGGCTGTGTTTGATTTCTGGACTGGAAGGATAGAACTGCAAATTATTTGTCAGGTAAAACTGTTCAATTATATTTCAACCATGTATTTAGCGGTTTGCTTGGAGCTCTGCTCTAAATGTCTTTTATTTGCAATTTAAATGTGATTTTACATTTAGTGTTCCTTAAGGCATGATATATTATAGATATGTCTATTATTGGAAATCACAATAAAGCTTGTAAAGAGCTTCATGTTGTGTGTGTGTGTGTGTGTGTTTTTTTTTTTCCTACTTACTTTACTTGCTTTTGTGTCCTGATGAGAGACATTGTAAGGACTGTATAGATAAAAATGGTAAACAGTTAAGGTTTTTGTCGTAAGTGGAAATGAGAAAAAGCTCTATAGATGTTGGTGCTTATAGTTTCACCTTCAGGAAGATCTCCCTATGCAATTCTATATCCAATGAATGGTACATACAGTAGTAGCTGTTCTCTTCAGAAAATGTGCTGGCCCCTCATTCTCCCAATGTTGTTTGCAAGACAGGCTGTATGTCACATTTTGTGGCCACTCTGGGCCCTTCAAACTGCACATGTGCACAGCGCTTCCCATCCAATCTTCTGCTTAACTCAGTAGCGGTCCCTCCAGGCTATTCAAACTGCACGTGTGCACAGGGCATGGTCTCTTTCTCTAGATAAGCTCAGCACCTGAGCAGCCACTTTATTGTGAAATTGAGACTGTCCTGCAAATGGCAGGATGGAGAGGAGTAAGGGGGCAGTGTTTTTTTTGAGAGGATCCCCAACAGATGCATCTGTAATGGGAAGCTATTCACCATTCCAGCAGGAGAAGCTTTCTTATGTACTATTCAGTGTATATATAAATGCATAGGGGACAAAGCTAGCAATTGTTTGCCTGTCCCTAGTAGTAGACCCTGTGTTTACTACTTCCCCTAATTGACCAGAGAGAAATTACATTGATCCACTCCTCAGGACACGGGATCCTCCAGCCTATGCAGTAGATGCCCTGATGATTCCTTGGTCTTCATACAAGCTAAGCTATATATTTCCTCCGTTAAAGATTCTTCCTCAACTGCTGCACAAGATAGAGGTGGAAAAGGGCTCCAGTGATTCTCGTCACACTGAATTTGCCCAAAAGAATGTGGTACACAGACATACTCCTGGTTGACAAGCATTGGCCTCTTCCAAACATACCAGCTATATTGGCACTCTGTTTCTTCAGCTAGGTACACATGGGCCAAAAATTGTTTCGGTTCCTCAGTTAACGGCCAACTTTTAGTCCATATATACTGCTCCCTGTTCGACAGAACCAGCTTCTGTCGAATGAGTATGCTGGAAAACCTGATCAGCCAATGGCTGCAAGTGCTGATTGGTATGTTCTGGCAGGGGGGTCAGGCTCATGTCCGAAAGCTCAACAGGGAGATTGCCGCACTGACAAGCCCGCTGGGTTGAACTGAAATAAAATGTCCTGTTGGTTCCCAGGATTAGTCGCTGGCCTTATTGGCATGGTCGTCAAAACCCATGGCCATGAAGGATAGACCCCCCTACTGGGCTGAATGTAACTAACAGACATGATAAAGCAGGATGGACCTCTGTCATGGCACTGCTGTATGATTTATTTGCAAAGGACTAAACCTAGTGGAAATACTTTCTAGGTATTCCAGTTACTACCGGTAAACTCCAAGCAGACATAAAAAAGCAACAGTTATTACAGTTATCTTTTCATTAGAAAAACAGTTGATGTATATTGTTGGCCATTGTACTTAAATTTGTCTTCCGCTCTCTTGTAATCCCCTGTAAGGCAGGACTTAGATGGGGAGAGGAGTTAATCAGGCTCTGAGGTACTATTCATTTTGTTGTAACCATTTGTGTTATATTTGTTTTTATCTGTTTATTACCACAGGCCAAAGAAGAGATGTCTGGCACTTTGGAGGTCATTCAGCTTCTGCAGTGTAGTTCACAGCTCCTTCAAAAATCCCGTGACAACTACTGCAGCAGATTTGCTGAGCAGGAGCGTTTGCGTAGGGAGGGTTCCCCACAGAAAGAGATGGACAAGGTGAGGTTAATGATCAAAATGTTTGTTTTACAGTATCTGTTTAGCAACAATGAACATCCATAATAGGACCAGTTCACAGGTTCCTCACAAAGATAAGGATGTTTATTTTTAGATTAAACCCACTTTCACACCGCTGCGATTTTGTGGGCGCGATTTTGCTGCGATTTCAGGGAATGCCTGTGTAAACTTGTGGTCTATGGACCTCAACTCTCATGAAAGTCAGACCAAAGTAGTACAGGGACTACTTTGAAGTCGGCACGACTTGAAGTCACAGATATATGGATGGTTATCATTGGAAATCAGTCCCAGGACAAGTCGCACAAGTGTGACTGGGGCCTAACAGTGCAAAATAACTGTCACTTTTTAAAAAATATGTATGTATTCAACATGAATATGTTGTGAATTGAGCCTAATATGTTTCAAAAACTTGCATCTTTACAATTTTTATGCAATCACTTAAGCTTTCATACCTGTACAGCCCCTATGGACCAGCACAATTTTTACATTTCTGATATGGGCCTGTTTATTTAGTAGTAACTTTGTCTTTATGTAAAGTGGAGCTTTAGCAACTTGCTGACTGGGCCATAGTCGAATGACAGCTACAGTGCGGTCGGCTAATTCTGGGAGGGTGTACTATGACTTCCTCACAACGATCGGTACAGCGTGTAAGAAGGAGGGAGCCAGTGCAGTGGGGTGGATCTAAAGTTCCTACAGTGCCCATCTGCGCCTCATCTGTGCCCATCCACGCCTCATACATGCTCATCCATGCCACATCATTGCTCATCTGTTCCCCTTTCATGCCCCATCCTTGCTACTACAGTGCTCATCCGTGCCACTACAGTGCTCAGCAGTGCCTCACAAAAGTGTAATGGGTAGTCAGAAAATTTGATGTGTAATTTTATTTCTCTAGAACACCGGATGGTGCACCCTGCATGTTAGGCCTCTGTATGTGGCAAGACTGTGTAAAAGTCTCACACGTGGTATCTCCATATTTAGGAGGAGTAGAACAATGTATTTTGGGGTATCATTTTTGCTATGCATATGCTATGTGTTAGAAATATCTTATAAGTTGCCAACATAAAATATTGCAACAACCGCCATTTTATTCTCTAGGGCAGTGATGGCGAACCTTGGCACCCCAGATGTTTTGGAACTACATTTCCCTTGACGCTCAACCACACTGCAGAGTGCATGAGCATCATGGAAAATGTAGTTCCAAAACATCTATATATATTTGGAGGTTCTAAGAAATTTTCTAGCAAAAAAATACTGATTTTAACAAGTTGCAGAAAAGGACCTGGTCTAGAAGTGGTTAAACTGCCCTCATTTGCAGACCGAAGTTCATCCCTTTTGATCTAAAAGAACCAAATTATACATTGTTTATAGTTCTCCCTCAGCGCTGAGCAATGTTGATAATTTGTCAGCTTTTTTTTTTTTTACAGCTCTGAGCAGAGAACGGCTTTGCACTTGTTACATAGACTCGTGGGAATTGCTAGATTTAGATTGCGAGGGGGGTTGAAACGAGATTGCGATTTTTTTTTTTTTTTTTTTGATTTTTTTTTTTTTTAACCACTTGCCGATCACCCACCGTTGTTATACGTCAGCTGTTTGAAGAGGAGTACTGTTTTTATGGCAGCAGCTAGCTGCCATAACTCCGATTATCCTCTTCTTCAGCGGGCGGTCGGCTTTCAGATAAATTTGGTCTCAGCGGTGGTTTCGCCGCAAGATCATTTTATCGGGGGTGGGAGAGGGCAATCTCCGCCGCTTACTGGAGCATTTGGTAGCTGCTGAGACGATCGGGTCCTTTCCTCACAACAGCCTGGAGCCAAGTGAGGGAAAGATGGCCCCCACTTGGCTCCATAGCATTGGAGGGTGGAAGCAACGTCAAACGTCTCTTCCACTCAATGCTCTTAAAAGGGGAAAATTTATTTTTTATTGCATTTTAGTGTTTTGTGCATTTTTTGTAATAGGAATAAAAGTGACCCATTTTTTTTTTTTAAAGTGTAAAAATAAATAAAATAAGAAAATAAAATTTTAAAGTGCCCCGTCCCGCCAAGCTTGCACGCAGAAGCGAATACATACCTAAGTCGCGCCCGCATATGAAAAGGGTGTTCAAACCACACATGTGAGGTATCTCCGCGATTGTTAGAGCAAGAACAATAATTCTAGCACTAGACCTCCTCTGTAACTCAAAACTGGTAACCTGTTGATTTTTAACTTTTAATTAAGTTTAATTTTTAAACGTTGCCTATGGAGATTTTTAAGGGTCAAAGTTTGTCGCCATTCCATGAGCAGGTGCAATTTTGAAGCGTGACATGTTTGGTATCAATTTACTCGGCGTAACATTATCTTTACAATTTAAAACAAAAATTGGGCTAACTTTTTTCTGTTTGTCTTATTTTTTAATTAAAAAAAGTTTCCTTTTTCCAAAAAAATTGCGCTTGTGAGACTGCTGCGCAAATACGGTGTGACTGTATTGCAACGACCGACATTTTGTTCTCTAGGGTAATTTTATCTTTCACAATATATTAAAACAAAAAAAAATTGGGCTAACTTTACTGTTGTCTTATTTTTTTAGTTCAAAAAAGTGTATTTTTCCCAAAAAATTGTGCTTGTAAGACCGCTGCACAAATACCGTGTGACATAAAGTATTGCAACGACCGCCATTTTATTCTCTAGGATGTCTGAAAAAAATATATATGCTTGGGGGTTCTAAGTAATTTTCCAGCAAAAAAAATTAGTTTAACTTGTAAACCACAGATCTCAAAAAGAGGCTTGGTCCTTAACCGCTTGCTGACCAGCCGCCACAGTTTTTACTGCGGCAGAATGGCACGGCTGGGCGAAACGGCAATGCCTTACGTCGCTTCGCCTTTTGGCCACTAGGGGCGCATGTGCCCAACCCCAATGCGAGTGTCCAGCGAGCTCGATGACCGCCGGGCTCCTGCGACACACAGATCCCGGTTCTTTCAGGGGAGAGAAAACGGATCGTGTGTTCATACTATGTATGAACACCGATGTCTCTCTCCTCCTAGACAGTCCCATAATAATAATAATAATATATAATAATAAAATGCCATAAATCTATTCCCTATTTTGCGCAAACCAAGCAATATACACTTTAGTACGATTTTTAAAAAAAAATTTTTACATTTTTTTTAACCAAAAATATGCAGAAGAATACATATCGGCCTAAACTGAGGAAAAAAAATAGTTTTTTTTTTTTGTTTTTTTTTTATAAAAAATGTGGGATATTTATTATAGCAACAAGTAAAAGATATTTTTTTCAAAATTGTTGCTCTTTTGTTTATAGCGCAAAAAATAAAAAACGCAGAGGCAATCAAATACCACCAAAAGAAAGCTCTATTTGTGGGGAAAAAGGACATCAATTTTGTTTGGGTATAGCATCACGCGACCGCGCAATTGTCAGTTAAAGCGACGTAGTGGCGAATCTCAAAAAATGGCCTGGTCATTGAGCAGCCAAATCTTCGTGGCTGAAGTGGTTAATGTGTAAGTTCACCTTTACAGAAAAATCTGTAAGGTAAACTTACATTGGTCCCCCTCAACCAACTGCGTCAATCTCCCATTCTAAGCCCCGGTATATCCACGTCAGGTTATACCGGGGCTTAGAGATGCCCTCGGCATCCACGCATCTTCTTAATAGCTGTTTTCTTCATTGGATGGGCTATGCAGCTGCTGATTGGTCGGCGCCACCCATGTGACGGCACTGACCAATTAGAATGCTCTAAAACGTCCTTCCTGACGAGGTATTTTCTACAGAGATTTTTCTGTAAAGGTGAACTTACCCTTTAAATTGTTAAAAACTAAACAGTAAAGTTAGCCCAATTTTTTGTATAATGTGAAAGATGTTACGGCGTGAGAATCGTGATCTTTATTCTAAGCAAAAAAATTGTGATTCTTATTTTAGCCAGAATCGTGCAGCTCTAGCTGACATCACATGCAGATGAAAATGTATCCCTTTTTTTTCATTTATTTTCACACGGCACAGGCTCTGCTAGTAGTCTGCTTGCTCAGCGGAGAATCTGTATGTTGATCACTACAGAGCAGGCAGATGGCTGGTCCATGTCTGCTCTGCTCAGGCAGAGCAGACACAGCCCGCTCTCCTCTATGGGCAGTTAGATGTAAACCGACTGCCATCCGATCTTCTAGAGCAGTGGGTCTCAATTCCTGTCCCCAGGACCCACTAACAGGCCAGGTTTTCAAGATAACTGAAATACATCACAGGTGATTTCATTTGCTGCTCAGTGATTACAGTATTCTAGTCTGCATCTCCCCAAGGTAATACTTCAAATCTGGCCTGTTAGTGGGTCCTGAGGGCAGGAGTTGAGAACCACTGCTCTAGACGGAAGGAGAACAAAGCCCCATCCACCTGTTTTTATTGGATCGGATTGGATGTCAGCAGGTGTAAACAGACGCATGTCCGTTTTACACCACTCCCCCCTCCCCCCTCCAGAGCTGAGAATGGGGGGTCTGATTGGGTCCACCTGTCAGTTATTACTCAGGATTTATATAGCGCCAACCGTTTCTACAGCGCTATACAGCATGGGGACAAGACAGTACAGTTACAATACAAATCAATACAGGAGGAATCAGAGGGCTCTGCTTGTTAGAGCTTACAATCTAGAATGGAGGGTCAAGTGGAACAAAAGGTAATAGCTGTGGGCGATGAGGTGATGGATAAAATGCAAATACAGTTGTTAGGTGTGTGTAGGATAGGCTTTTCTGAAGAGAAATGTTTTCAGGGATCGTCTAAAAGCTAATAGAGTAGGAGATAATCGGACAGACTGGGTAAGGCGTTCCATAGGATTGGAGAGGCTCTGGAGAAGTCCTGGAGGTGAGCATGGGAGGAAGTGATGAGGGAGCTAGAGAGCAGGAGGTCTTGAGAGGAACAAATAGGTTGGTATTTAGAGACTAGGCTAGTGATATAGCTGGGGGCTAAGTTGTGGATGGCTTTGTAAGAAGTTGTTAGTATTTTTAATTTAATTTGTTGCGTAAGCGGAAGCCAATGGAGGGATTGGCAGAGAGGAGTAGCAGACACAGAGCGATTGGTAAGGTGGATGAGTCTGGCAGCAGCATTCTTGGTGGATTGAAGGGGGGATAGACTATGAAGAGGTAAGCCAATGAGAACGGAGTTACAGTAGTCGAGGCGGGAGTGAAATTAAGAGCTTTGTTGTGTCATTGGTGAGAAAGGGGCGTATTTTGGAGATGTTGCGGAGGTTTAGGCGGTAAGTTTTGGACAGTGATTAGACATGGGGCTTAACCACCTCCCGCCCGCCATATGCAGAATGACGGCCGGGAAGTGGTTCTGTTATCCTGACTGGGTATCTTATGATGTCCAGCAAGATAACATGCCAGCGTGCGCCCGTGGCGATCGCGAGTGCGGCATGTCAGTCTGACACCCCGCATCTCCGATCGTAAAAAGAAGCCTCTTTTAGAGGCTTCTTACCATGTGATCAGCTGTGACCAATCACAGCGTTAACCAGGAAGTGCCGGTAAACGAATAAGCTATCAATCAGTGCCCTGCATTCCCCCAATAAGAAAGCCTTTGAGTGCCCACCACAGTGCCAATCAGAGCCCACCACAGTGCCAATCAGTGCCCAGCAGTAATGCCTGTCAGTAACACATCAGTACCTCATCAGTGCTGACCATCAGTACCACCTATCGGTGCCCATCACACCCGCCTATCAGTGCCGTCCATCAGTGCCGCCTATTGGTGCCCATCAATTCTACATATCCGTGCCTCCTCATCAGTGCCACCTTATCAGTGTCACCTCATTAGTGCCTGTCAGTGAAAGGGAAAACAACATTTTATGACAAACTAAGAAAAACTTTTTTTTTTTCAAAAATTTGTCTTTTTTAGTTTGTTTATCAAAAAATAAAAACCTCAGAGGTGATCAAATACCACCAAAAGAAAGCTCTATTTGTGGGGAGAAAATGATAAAAATTTTGTTTGGGTACAGTGTTACATGACCACGCAATTGTCATTCAAAGTCTGACAGGGCTGAAAGCTGAAAATTGTCCTGGGCAGGAAGGGACGAAAGTGCCTGGTATTGAAGTGGTTAAAGAAGAGTTCAAAGTCCAGGACTACACCTAGGACCTTGACAAGTGGGGATGGGCTTATAGTTGTGCCATCAATTTTGACAGCGTTCGGGGAAGGGAAAGGGAAAAATGATAAGATCGGTTTTGGATAGATTGAATTTGAGGAAGTGGTGTGACATCCAGACTGGTATATTTGTTATTAAATTAGTAGTACGTGAGGAGACGGAGAATGAGCTGAGGGGTAGAGAAATAGATTTGGGTATCGTTAGTGTAGAGATGGTATTGAAGCCATGGGAGGCTATCAGCTGACCAAGGGAGGAGGTATAGATTGATAATAGGAAAGGTCCAAGAACAGAACCTTGGGGGACCCCAACAAAGAAAGGTAGAGGAGAAGAGGAAGTAGAATCGTAAGTAACGCTAAAGGTGCGGTTGGATAAGTAGGAGGAGAACCAGCAGAGAAGTACAGTCATGGAGTTTTTTGAGGAGGACCGTATCGAAGTCAACAGAGAGGTCCAAGATTAGTGTCCGTTGGTTTTGGCTGTTAGAAGATCGATTGTTAGTTTTAATAGCGCAGTTTCTGTAGGGAATCAAGATGGCTATTATCAGCAAGGTGGTCGTTCAGTCGGTTATAGACCAGAAGTTCAAGGAGTTTGGATATAAAGGTTAGCAAGGAGATGGGGCGTAGGTTGTTAAGTATGGATGGGTCAGGTGAAGGCTTTTTAAGTATGGGGCTGACAGGTGCATGTTTTAAGGAGTTGGAGAAGATGCCAGAAGAGAGAAAGATTGAAGATGCGAGTTAGAGAGTGTAGACTAGAGCCAGGGAGTGGACGTAGCATTTGCGAGGTAACAGGATCCAGAGGGCAGGTGGTAAGATGGACATTAGCAAATAGTTTAGTAAACTCTTCTATAATGGTGGGGTTGAAAGAGGGAAGTAATAATTGTACCTGTGGGCATGAGGTGTAGAGCGTGGAGGGTACCTGAACAGTAGAAATCTCCTTGCGCATTGTATCAATCTTCTGTTTTGAAGTTATTGGCGATCTCCTGGGCAGTGAGTGAGTTAGTGGGTGGAGGACGAAGTAGAGAGTTGAAGGTGGAGAAGAGTTGAAGGGGACAGGATGATAACTTATTAATGAGAGTGGTGAAAATAGGTCTGCTTGACAGTGAGGAGGCTGGAATTGTGTTTTTGGAGGTCAGATTTATATTGGTTGAAGACTTTCTGAGACTTAGTCTTACGCCACAGGCGCTCCTGAGCAAGACTATGTTTTTTCAGACTTCTAGTATCATCTGTTTGCCAAGGTTGAAGGGGTTGGGCCTGATTCTGTGTGTAGTGAGGGGGCCAGTGAGTCCAGTAAGGCTAGTAGTGAAGCGTTGTAGACAGAAGTGGCTAGGTTTGGTGCAGGATAGGGGTGAGATTTTGTCATAGAGGTCGTCGGTAGAGAGAAGAGAAGGGTTGAGATGGTTTCTGCAGGTAACTTTTAAGCAGTTGGAGGGAGAGTAGGTGAAGGAGAGAGTGAAACTAATAGGGTAGTGATCAGAGAGAGGGAATGGATAGTTGGAGAGGTTGCATGGAGTGCATAGGTGGGAGAAAACCAGGTCAAGGGTATTGCCTTCAGAGTGAGTAGGAGCATGTATCCATTGCTTCAGATCAAAGGAGGAGGTTAAAAGAAGTTTGGATGTGGCAGGAGTGTTAGTATTATTAGGGTCCACCTGTCAGTTTCTTATTGTTCTTTAAGGAGCAGCAGGTGTAATCGATAAAAACAGCCAGATGGGAATCCATTCCCCTTCCATCTAGCGGAGGATCGGATGGCAGTCAGGTGTAAACACAGGCGGTCCATTTACATCCGACTCACCATAGAGCAGAGTGGACTGTGTCTGCTCTGCAATCCCCACTGAGCAAGCCCACTCCGTGCGGAAGCAGCCTAAATATATATAAAAAAAAAAAAAGGGGGATGTAATGTCAAAGCAACCTGACGAGTAAAAAAAAGAGAAAAAAAAGAATGTAATATTTTTATTTTTTTCCCTTTCAAACAAAATTTGTATGAAAGGGGCCGTATAGCAGAGCTACCCACAACTCTGCGTTAATCTCTAAGTTTTGGTTTTGTTACAATGCAGTGTTGATTTCAGCATAATTAAATAAGTACAGATTGTTAAAAAAAAAAAAAAAAAGTAAAGCAGGGGTTTAAACTGGGGACAGGGAGATGTTGATGCATTTATTTCTGAGTAACTGATGTTTATCTTTATGTTGTATATGTAAAAATACATTCTGGCAACCAACAGTAGAAATAAAGTATTTTTGTTCTTAATATATCGGAAAGAAATGTGTTAGAATATGAGGAAAGGATAAGCATCTCTTCGATTTGAAGTTCATCCCTTTGCTCTGCAGATAAAATGAAACAGTAAATACAAAGTAAAAATGATACTCTGTATGTGCATGAACAGTGTTTATAAACACTGTCAGGTTTTTTTTTTTTTTTTTTACTGCAGCAGCTAAAAAACCTGCTTTGTTTACACAGCAGGATTGTAGGTAAATGCGGTGGGGGAGTGAGCAGAAATATAGAGCATACAGCACATGCTCTGTTTACTTCAATTAAGCCTGGTGCCCACAAATGGTTATACATCAAACTGTTGAAATAAATTGAAACGCTAATGCTCATTGTGGACAGATATAAAAAGTGTCTGTTTCTTCCAATTACCTTTTAAATATATCAGGCAGAGCTGAAGACTAGGAAAGCAGCAAAGTCTCTGCGAGGCTCAGTGGAAAAATACAATGCTGTACGAAAGGAGTTTGAGGAGAAGATGCTGCAGTCTGCACAGGTCAGTGATTTTACTTTTTATAATAAAGTGCAAAGTTAGGCCCTTTTCACACAGGCGCTCCGTTTGTCTGTTTTTTTTTTTTTTATCCATCTGTGACAGATGAAAAACGGACACCAATATATTTCTGTGGGCAAGCACCTCCGTTAACATCCGTTTTTTTTTTAATGGAAACAAACCCTATTTTCTTCTGTTTAAAAAAACTGAACAGACAAAAAAAACGGATGTAAACAGACAAATGGTCTGTTTTTGCATTGGTAATGGATGTAAGTAAACTGAATCCATTTTTCTTTAAAAAAAATATGACGGAACTGATGAAAAAAAACGGAACACCCTTGTGAAAGGACCCTATGGATAATTTTGCGTAGTAAGCATACTAAGGAATCTTTAACTTGTCTTCTTGGCACCTGCAGATACCTGCTGGAGCCACCCTGCAAACCTTAGATTTGGGAAGAATGTGCACGCCACCTTCCATAAAGCAATATTTCAGTTGCAAATAAAGGGTGAAAAGTGAGAGTACCTGAATATACCAACTTTGATGATTTTTTTGCAAGAGGTTCTTTAGGTGGTCTACTGTTTAAAAGGCATGTCAGCTCAAAACCAATCTCTTATGGGTGAGGCCCTGTTATATGCCATGTAGGTTATTTTTGAAACTGTGACTGGATCCTGATTACTGAATAAGGCTGCGGTGGCCCATGTACCTATAGTATACTGAAATACAATAGAAAACACATACTTCTCCAGGTCAGTCCAGGCATGCCCACAATATGCCTAGGTGCACATAAAGCTCATCGCTGAAAATTAATTAAATAAGATAATAGTTGTTTACAGTCTAGTAAAAAAAAAAAAAATCCTTTATTGTAAAATTATAATCAATACAGCAGGAGGGGTGTGACTTCTAACATGTTTTAAGCTAAATGGCACTTACTCATAGAGCCTACAGCTACATACATCTTTTTCTTTTGTGTAGTGATTAAAGAGTATAACCTGTAGGTTGTGCTGTGTGCTAAGGCAATTATCATGCCCTTAACTTTCGACTTACAAACCTTATTCAGGAATACAGAAGCATACAGAGATACTGTAACGTAACACATTTTACGCCCTTAAAGTGATAATAAAGGAGAAAAAAAAAAAACATACATACTCACCTCCATGGTGTTACACAAGTCTGATGATGCAGCTGTCCTCCGCCGACTCTAAGACTAAAACTGAGTGATCACATGACCGCTGATCACTCAGTTCTCAATCTGCCTGAAACTAAGAGCAGTGACTGTTAATCACCACTCTCTGATCTGCCCCCCCCAGCGCTCGTTGGAGCACTGGGCTGGGGAATGGGGCAGGAGCAGCTGGCTCTGGCTCTTAGCCACGCTCAGGCATCTAGGTGGATCCCAACAATATGGTTGGGATCCTTCCAGAGCCTGGAGCGGTCTTTAGCTTGCTGTCCGCTGATTCTGGGTCACAGGAGAGCAAAAGTAAGTGCACCCCTGTGACCAAAAAAATCTTTGTCCATAATTTGCGTAAACCCTCGGTTTTTTTTTTTTTTTTTTTTTTAAAGCACATTCAGCAACTAATTTAATCAAAGAATGTGCAACAACTTTAGTTTTTAATCCTTAGCTATGTACCAGTTTAAGCTAGTGCCATGACTGCTGACCCAGGTTATTGGTTTCAGGGTGACTCCTTTCTCTTGCAGCTTTCTATGGAGTCATTCTTGAAAGTATGAACTAAAATTGTCTCCCTACACTCTGTGCATCAATAGAAACACACAGCCCCCAGAGCCTACGATGGCAAGGTATGTCCTTGCTCCTCCACCCTTCTTCACCCTCCCTTTTTCATACTAACAGACTGAGTGGAGACTGCACTGTCCACTCTTTCCTGTGAAGACCAGAAGTTTAGGGAAAGAGGTACCGAGAGAGCAGGAGCCAGTAGCTGTGACAGTTGTAAACTGGAATTCTATCAAATAGTTTACTGGGGAATGTTTATTTTATGGTTTTTAAAGTGTTAGGCTAAAAACTGCAAAGTGCTTAATACTACTTTATGCTTCAAAAATTAAACATAAAAGCTGAATGGTTGCCATGCACAGCTGCTTCAGATTCTGGCTGCTTCCATTTTGATAAATTCCCCTCCTTGGCTTTACATCAGATTAATCATTTCTATTATTACCAACCCTCTGCTTCCCCTCTTGTTTGTGTTGCTTTTCACCAACTGTATTGACTGCCTTTTATAGTTTTTTTGGGCTCAGCGCTGGTTTGAGGTCCAGACTCAGAGCCTAAATTCAAGGCAAAGTGAAAGAAATTTCCATTTAGGCACTGAATAGATAGTTCTTTACAAGGAAGGTGGTAACCGGTGCATTGCAGTGGCTGATGTTGGGCAACACTTTCATATTTAGATAGCTGGAATGGATGAATTTTAACCCTTTTTTTTTTACCAATAGTCATTGAAGTTTAGTTGCCCAGACCTAGTTCTCAGCTGCAAAATGGGTAACACATCCAAGGCGAAAGCAGAGAGTAGCAGTTATATCATGGGAAGAAGACTGCTCCATCCCTGATACACTAGACAAAGGATATCTCCCATGGGGCTTTGTTGCAGCAATAGAAATTACACAATTATAAATTGGTGCATAAAAACTTTTATTAAACAGGTTTAAAATTGACTGGTCTAGACACTTCACGTCCCGATCTTATACCATTCCTACAATATACATATATTGCAGGGATACATGAAATTATTAAAATAAATTGCATATCCATCGACCAAACGTTTCAGCTTATATAAAGTTTTCATCAGGGTATAAGGAAGTGGAAGCAATCCTACATACATCAAGAAAACAAAAAAGAAAATTCATAATTAAATTTATATAAAATTTTACCAGATTGTACGTGATTTTACTATTTCCATATGACATTCCAACCAAGTATAATGCACTTGCAAAGATATGAACGTGACTGGATGTCCAGACCGACAGGTAATGGCTTAGTGTTGCAGACCACACGGGTCTCAGCCCAACCCAGACCTCAAGCCCCACAGAAGATCAATGACTGTCAAGCAGAAGGCAACAGAGAAGGCTTGCTCGCATTCACTGAATTGAATGAAAGCATAGGGATACTTTAGCTGATCCATACATTTTTTTTTTAAAAGGTAGTATGATTTATAGATTCTTATAGACCTTGCTTATTGATTATAAGAATCAGGGTGAATGTAGTATTGTATAAATTTGAAACAAACATCCAATAAAGTATATAAAGTCTAACAATACACAAATGAAACCTACCTAATGGAAGAGTAAGAGGCCACAAAATATATGTATAGAGCTGGATGGTAGATAACCGCAGCAAAAGGAGAGCAATTTCCTATAAAGCCCTATAGTAAAACCAGAAAAAGAAGAGCTGTAGAGGGACATTCAAAGTTTAAATTTGTTGAAAGCATGTACTCCACTGGCTGAATGGGGGGGGGGGGGGGATATATTGCCCCCAGCTGAAGCCATTAGCATTGATCTCCCCTAGTTCCCAATCACCTCCCCGCCGCCCCCGGGTGTGTGGATGGCTGCTGCTGACATGTGTTCCAAGCAGTGCGGCTCAAATAGATGGTGACCATGCAGGGACACAATGGGCACACCAACAACGTGGACGTGTGTCCAAAACTGCCCGAAAAAGGGGGATCAAGCTGGCAGAAAGGCAAGAAGGGGGGAGAGCTCGTCCATTGGACAGACACAAACCCCCCACGTCCGCGTGGAGGACCCAAGAGCCCAGAGGAGCCACCACTAAGCAGCCGCACGTAATGAGCCAAAAACCTGAGATCACATGGACACTAATGATATTAACCACTTCCGGACCGCCGCACGCTGATATACGTCCTAACTTTGAAAAGGGATATCTTTGTTACTGTAGCAGCAGCTAGCTGCCATAACCCTGGTATCCGCTTCTTCGGCGGGCGGTCCGGTTTCCGATAATATTGGTCTCTGTGGCAGATTTGCCGCAAGATCACTTTTATCGGCAGCGGGAGAGGCCCCCCGCCGCACTCCAGTGCCCTCCACCGCTTGTCCTTCCTAGGTATGGAGACGAGTGAGGGGGAGGATGGCCCCCACCCGTCTCCATACCATTGCAGGGCGGAAGCGACATCAAAACATCACTTCCGCCCATAGCTCTTAAAGAGCCTTTTTTTTTTCCAAAATGACTTTTTTTTTTTTTTTTTTTTTATTGCATTTTAGTGTAAATATGAGATCTGAGGTCTTTTTGACCCCAGGTCTCATATTTAAGAGATCCTGTCATGCTTTTTTTCTATTACAAGGGATGTTTACATTCCTTGTAATAGGAATAAAAAGTGACATCATTTTTTTTTTTTTTTTTTAAAGAACAGTGTAAAAATAAAAAAGGTAAAATAAATAAATAAAATGTAAACGTGCCCCGTCCCGCTGAGCTTGCATGCAGAAGCGAATGGATACGTGAGTAGCGCCCGCATATGAAAACTGTGTTCAAACCACACATGTGAGGTATCGCTGCGATCAGTAGAGCAAGAGCAATAATTCTAGCCCTAGACCTCCTCTGTAACTCAAAACATGCAAAAGTTTGTCGCCATTCCACGAGCAGGCGCAATTCTGAAGCGTGACATGTTTGGGTATCAATTTACTCGGCGTAACATTATCTTTCACAATATAAAAAAAAAAATGTGCTAACTTTACTGTCTTATTTTTTTAATTCAAAAAAGTGTATTTTTTCCAAAAAAAGTGCGCTTGTAAGACCGCTGCACAAATATGGTGTGACATAAAGTATTGCAATGACCGCCATTTTATTCTCTAGGGTGTTAGAAAAAAAATGTATAATGTTTGGGGGTTCTAAATAATTTTCTAGCAAAAAAAAAAATTTTAACTTGTAAACAACAAATCTCAGAAAGAGGCTTGGTCCTTAAGTGGTTAAATCTTGCAAGATTTCTTGGATATTATTAAAAATTCACAATTCGAAAATCTTAAAACTGGGACTAAAGATATCTGAAAATAAAGGTGACAAAAGCAACAACAAAAAAAACCCCACACAAATCCAATAATTAATCTGTTTTACCGGACGCAAAACCCTTCAAAAAGGGCTTAAACGTGATGGCATCATTTAACCCCAGAGGGGAAGTGGCCCTTAATTTGTATATCCATCTCTGTTCTGTTTGTAAAAGTATCTTATTCCAATCCCCCTTTCTTTGGGGTATATGTATCCTATCCAGTGCTGTGACTTTAATTTTTGGAAATCTACCCCCATGGATCTTCGTAACATGCCTTCCTAATGGTAAATCCAGGTTACAGGTTTGCATGCAACGGATATGTCAATATAAACATTACCATAGTTCTTGTTTGGTTTTACCAACATAGAAAGAACCACAATCGCATGTGATCATACATACTACTCCCTGTGTGCAACAATTTGCAAAATGTTTTAAATCAAAGGATTCAGGAGAATTCACTTTTCCCCAACATGTAAGTACAGTAACAGCATCCACCACAGACAAAAGTGCCACCTTGTTGCCATGGATCACCTTTCCCATTCTGCAATTCGCTACTTACTTTGTTCCACAATGAAACAGCCCTTCTAAAAGTAACGGCTGGTCTTTCGTTGATGAATGCTTAAAGCGGAGCGCCGCCGAAAAATTTTTTTTTAAAAGTCAGCAGCTACAAATACTGCAGCTGCTGACTTTTAAAACATGGACACTTACCTGTCCGGGGAGCCCGCGATGTCGGCACCCGAGGCCGAAGCGTCTCTCCGTCCTCGGGTGCTGTCGCCTCCATCTTCGGTAAAGGAATCAGGAAGTGAAGCCGTGCGGCTTCACTTCCCGGTTCCCTACTGCGCATGCGCGAGTCGCGCAGTGCAATACGGATGGTCCCTGCTGCCTCTGGGACCCGTGTGTTTCCCAGCAGGCAGCGGGGAGGGAGCAGGAAGTGGCGTAAATAACCGCAGATTCTGCGGCTATCTATGCCGGAAGTGGGTACAGATACCTGTAATATACAGGTATCTGTACCCCCCTCCCCCCTGAAAGGTGCCAACTGTGTCACCGGAGGGGGGGAGGAATCTGATGAGTGGAAGTTCCACTTTTGGGTGGAACTCCACTTTAATTACAGTGTCTTCAGCTAGAATAGGCCAATGCCTATTCAAAATTCTTTTAATTTCTAATTGTTGATTAGTATGTCTCAAAATTTCACTTGTAGATGGAAGATCACTAGGGACTTTTTTATGTTTGAAAAGTAGCTCCTCACGAGGGAGTCTACTCACTTTGTTAAAGGCAAGTTTTTCTATTGCCTCTTTCCAAAAACCTATTCTTTATCAGCTTCTAGTTTGAAGGTTGAGTCCATAGAACAATTCCTTCTCGGTCTCCGATACTGACTGAAAGGTATTGAGTTGACAAGACTGGTAGGGTGAAACCGGTGAGCGTGGAGTATGGTATTGCCAGCGATACTCTTGCGATAGAAACCGCTAACAAGACGTCCATCTGGCATTTTAGTGATGCTAGTGTTCAAAAAGGTCACAGTGGTCAGGTCATAAGTTATGGTAAATTTTAAGTTAAATGAATTGTTATTCATAGCGTAAAGACATTGGCATAGGATGTCCTCTGGGCCCTCCCAGACGAGGAATATGTCGTCTATGTACCTTTTATGTATGTTTATGTACCAAGTGTACACGGACAGCCCCTCGTCTGAGAGAAAGTATGATACATTGATAGGATTATTAACATCTCGAAGGATGGACTCGAGATCAATTTTCATCATTTAGATTTATGCCAGACTGATGGAAGAAGTTGACATTTGAGTATTGGACAGTGAAGCCTCACTGGAAGATTGATTTGACATCAGATGTCTGGCATATCCAAGGCATTAGACACAGTAGACAAGCGGACCTAAACCTCTTGCCCCATTCATCGAAGGCTCTGTGCACTGCGACCTTCCTCCACAGTATAAATCAGTTTTTTTTTTTTTTTACTTTCTTACCCTGCCCCCTTACCGGGGCAGGAGGTTGTAGAAGTAGGGGCTCACAGCAGCTGATGGGCAGAGCTGCATTTAGAGGCATTCAGCTTCCTATTACTGACATGACTGACTGAGCAGGACACCGCTAGATCCGCCAGGCAGGTCAGTATCTGAATATCTGAATCCAGGACAATGCTGCATAACGAGTAAAAAAAACAAAAAAAAAACAAAAAAAAATATCAGAGGGCCAACTGAATTTCCTCTTTAATGAGTTAAAAGAATATATATTGCAGTCGCATGATTGTTAAAAACATTTAACGCTGTATATCCCAATCTGTTTTCCAGTTATTTCAAGATACAGAGGCAGCTCATCTTAAACAAATGAAGAGACTTGTTACAGCATATTCACATTCTGTGGAGGATACTCATGTACAAATTGGACAGGTAAGTGTGGGTTGTTGGTAATATTATCTGTTGAAACCAGTGTTAATTTTGATGTCAGATTTGGTTTTAGTTGTAGTGACTAAAATGCCATTTTAGTTTTGGTCATATTTTAGTCATCTAAATTCTTTTAGTTTTAGTCGACTAAAATCTCCAGTACATTTAGTCGACTTAAATCTTGTGAGTTTAAATTGTAATGCATTATTTAAGCATTTCTCTAGCATTGCCAAACTCATTATATACTCTTGGAGTAAAAATCGAATAACATCTAGACGTGGCCAGAATGTGATACAGATCACAGGCGCATTGGTGCTGGAGCTCCGATCCTGTCTTACCTCCTACAACTCATACCGTGATCTCCTTTAATCTCCCAGCTCTGCAACGGTACTCTTCTCCTCGTGTGAACCGGCTCCTTTTGGTATCCTCCATGGCCTCGGGCAAGTCATGCTCCACTTGCTCCTAGTCTGGCACTCCCCACTCTTCCATGGCCATCTTGACCACAAGGTCTTCAGCCGGTACCATGTCAGCACACAGGCGAGTGCCGTTGGTAGCACAGAGTCCTCCCCATTCACGCTGACATCCTGGAGACAATTAGAGCTTGCAAGGAATCCCGGACAGCAAAGATTGATTTTCTTGCTTTTCAGCTTAATTAAAGGGGTTGTAAAGGTTCGGGGTTTTAAAAAAACAAACAAAATTGTTGTACTTACCTCCGCTGTGCAGTTGATTTTGCACAGAGTGACCCTGCTCCTCTCCTTTTCTGGGCTCCCTCAGCGGCGCTCCAGGCTCCTCCTCTTCTCGAGTGCCCTGTCAGAGAAGCGCCCTCCTTCGCCGTCACACATGCGGGCACGCTCCCAAGTCCTGCTTCTGCATCTTTTCACACAGAAAGCAGGATTTGGCCCCGGCGCCCTTTTGCCCATATGCTCGTCCCCCGCGCGAGATAAAGTGGGTACAGGTAAGTAAAAAGGGGGCTTGGGGGGTGGCTGCAGCTATCACTAAAGGTGATGACCTGATCTTCGTGGATGCCAAAGCTTCTTTTTTTTCCAGATTACTCTCTCCGGAGGTCCAGTAACACCGGCAGGCCTTTTACAGAGATTCACAAACGTCTCCGTGACATAGGTGTCAATTGTAGTCTACTTTTCCCCAGCAAACTCCGGATTGTGGATGGGATTGTGTCTGCTTCTTTGATGCTGCATTGGCTTCCGACTGGCTGGACTCCTTACTGGATTTCCTATAATCACACTGCCTGGCAGAGGGCACTCTCCCTGACACTGAGCCATGCCCATTTTGTCCTAATTTACAAGTCTCCCAAGGATCCTTGTTCATGTGCCTCGTAATAGACCCATTGCTTTGCTTAAGGATTTTAAAATCCTAACCAAGCTCCTCACATTACGATTGCAGAAATTGCTCCCAACAGAGATTGACCCTTTTTTTAGATCGGATTCATGGCCCATAAATCCACGAATATAAACCTTTGCAGGTTATTCACAAATATACATGCACTGCGTTCCAATCGGGGCTCCAGGGTGGTGGCCTCCCTAGACTTAGAGAAGGCCTTTGACACTGTCGAGTGGACTTTTCTATGGGGGTTCTTAGAAGAATGGGATTTTCCTTGCTGCTTTTATAGATGTCTGACTGCTTTGGTTCGGTTGGAAGGTGGTTTATCCTCCTCCTCTTTGCATAGAGGTACTTGTCACGGCTGCCCACTCTCACTGGCCCTGTTTGCCATCGCGATAGGACTGGTGGCCGAGGCGCTTCGTACTTCTCCTCCAAACATTAAAGGCCTCCACGCTGGCTGGAGGAGAGGGTAGCCCTATACACTGATGCGCTGTTTATTTTATCGTACATCACAGGATACAGAGCAGCCATAGTAATTACTATCCGGGTTATACGCCACCTATAGGTAATTGGACACTGGCAAACTAAAACGATAGGAAGTCCCCCTGTATATAACCCCTCCTATACAGGAAGTACCTCAGTTTTTTCTCAAAAAAAAAAAAGACAGAGTGGGGTATATGTTCACCTTAAATGTTTGGGCTTTAGACCAGGTGTCTTGTCTGTATTCTCCCACTAGAGGGCAGTGGTGTCCTACAGTGTTGCATAGGTGTATACCTTGCATACCTGTGACTTCCGGCCGTTCAGGGAGTTCTCTTCTGGCTCACCTGCGGCCCCCCATTTCAAAGACAGTGGCTGGGAGTGATGCTATGATGTCACGCCCGGCCTCTGCATGGGAAAAAATGCCGCTGCCTCGGCTTGGAAGCCAGGATCGTTTTTTTTTTTTTTTTTTTTTTTTTTTTTGGCTTCCCAGCCTAGGGCGAGATGTGGGGACTTATAGTTGTAAAGAGTACCTGTCATGCACTATTCCTATTACAAGGGATGTTTACATTCCTTGTAATAGGAATAAAAGTAATTAAAAAAAAAAAAAGTAATAAGGAAAGTGTCAAAATAGAAAAATAAAAGTAAAACAAACAATAATAAAATCATTTTAGAGCGTCCCCGCGTGCTCGTGCACAGAAAACGCATACGTAGGTCACACCCACATATGCTAACGACGTTCAAACCACACATGTGAGGTATCGCCGCGAACGTTAAAATTAGAGCAATAATTCTAGTGCTAGACCTTCTCTGCAACTCTAAACCTGTAAAAAAAATTTTAAAGCGTCGCCTATGGGGATTTTTAAGTACCGAAGTTTGGCGCCATTCCATGAGTGAGCACAATTTCAAAGCGTGACTTGTTGGGTATCTATTTACTCGGCGTAACATCTTTCACATTATTCCAAAAAATTGAGCTAACTTTACCCTTTTTTTTTTTTGTTTTGTTTTTTTTTTAATGCATGAAACTTTTGTTTTTCTTTCCCCAAATTACTGCGCAAATACCATGCGAGATGAAAAGTTGCAACGACCACCATTTTATTCCCTAGGGTCTCTGCTAAATAAAAACATATATAATGTTTGGGAGTTCTGAGTAATTTTTTAGCAAAAAAAATTGATTTTTATATGTAGGAGCGAAGTGTCAGAATTGGCCTGGGTAGCAAGTAGTTAAGCAAAAAGTATAGTTACACCCAATCACATAAAATCCTCCCCCCACCCCACATATACACATGCATGAACTTAAATGCATGCGTTGGTGGTGCCTACGCGTGAAACGCCGCTTGCGATACACATGTTGCATATCACTGCACACGTCAGAGCAAGAGCAAAAATTCTAGCAGAAGACCTTCACCGTAACCCTAAACCAGTGATACTCAACCAGGGTTCCGTGGAACCCTAGGGTTTTTCCAGAGGTTGCTAGAGGTTCCTTCAGCATTGGGCAATTTCTGCCTCTCAGAAAAGTTCCCCACTGACGCCATTGATCTTTTTAACTATCTGTAAGGAAGTTATTCTTCCCAATGACGACAAGTGTAAGGACCATTTTTCCCACTGACTATCACACTAATGTATCATGAGTTGTAGATTCAGATTTTTAGCAGGGGTTCCCTGAGACCGGAGAATCATTTCAAGGGTTCCTCTGTGTTGAAAAGGTTGAGAAAGGCTGCCCTAAACTGATGACCTATAGGGGGCTTTTGAAGCGTCACCTATAGAAAATATAGAGTACTGAAGTTTGTCGCCATTTCACAGGTGCACACATATTTAAAGGTTTGCAATGTTGAGTATCTATTTGTTTTGTGCAACCTCTGTCTTTTATATTTTACCCAAAATTTGGATAGTTTATTGCGTTTGCCCTACAATTGACTTAAGTTTTTTTTGTTTTTTTTGTTTTGTATTTTTTTACTGTAATTTTGCATTTCCTAGACTCGTGCAGTAATATCAAGCGACATAAAAAAATTTAAACTACCACTATTTTATTCTCTAGTGTGTCTGCTTTCAGAAAATATATTATGTTTGGGGGTTTTATGTAGTCTTTAGGCCTAAAATGATTTTTTTAAACGTGTGAAAAAAAAAATGCAAAAACTGCTCTGGCTGAGAAAAGGTGAGTGTACAACTTATCGTACATCACGGGACACAGAGCCATAGTAGTTACTATGTGGGTCATAGGCCACCTTCAGGTGGTGGACACTGGCACACCCTAAGACAGGAAGTCCACTCCATATATAACCCCCCCCCACAACTGGGAGTACCTCAGTTTTTTCGCCAGTGTCTAAGATGTTGGTCACGAGTAAAGATGTGCTGTGCTAAGCTCCACTGGAGCAATCCTTGCTGGGGCTAGCTTTGCAGCCGGATCCATTCAAAGTGTCTTTTAGGCCGAATTGAATGGTACCCGGGCCTCGTGTCCAAAGAAACAAGGTTTTGCCTGAAACGCTTCTCTTTTTAGAGAGCTGGACCCCGGGATCCAGTACTTTGGTATTTTAAAGCCATAAAGTTTTACTGGCGGGGTGCTATTACAGGTTCAGGAGTGTGGGTTCCCTGGTTCCTGAAGGTTTTTTAACGGAAACCACCGTGAAGGGGGAAGATTGGGTCTGTTGGTTTTACCACAGAAAACCCTGCGGCAGGAAAGGTAAGTGTAGTTTTTCTAAGAAATTTTTTAATTTTCTTATGCAAAATCGTAAAAAAAGTAAAATGTCATGACTAAGTGTCACCACTGGGGCCTGTATGGAGCACGTACCTTCTCATGCTTTGCTCAGAGATCACGCTGTGTCAGGAAGCAGCAGACTTTTTTTTTCCTCCGGCTAGCAGGCAGACCTCTGGTAAGTTTGGGGGGCTTCACCAAACACCCCCCACCTTAGCTGAACTCTCCCCCTCCTCACGAGGCTGAGCATTAGGAGAGAGCTAAAGAACGATCGGCGATGCCGTTTTTTCTTTCACCGCCCTTAGCACGGCGCCGGTTTTCAGGTCTCCTCGCCATCCCTCCCTCCCACACAAGCTGATCCTATTGGATCGGGGGCACGCGCGGGAAAACTTTTTAAAAAAAGGAGAGGAGGGGGGGTCACGATGCGTCGGAGGAGGCAGGGCTTAGCGCGGCGTTTGCGTCCTCCAATGTCTGCTGCGGGAGTGTGCTTTAAAAACTCCATTGTGCTGGCTGCAAGTTGTCGGAGGGACACAAGAGCTAAGAGGGGCATGAAAGAGGTTTGGTGACACAGGCATTCCTTTTGACACATTTACTATTTGCATCAGGCTGAGCATTAATAGCAGCGGCAGGGCTGGACTATTTCTCAAGCAGTGGATGCGATCCTTCTGGTAGTACCTCTGCCTTGTGCATCGGGCTATGGTCAGAAGGTGGGGTAAAAACACCTCAAAAAAGGGCCCAAGAAGGACTTCTTCAGCCAGAAAAAAACCTAGAACCATCTCAAAAAAGATGGCATCCTCCCCTGAAAGTTCCGAGGTTGCTGGTCAGAGTGAGCCATCAGGGCCGTTAGGTGTTGCAACTGCTTTCAACACTGCAGCCCCTGTCTATATTACTGAAGAGGTTTTTTCCTCGACCATTTTGGGGTTGAAGCAAAAGATTGATGCTTTAATTGCATTCCAGAGTGGGTCTAAGAGCAATAGGTCCCCTTCCATTTCCCAGGACTGCGGAACAAGGGGCGAGAGATAATGAAATTCTCTCGGGGGACCAGGAAGAGGCTGATGACTCCTCTTCTGAAGAGTCAAATACGAATGGATCAGGTTCACAATCTGAAACATTGATGGTAAAATCTCTTACTGAATTGGTCCGCTGCACATTCATGCTGCCATTAGCTGAGTCAGTTGAGGAGCCCACTTCTTTGGGTTCACTAAAGCCTCCCCAAGCTATTCATACTTTTCCTATTCATTCATTGCTAAAAAAAAAAGCTTATGTATTCTGAGTGGGAGCACCCAGATAAACAGTTTTATCCTCCAAAAAAGTTTTCAACACTTTATCCTATGGAGGAAGAATTTAATAAAAAATGGAGGATGCCAGTAATTGATGCGGCCATATCCTTTGTGAATAAAAATTTAACTTGTCCGGTAGACAATGCTCAAATGCTGAAGAATACAACGGATAAGAAGTTGGAATTCCTGTTTAAAAACATTTTTTCTCTGGCAGGTTCAGTGGTTCAGCCTGCGCTGGCAGCAATCGGTGTATGTCCATCCTTAGGAGACCAGTTTAAGCAGGTGCTCAAGATTATTCCTGATCAGCAGGCCCAAGATTTGGCCGGGATACCAGGAGCGTTATGTTTTGCAATAGATTGAAAGATTCTATTCTCCAGGCCTCACGACTAATGCTCGGGCTGGTGCATGTGGGTAGAGCTCCTGGCTAGTTTTCTGTTTCGCAGTGAACGGCTGTTTGGGGATGATCTGGATAAATACATCCAAAGAATTTCTGATGGGAAAAGTTCCCTTTTGCCAGTTAAGAAAAGGATTAAGCGTTTTTTGTTTAAACAAGCTTTTTCTCCAGTGCCAGGAGCATCAGCCTCCAGGCAGTCATGACGGCCTGCACCGTCAAATTCAAGAGGTAAACCTCAGGGTCAACCCCAGGGACAAAAGAGGCCCTGGGGGAGGAAACCCACAAAACAAAATACTAAAACCTCCTTATGAAGGGGCACCCCCGCTCGCTCGAGTGGGGGGAAGACTTCTGCAGTTCTCAAGGGTCTGGCAGAAGGAGTGTAAAGACAAAGGGTGGTTTCCTCAATATCTCTAGGATACAAACTAGAGTTCCCGTCTCCTCGTTTTCTCAGATCAAACGTTCCCAGGGATCCAGAAAAAAGTTGTTTTCAAGCTTTGGACCATCTTTTGTCTCAAGAAGTGATATCGGTGGTCCCCATGGAAGAGCAGGGGATAGGGTTTTATTCAAACCTTTTCATGGTACCAAAACCAAACGAGGATGTCAGACCTATTCTAGATCTCAAAGATCTAAAGCGTTTTTTGAACTTCCGCTCTTTTCGCATGGAGTCAATCCGATCAGTAGTCTCCATTCTACAAGGTGGAGAACTGCTAGCGTCAATTGACATCAAGGATGCTTACCTCCATGTACCTTTTTTTCCCCGCTCACCAGAAATATCTACGATTCAAGATAGAAAATCTTCATTTTCAGTTTGTAGCTCTGCCTTTTGGTCTAGCTACTGTACCTCGAGTGTTTACAAAGGTCTTGGCTCCCCCTTTAGCCAGATTAAGGGCTCAAGGTATAACGATTCTAGCTTACTTAGACAATCTACTCTTGATATACCAGTCGGTAGCCCACTTAGACCATAGTTTTGTCACCTCAGTCAGCTACCTGGAATACCTAGGTTGGATTCTCAACCTAGAGTAATCTTCCTTAAAACCATCAAAAAGATTGGAATTACTTGGGTCTGATTATAGATGCAGCTCAGAAGAGGGTGTTGCCCCAGACAAAGATCAGTTCCATAAGGAAACTGATTCAGGTGGTCAAAGCAAAGAATCTTTCTATTCGACTTTACATGAGATTGTTGGGAAAGATGGTGGCTTCATTCAAGGCCATTCCCTATGCTCAATTTCATTCAAGACTACTGCAAAACGGTGTCCTATTGACTTGGAACAACAAGGTCCAAGCTCTAGACTTCCCAATACGTTTATCCCCAAAGGTGCGCCAAAGCTGCTGTTGGTGGTTGATGGCCAAGAATCTCCAAAAAGGGAAATCCTTCCTACCAGTTACCTGGAAGGTGGTAACAGATGCCTGCCTTCTGGGCTGGGGAGCAGTCCTGGAAGAAGCGTCTGTCCAAGGGAAATGGTCCAAATCAGAAATGACCTTGCCCATCAATATTCTAGAGATTCAGGTAGCACGCCTGGCCCTGAAGACCTGGACGCTCAGACTACGAAATTGTCCTGTTGGGATCCAATCCGACAATGCCACAGCAGTGGCCTACATCAATCGCCAAGGGGAACGAGAAGTCGTTTGGCACACAGAGAGGTGAATCATATACTAACTTGGGCAGAAAACAACATGCCTTGTCTATCGGCAGTCTTCATTCCAGGAATAGAGAATTGGCAGGCGGACTACTTGAGTCGCCAGCAGTTTCTCCCGGGAGAATGGTCTCTTCACCCGACATCTTTCTGTCAATATGTTAAAGATGGGGCATTCCAGACGTGGATCTGTTTGCGTCCAGGTTCAACAAAAAGATCGACAACTTTGTGTCGAGGGCAAATGGTCCGCTGGCATGCGGAACAGATGCCTTGGTTTTCCCGTGGAATCAGTTTTCACTGATTTATGCATTCCCTCCTGTTCTGTTGCCTCCACTGCTTCTATGCAAGATTAGGCAGGAAGGGAAGGCGGTGATTCTTGTGGCCCTCACATGGCCCAGGAGATCTTGGTATGCAGAGATTGTAAAGATGGCGGTAGGAGACCCATGGACTCTGCCGCCACGACCTGACCTTCTCTCACAAGGTCCGGTATTCCATCCTACCTTACAAACGCTAAATTTAACGGTTTGGCTATTGAGACCCACATTCTGCAGAAGCGTGGGCTATCAAGTTCAGTAGTGTCTACTCTGGTAATGCAAGGAAGTGGCCTCCAGAGTCATAAAGGCTCTGGAAGGCATATGTCTCCTGGTGTGAATCCAGGAGTTGGCACCCCAGTCAATATACTAGTAAAAAATATCCTAAGATAAACTTCTGCGCTACTAAAGTGAATGCTATGTGAAATGCTGCAAAATCAAAAAAGTGAACACCACTCACTAACTGAAATCTGAAAATACCACAATCAGTAATTGTGCCTGTGATTTTGCGCAAAACAGAATAAACAATAAATAATCAATAAATTTACATAGGTGTTAAATCATATATAAATCAAATAGTCCATAGGTGAATATGCGTGACTGTAGTGCAAATCAATCAAGTGAATAAGATGCGTGAATAATCTATACAGTGATACATCAAAAGTGTAAAGTGCGTTGATAGTAGATCTCGTGACTTTCGTGGTGTTGGATACCCACTAGGGGCTCCCAGAACTCTCACCTTGTTGACATCAAAATAATGCCTTTATGTATCCATTCAGGACTGTACTTGTTCCAATCCAATCGGTGTAGTCGTTCTGGTGCGTCTATGGGGAGATGGCGTTCTCTCCGGTGAATGGACTCCACATATGGGGGGTAATAATTCCTTTTATATTAGGCTGAGCCTTCCAAATCTAAAGTCACGTGTTATGATTTCAGCCTTTTAAGCTTCCTTTTCTCTATTGTCTTCCTTTCTCCATTATTTAAAGGAAGTTACTGCTGAGACAATGCAGCCACGTGAATATATCCAATGTTTCTAGTTTATAGGTTCCAATCCAAGTTGCGGTCAGTGTCGGGCTGTCACCTGTCGGTGTCCCCGGTGGTCACCACCGGGGACACCGGGGGCTGAAATCATAACACGTGACTTTAGATTTGGAAGGCTCAGCCTAATATAAAAGGAATTATTACCCCCCATATGTGGAGTCCATTCACCGGAGAGAACGCCATCTCCCCATAGACGCACCAGAACGACTACACCGATTGGATTGGAACAAGTACAGTCCTGAATGGATACATAAAGGCATTATTTTGATGTCAACAAGGTGAGCGTTCTGGGAGCCCCTAGTGGGTATCCAACACCACGAAAGTCACGAGATCTACTATCAACGCACTTTACACTTTTGATGTATCACTGTATAGATTATTCACGCACCTTATTCACTTGATTGATTTGCACTACAGTCACGGATATTCACCTATGGACTATTTGATTTATATATGATTTAACACCTATGTAAATTTATTGATTATTTATTGTTTATTCTGTTTTGCACAACATCACAGGCACAATTACTGATTGTGGTATTTTCAGACCCCAGTCAATATGTCATAGGTAGAATGCTTGACTCTCTACAGGTGGGATTAGAAATGAAACTGGCCCTGAGTACTATCAAAGGCCAGGTTTCGGCCTTATTGGTATTATTTCAATGACCACTTGCCTGGCACTCTCTTGGTTTGTAGCTTTATTCAGGGGGTAACGCAGCTTAATCCTCCATTTAGGTCACCCCTGAACCCTTGGGACTTGAGTTTAGTCCTGTCGCATTACAGAAACAGCCTTTTGAGCCGATACAACATATTCCTTTGGTCCTTTTAACAAGGAAACTATTTTTCTGGTAGCCATATATTCTGCAAGAAGGGTATCAGAGTTGGCTGCTCTTTCTTGTAAAGAGCCATATTTGATCCTTCACAAGGATAAGGTTGTATTACGTCCTCATCCTAAATTTCTACCGAAGGTAGTGTCCTTTTTGAACCAGGATATTATTCTACCTTCATTTTTCCCAGAACCCTGTTCTGAGGAAGAAAGGTCACTACATTCTCTTGATGTGGTGAGAGCAGTCAAGGTTTACTTGAAGGCGACTGCTCAGGTTCATAAAACAGATGGTTTTGTGTTGCCTGAAGGTCCTAAGAGAGGACAGGCAGCATTGAAATCTACTATTTCTAAATGGATTTGTCAAGTGATTGTTCAAGCTTATGGTTTTAAAGAGGAAGTTCTATCTTTTCATATTAAAGCGCACTCCCCCAGGGCTGTTAGTACCTCCTGGGCAGTGCATCACCAAGCCTCCATGGCTCAAATCTGCAAGGCCGCTACTTGGTCTTCAGTCCATACTTTTACCAGATTCTATCAAGTAGATGTAAAAGGTCATGAGGATATTGCCTTTAGGCGCAGTGTATTGCAGGCTGCAGAATAAGTCCTGTAGTCTCTTGGTGCCCTACTTTTTGTTGTGTCTCCCTCCCTTCAGTTGGCATTGCTATGGGACATCCCACATAGTAAGTACTATGGCTCTGTGTCCCCTGATGTACGATAAGAAAATAGGATTTTTATAACGGCTTACCTGTAAAATCCTTTTCTTTGAAGTACATCACGCGACACAGAGGTCCCTCCCTTCTTTCTAGTATACACGAGGTACTCCCAGTAGTGGGAAGGGTTATATAGGGAGACAACTTCCTGTTTAGGGTGTGCCAGTGTCCATAACCTGAAGGTGGCCTATAACCCACATAGTAACTACTATGGCTCTGTGTCCCGTGATGTACTTCAAAGAAAAGGATTTTACAGGTAAGCTGTTATAAAAATCCTATTTTTTAACAGTCGAAAAAAGTACCAAGTTCAGTTTCTATGGGATACACAACCCTTATAGAATAAACCAAAACTTCCATTACCATCCCTGACAGAGCCAAATCCTTTATTTGTGTCTCACTCTCCCTTTCCCAGACACTGCAGCTCACAGTGGGGGATTTCAGTAACAGAGGCATTGATGTCAATCCAAAAAGCTGTGGGTGGGATTAGGTGTGGCCATGTGTTGTTGCATAGCCACGCCCCGTGCAACATTTTTTCAACCCACTGTAGGGCAAGCCGAAACGTCCTACATGGGAGTGGCTACTTTGCTCTGAAAGGAATGGCAGGATAAACAGATATTGGTGGGACGAAGTGAAAATTGTATCTTCAGCACATACTTTTCAATAGGAGGTCATTATTTTTTAGTTCTACAGTTACATTGCCAGTAAAAATATTACCTCCTCTTATTTTTTTAGAATGAAAGGACAAGTGCGCGTTCCCATTTATATTTTTTCATCAGAGATATACTCCAGGGCTCGACAAACCCCAGGCACCAGGTCGCCATGGTGACCAGAAACCATGTCCTGACTCCTGGGCTGCCGCCAGCCTACTCCCTGCAACTCCCGGCACCACAGACATGCAGCGCTGGGCAGCCGATCCTTCTCTCCCCTCATTATCTTAAAGTGATTGTAAAGTCTTGTGTTTTTTAAAAATAATAAACATGTTATACTTGCCTGCTCTGTGCAGTTGGTTTTGCACAGAACAGCCCAGATCCTCCTTTTCTCGGGTCCCTCTTTGCTGCTCCTGTCCCCTCCCTCTTATTGAGTGTCATCTCAGCCAGCAGCTTTCTATGGGGGCACCCGAGCCGAGTCAGAGCTTCGTGTATCAATTCAGACATGGCGACCCGGCTCCGCCCTCTCTCTCTCTCCCTTGATTGGCTGGTTCACGCTGATTGACAGCCACAGGAGACAATGGCGCGACTGCTGTGTCTCAGCCAATCAGGAGGAGTATCCCGGACGGCTTAAACATTCGTGGACTTCACTGGAGGGAGAAGGGGCTCAAGTAAGTAATTACGGGGGTGCTGGGGAGGCTGCTACACACAAGGGTTTTTTTTTTTTATCTTAATGCATAGAATGCATTAAGATGAAAAACATTCTGCCTTTACAACCCCTTTAAACATTTCTGATTCGGTGAAGAGCCGTTCTCTGCTGACTTTTGTCAAAAGAAACCCAAAAAAAAACAGGCAGCTTGCCAAGTTAATCACAACATCAGAGAGAACTATAAACATTTGTAACACGTGGTTCTTAGATGAAAGGAATGAACTTCGGTCTGTAAATGAGTTCAGTTTAACCGCCATTTTTTCATCTTTCCATCTATTAAATCTTCTGCCCTTGTTGTTTTGACTTTGGATAGTAAGACTTTTTTTCTGCCAGTAAATACCTTTTATACTTCCTGTTTCTTGTCTGGTAAAAAGCCTAGGCTTATGACCTCATGCACAGCTCTCTCTGACTCTTGTGAGAGTTTACCAGAAAGGGAGGGGGGATGAGCCATAAGAGGGCCAATCAGAGCTGTAGGTGTGCCTCCTGTGTGGCTTTGTAAATCCAGGAAGTCAACAGGCAGCAGCTTCAGCTCCCCACAGTTAAAATGGATGCAGCCAGACATAGTGGAGTGAGATCTTTTCAGCATATTTGGCAAGTACAGAATCCAAGTGTGTGTGTGTGTCTGTAATAACACAAGGCCATGTCATTGGCTACAGCAGAATAAAGTGAAGGTTCTGGAGTGGCCATCTCAGTCTCCTGACCTTAATACCATTGAGCCACTCTGGGGAGATCTCAAAACGTGCAGTTCATGCAAGACAGCCCAAGAATTTACAGGAACTGGAGGCTTTTTGCCAAGAGGAATGGGCAGCTTTACCATCTGAGGAGATAAAGAGATTCATCCGCAAATATCACAAAAGACTTCAAGCGGTCATTGATGTTAAAGGGGGCAAAACACGGTATTAAGAACTGGGGTATGTAAACTTTTGATCAGGGTAATTTGGATAGTTTCTGTTGTGATGATAATGATTTAAAAAGAGTAAACACGATTGAGAATAAATGGCTTCAGTCAAACACTAACCATGTTATCATTCATATTCTCTGAAAAATGGCCAAGAAATCATAAATTCTGCCAGGGTATGTAAACTTATGAGCACAACTGTATAATAAAAGTCCACCAGTTTGTGAAGAAAATTTATCCGCAAATACTGTATATGCAATAAGTCCACACTGTGATATTTCTGTGGGTTTTTTTTTCTGTATAACCAAAAACTTAACAGTAAGTGTGTGTGTATATATATATATATATATATATAAAATGTTATGTATGTAGTAAGTTACTACTTAAAAGGCCAGTACTGTGACTAAACATGGAGGAAATATATATATATATATATATATATATATATATATATATATATATATATATATATATATATATATATATATATATATATATATATATATATATATGTGTGTGTGTGTGTGTGTGTGTGTGTGTGTGTGTGTGTGTGTATATATATATATATATACACACACACACACATACATATACATATATATATATATACACACACACACACACACTGGTTAGAGGGAAGCTTCAGAATGGCTAAGATGTTTTTATTACATGTGAGCAGCCTGCAGTTCCTCTTTAACCACTTGCCTACAGGGCACTTTCACCCCCTTCTTGCCCAGGCCATTTTTCAGCTTTCAGCGCTGTAGCACTTTGAATGACAATTGCACGGTCTTGCTACACTGTACCCAAATGAAATTTTTATCATTTTCGTCACACAAATAGACCTGAAAAGGGAAGGGGGGGTGTGAAGGCGCCAACTCTGCTGACACTGTTATATGGTGAAGATGTAATACATACACTTACTGGTAAGTCAGTTCAGATGGGGTGGCGATGTCCATCAGGGGTTGTGTTGTCCTGGGATGTGCTGGTGTGCAGGCTTCACTGGCGATCCTTCACCTCAGGGGATGTTGGTTCCAGGTTGAGAGAGGCTAGACAGCGGTGTCCAGTGTGTGGAAGCTCCACGCTAACCACCCTGGAACCCGGAAGCGGAAGTGATGTCAGCGGTGCACAGGAAGTGTCCAGACACAGATAGGAGATAATGCAGGATACGCGCTCGGGACTTACAGCTCCTTCTACTGGCCTGTTTGCTCTCAGGAGGAGAACGACTTAAATGGAAGTACAGGACATCTGACTGTTGGGATGTGGGCGGGACGTCCGCGGCTGTGGAACCACAACAGCCAGCGGACCCGCATTATGAAAACAAGGATGTAAAAAATAAACAAATAAAGGTTGGTAAGGGGAAAAAATATGTTCAGAGTCAATAGTTTCATGTGCAAAAGAAAAAATGTTTTATTTAAAAAGGATCATTGATTTAATAAGCGACTATTATATAAAAAGAAAACTAATAAAAGATAGGTAAAAAGAAAAAAAAGGAAAGTATCACAAATGGGATTAAAAATTGCATAAGGATGCATTGTTGGTGGACAATGGAGCACATTATGGGATAAAAAAAGTAGAGGGGGATGGGGAAAAATTTTTTATCCCCCAAGTTATGCCATATCCCAGGGTAACAGAAAATGAACCCACTGGGAAATGTCTAAAAAGAGGGGACAAGGATTGATCGTCAAGGGTAAAAATATTGGTAAAAAAAAAAAAAAAAAATTTAGTAAAGGATATATCGATTAAAAAATATATGTAAAATATATATATAGCGGGGGTCAAGCTACCATAAGGAGTGTGTCTCTATTCCTTCATTGAGTCCCCCCGGCGAAAGTGTTCAAGGAATATATCCAGTACGTTTCTTGGTGACATAAACGTTTAAAACGTTCTGCAGTCGGAAGGTCTCTGGGAATGGCCTCTATGACCCAGACTCACAAATAGAGCTTTCTTTTGTTGGTATTTAATCACTGCTGGGTTTTTTTATTTTTTACTAAAATAAAAAAAAAAAAAGGCCAAAATTTTTTTTTACTTAGTTTCTGTCAGTAAATTTTGTAAACAAGTAATTTTTCTCCTTCACTGATGTGCGCTGATGAAGCATTACTCATGGGCACTGATAGGCTGAACTGGTGGGCGTTGATGAGGTGGCACTTATGGGCACTGAGACTGAGGGCACTCACACTTATCATAGGACGGCGTTCCAGAACGAGAGCTGCCCCTCCGTCATTTGATGGTGGGCAGGCGGAAACTGGTTAAAGACTAAACCTTTTCCGACATCTGTTGCTTACAAGTAAAAATCTGTATATATACACATTTATTTATTTTTTGAGTAGAGACCCTAGAAGAAGAAAAGATGGCGGTCGTTGCAATGTTTTATGTCACACTGTATTTGCTCAGCGGTCCTTTAAAAACCCCTTCCCGCCGACCGTACGCAGATATGCGTACTCGGCTTTCCGGGGTTATACCGGGATGATGCCCGCAGCTGCAGGCATCATCCCGGTACCGTTGTTTACAGCGGGCGATCGGCTACCCGAGTATAACAACCGATGCGGCTAAAAGCCTCTCGGCTGTTATACGGGAGGAGCAGGAGGGGACACCCGCCGCTCTTACCGGGCCTCCTGTGCGATCGGGAGGCCCGGTGTCCAATCGGGTGCCTTCGGCGGCTGGGGGCGGGCTGGAACGAAGCTGTGGGCGGCTTCGTTCCAGCCTTCTCGTTGTAAACGCGGAAGCGACGTCATGACGTCACTTCCCCTTTACTCGGCTGTCAATGGCGCCGAATTTAAAAAAAAAAAAATACAGTATTCAGAATTGCCGTTTTCAGCGATCTGAATACTTTGAAGTGCAAAGGAGGGATCGGGGGTCTTTTAGACCCCCGATCCCTCCATAAAGAGTACCTGTCACCACCTATTACTGTCACAAGGGATGTTTACATTCCTTGTGACAGCAATAAAAGTTAAAAAAAAAAAAAATTTTAAACACAATTTATAAAGTAAAAAAATTAATAAAATAAATAAAAAAAAAATTGTTTTAAAGCGTCCCCGCGAACTCGCGCAACGAAGAAAACGCATACGGAAGTCGCGCCCGCATATGTAAACGGTGTTCAAATCACACATGTGTGGTATTGCCGCGATCGTCAGAGTGAGAGCAATAATTCTAGCCCTAGACCTCCTCTGTAACTCTAACCTGGTAACCGTGAAAAAAAAATTTAAAGCGTCGCCTATGGAAATTCATAGGTACCGTAGTTTGTCGCCATTCCACGAGTGCGTGCAATTATAAAGCGTGACATGTTTGGTATCTATTTACTCGGCGTAACATCATCTTTCACATTATACAAAAAAATTGGGGTAACTTTACTGTTTGGATTTTTTTAAAATTCATGAAAGTGTCCCTTTTCCAAAAATTTGCGTTTAAAACACCGCTGCACAAATACCGTGTGATATTAACTATTGCAACAATCTCCATTTTATTCTCTAGATTCTCTGCTAAAAAAATATATATAATGTTTGGGGGTTCTAAGTAATTTTCTAGCAAAAAATACGGATTTTAACTTGTAAACACCAAATTTCAAAAATAGGCTTAGTCATGAAAGGGTTAAACACATTTTTTTTTTTTTTGGAAAATACACTTTAATGAATTGAAAAAAACGTAAAGTTAGCCCAATATTTTTGTATAAAGTGAAAGATGAAGATTATTACACCACGAGAATCATGATCTTTATTCTAAGCAAAAAAAATCTTGATTCCCATTTTCGCCAGAATCGTGCAGCTCTAGTGTGTGCTGTGAGGTGAAGTAGGGGAGATGAGGCAGGTGGATATGCTTTAGAAGAGTCTATGTCCTCTGATAAAACCCTGTGTACCATCAACAATTACCACTCTTATGTGCAGCTGGGCTCCAGTATTTCATGGTAACCGGAAACCCACCAGAGCAATGAGTAGCGTCAACATGGAGGGAACACACATGTAGGCAGGAGGTGGCTGCAAAGAGGCAGCAGAAGATCAGCAGCACTGGGATACTTCTTTCATCCTTTTTTGTAGTTTAATTAAAGTGTCACTAAGGATTCATTTAGATGTGCAGTTGGGTGGTAAAAATGTGCAGTAGAGACATGTTTTTGCCACCCACCAACGCCCACGCTTAAGCTGCATTAGGCCCCTTTCACACTTGGGACTGCAAAGTCGCATGACAAGTCGTTCCCCATGATTTCCAATGACAACCATTCATATTGGTACAACTTCAAAGTAGTCCCTGTACTACTTTGGTCCAACTTTGATGTGAGTTTCACAGGCATTCCCTGAAATCATGGCTGCAAAAATCGCACGACTTTGAAGACGCGATAGTGTGAAAGGGGCCTTGGGCAGCAGATTTGGGTGCTTTTCACATGCCGCAGTCAAGATGCATTAGGCATAATAAGGAGTTTCCCCCTGTAACAGGTTTTTAGTGTCAATCTTTCTGGCCAGCCTATAACCCTGACGGTGTTGGAGTTACTGGCTGTTCTGCTGTGAGTAAGTTAGGGGGCACAAATTACTTGCCTTACCCTGGGCGCTGACAACCCACACTGCACTTAAAAAATAAATAAATAAAAAATTGGCTCCTAACTTTTAGTTGGCTCCTAGATTCAAAGCAAATTTGTCAAGCCCTGGTATACTCTCCTCTATCCCTTGGTTTGTGGCTTGCTGCAGAGTTCATATCCTGTGGCTATTCCTCCACTTGCCACTCCTGCCCTGTTAATCCCAAAGACCATCATTTGACTCAGAGACAGGGAGCTGATATTTTCAGAATGAAGGTGGTGATGGCAGCCTACCAGCATGAACCGTTGAGATCAGTTGGTGTTCATGAGAACCTACAGGGATCTTTTGATTGGCTTGGTCTTTTCTAAAGTGGTAGTTATTTAAAACTAGTATGGTTACTCTTTTCTATGTGTTATTTCTTTGTTTCCTTAGGTTCAAGAAGAGTTTAAGCACAACATGGAAAATGTAGCCATAGACAAGCTGATCAGGAAGTTTGCAGAAAGCAATGGAACAGGCACAGAGCGTCCTGGTGAGAAAACTATATGCTTACCATTGCAGTGTAAAATGCAGCACCAAGCATCATCTGAAAGTGTGCAAAAATGGATGAAAGTGATGTATGACAATCTCTCCATATCTTAGTCTTTTTCTTTTCTTTTATTTCATTTCAGAGGCTGTGGAGTTTGAAGGCTTCCGTTTTCCCACATCATTAGAAGGTCTGTAAAAGATTAACATATGTAGGTAACAAATATTATTGCAAACACTGGAGGTATTTAGTTTTGCTAATAAAGGAAAGAAGATGGATATATAATAGTTAAAGCAGTTTTATGCCCTGACCATGCGTGGGAGTCCTTTGTTCCGGCAAGGAGCTCTGATTTTCTGGCAGCATCTGCCAGATCTTCAGAGCGCATGCACCGCTTAAGTCAGTGGCTGCATTCAAGGTTAATATCTCCTAAACCGTACAGGTTTAGGCGATATTCATTTTACCTACAGGTAAGCCTTATTATAGGCTTACTTGTAGGTAAAAATGTGCAAGAGGAGGATACAACCGCTTTAAAGGCAATGGCATCAGCATACCATGTTTTTTCTTTTTTCACTGAAACAAGATATAATCTATTTTACTCTAAAAACACTCAAATGGCCAAACAAAAAACTCGAGACAGGTGCTGCACTGACGCAGACATTTCATTAAATGAGTTTGTATGCACTTTATGCTGGTATGTATGCAGCAAGTAAAACAAACTTTCTGTAGTGGAACAGCTGGAAACACATGTCTCAACAATCAATCTTGCAGGGGAAGGAGAGGCTCTCGTCTCAAGCACTATTATTGAGGAAAGAGTTTGGGAAGGGCAGCTGGGGCAGGAACCCCTACTGGTTCTGTATTGCCCCGAATGTCCTCTTGCAGGCTGGAAGAGAAAATAGCAGCCTAACCCTGCTAATTACACTGGGAGTTTGAATGACTTGCAGAAATGTGAAACTCCACTGTCAACTTGACAGCCACCACAATCTTAATCAAGAGAACTAAACCTCTTCTGATACACAAAGCATAATGGACAGACTGTCAAACAGGGTGGAGCTTTGCTGGTTGAGCTGCACATATGAAATATGCATATTGGATGCAGATTTACAGTCTTTCACACTAGTCAGTGTAGCCTCTTTACCATCTATCCAGATGTACAACTGAAGGTGTCTCTCTCTCTCGCTCTCACAGGTGTAAAGCGCACATGGTCCAAACCATTCCGTATCCGTGGTTTGAGCAAGAAGGAGAAGGACACGCATCCTGTGTAAGACAAAGACATGTCATCACAATATAAATATGGCAGTATGCCACAGGCTAACAAGTAATTTTGTCCTTTTTTTTTTTTTCCTTTTCCATCTGCAGAGAGTCTAATGAACCAGACTGTGTGGTAAGAAAAGTGTGTACATCAATTTTTGGTGCGTTTTGTGGTTGCTGTATCTTTGTTACCATTATTCAATCATATTTACAACTTTTGGAAATGCCAAGTAGACTAGTGAGGTAAATTTCACAGTAGACAAAATGTATGTTTCTTAGTTGGCTTCAAGGCTTAACAATAGCTGCTTTTAATTTTTGATTTAGTTAATGAATTATTTTTCTAATTTTAAATATGTTTTTGGATGTTACATAGAATCCTTTTCCTAAAGCTCTTCTATTTGGTTCTGTCAGTAGTCCTTCACAGATTTCCAGTAGCACTGTTGTGCATACAATTGCTGTGGATAATTATAACAATGCAAATTTCGGTTCACATAGAGCGTTTCAACTGAATAATTGAGCAAGCTGCAGTGCTTCCAGGCAGACTATGGCCTAGGTTTGTGCACAATGCCAGCTTGTGCTGTAGTGGTGGTGAAAGCATCCAGACCAGAATGGAATTTGGAATTATGATAGATAGATAGATATACCCACACATACATACATACATACACAGTATCTCACAAAAGTGAGTACACCCTTCAAATTTTTGTAAATATTCTATTATATCATTTCATGTGACAACACAGAAGAAATTACACTTTGCTACATTGGTATACAAGCTGTACACTCTCACTACTTTACAGTGTAAATTTGCTGTCCCCTGAAAAAAAACTCAACATACAGCCATAAACCGCTGGCAACAAAAGTGAGTACACCCCTAAGTGAAAATGTCCAAATTGGGCCCAACTGACCATTTTCCCTCCCTGGTGTCATGTGACTAGTTAGTGTTACAGGGTCTCAGGTGTGAATGGGGAGCAGATGTGTTAAATTTGGTGTTATCGCGCTCTCTCTTATACTGGTCACTGGAAGTTTAACATGGCACCTGATGGCAATGAACTCTCTGGGGATCTGAAAAAAAGAATTGTTGCTCTACATAAAGATGGCCTAGGCTACAGTATAAGAAGATTGCCAAGACCCTGAAACTGAGCTACAACACGGTGGCCAAGAACATACAGTGGTTTAACAAGACAGGTTCCACTCAGAACAGGCCTCGCCATGGTTGACCAAAGAAATTGAGTGCACATGCGCAGCGTCATATGCAGAGGTTGTCTTTGGGAAATAGACGTAAGAGTTATGCAGAGTTATATATATGACCTTACCAGGTCCGGCAGATCGTCATTCCTAGTCAGGGCCTCAATAAACTGGACCATAAAATTGTCCTGTAATAGGTTTATACATTTTGCCCCTTAACTGTCCCAACAGTGCCATTACTCCAGTTAGTTTCCGGGTAGTTAAAATCCCCCATTATCACTGTCCCTGCCCTTTCCATCTGTGCAAGGAGCTGAGTCTCCACCTCCTCACTAACACTTGGAGGTCTATAACAAACTCCAATGACAACCTTTTGTAGTACGCACACCCATGTACAGTTCCACCCATAGTGCTTCAGACTCATCACACTCTCCATCAACTGGGTACTCTCACACTCGCTTTGAGATCACTTCTCACATAGAGACAGACACCACCACCCCTCCGTTTTACCCTGTCTTTCCAAAAGAGAGCATATCCAGGAATATTAATAGCCCAGACATGGGAAGAATGAAGCCAAGATTCTGCAATACCAATTAGATCATAGTTCTCCTCGTGCACCAGAGCTTCCAACTTGCCTATTTTGCTTGGCAGACTTTTGGCATTGGTGAACAAACACTTTAACTCATTGTCACATTTTGCCAACGTATGTTGCTTATTTTTTATTTTAGTACAAATAGTACCATTTTCAATGGTTGGTTGTAACATGGGAACATTCTTATCATCTGCCATAGTCCTCCCTCATATAGGTTGCACCCCAATGAAAAGTCAGCCCAGTGCTCTAAAAAACCCAAATTCCTCCTCCTTACACCAGGTCTTTAGCCATGCATTCAGCTCTTTAATCACACCCTGCCTTCACCTTCCATATATTCTATCATTGGTTCCAACATGAACCAAGACAACTGGGTCATGCCCAGCCCCTCCCAGTAATTTATCAACCCGGTCCACCACATGCCGAACCCTAGCATCAGGGAGACTGCAAACCATTCGGTTGAGGCGATCCTGGCGACATATCCTTCTGATTGGAGAATCCCCTATTATCACCAACTGTCTAGGCCTACCTGCACACCCCTCACCACCCCTACTAGATGGGCTGCTCTCCCAGCTGTTAGGGGGAGCAGTGAAATCTAGGGCTGCCACCTCTGCGCTTGATACCCCACATCTTCACCCAACTTGGCGAATCTGTTGGGGAGCTTAAACCCAGGGCTGGCCTTCCTTTTCTGTGAGCCCCTACCACTCCCTCTAACTGTATTAACCCATCTTCCTACCTGATAATCCTGCCTTATCCCTCCATCCTCCCCATTAACCCCACTAGCCACCTGCTCACTGAGGACCCCGATCAAGGTAGTCAGTTCTGCCCAGTGTTGCAATTTGCTCCTACAGATCTGTAAGGCTCGGTTCACACAGGGGCGACTTGTCAGGCGACCTAGTCGCCTGACAAGTCGCCTCCCGTTCTGTGCTACGGAACCGTTCTAATAGGAGCGACGCAAGTCGCTCCAACTTAGAAAAAGGTTCCTGTACTACTTTGGGGGCGACTTGCATAGACTTCTATGCAGAAGTCGTTTTGCAAGTCGCCTTGGAAGTCGTTTGCAGGTCGCCTCGCTGAGGCGACCTGCAAGTTGTGCCGCCCCTGTGTGAACTGGCACTAATGCGAGTTTCCAGAAAGGCAACCTGCTCACATCTGTTGCAGCGGTATCCATGCTGGAGCTGTTGCTCCATTGTTGTATACATGTGGCACACTGTGCATTGCACAAAACCTTCAAACTTATTAATCCCCATTTTCGCAGTTACAATAATAATGTTACTAACAGGAAATGTCAGATGTTACTTACAGGTTTGAGGACTCCTATTATAATCTCCTGTTTTCAACTCTGGTTTTTAACTCACCAGTTAGTCCAGTTCCAGCAAGCAAAAAGGTGGCAAGCTCAAGGATGAGCAGGCTCAGAAATGAGTTCTACAGAAAGTTATATAGGACCTCAAGCACCTGTGACCAATTAACCACTCCCCTTTATTAGTAGTCTGAAGGAAGGAAAGAAAAAAGGCTGTTTAAAAAGTGCAAGGAAAGACCCCAAAAAGAATCTAAAAATGCAATCATAGCAATCGCAGGCACTGACTTTTGTGAGATACTGTATGTGTGTGTGTATGTATGTGTGTGTGTATATATATATATATATATATATATATATATATATATATATATATATATATATGTGTGTGTATATATGTATGTGTGTGTATATATATATATATATATATATATATATATATTCTAAATTGATTTGCATTTTAAAGAGTGAAATAAGTATGTGATCTCCTATCAATCAGCAAGATGTCTGGCTCCCAGGTGTCTTCAGTGCAAGTAACAAGCTGAAATTAGGAGCACCCTCGTAAAGGGTTTATTGTATAAAAGACACCTGTCCACAGAATCAATCAACAAGATTCTGAACGCTCCACCATGGCTAAAACCAAAGAGCTGTCCAAGGATGTCAGGGACAAGATTATAGACCTAGAAAAGGCTGGAATGGGGAAGAAGAGCATCTCCAAGCAGCTTGGTGAGAGGGTGACAACAGTTGGTGCGATTTTCCGCAGATGGAAGAAACACAAAATAGCTGTCAATCTCCCTCGGTCTGGGTCTCCTCCATGCAAGATCTCCCTTTGTGGCATTTCAATGATCATGAAAATGGTGAGGAATTAGCCCAGAACTACACGGGAGAATCTTGTCAATGATCTCAAGGCAGCTGGAACCATAGTCACCAAGAAAACAATTGATAACACTACGCCGTGAAGAACTGAAATCTGCAGTGCCTCCTGTTTAAGAAAGCACATGTACATGCCCATCCAAAGTTTGCTAATGATTGAGGAGAACTGGGTGAAAGTGTCGTGGTTGGATGAGACCAAAATAGATCTCTTTGGCATCAACTAAACTCGCCAAGTTTAGAGGATGGAAACTGCTGTCTATGACCCCAAGAATACCATCCCCATCTTCAAACGTGGAGGTGGAAACATTATGCTTTGGGGGTGTTTTTCTGCTAAGGGGACAGGATAACTTCACTGCATCAGAGGGATGATGGACTGGGCCATGTACTGTCAAATCTTGGACGAGAACCTCCATCTCTCAGCCAGGGCATGGGTATTCAAGCATGACAATGACCCAAAACGCACGGCCAAGGCAACAAAAGAGTGGCTCAGGAAAAAGCACATTAAGGCCCTGGAGTGGCCTAACCAGTCTCCAGACCTTAATCCCATAGAAAATATGTGGAGGGAGCTGAAGGTTCGAGTTACCAAATACTTCAAAACTTTTAATGACTTGGAGAGGATCTGCAAAGAGGAGTGGGACAAAATCCCTTCTGAGATGTGTTCAAACTTGGTGGCCAACTACAAGAAACGTTTGACCTCTGTGCTAAGTCTTCTTTTGCGAAGGGGTCAAATACTTAATTCACTCATTAAAATGCAAATCAATGTTCCCTCCCTACATAGATAGAGAATTTAGTTTTTCTGCTCTGGATTAATGCACTAATTTTATAGCAGGGAATGATAGGTTCGTACCTGAAATAGTACTACTGTGTTTCCCCGAAAATAATCCTGGGTTTTACATTATTTTGGCAACCAAAAACACAGTAGGGCTTATTTTCGGGGTAGGGCTTGCCATTTAATGTGCTGTATTCTTGCCCCCTCTCCCTCCTTGCCTGGCAGGATTCCCCAGTGTGAAGTGAAGTAAAAGTGGTTGTAAACTGCAAGAATCCTCTCTAGTACAGTAGAATATAATGAAAAAGGTGTGTGTTTCTGTAATCAGTTGTCACATACCTTCTTACAGCGCCGCTCGGCGCTTCCATAGCCCGCTGGAGCTCTGTTACATGATCAGAGCATTGCAGAGGGAGAGGGGAGGAGATCCCCCACTGACAGGCAGGAGAAGAGGAGATCAGCTGAGTGCCCCTTGGCACTTCCATAGCCCGCCGTGATCCGAGCATTGCAGAGGGAGGGGGGCAAGATCTCCCGCTGACACGAAAGGGAAGAGGAGGAGATCAGCTGAGCGCTTAGTGGCGCTGTATACCGAAGGTATTTGACTACAGATTATATTACAGAAACACACACACACACACACACACACACACTAGGGCTTATTTTCAGGGTAGGGCTTATATTGCAGCCTTCCTGGAAAATCGGGGTAGGGCTTATTTTCAAGGTAGGCCTTACTTTCGGGGAAACGCGGTATATACAGTATGCTTTAAAAATATACATTCTAGGAATTTGAATGGTATATTGATTGTTTAGTGTTGGATAGGTTGGTATTAATATAGTGAGATCCAAATTCACCAAGGGCAACTGTGCATTAGGTGGGAACGCATTAATATGGTTCAGATGTAATTTGTTTATTTTTTTACTTTTTTATTCTGTCTAATTTAGGGTCTTCCAGATGTTGATGAGGAAGGTTTTACAATTCGTCCTGATGAAAACATAACCAGTATCCTTTGTAACCTATGATCCCCTGTGTAATAACAGCATGCAAAAATATTGCTCCCCCTGTCTTTTGGAAAGAAATAGAGGGGCCCATTTAAACCTATGGGTGCGCATAATGCGTATGTGTGAATGTTTTCTGGCACTTTTTGTTTTTATAAGTTTTAAGCCAGTATTTTTTGCTAGAAGTTTACTTATGACCCCGAAATAAATTTACGGTATACGTCGGCAGAAGGGCACGTACAGGCATATTAACGTACCTGTACGTTGCCCTTTAAGACGCGGCATTGTGGGTGCACGCGCGCCCACCGCGAGCGCTGTGAGTGTGATCGCGGGCTCGATGTCCGCGGGATAACCGCAGTCATCTCATGGAGAGGAAGAACTGGGAGCTGCTGATGTAAACAAGCATTTCCCCATTCTTCCTAGTGACAGGACACTGATCGCAGCTCGCTGTGATCAGTGTCGTGACACACGTAGCCCATCCCCCCTACAGTTAGAACACATCCCTAGGACACACTTAACCCCTGCAGCGCCCCCTACTGGTTAACCCTTTTACTGCCAGTCACATTTAGACAGTAATCCGTGCATTTTTAACCGCACTGATCGCTGTATAAATGTGAATGGTCCCAAAATAGCACCAAAAGTGTCCAATCTGTCCGCCATAATGTCCCAGTCACGATAAAAATCGCAGATGGCCGCCATTACTAGTAAAAAAAAAACATTATTAAAAATGCCATAAAACTATCCCCTATTTTATAGACGCTATAACTTTTGCGCAAACCTATCAATAAACGCTTTTTTGCAATTTTTTTTTTTTTTTTTTTTTACCAAAAATATGTAGAAGAATACGTATTGGCCTAAACTGAGGAAAAAAAATGTTCTTTTATATATTTTTTGGGGATATTTATTATAGCAAAAAGTTTTTTTCCAAAATTGTTGCTCTTTTTTTGTTTATAGTGCAAAAAATAAAAAACGCAGAGGTGATTAAATACCACCTAAAGAAAGCTCTATTTGTGCGGAAAAAAGGAGGTCAATTTTGTTTGGGAGCCACGTTGCACGACCGAGCAATTGTCAGTTAAAGCGACGCAGTGCCGAATCTCAAAAAGTGCTCTGGTCTTTGGCCAGCCAAATGATCCAGGGCTGAAGTAGTTAAATAACAATCTAATACCCCGAGTATATAGATATGTAACATGTGATCCTTTAACCACTTAAGGACTAAGCCTCTTTCTGAGATTTGTTGTTTACAAGTTAAAAACAATTTTTTTTTTTTGCTAGAAAATTACTTAGAACCCCCAAACATTATACTTTTTTTTTTCTAACACCCTAGAGAATAAAATGGCGGTTGTTGCAATACTTTCTGTCACACCGTATTTGCGCAGCGGTCTTACAAGCGCACTTTTTTTTTATAAAAATACACTTTTTTATTTAAAAAATAAGACAACAGTAAAGTTAGCCCAATTTTTTTTATCTTGTGAAAGATAATGTTACGCCTAGTAAATTGATTCCCATGTCATGCTTCAAAATTGCGCCCGCTCGTGGAATGGCGACAAACTTTTACCCTTAAAAATCTCCATAGGCGAAGTTTAAAATATTCTACAGGTAGAATGTTTTGAATTACAGAGGAGTTCTAGGGCTAGAATTATTGCTCACCCTCTACCGATCGTGGTGATACCTCACGTGTGGTTTGAACACCGTCGTATGCGGGCGCTACTCACTATGCGTTCGCTTCTGCACACAAGTTCGTCGGGATGGGGCGCGTTTAAAAAACATTTTTTTCTTTTCTTATTTATTTTACCATTTTTTTTATTTTTTATTTTTACACTGTTCAAAAAATTGTGTCACTTTTATTCCTATTACAAGGAATGTAAACATCCCGTGTAATAGAAAAAAAGCATGACAGGACCTCTTAAATATGAGATCTGAGGCACAAAAGACCTCAGATCTCATATTTACACTAAAATGCAATAATAAAAAAATGTTTGTAATTTAAAAAAATAGTAAAAAAAATAAATGACGCTTTAAAGAGCTATGGGCGGAAGTGACGTTTTGACATCGCTTCCGCCCTGCAATGATATGGAGTGGGGTGGGGCCATCTTCCCCTCACTTGTCTCCCTGTCAGGTGGCGGAGGGCACCGGAGCGCGGCGCCGAAAACTGATCTCGCGGCAAATCCGCTGCAGAGACCACTTTTATCTGAAAGCGGACCGCCCGCTGAAGAAGAGGATACTGGGGTTATGGCAGCTAGCTGTTGCCATAACAACGATACTTCTCTTCAAAAGACCGACGTATAATGACGGTGGGAAGTCCGAAAACGGTTAAAATTGCGCACTCTTGGAATGGCGACAAACTACAGTACTTAAAAATCTTCATACACTTTTTAAATTGTTTTACATTTTATCTGTTTAGAGTTACAGAGAAGGTCTAGCACTAGTTATTTCTCTTGTTCTTGTGTTCATGGCTATAACTCACATGTGTGGTGCGAATACTGTTTACATATGCGTGCGCGACCCATTATTGCGCTAGCTTCTTTGTGGAAACACCAAAGGGTGGGGACGGTTACATTTTTTTTTTTTTTGTAGCACTTAAATTCCTATTACTAGTAAACATCCTTTGTAATAGAAATAAGCGTGACAGGTCCTCTTTATGGAGAGATCTGTGGTCAAGAAGATTCCAAATCTCTCCTTTACTTTTAAAAGATAAAGGTCTAAAAAAAAAATTGACCTTTTGCTTTAAAAAAAAAAAAAAAAATGTAATTCCACCCTGGACCTGAAGTTATGACGTCGCTCCAGTCCTCCAAGGCCCTAGAGGTGATCAAAGACGATCTAGTCTTTTATCGCCTTTGGGACCAGTTGGATCATTTCTTGGGCACGCTGGTGGAAACGGTAAGCCCAAGAAACGCAGGTAAGCATCTGGGGGTGGAGGAGAAGGGGAAGACGTCCCCTCCAGCCATTTCAGACACTGTTCCAGCGGTTCATGAACCACTTGGAGGGCTTTCATGAGAGAGCCAGCTGTCGGCTGAAGAAAAAGATACTGGGGTTATGGCTGATGGCTTCCGCCATAATCCCGGTAGAACACTTGCATACCGCAACCACATACCGCGGACTCTAAAAAATTAAAGTCAGGAAATATTGGGAAAAAATACCTACTAGTTAACATGTAGTCAACATGTTTACCTCTGTTTATTGCAATAACAGACGTTAATATGCCATTTCAAATCATTAGCGTACCCTCCCATGCTGTATGTGCAGTCAACCCGCCACTGTTATGCTCATTCATAGTATAGTTCATGTTGGGTAGGTGCAGGAAAGCTTTCCCGATTTCAAAATAACAGAGTTTTGACATGCCTAGTAAGACTGCGTGCAAATGGGCACAAACTATCAAAAGCAGTAAGACACTATTGTTAAAAAAAAAATAGTTTTCTGAAATTAATTGGAGCTGCATTCTGCAACATGCAATAATTCCAAGCAAATGTGCACATTATTTGCTTGTTCAAGGTGGTGTATACATTCAAACACCTCCTTCCATATTTAGAACAAGAGTTTGCAGGTGTACACAAATTATTCATCCTTTGTTCCAAACCTTAAGCCCTGCTTCACACCTGGGCATCTTGTAGCTTGGAGCATTCCCAAGCCTATACCAAACATTTTCTCCTCCTAGTAATTAGATTTCGATTGAACAGTGCATGCACCCGATTGGATGCAGGCGCTGTTCGGATGACAATTTTCCGTTCAGCTCATTTGTTTCTTTAATTGAAAGATGTCAGGTGGAGTGGTGCAGACAGGTCAACTCAGTGTTTGAAGTTTTGCAGGTTCATTTTGCAGGAGCTGGATAAAATTTAAAAATTACCCTTGCAATACCCCCCCAGACTGCAAGGGTTAAATGTTTGTTTAGTTTAGGGGTAGATGAAAAAGCATTAATGTTTACATTATTCCTCACTACTCCTCGGCGGAGGCGATCGGGACCTGTCCGTGGCTGGGTATGGAGACGAGTGAGGGGAAGATGGCCCTCACCCGTCTCCATACTATAGCAGGGCAGAAGCGACGTCAAAATGTCACTTCCGCCCATACGTCTTAAAGGCACATTTTTCTTTTTTTTTTCATCTTTTCAAATGAAAAAATTTTTTTTTTCTTGCATTTAAGTCCAAATATGAGATCTGAGGACTTTTTGACCCCAGATCTCATATGTAAGAGGACCTGTCATGCTTTTTTTCTATTACAAGGGATTAAAAAAAAAAAAAAAAAAAAAGTGAAAAATAAATAAAATCAAGTAAAATAAATAAGAAGAATTTTTTTTTTTTTAAATGCCCCATCCCGACGAGCTTGCGCGCAGAACCGAATGCATACGTGAGTAGTGCCCGCATATGAAACCGGTGGTCAAACCACATATGTGTGGTATTGCCGCAATCGTTAGAGCGAGAGCAATAATTCTAGCCCTAGACCTCCTCTGTAACTCAAAACATGCAACCTGTAGAATTTTTTAAATGTCGCCCATTTTTAAACTTACACAGTTTAGGAGATATTCACTGTATCCGGATGTGCCCACGTCATCGGCACATGCGCACTGAAAAAACGGCCGTTTCTTCAGTATCTGTGCGCTGACCAGCATCATTGCGGCTCCGGCCAATAACAGTGCCGGAGCCCGTGGACCCGGTAATAACTCCAGTAGACATGTCGCCGGTCACAGCGGTATGCAGGGACCGCTGCAACAGGTAAGTATTTCATAATGAGCTAGTATGCGACGTATACTAGCTCATTATGCCTTTGTCTGGCAGGTTTTTTTTCTGAGTGTACAACCACTTTAATCACATCACTTATTCTTACTAACAGCGTTCACTATATAGATCAATAGAAATATGTTGACTCCCTCTAGTGGACATCTGACATTATCTCTCTTCTTTTACAAGAATTGCTTCACAAGCCTAGAGTATACATAAGTGGAAGGTCGAACAAAAATTCTCTAGGCACATTTTTTACACAAATTCTCATAACATTCAAATGTTGTTGGAACAAGATTTTCTTTGCTTTTAACATTCAATTTAGGAATGAATGGACTTTGCCCAACAAAAACCACATATACTGGTAGAAATGTGTACATTAAAAAAAAATTCTCGTCACTTTGGTCAAAAACAAATGCAAATTTGACCCCCTAATGACAAACATTCCTACCATGAAAAATGTCCATCGACGTTCTAGAGTATACTCAGCTTAAGAGGAAAGAGGATTTTTTCCGTTTTCTGTAGACACCCAGCAATTGGCCTCCCCATAATATTACCAAACTAGAACCCTGGTCATTTGTATAGCTGTGTGGAATAACATCTATATAGTGAGTAAAGAAAAGACTCACCCCCTTTAAAATAATCACATTTTATTACTTTGAAGACTGACCAATTCTGTTTTTTCCAGCTATGTTTACTCAGTGCAACCTATAACATCCAAGTGAATGATAAAACACGAACCTGTCAGAAAAAAAAATCAAAAACAGAATTGCTAAGTTGGAAAAAGAATCCCCCCCCTCCTAAAAAATGACTTGTGGACTCAATCAGGTGTAGCTAATCACGCTCTCAATGGCACACAAAGCCATTTGACTTTCTATTGTGATCAGCTGTGGTGATTTTGATTAGCTCAGCTTGAAAAGAGCTTTCCTGGAGCATTTCAGTCCCTGATAGTGCAACTGAAGCAAACAATCAACTATGGGTGCAAGGCACTGTCAAATGATCTCCAGGATAAAGTTGTGGACAGGCACAAGTCAGGAGATGGATACAAAAAAAATTCAAAGGCTTTATCAATGCCTGGAAGCACAGTGAAGTCTATTATTAAGAAGTGGAAACTATTTGGTACAACACAGACTCTCCCTGGATCAGGACGTCGCTACAAACTGGATGAAAGAGCCAGGAAGAAACGGGTCAGAGGCTGCCAAAAGGCCTACAGCAACTCTGAAGCAGTGCAGGAATTTGACAATGAGTGGTCATTGTGTGCATGTGTCAACAATATCACAAATTCTCCACAAATGTGGCTTGTATGGGAGGGTTGCAAGAAAAAAGCCACTCCTCAAGAAAGGCCACATGCAGTCATGACTGAGCTTTGCCAAATCGCACCTTGAGGATTCTGAGGCCACATGGAAAAAGGTGTTATGGTCAGATTAGACTAAAATTTAATTATTTGGCCTCAAAACTAAACAATATGTCTGGTGGAAATTCAATACAGCTCACCATCCAAATAACAGCATTCTTTCAGTAAAGCAGGGAGGTGGTAATATCCTGTTATGGGGGGTGTTTCTCTGCAGCAGGGACTGGAGCACTTGTCAGGATAGAAGGAAGAATGGATGGGGCAAAATACCATTAAATTCTTGAGGAAAATATGCTGCCCTCTGCCAGAAAGTTGTCAATGGGAAGAAGGTTTGACATGACCCAAAGCACACAGCAAAAATGACCACACAGTGGTTGATGGAGAAAAAGGTGTGAATGTCCTTGCGTGGCCTAGTCAGAGCCCAGACTTAAATCCCTTAAATCTGTGAAATGACTTGAAGACTGCAGTCCACAAATGGTCTAAATTCTAAAAGTCTAGATGTGCAAAGTTGGTACAGACATATCCCAACATACTAAAGACTAATTAAAAGGGTTGTAAAGGTATTTTTTTTTTTTTAAAATAACAAACATGTTATACTTACCTCCACTGTGCAGCTTGTTTTGCACAGAGTGGTCCCGAACCTGGTCTTCTGGATTTACTGACAAACTAAGAAAAACTTTTTTTTGGAAAAAATAAAAGCCCAGAAGTGATTAAATGCCACCAAAAGAAAGCTCTATTTGTGTGAAGAAAATGATAAAAATTTCACATGGTTACAGTGTAGCATGACCACGCAATTGTCATTCAAAATGTGACGGCACTGAAAGCTGAAAAATGGCCTGGGCAGGAAGGGGGTGTAAGTACCCGGTATTGAGGTGGTTAAAGGTGGGTGATTCTTTTTTTATACCCACTGTGTATATAATACAGTGTAACCTTGGATTATGAGCATAATCCGTTCCAGGAGTATGCTTGTGATCCAAAGTACTCGCATATCAAAGCGAGTTTTCCCATTGAAGTCAATAGAAACGAAAATAATTTGTTCCGCATTGACTTCAATGGGATGCAATACCGCATGCGGCCAGAGGCGGGGGGGCACCGGAGAGCCTCAGAAACGGCCGTAAAGGCCTGAGGACACTTTGGCTGACCTTGGCAAACCTCGGAAAGACTTTCTACCCGAGATTTGCCAAGGTCAGCTGTGCTGTCCTTGGGCCTTTCCGTGCATTTCAGAACGACGCCGATAGGCGACGTTCGACTCGGTTCTGGCGCCCCCCCCCCCACCTCAGGCCAAAAGCGATACTGCACACTGCTTTGGCCTGAAATGTGCTCGGTTTGCGAGTGTTGTCTCATTAAAAAACATAAAAAATACAGTGCTCGTATTGCGAAACACTCGTTAACCGCGTTACTCGCAATTCGAGCTTCCACTGTATATATATTTAAAAAGTCAACCATAAAAGATTTAAATATAGGTGTATGGGAATACCTATAAAGGGAAAGGGGTATTAGAAACCAATTTGTACTAAAGGGAAGATAGTAATTAAGAGAAATGGTGTCAGATGTCTAATGGAAGGGAATCTTGATATATTGTATAGTAGGGTTAATGAGAATAGGTGACGTGATTGTCAACTGTAATTATTGCAACATAGTGTTCTTGGGGCTGGTTTACACCATGAATCACACAGGACGTGCTACATTCCTGTGGGATTCACATGCGATCCAGGTGCAGTGCGATTTCAGCCCATTCATTTGGGCTGAAATCGTGCCAGACTGCAGCAAAAATAATGCATGCACTACTTTTGGAAACACTGCAACCTGATCACATTGCTTTTCTGTGCTATGCGATCCAGTGAAGGCAAACGCACTGCGTTTGTGACCTGCATTTGGGGGCCTCATTAACATTGCACCAGCTCCCGCAAGAGCAGTATGTTTTGAACGTGTTTGCGGTAAATTCGTGCAGTGCATTCTGGTGTGAACCAGCTACTAATAAAAATAAGTTTATAGCGTAAACTGTAATCATGGTTTCATATAAAATGTGTAACATCTGGTTAAAAAAAAGTAATAAACCTTAAAGGATAATAAGTAACTATGCTAAAACTTGCAGTGTAGCGTATTACAGCTGGTAAAATAATTCTTGAACACGTCACCATATTTCTAGGTCAATATATTTCTAAAGGTGCTATTTACATGACATTTTCAGCACATGTTGGTAACAACCCATGTAAGCCATACATACAAAGAAACCAAAACAAATACATTCAGAAATTAAAGTGTTACTAAACCCAGAACCTGCATTCACTATATCTGGTCTTCCACAGTACACAGAACATGGAAATGCAATTATTTTAGTGAATATAAGTTGCTAAATACCTTTTCTCATCAGCAGTATATAGCAGTCTTATGACTTCTATCAGTGTCTGGTTAAAGCTTGTAGGAGGAGTTTTCATTCTCCTCAGATTGTCCTATGAGGCTGCAGGTCCTCTGGCCCTCTGTCTGGACAGTGCTGATTGGTGCTCTGCTGATCACATGCATCCTCCCAAGGAGAAAAAAAAAAAAAACCTCTCTACCAATACACACCAAACTGCGCATGTGCAGTGTGCCCCCAAGGCTCTGTACTATTAGCAGATATATTGGGGACTGTGGAAAAAGGGGAGGATCAGAAAGACAGGACCAAACCGCTTTTTTACACAATGCAGAGGATTAACCCCTTAAGTTCCACAGCGTATGTAATAAGCATGCTTTACTGTGTATACAGACTGATTTTACTGTTGTGGGTTTAGTAACACTTTTTAAGTTGTGTGTAATAAAATGGAATGACGCAGGTAAAAAGTATTGAACACGCCAACTGAGATGTATTTAATACTTTGTACAAAATCATGTTCAAAAATATGTTGGTAATGACAGCTTCAGGATGCCTCTTGTATGGAGAAACTAATCGACTGCATTGCTCAGGTGTGATTTTGGCCCATTCTTCCACACAAACGGCCTTCACATCTTGAAGGTTCCATGGGCCTCTTCTATGAACTCTGATCTTTAGTGCTTTCATTTCATTTTCATAGATTTTCTATTAGATTCAAGTCAGGTGATTGACTGGGCCATTCTAGCAGCTTTATTTTCTTCTTTTAAACCAATTGAGAGTTTCCTTGGCTTTGTGTTTAGGATCATTGTCTTGCTGAAATGTCCACCCTCGTTTTCATCATCCTGGTAGATGTCAGCAGATTTTTCTCAAGAATGTGCACATTCTTGATGGTACAGAAGGTACATTTTTCCATTTTTCCTTCCTTCAAAGATATGAAGTTTGCCGGTACCGTATGCTGAAAAATCGCCCCACACCATGATGTTCCCACATCCAAACCTCACTGTTGGTATGGTGTTTTTGGTGTGATGTGCAGTTCCATTTGACTTCCAACCATGGTGTGTATTATGGCATCCAAAGAGTTAAATTTTGGTCTCATCTGACCAGATTATATTCTTCCAGTATTTCACAGGCTTGTCTAAATGTTGTGCAGCAAACTTTAAACAAGCTTCAATGTGCTTTTTCTTCAGATATCACTGAAATATCCTACAAGGCTGTTTAAAGCACAGTGTTCCCCACCATTTAACTCTTAAAGCAGTATTAAACCCAAAAGCAAACATTTATTATATTGCAGCTTACCAATTTGTAGATGTGATGGCTGCATTTGTTTTATTTTTCGGGCTTTCATTCTTCTATTTTCATCTAGTGATCTGGTTAGTAAACCTTTTCCAATCTCTCTCAGATGTATTCTTTTACAGGGATGAGTCAAACCTTTTACTACTGACAGGGGTGGGTACAATTATCAGCTTTTATTCATATAAAACTTATATCTCAAATAGGAAAAACACTGTGTGTTGTAACTTCTTATAAAATGCTAGCTGTAGTTTGGCTTCAAATTGTTAGTGTATTTAAATCTGTGCTAGTATATCTGCCCCCCCCCCGTGCTCACTCATCCAGAGCTGTGTCTCACTTATACATTAGATGTGTTACTGGCCAGATCACCAGGTGAAAACAGAGGGGGAAAAAACTAAAAATAGAAAATTGATGGAGCCACCACATCTAACGATTGGTGAGCTGGAATATATTACATTTCTGGTTTACTACTGCTTTAACCACTTTCCGTCCGCAATACGTATATATACATTGTGGTTTGCCGGGATTATGGCTGAAGATATCAAATTAGGTACAGTGAAAAAATAAATATAAATATATATATATATATATATATATATATATATATATATATATATATATATATATTTTTTTTTAACACCCTCATCCTTCCGTACTTGTAAGCAGAAGTAAACCCATACATAAGTCTTGCACACATATGTAAATGGTGTATGCATCACACATGTGAGGTATTGCCACAAACATTGGAGCGAGAGCAATAATTCTAGTGAAAGACCTCCTCTGTAACTCTAAATAGGTAACCTGTAAAGGCATTTAAAGCGTCGCCTATGGAGATTTTTAAGTTTGTCGCCATTCCACAAGCGTGCTCAATTTTAAAATTTTAAAGGGTGACATGTTGGGTATCTATTTACTTGGTGTTACATCATCTTTCATATTATGTAAAAAAAAAATGGGGTATATATGGTGCATGTTATGTGTTTTTTTTTTTTTTTTTTTTTTTTCTATTCATGAAAATGTATTTTAAAAAAAAATGCATTTGAAAAATTGCAACGATTGCCACTTTATTCCCTAGGGTCTCTACTATAAAAAAAAAAAAAAAAATAATGTAATTATAATTTATAACTATAAGTCATTTTCTAGCAAAAAAATACTAAACCTGTAAACAAAAAGTGCCAGAAAAGGCTTGGTCTTCAAGTGGTGGTTAAGCATATCATATCCACGCAAGGCCTTTTTTATTTTTGCAATATAAATAATTCCAAATAATGGAACTTCAGCGGAGAGGCTAGGAAGAAAGAATGCAAAGAGGAAACTTACTGGATTTACAACTTGAACACAATAAAGCTTAACTTCAGGATTGTCACATCCCCCAAGTTGGGGAGCTCTCACCATGGCCTCTTCATTTGCACTATTATTACCCTCTATAGCCATAAAAAGCATTTTCAAATATCTGCGCTATGTCATCATAAAGCTCCCTAGCTCTGACAAGTTCAGGGGAACCAGGAGGATCTTCCTGGTATACAGCAAATGTCATTTTCTTGAAGCAAGTGTAGTTTCCAGGTGGCCCATAGCTGCATAAAGCAGTCAGAAAGCATTATTAGGACTCCTATACACAGATGGTATTCTGTACAAATATGCTGTAGCATAAAAACCCCAGCATTTTTCTATGCCCAGGAAGTCGTAGGTAGTGCATACAGCTAGCCATATAAGTAAATAGCTGTACACAGCTGTGCTTGGAAAATGCAAATGCTTTTTTTGCATCAGAGTTTACACATGCATGTTTAAATGTAGTGTTCCCCAAACATGGTGTTTACCTGCGTAAGGTCTCCTCTGAAAAAGGGTGCGCCCCTAAAATGTCACCTCATTCCCACTCTGCTTCCCTGGGCTGTCTGCTTCAGAGGTATGGTGCGCTTTTTATTGATGCTTTTGTGATTGCGCAATTTAAAATTGCATGCCAGTACCTATACTTCTTTGTTACTCTTTGTTGTGCTAATTCTATGTACAATATATACTGTTGTGCTTTATACCACACTTATTCAACATATTATTCTACATAAAGTATTATAGTCCTAAGCTTTCTGTTTGATACTTTTCATTTTCGCAAACACCAATACTATACATGTCTCCCTCTGGTGGCCATCTGACGTTAACTCTGTTCTTTACAATATCCCCTTTCCACTATTTCCACATTATCCACTCATAAGGATTCATTAACCACTTCAATACCAGGCACTTGGACACCTTCCCGCCCAGGCCAATTTTCAGCTTTCAGCGCTCTCGCAATTTGAATGACAATTGCGCGGTCATGTAACACTGTACCCAAACAGATTTTTTTTATCATTTTGTTCCCACAAATAGAGCTTTCTTTTGGTGGTATTCGATCACCTCTGTGGTTTTTATTTTTTGCGTAACAAATAAAAGACCGAAAATTTTGAAAAAAAACACGTTTTTCTTTGTTTTTGTTAACATTTTTTGTAAATAAGTACGTTTTCTTCTTCAATGACAGGCACTGGTATGGCTGCACTGACGAACACTGATATGGCGGCACTGATAGGTGGCACTGATGGGCACTCGTAGGTGGCACTGGGTACTTATGAGTGGCACTGATAGGTGGCACGGATGGGCACTGATATGTGGGCACAGATGGGCACTGACAGGTGGCACCGATGGACACTGGGTGGCACTGATGACAATAATGGGTGGCATTGCTGGGCATCATTTAAATGGTGCCAATCAGTGCCCATTTGTGGGCACTGATTGGCACAGATTTAGCACATTGGGCACATGTGGATGGCCATGGGGTACATACCTGGCCATCCACATGTTGCCTGCTTCCCTGGTGGTCCTAGTGGCGTCCCTGATGGTCCAGTGTGGTCATCCGAGGGGGGGCTGTGCTGATAAACAATCAGCGCAGACCCCCCCCCGGCTACTACTACTCGCGTCTGTCAGACAAGAGTGAGGAAAAGCCGATCAATTGACACCAGCCCCGGCTCTTCCTATTGACACCGTGATCAGCCGTGATTGGACACGGCTTATCACGTGGTAAGAGCCTCTGCCGGAGGATCTTTACCAAGATCGGAGGAGCGGTGTTTCAGACTGACACACCGCTCCACCGATCGCCGCGATGCATGCCCCCACGGGCGCACGGCAGCATGTTATCCTGCTGGACATCATATGATGCCCAGTCAGGATAACTGAACCACCGCCCGGCCGTCAATCTGCTATAGGCCGGGCGGGAAGTGGTTAATAGATTTTATACCTTAGTGTCTTTAAAGAATAGGTAATTTTGTTACCAGATATGTTTAGTCATTTAGGTAGATGCAGTAAAATGTTCCCTAGATATGTTAAAGTGGGGTTCCACCCAAAAAACAAATACCTGGAAAAATTCTAAAAAAAAAAAACAAAAAAACACTTGGATATTTTTTATTTTTTTTTTTTACTTACCTCTAAATGCCTGTTGCTAGGTGGTCCCTCGTAGTCTGCCTGTTCCTTTGCCTGGGCTGGTGACATCACTTCCCCCCCAGGCACAGGAAGGGCTCAGCTCTGCTCCCTCCCTCCTGTCAATCATCTGGGACCCATTACAGGTCCCAGGTGATTGAGCGGCCAATCACGGCGCGCGGCGCCGCTCACGCATGCGCAGTGGGTGCCAGGCTGTGAAGCCACAGCCTGGCGCCCACAGTTGAAATGCCGGCGCCGACGAGCGGAGGAGGGGGGGGCGAGCGGGGCTTCGATCCCCCGCATCGCTGGACCCAGGGACAGGTGAGTGCCCAATTAAAAGTCAGTAGCTGCAGTATTTGTAGCTGCTGACTTTTAATTTTTTTTTTTTTGACGGCCCCCCTGGGTGGAACTCCTCTTTAAGCACATCTATTTTAAAATCTTTTTTTGGTTGACTTTTTAGTACTATCTTATTCCATTTTGTTTTAGTATATATTATAGGTACTCTATGTACTTACTTGCAACTTCTTTCTTACAAATGTCTGTGTTTGGATGATATAGGTAGTATTAACACTATTGCAGTATCTACTAATGTCGGGTGTCTCTAGTCCACTTTTTATACTTTGACATGTGCCCATTTATGGTCATATTCAGCGCATGTATTTTATAAACCCCTCTATTGGCACTAGATAGAAGTTAAATGTATTACAGTTGGGACTGCCCATTGATACCAACCACTGTAAGGCTTCATGCACACTGCTGCTCCTCAACTCACAATTTTGAAGCTTTTGGCGTTTTAGACTTTTACCAAAGTTTAGGAGCAGCAACGTTTAGAGGCAGTCAAAGCTCCTTCTCCTGAACGCAGAAGAATCACATCCAGGGGAGGAGAGTTTTGACAGAAAATTGCTAAATATGCATGAACGCTAGGCGCATCTAGCACTTGAGTGTTAATCTCAATAGCCAGAATAAAAAAATGTATTTTGGCCAATGAAATTAATTAATACCCAAGCGCTTGACGCTGGTAAACATGGCTAAAAGCGGTCCACGCGTTTACCGGAGCTTTTCTGCTGCCTAGAGAAAGGCATCTAGTGGCCAGTACCCGGGCTTGATAAAGGAGAATGAGTCCCTGAAATGCATTGCTTTACCAACCCTCCTGCTACCCGGATGTGAAGAACACAGGGAGCTATATGAATTCACAGTCTCCTATGCTTCTTATAGGTGCTTCTACTTAATGTGAGTGCAAAATAATTGTTGTTTTTAAAAAGCATTATTGTTAATAATGCAAAAAGTTTGTAACACTTTTTTCTTTCTGTTCTTTGTGGATACCAAATGACAGAAGTTCCTTCTGCAGGCTGAAAGGGGATTTAGTTATATAACTTTAAGTAAGACAAGAGTTATGGTCTTGTCTGCTGTTTGATTATATCTTGGTTGCACCTGATCTTCTGGGGTAGTGGTTTTGTGGTTCTTTGATTTTTTATTTTTTTTTGTTTTGTTTTTTTTTTCTTCTCAGACAGGAAGCCTGTTAGTTTTGCTGCTGTGATGCAAAAGTATTCAGAAAATAATTGTGTTGTGCCTATTTGCACAAGGGAGAGTCCCACGAAGTCCCAGTCCACAGGGTTGGAGATCCCCTCATCTGTGGAAAGAACCCTTGACAGCGATAAGGAATCAATGGTGTTGTTTATTGCTCCTTGAGCAATAAGCAACAAGTGTAACTACAGACAATGATGATCTTATTTTTCTTTTTTTTTTTTTTTTCTTTTTTACGCTCTGTAAGGTAGCACTCTTCCCTCTAAGCACCACACTAATGTACTGTGTTCTGCAGGTATAGCATTATTGACAAGGATTCCCCAAGGCCTTGTTCACACTTTTCAGTGACCTCCACTGCCATGCAGGTATTGCCCTCGCCTCCAACTCTTGACCTAATGACTGTAGGTCATGCTCATTTCCCATTTAAAAAGGGTATTCGTATCCACTTCTCCCCTGTTGTTGTTTTCGCTATGGGGGCAATGAGATGGCTCAAAGAAAGATGATAACCTTGTTACAAAGTATCACAAACATTTATTAAGTGCAAAATTAAAAGCACTCACATTGTTCTGTGCACTGTCCTGGTGCACTACAGTATGTCCGTTTATATCCTACACCGCTCACAGTATCGTCACTGCTCACAGCAACAGCATGAATACCACTTCATAGCTCTTTGTTTCCCGGCTACCTGCATGGTGGTTAAGGTCACTGAAGAGTTGGAAACAAGTTACAAAGGCACACTTTGAGAAAAATAGCAAGCTGCTGCTCACCTGATATGGATAACCGTCTGTGTAAGATGCGGTGCATGATGGCTCCTGTCAGCCCTTTATTTTTCCTTATAAATAGATGCAAGCCGACACCCACCGGGTCCTGGCTACATCTATTTGTATGGACAATTTGAGAAGTGTCACTGATGGTGTGCATGTGGAAATATGTACAATAAGAGACTGCATCATCTACTTGTAAATGTACACTTATTGTGACTTGTTTGTTTTTCTATTGTATGGTTGTTATTGATTACACGTATATTTATTTTATTATATATTATATGTATTTGTGTGTTTATATGTGTGTTATATAATATATATATATATACACACACACATACACACAGTGGGGACAGAAAGTATTCAGACCCCCTTAAATTTTTCACTCTTTGTTATATTGCAGCCATTTGCTAAAAATTTGCTAAAATCATTTAAGTTTATTTTTTTTCCTCATTAATGTACATGCAGCACCCCATATTGACAGAAAAACACAGAATTGTTGACATTTTTGCAGATTTTTAAAAAAAAGAAAAACTGAAATATCACATGGTCCTAAGTATTCAGACCTTTTTGCTGTTACACACATATATTTAACTCAGGTGCTGTCCATTTCTTCTGATCATCCTTGAGATGGTTTTACACCTTCATTTGACTCCAGCTGTGTTTGATTATACTGATTGGACTTGATTAGGAAAGCCACATACCTGTCTATAAAAAGACCCTACAGCTCACAGTGCATGTCAGAGTAAATGAGAATCGTGAGGTCAAAGGAACTGCCTGAAGAGCTCAGAGACAGAATTGTGGCAAGGCACAGATCTGGCCAAGGTTACAAAAAAATTTCTGCTGCACTTAAGGTTACTAAGAGCACAGTGGCCTCCATAATCCTTAAATGGAAGACGTTTGGGACGACCAGAACCCTTCCTAGAGCTGGCTATCCGGCCAAACTGAGCTTGGGGGAGAAGAGCCTTGGTGAGAGAGGTAAAGAAGAACCCAAAGATCACTGTGGCTGAGCTCCAGAGATGCAGTCAGGAGATGGGAGAAAGTTGTCGAAAGTCAACCATCACTGCAGCCCTCCACCAGTCGGGGCTTTATGGCAGAGTGGCCTGACGGAAGCCTCTCCTCAGTGCAAGACACATGAAAGCCTGCATGGTGTTTGCTAAAAAAACACCCGAAGGACTCCAAGATGGTGAGAAATAAGATTCTCTGGTCTGATGAGACCAAGATAGAACTTTTTGGCCTTAATTCTAAGCGGAACGTGTGGAGAAAGCCAGGCACTGCTCATCACCTGTCCAATACAGTCCCAACAGTGAAGCATGGTGGTGGCAGCATCATGCTGTGGGGGTGTTTTTCAGCTGCAGGGACAGGACGACTGGTTGCAATAGAGGGAAAGATGAATGCGGCCAAGTACAGGGCTATCCTGGATGAAAACCTTCTCCAGAGTGCTCAGGACCTCAGACTGGGCCGAAGGTTTATCTTCCAACAAGACAATGACCCTAAGCACACAGCTAAAATAACAAAGGAGTGGCTTCACAACAACTCAGTGACTGTTCTTGAATGGCCCAGCCAGAGCCCTGACTTAAGCCCAATTGAGCATCTCTAGAGAGACCTAAAAATGGCTGTCCACCAACTTTTACCATCCAGCCTGACAGAACTGGAGAGGATCTGCAAGGAGGAATGGCAGAGGATCCCCAAATCCAGGTGTGAAAAACCTGTTGCATCTTTCCCAAAAAGACTCATGGCTGTATTAGATCAAAAGGGTGCTTCTACTAAATACTGAGGAAAGAGTCTGAATGCTTAGGACTATGTGGTATTTCAGTTTTTCTTTTTTAATAAATCTGCAAAAATGTCAACAATTCTGTGTTTTTCTGTCAATATGGGGTTTTAGCAAATGGCTGCAATATAACAGTGAAAACTTTAAGGGAGTCTGAATACTTTCCATCCCCACTATGTATGTGTGTGTGTGTGTGTGTGTATATATATATATGTATGTATATATAATATACAATTTTATGTATGTATACTACTTAAAAGGCCAGTACTGTGACTAAACATGGAGGAAATAGTCAAGCAATTGGTGTTATCCAACGCTGCACAACAGCAAGCCAACACTATTGCACAGGAGCAAACCAAGGCGCTGTGCCAACAGATTGGTGCTGTACAGGAGCAATCACAGAGGCTGTTTGAACAGCTAGCCACTGCTGCAAAAGCAGATAGGAAAACAATGACTGATGTTGTGCAGATGCTAGCACACTGGTCACCTACTAAAATTGATGATGTTTGAGAAAAGCCCTCAGCCTCCATGTGGGTCGCTTTCTTTCTGAGATGACTGCAGATGATGATCCAGAGGCCTTTTTGCTAACGTTTGAACAGACCGCTGAGGGGGAAGGTTGGCCTAAAACCCAGTGGGCAGGACTGGTTGCTTTCTGGAGAATCACAGAAGGCCTACCCTGATCTGGAGTCGGCAGAAGCGGGAGACTATGAGAAGGTGAAGCAGGAAATTCTGGTGCAACTCTGTGTCACCTTGGCCATTCGAGCACAGCGGGTCTACAGCTGGTTCTTCCAAGATGAGAGGCCCCCAAGATCGCAGATGTTTGATCTAATCCACATGGTGTGGAAATGGCTACAGCCGAAGTCCCTGCCTGCGCCACAAATAGTGGAGCATGTGGTCATGGACCGATTTCCTGAGGTCACTGCCAATTCCCCTGCAGAAGTGGGTGAGTCAAGGAGACCCCAAGTTGGCAGACAACCTGGTGGAGCTTGCTGAGATACTTTGCTGCAGAGAGCTTGGTCACCACCCCTACAGCTGCGTGGACTTTCCACCCAAAGCCACGGTCCCCCCAGGCAACCGGTAGGACTGTTCTAGGGGAAGTGGGTGGTAAGCATGGCAAGGAGAAAGGGGGAAGATTTTTGGTGCCAGGACTGAAGTTTGGCACCCCAAACAAGGGAAGCCGCTGCCTGTTAGCAAACCAAACTGCGGCAACATCAGGTGTTTCCGTTGCCAAGAACTGGGACATGTTGCAGCTAACTGTCCGTTGACAGATGAACCCATGCAGTGTGACGTATCTATTAGAAGGCAGTCTGTTTGCTGCTGTTTCATACGCTGCAGCCCCAAATGTAGAAAACCACATGTGCCAAATGACTGTTAATAATAAGCCTATTGCCTGGAAGTCTAATGGCTTTGGTTAAAGCTGAGATGGTTGAAACTGAATTTTTATGCTAAAGAAGTTGCTGTGATCTGTGTACATGGGGCTACCCGGGAGTATCCTATAGCCACTGTTCACTTTAAAACTGACTTGGGTACATGACCCATCCGGTCGTACTTGTGCCCCACTTGGTGCACGAAGCCATCATTGGTAGGGATTTGCCTATGTTTTGGTAACTGGGATCGTCCTGACTCGGTCACAGTAAGTGACTCAGTGGCAGATCCAGAACTCTTGGCCAGCACCAACAATGTGGGTTCGGGAGTATCCTCTCAGGGTTCCCCTTTCTCAGTTATGGCAGGAGAACTGGAGGAGCCTGAGGAAGTCCCCACAACTAGTGAAGGTGAACAGCCATCTGCTGACTCTGAGGCTACATTAGAGTTTGCTGACCTTTTAATGTGCACAAGGAAAACTTTGGTACCGAGCAGAGAAAAGACCCTACTCTTGCCAGGGCCTGGGAAAATGTAATAGTGATTAACGATGTACCCGTCGAACCAGGGGACAGGCCTTGTTTTCCTTTTTTCAACAGCAATGAGGATTTAATATATCGTGTTTATAAAAGTGATGAAATTGTTGAACAGTTGGTCCCTAAGCCATACAGACGGGTGGTGTTGGAACATGCCCATGGGCACTTGCTAGGAGTTCATTTAGGGGTTGAGAAAACCACTGAAAGGGTGTTGCACAGGTTTCACTGGCCTGTGATACAGAAAGATATTGAGAATTGCTGTCAATCCTGTCTTGTGTGTCAGATGTCAGGCCCACTACCCCACTTCCAATGTCCTTTAGTGCCCTTGCCCATTATTGAAGTGCCCTTTGAGAGGATTGCCATGGACCTTGTGGGTCCACTCCCAAAGTCTGCCCGGGGACACCAGCATATTCTTGTAATCATGGATTATGCTACCCTTTACCCCAAGGCAGCTCCCTTACACACTTGTGCATCTGCTAAGAACATTGCCAAAGAGCTGTTCATGGTGTTCAGCCATGTTGGAATCCCTAAGGAGGTCCTTACAGACCAGGGCACCCCATTTATGTCGCGTATAATGAGGGAGCTGTGCAAGTTATTTAAGGTGATGTAGTTGCGAACCTTTGTGTACCACCCTTAAATTGATGGCTTGGTGGAATGCTTCAATAAAACATTCAAGAGCATGTTAAAAAAGGTTGTTGACAAGGATGGTAAAAACTGTGACTTCCTGATTCCATACTTGATGTTTGCCATCAGGGAGGTTCCCCAGTCCTCTATGGGGTACTCCCCATTTGAGTTGCTTTATGGTAGACACCCTTGGGGACTCTTGGACATAGCCAAGGAAACCTGGGAGGGGGAGTAGACACCCCACAAGTGTCAATGAGCATATCGCTCAAATGCAGGACAGGATTGCAGCAATCATGCCTACGGTAAAAGAACATTTACTGCAGGCCCAAACAGCCCAACAGAGAATATACAACAGCGGGCCCCAACTCCGTGTTTTCTCACCTGGTGACAGGGTCCTGGTGTTGGTACCCACTGTTGAAAGCAAGTTCCTGGCTAAGTGGCAGGGTCCCTTCAAAGTAATTGAAAGAGTTGGGGAGGTCAATTGCAAAGTATATCAACCAGGTGAAAGGAAGCCCAAACAGATTTTTCACATAAACCTGTTTAAAGCACTGGAAGGATAGACTTGCATTAACTGCGAGGTCCCTCCCGGTAACGCCTAAGGGTACAGAGTCCTCTCTGATCCCTGAGGTCACGATTTCCAGACCCCCTGTCGTATTCCCAAAAACAGGAAGCTAGAGAGTTACTGATAAGGAATAGAGAGAAATTTTCAGAGTTACCTGGCACGACTTCAGCAGTTCACCATGATACTGAACCTGGGGTCTGTGTCATGCTCAAACCCTACCGAATTCCTGAAGCTAGAAGAAAGGACATCGGCGATGAAGTTAAAAGAATGTTGGAGCTAGATGTCATTGAAGAGTCCAATAGTGACTGGTCTAGCCCCATCGTGTTAGTCCCAAAACCGGATGGCACGTGGAGGTTCTGTAACGACTTCAGAAAGCTTAATGCAGTGACAAAGTTTGACACGTAGCCAATGCCCAGGGTAGACGAACTTATAGCCTGATTTGGCAAGGCCCATTATTAGATGACCGCTTTGGACTTAACAAAAGGTTATTGGCAAATACCCCTGACTGGTAATGCCAAAGAGAAGACTGCATTTGTGACCCCGGAGGGTTCCTTTCAATATAAAAAAATGCCTTATGGGTTGTAAAATGCCCCTGCGACATTTCAGAGGACCATGCACAAGACCCTAAGACCCCACTGACGGTATGCAGCAGCCTATCTAGAAGACATAGTGGTACATGGCACTGACTGGGAGTCTCACATGCCCCATGTCCAGGCTCTCCTTGATTCCCTCTTCAAAAAAGGTTTTATGGCAAGTCCCAAAAAAATGTGCCATTCATTCAGAGGAAGCCAGGTATTTGGGCTACACTATTGGCTGTGGTGTCATAAAACCTCAAGTGAATAAAATAGAAGCCATCCAGGAGTGGCCACGTCCTGCAAACAAGAAGCAGGTCAGGGCCTTTCTTGGGATCGCGCGGTATTATAGAAGGTTTATCCCAAATTTTGCAACTATAGCTGCCCCACTGATGGTCCTTACGACAGGGAAAGACTCCTTAATGGTGAAATGGTCCTCAGTAGCAGAGGAATCATTGTAAGTCTTGAAGAAGGCTCTTTGTGCACAGTCAGTACTGTACTCCCCCGATTTCTCCAAATATTTTTTGGTTCAGATGGATGTGTCTGTTGTAGGCATCGGGGCAGTATTGTCACAGGTACACAATGGGGAAGAACACCCTGTGAAAAAGTATGCATTTATTGAAAAGGAATGTCTAGCCATAAAGTGGGCTGTCGACGCACTAAGGTACTATTTGTTAGGGCCCAGTTTGAGTTAATAACTGACCATGTTCCCTTGAAATGGATGGCCCATAAGAAGAAGACTAATAGATGGGTGAGCCGGTGGTTTTTGGCTCTACAGGATTACTCCTTCACTGTAAAACACAGGCCAGGTGTTGAGATGGGGAATGTAGATGTCCTGTCCCGTGTTCACTCCTGTTGGGCCACAGGTGTTCCAACCCTGGGGTTGAAACAAGGGGGGGATATGTAGCAGAGCGTCCCAGAGAGAGCCAGGAAAATCCTGTTCGGGGTTTATACGTCTCCCTGACTCCTCTCATACACGTTCAGGGATCCCTGATCCACCATCCAGTTTGGATCTTGGTTCCCCCCCCCCAGGCCAATTTAAACTTGCCTGTGACAGACAGCCTTTGCTCTCTGCCTGGGAAACACAGACAACACTGGTCTGTGAGAACAAAAGGTTGGTAAAAAGCTGTTAAGCTGTATCTGTGGAAGCTGACAAGCTGTAGGCTTGTTCAGCCTGGTAGTTAGGGCCTGTATATATTGTGTAGTTAGTGCCGAAGCACGGCTAGGTTTTTGTTTGACTATTTTTGTTCTGTTTGTTTTCTGAAACGCTGTACTGCACCAGTATATAGACTTGTGTATATCACTAATAAACACTGCACTGTTTGACACTACCTCACTGGATTTGGTATCTGTGCCTGAAAGAATGCTTCTCCTACCTGCCCCCTAGGTTGAGATATATATAGATATATACATATAGATATATATCTCTATATCTATATAGATAGATATATCTATCTATATAGATATATATATCTCTATCTATGCCGCAAGCTCCGTGAGTGTGATCGCGGGTCCCGCGAACCCGATATCCGCAGGGATACCAACGATCGCCTCACGTAGAGGAAGAACGGGAAAATGCTGATGTAAACAAGCATTTCCCCATTCTTCCTAGTGACAGGACACTGATCACAGCTCCCTGTGATCGGGAGTGGTGATCAGTGTCGTGTCACGCGTAGCCCATCCACCCTACAGTTAGAACACATCCCTAGGACATACTTAACCCCTGCAGCACCCCCTCCTGGTTAACCCCTTCACTGCCAGTCACATTTACACAGTAATCAATGCGTTTTTAATCACACTGATAGCGCCAAAAGTGTCCGATCTGTCCGCCATAATGTTGCAGTCATGATAAAAATTGCTGATCGCCGTCATTACTAGTAAAAAAAAAAAGATATTAATAGAAAATGCCATAAAACTATCCCCTATTTTGTAGACGCTATAACTTTTGCGCAAACCAAACGCTTTATTACGTTTTTTTTTTTTTTTTCTTTACCAAAAATATGTAGAAGAATACGTATCGACCTATGAAAATTGTGAAGTGATGAAAATTGAATTGTTGCTTTAGGATGATCCTAGGTCCACCACATGATAAAATGATAAAATTGGCAACAGTTCTTGGAAATCATTCAGGGGGGCCAGGGGCATGTTATATCAGGCCGATGCACAGGGGTCTAGGTTCAGAAAAGAAAGCAAAAATACAATTCGCTTCTGCAACATCTAGGGAAATGTCAAAACACAGTAGGTTAGGCATGTAATACCAGCATATGTTCCTGGGATGGTAACCGAAACGGCAAAACGTGGCTCTTGGTTGCCTCGGAGTTCCTTCACCAAGGGAAAATGGCAAAAGCGCCTGTGGGTCGCTCGAGAGTGCTCAAGGACATATTCACACAGACAGCTGGTTTCAGGAATATGAGGTAGGGCACAAAATGTAGCAGATTAAAGCAGCGTCTGGGGAGATTCAGGGACAAGGGGGCAGTTAAACAGGTTATGGGAACATGAGCTCCTAGCATTGGAGTGGCCCTTTGTAGTGGATAGGATCCACTAATTGGAGCATAAGGGTACATTGTTAAATCTCTATGGTTCTTCCAAAATTGGTTGTGGCCCAACTCAAAAATGAGCTGTTAATGCAGCCTGGCAGTCTGTTGGAGCTGTGACATGAGGGGTCTTGTTGAAGAGTAGGTGCTCAAGAAGACAACCAAAGCCCTGGTGGGTAGACCCTCCAGAGGTGAGTCTAAAAGAGTTTGGAGTATGTTCAGGCATGCAGGTATAACAATCGACAAATAGACAAATAAACACTTTGACAAGATAGCCAATGAGGGCTGCTAAAGGACGGCCATAAGTGTTCGAATCTCGGCCAGTTCAGCAGGAAACGGCCAAGATTTGAACTGTCTATGGACAGGCTGAATGTACCAAGCTGAGCGATTAACTTTGGTACAACCAGCCTACTAGATTTACTTGCTGTTTTTGCTAGCGGCTAGTGAAAACCGTAAATTCAATAGGTCAGATTGTAGCCAGTACCTGGGTAGTAAATTCAGTAAGTCAGATTGTAATATGTATGATAAGCTTAAAGCTGTCTCTCAGCAAGAAGCTAGTGCCTCAATTGCTGCTCTGGGGGAGAGACTTTGACAGGTATATATTGCTCACCTTGAGAAGTAAGCTTCTGGGAGAATTCTGAGTATTATCTCTGCAAACCATATTGAAGACCACTAGCTTGAGCTGTAATGCTATGCGCTTGTAGAGAAATGCTGACAATTTGCTTAACAGAGTTTGTTGAGTCTGCTGAATTTGTTTCACACTTCTTGAATTGTTTCGGAAATCTTTGCTTGAAAGAAGCAAAAATTAATGTTTGTTTATAATCTAGCCAGAATTGGGGAGAGAACTGTGTATTTGGCAGACTTTCTTCTGTAATGTGCGGTGTGTTCTGTTCTGTAACAATAGTTAGTCATTCACAGCAAATCTGGTTTATGTATTGCATTACTCATACCTCTGTTGCTATGAGGATAAAAGTGACAGTTAATGTAAGAACCAGACAAAATGAAGGCTCTGTGTGTGACTGCATCTGGCAATGATTTTGTAAGGATAGTAAGGCTTCATGTACGCTTTTGCTGGTAAACGGACATTTAGGAGCAGTTGAGCGTTTTTTTTCAGCTGCCCCTGAACTCTCCTCTGTTATCTTATCAGTACATGTACACAGGGTCGTTTATAGTAGTGTCCAGGCAGTTGAGTTTAGAAGCATTTTTTGGAAAGCAAAAAAATGCTTTCAGGATGGATGTTCAGAGGCATTTGAAATGGCAAATGCCTGTAACAGCTTGTAAATGCGGTAACTCGTGTTTAGCCGCGTTTCGTTTACAGACGTTTTTAATGGAGTTACATTTTTGACTATTTGAAAAAAATGTTTCTAAACGCGGCAAAACGGACGTTTTTAAACGTTGGTTACTTTCTGTCAAGTTAAGTGTTTCAGGAGAGGTTTTAAAACATCCCGTGTACATGAAGCCTAAATGTTTTTGGTATAATGAATTATTTGTTTTAAGTATGATGGGAGAATTAAGTGTCTGAACAACTTGGAGAGGTGGAAATGTAATGAGTAATTTTGTTTTAACCCTATCACTGCCATAGCTGTTTTTTGCACGTTAAAAAAAAAATAATAATTTTAGGCCTGAAAATTACCGGTAGTTAAACCCCCAAACATATATTTTCTTGAAAACTAAGAATAAAATGTTAATAATGCAATAGTTTATCGGATTTGCGGTGCGTAATGCAAGAAGAAGCAAGGCAAAATCATTTTTATTCTGGATATAGGTCTGAAAATAAGAAAATTATGGGTTTTCTTTTTATTTACTAATCATACTTGCCTAGGTGGATGCAGCATCAGTCCCATCCTGCATTCGTCCCCCGACGCCTCTAAGACCGAGAACTGAGCGGTCAAACACTGCGCCGTTCACTCAATTCTCAGGGTACCCTGAGCAAAAGAGCTGGTGACTGTCAGTCAGCAGCTCTCTGTTCTGCCCCCCCTTGCGATCCTTCTCGAGCCTCCATTCACACTGTATGATTTGGAATCGTGGTCAGAATTACTGTGATTCTACCTGCAATTCCAAATCTTGTGGCGATCGTTGCTCAACGCTCATTTGGGTGACATTATCTCTTAATAGCACCCCAAATGCAATGCGATTCTGCCACAGTTGTCATGTTGCTACAGCTTTGAACCACAGCTTTGAAAATAGCAAGAAGCGTGCTGCCTAAAAAGAAACAGGAGCTGCTTTCTGGCGACAAATGTGCGTAGGGCAGCTCATTCAATCAAATAGGCTAGCCCTATGTGACACGCAAAATGATGTGCAAATCACTAAACAAAATCGCTTAAAGCGGAGTTCCACCTAAAATTGAAGCTCAGCTTGCTTGCTTCCCGAAACACATCCCCCCCCCCCTCCGGTTCCTACTTCAGGGAGACCTGGCTGCAGGCAGGTCCCTTGGAAGTACGACCCCCATCCTTCCTCCACCGCCGGCCAAATAGAAAGCGCAGCACGCTTCGTGCATGTGCTGTAGGTAACCGACTGTGAAGCCGCAAGGCTTCACTGTCAGTTTCCCTTACCACGAATGGCAGCGACAGCACCTCAGCCAGGGAGAATTGGCTGGGGGGGGGGGGGCGACATCACGGGATACCTGAACAGGCAAGTGTCCTAATATTAAAAGTCAGCAGCTGCAGTATTTGTAGCTGCTGACTTTTAATTTTTGAAGAGGGGGCTGGAGCTCCGTTTTTACACGACCTGTTCCCTTTCGAGTGTTGATACTGTAACAGTAAAAGGAGAAATGCATCAGAAATGCATCATACAGGAGGTTGGGACCGCACACAATCGGATATAAACTCACTATGTGTGTTGGTGTCTCATGAGTGTTGTCTAATGTAGCTTATCGACTATATAGCATTTGCATTGGAAGTCGGCCTGGTGTCTCAAGAATTTTCTTTTTTTTCGTAGGGTTGCAGTCACCGGATCCCTGGCAACTAGTATGGGAGAGGGGGTTTCTAGTAGGCCTAGGCAGTGGTCGAGTTGCTCGAGTGAGGTGGTAGGGATTAGTTATTGTGTGTATTAGAAGGTGGGAGGGTATCAGGAGAAATCCTATGTAGGATAGGAAAAGGATAATAGAAAGAACTAGTGAGTGGGGGGGGGGGGATAAAGAGTCCGGAGAGTTGGGCGAAATAGTCACTTTCTGGGGGTAATAGTGTATGACAGGGGTATTGAATTAATATTCACAGAGGTCCAACCAGTAACATTTTCTTCCACCAGATGTCCGAACCAAATTTTTTTCAGCAGCCCTCCCTTTCTATATCACAATCCTTTATTTCGGTGTCCTCATTTGTGCCCACGCATCAGAGTCCCCCACTTTACATCAGTTTCCCCTTCACAATAGTGTTCTTAGGCCCCCTGCACATCACCCCCGCTCCCCCTTTTTTACAATAGTGTACTGAACCCTCTTAACATAACACACCCTTTATTCACAGCAGTCCTCAACCCCCCTTGAAATCATCACCCCGCCCCACAGTACTGGCCTCTGCCAATTTTACATCACCCCCCAACAGAACTGTGCCCCCTTCATATTGCCACCCACAGTACTGTCCTTTGCTCCTTCATATCGCCCCCCCACAGCACTGCCCCCTTTCACATCATCACAACTCCCCCAATAGTATAAAAGGAAAAACTGGTTGTGGCTAGATGGTACGATTGAATACAGCACCTCATCCCAAAAATAGTTAGATAGCTAGTAGATAGGGGAACAAGGGATTATAACGGTGCTAAGGTCATATAGGGCAAAAAAAGAAGGAGGGATTTAAAACAACAAAGTTACAAAATGTTATTGATATTGTTACAAACATGCAAAAACACTAAAATGGTTAACGCCTTAAAACAGACTTATAAATTGCATGCGACCCAAAGTGCAGTAGAAAATGGCAAGGTGGAAAAGGCCATCAAACAAAGGGGCTCGATTTCCTACATGTTTCGCCAAGACATTGGCTTCCTCAGGGAACAGGAGCTCAAATTGGGTATAGAGAAGTCTGTACATAGGGATACAGAAAAACATAATATAAGCAGACTATAAACAAACAGACATATCTAACAAGGAAATGTTTAATATATAACTAGGTAATAGTCATAGATCATTGTGGCTGAACAATAACGCAAAGAGGCGGTCCCGATGACCCCGATGCTGCAGACGTACCTGAAAGACCGACACCCAAGGAGGGCGCGAAAAATGTCACCCAAAGGGGGAAGGGCAGGCTGCGCCGTGTAGTGTACCTGCAGGGGGCACGCAGTAAACCTGGCAAAGGAATGCATTAGAAATAGGTGAGTTGATGTTAGGTATATATTGAGCAAAAGAAAGTACAGGGAGTAATGCGATTATATATCGGTTACATGGGGCAAAAAAATGATAGAGAACTCACACTATTAACTATTAAGATCAGCGAACGGAAGCGACTCGGGGGCGGAACTCACCTTAGTGCGAGATAGAGTGTAGGCAGAAGCACGGGATGAGGGGATAGGTCAAACTGGGACAAATGATACACAGAAAGTATTTCTGTGTATCATTTGTCCCAGTTTGATTCATATTCCTTCATTACAACTTTTTTTTGTAACCAGGACCCTGTGGTTCTCTATGTTGGTTTCATACTTTGTGGCTGGACTTTGCAGACTGACGCACGGGTATGTTCCCGCTGTCCCCGTGGACCCTTGTGTACCGCCGGGTAAATGGGGGACCTATCCCCTCATCCCGTGCTTCTGCCTACACTCTATCTCGCGCTAAGGTGAGTTCCGCCCCCGAGTCGCTTCCGTTCGCTGATCTTCCCACATCCCCTCGGGGGGATGCGGATGTGCCCCCCTTCGGGGATGGGCTTTGCCAGCGCTGTTCGTGCCTGTATGGACGCCCGGGGCAGTACACTATTGTCTGCCTCCGGTGTCCATGCCTCGCTCACACTACCCGGCCTCCCCCTATCCACCGGCGAATGGATGCTGACGGCGCCTGGGACTGCCCCATCCACGGCGCTCCGTCCTCTCATTGGCCATATGGGGGCTGTTTCGTTTGAGCGTGCGCGCGCGGTGCATGCCGGAACATGTAGTTTCCGGGGCGCCGCCCAGCGCGCATGCGCGGACGCCCTCCAATCGCGTCCGCACACCTGATCATTATCTGATCAGGTGTGGGGGGTATGTAAGTAACCGGCCAGTCCCTCGTTTCACACGCTGGACGAGGGACGTGCCTGTAATCGTTACCACACACAGCAACCAGGTAATCTAGGACTATCACTACATTATGAATATTCCTTTTAAACCCTACCCTTCACTTAGCCTCCAATTATTTCCTTCAGGATTTACCTATTTGGAGCTACCATCTATCTCCTTGGCAATCCCCAACACTGACTTTTTAATAGTCATTTTTCTCGTTATGTGGTCCATCAGGTAAATTATTCCTTATTTTCTAATCAGTTTTCCAGCCCTATATTGCACAGCTTTTTTGATTTCCTAATATTAGTCCTTTTTCATCTATTTCCTTTCAGGACCCATTGTTATTGCTACCTTTCCTAAAAACGCCCTCTATGTGCACACAAATTAGGCAAACATCATAGTCTGTCATAAGCTTTACAATGCACCGTATTGGGTAAGTCCTTTTCCTGTGCGATCCTCCCCTCTATTTTGACGATTACTTTCAGGTCTATCTGTAAAACAAATTCATTTTTCCATATAGGTCATCTATTAATTGATTGCCAACCTTGTCAACCGTCCTGCTGTTGCCTGCGTACTCACTTACAGGTGCCTCTTCCCTCCCCTAATCAACTGGTTTTAATCAATAGTGTGAGTTCTCTATCGTTTTTTTGCCCCATGTAACCGATATATAATCGCATTACTCCCTGTGCTTTCTTTTGCTCAATATATACCTAACATCAACTCACCTATTTCTAATGCATTCCTTTGCCAGGTTTACTGCGTGCCCCCTGCAGGTACACTACACGGCGCAGCCTGCCCTTCCCCCTTTGGGTGACATTTTTCGCGCCCTCCTTGGGTGTCGGTCTTTCAGGTACGTCTGCGGCATCGGGGTCATCGGGACCGCCTCTTTGCGTTATTGTTCAGCCACAATGATCTATGACTATTACCTAGTTATATATTGAACATTTCCTTGTTAGATATGTCTGTTTGTTTATAGTCTGCTTATATTATGTTTTTCTGTATCCCTATGTACAGACTTCTCTATACCCAATTTGAGCTCCTGTTCCCTGAGGAAGCCAATGTCTTGGCGAAACATGTAGGAAATCGAGCCCCTTTGTTTGATGGCCTTTTCCACCTTGCCATTTTCTACTGCACTTTGGGTCGCATGCAATTTATAAGTCTGTTTTAAGGCGTTAACCATTTTAGTGTTTTTGTATGTTTGTAACAATATCAATAAAATTTTGTAACTTTGTTGTTTTAAATCCCTCCTTCTTTTTTTGCCCTATATGACCTTAGCACCGTTCTAATCCCTTGTTCCCCTATCTACTAGCTATCCCCCAATAGTATGTTTTACCCTCCTCAAATTAACACACCTTCCCCAGCACTGCCCTCCTTTACATCACCCACCAACACTGCTCCCTCCCTTTACATCACCTCTTCCCCTCGCAGCACTGCCCCTCTTCAATGTGTCCTTATTTGGCCGTCCTCGGATGGCATTAGTGTCATGTCCATTTGTATTCCCTCTACATCGAGGGGGACTTCCAGTGCACGCTCTGTCCTTGATGTCGTGGCGCAGCTGTGCCCTGAGGTCATGCGCCAGGGCTGTTTACACACCGCATCTCGGCAGCGTTCTGCTGGCGGCTCCTAAATGGTGTGATCGCAGGTCCGGATGAAACAGCCACTAGGTCCAGATCTGGACTGCTGTCAGCCATTTGGTAATGCCCAGTGTATGAGGTGTTTCCACAGTGAATAAGTGTGTGTGTGTGTGTGTGTGTGGGGGGGGGTGTCACACCGTGTGTCAGCATTTTTCATTGAGCTATGGATGTAAGAGTAGATATTTTCCCAATCTTCCGAGAGGTCTATTGAAAGTTCCCTTTCCCAGCTACGGCTGGCTATGTTGGATTTGGGGCTATGATCAGAAAACAGGATGGAGTACATATCTGAAATCTAGTGTCTTTTGCAGGTCTTTTCTTGTACATATTGCTTCGAATGGTGTGTGTAGTCTAGAATATTTGGGGCGTGATTGGGGGTTATTTAGAAAATGTCTTAGTTTGATGTACATCCAGAAGGGGAAGGAGTGGCCTGGCATCTGTGCAGAGATGCAGTGCGGGATGGGTCAGGAAGTTGCCCTTTGAGAAGGAGTTCCAGCTCGGACGTCGGTGTGAGGCCAAATTTCAGAACGAAAGGTGCCTGTTAGACCTGGTAAGAATTCCAGGTTGTGACGGATGGGGTTAATGGGCCCGGTGAGGATATTTTAAATTTATGGCATGCCATTCTGAAAATTTGTAGCGCGTTGCCAATTAAAGGGTATAGTTTGCATTCTGGTGGTGTGTGAGTTGAAGTGATCCATGGAAGTTTGTAATGGCAGTGGAGAAAACGCGTGTTCAAGGTGTACCCACGCTTTAGTATGAGAATGGATGTTACAGTCTATTATTCTCGCTAACTGACAGCCCCAGTGATATTTAACAATATCTGGAAGGCCTATGTCTCCTTTCATCTTGGGTAATGTTAGCCTCTCAAAGCTTAATCTAGAGTGTGATTTACCCCAAATAAATTCCGTACAGGCTCTGCGATAGGAGGCCAAAAAGGCCTGCGGTATTCTTAGGGGTACCGCTTGCATTATGTACAATATTCTCGGGAGAATATTCATTTTGACAATCGACCTTCTGCCAAACCATGAAAAGAGACCCCAGGACTTTGTCACGTTGAATGTTTTGAAGGATCGAGAGGTAGTTTTTGGTGTATAGGTCGGCTATTTTGGAAGGCAGTTAGAGCCCTAGGTATGTGATCGAATCACGACTCCAGCTAAACGGGAAGTTTGCTTGGCAATGCACAAGCATATCTTTCTATAGGGAGATATTCAGTGCTTGTGATTTCGAGAAGTTTATTTGTAAATTGGTCAAAATTTTGAACGTGGCGAAATCTCTGAGCAAGTTGGATATCGCAATATGTGGTTCCGTTAGAAATAAGAGGAAAGCCGCTAGTTTATAGGTAGTCTTGGAGATCGAGACACCCTTTGATATCGGGGTTAGACATGAGGTGGCAGAGTAGTGGTTCAAGGGTAAGAACAAATATTAATGAGGAGAGAGGGCAACCTTGACATGTACCACCTGATATTGAGAAGGCATTCGATAGGTGGCCATTGAATCGGACTTTGGCGGTTGGGGAGGAGTAGAGTGCTAAGATGAGTTGTAACATACATTCTCAGTTGCCAAGCGCTTTGAGGGCTTCGGACATATAGTCCCAGGCCATGCTATCTAATTCCTTCTCTGCATCCAGGGACAGAGAGAATCTGCAATGGTAAGTCGATGTCTACCATTTGTGTATGTAAATTGCTTTTATGGCATTGTCTCTCACCTCTCTGCCAGATATGAAGCCCACCTGGTCTAGAGAGATGAATTTAGACAGTAAGGGTAGTAGACGGTTGGCTAGGACTTCAGCACAGAGTTTGAGATCTACCTTTAATAGGGAGATTGGGAGATAGTGACAAGTGAGGGGTCTTTGGTATCACTGTTATGTGGGCTTTCAGGAGATCTCGGGGTGGGGGGTTACCGGATGAAAGGGCATTAAAGGCTCTTAGGAAATGTGGCTTGAGCTAATCTGTTAAGGTTTTATAATATCCTGCCATCAAGCCATCTGGGCCAGGGCTCTTTCCAGCCTTCAATTGTTTTGAGTGCTGATTCGACTTCCTCAGAAGAGAGAGGGCGGTCCAGGGGAAAAAATACTTTTTGCATTTATTAGTTTAATTAACATTATTATTTTAGCAGCACAAGACCAAAATAGATTTAACAATGTAGGTGGTTTGATTGCCTTAGTATAATGCAGTTAAGCTTAACTGATTGTTAACACAGCTGCTGTTCTATGATTCTTAACAACAAAACAGGAGAACCTGCAACTACCTGTTGCTCTTCAAGTGACTCTGATTTTGATGATGATGATGAAGAACCACGGCGTTTCCATATCCAGATAAAACCTGCACAGCCTGGGGAAAGACTGGAAGATGAAGAAACTGAACTTAAAAGATTTCGAGAAACAGTGGGCTGTATCATTCAGCCTCCTGCAGCAGTAGTAAGTTTTGATATCTACTTGGGCATCATTGGCAGGTAGGTGGGATATCAGTCTCTCATTCCTTGACCCCCCGACCCCAGTACTAAAGGCCCATGTGGGCTGGTATCATCATAGCAGAAGCAGTAATAAAAACAGAAATGACATTCTGCCAACATTTGCTATGCATGGTGTTGAAATTGTTTATAAATGTTTTAGCATCTTGGATAGCAAGTATCCGCGTATAAAATGGGCTTCTGTTATTTAACAAGATTTGACCAAAACATTAGCATAATTTTTTGCTCAATTTAAAAAAGAAATGGCTGCCACTGTACTATCAATGTTCTCTGACAAGATTTGAACTTACAAAAGTGTGCCCTGTGAATGTCATATAATATAGGAGGAATCCAATTAAATCTTACAAGAATGCACATATTTTTTTCACTGGGTGAATTTCTCCAGTGAATCAATGATGACTATACCACTTTTTTTTTTTTCTATGCCCAATTTATTTTGTATATTTCATACTATTATAAATATTTTCAATATATTTTACCTATTTACAGTATAGCAGTAAGTTGATGCATATGTCAGCACCTTATGGTCAACTAAAAGAAAAAGTGTATAAATTCCTAAGTATTATGCATTTTTCAGTACAATAGATGTAATTCAGTAACCGTAATTCATCAACCTGCCTGCGACAAGTAAATGTACAGAAGGGCTATTGTAAACAGGTTAAAGAAAAAGTGTCAGCTAAAGAAATATCATATTTTGTGACTCTTGTTTGTGCTTGTGAAATGGTGAGAAATAATTTTCCGGCCTCCACCCACTTGGCCATCCTGAAAGCTTTGCATCCTGTAAGGCTTACACATGAGCCTTGAGACCAGGAGGCAGGCCATTGTTCCACCACCAAATCGCTGATATGTAGAAGTGATCGGGTGGCTAAACTGCTGCCTTGATCACTTCTGCTATGGATCATAAGCCTGCTGATTTAGTGAAAAACAAACCCTCACTCATGTGTTTGCTATCTGGAATGGGTTAAACAGCACTTCTGTAATGATCCACAGTGATAATTAACAAAATAAGCTGTATAATAAGTCCCCTTACTGCCCCCCTTTTTCTTTTATGGTCCAGCGCATGCCCAAATGTGCTGAAGCACTCTGCCTGGCCTTTGGGATCTGGCAAATCTGCACAGGCATCGGTGCAAAAGCATGGCCGATTGAGAAAGTACAGAAAATTATGGTCTGTGATGCAATGATTCCTCGGCAAATGTGCAGGCCGAACACAAAATCCTGTACTTTATGCTGTATTTGCGTACGCATGTGGCACACCCACGCATGTGCAGATATGCCAAAGGTCCCTGCCATCAGGAGCTGAAGGATCGGTGCAAAGGAAGAAGTGCTATCCTGCAGCACTAAAAAAGTAACAAATAAATGAAAAAAAATTAGGTTTTGGGGTGAAGGTCTGCTTTAATGGAATTTGTTGAGGCTGACTGAGGTATAATCCTGAAAAAAGACTTTACTAACTTCTAATTACCAGTTTTGCAGTGTTCTATATATACACCACTAGTAGAGGCTGAATTCACATATGTATGTGTAAAATGGATGAATAGTTCTGTAATCTAGTTTCAATTCTGTTTTGTGTTGCAGGTATCTGTAAGGCGTCAAACTATGCGTAAGTAAGCCTACAGTCTTTATTCATCATTTGACTCTTCTCTTCTTTAAATCTCAATGCAAATTTTTTTTTTTTTAATGTAGTTTTGGATGAATTGGAGACATATGTTAGACTTTTGTGTCAAGTTTTTATTCCTGTCTGTGTTTGCGTTGGGGAGAATCGCTCATCTGTGCTGGTGACCATTGTCACTTAGACATAAAAGCAGGGGAAATCAAAAATTTTAGAGTTGTAGCCAAAACATATGGAAACTGGATATCTTCCAATGAGGACGACTGCTAAAGAGAGAAATTCCCCTAACTTTGAGACATTTCCTCTAACCTCCGGTTGTGTCTCTGGGACAGGAAGTGAAGGGGTTCTCTATTAGATGTGCTCCTACACTGCACTGTCTTCCTTCTCTCCAAGTTATGTGTCCTTTCAGAATAAAAAAAAACCTTGGCTCTGTTATCCTGATTTGTATAGTTGTGGTGTAAAAACATGTAGGTATTGCCACATACACTCTGTGTCAAAATGTTTTACTACTTTTATCTGACATTTGAAGTACAACAATATATCAACTGTGGCACACATTGTCGTCTACCTGATTCATTGCACTACTTTTAGTATGTGGGATGTACTGGTTGTCCCCTTCGCTCCCATATTGCCGAACATGTACCCAAATTAAATTTGTCATATTTTTTTCTTCACAAATAGAGCTTTCTTTTGGTGATTTTTTATTACCACTTAATAAACAAAACAATAAACAAAAAAAGACCAACATTTTGGAGAGAAAAACATTTTTTACTTTCTGCTATAAAACCTATATAGTAAAAATGTTAAAAAAATCTAATTTCTTCATAAATTTAGGCTACATATATTTGGTAAAAAAAAAAAATCCCAATAAGCATACATTGATTGGTTTGCGTCTACTGGAATTACATTTTTTTTTTTACAGTAATAATCGCGTCGATCAGCGACTTTTATAGTGGGACTGCGATATTGCGTCGGACATTCTGACAATTTTGACACTTTTTGTGAGAACCAGTGACACTTGTACAGTTATCAGTGCTAAAAATATGTCACTGTACTAATGTCAAAGGCTGGGAAGAGGTTAAACATCTAGGGTGATTTTAATGGGGTTAAATGTGTGCCTAACCAGTGTTTTTGTGTACAGTGTGAGGTGCTTTCACTAAGGGATGTGATGAATTTTATTCCCTGCTTTGGAGGGAAAGAAAATCTATCACATCCCTACTGTCAGGATGGAGCTCCTCATTGTTTACATAAGCAGAGCTCTGTCCAGCCTTTCTCCTCGACGTTCAACAGGAGCTGGCAGACATCCATTGGCCAGCACCTGCTGATTGGCTTCTGCTATGACTAATCACAGCAGAAGCAGCGTGCCCCCTACCCAGAAGTGCAGAATCACGTAGTATGTGTGTGTTTATACACACACATACTTGATTTTGTACAGAACGGCCCCCTGTAGCAGTAAATCTGCTATAGGGTGGTCGGTAAGGGGTTAAGGCCTGACGGCTCAAACACGTTGGTATTTATTGCCTATTTTTCAGGAAGTAAAGTACACAGACACAAAAAAAAAACCTAATATGGGTTTTAACTCTACTCTGCCTAAAACTAAAAAAAAAAAAATTGGCTAGAACATACACTTTAACTTTTTTTTTTAATATCCTCTTTGGTAGCAATGACCTCTCAAGCGTAGCATTTTCATTTCGATACATTCTTTGTTGTAATGCTGTTTAGGCACTGCAGTGGGCACAGGTTCTGTTTCAGGAGAAACACAAATAACATGTCAGACAGGTGAGCTATCTCTTTAAATGAATTGTCAAATTTTGTTTAAAGACGCAATTCTCGTGTTACAGTAAATGTGTATTGTTTCTATAAAGATAAATCAGCGGCCGCTCTCTCCAGCACGCCTCCATCCACTGTCACCAACAGGTATTTCATTGAAATTTTTGCATGTGTTTGACCTTTTTTTTTTTTTTTTTTTTCTTTTAAAGCTGAACTCCAGGCAAGTGTGTGTATATATTCTATACATACTGTATATATTTATTTGAGCCATTTTTCACGGATTTGCATTTGTTAATTCAGTCCTAAAAATTAAACACAGAATGACACCGCCTAGTTAAAGCAGACCTTCAACAAATAGTGAATTTCTTCTCATTTGCTTCCTCCACCCACTTCCTGTTCCGCAATTGCATACTATTTATTTTATGTTCTTTTTTTAGTAAAGCAAGTACCTCTTTTCATGGTACTCTCCCCCATTTTTTATTTCCTCACCTAGGCGAGGATTACATCGCCCTTGGTGCCTTCAGCCACCTGGGATATATCACACATCCCAGGAGGCTTCAAGACCATCTCCCAACAGGCTGCCACTCTCGTACATGTGCAGTGGGGTCTCAGCAGGGGACCAGCTGTGAGAGACCAGAAAGTGACTAATAGCTTTCAAATCCAAGGTGGAGGTGCAGAAAATGCCAAGAATGGGGTGTAAGGAAAACATCGCTGGACTTTATGGGTTGGCACGTATCTGTTTCTTCAATTATCCAATTGAAGGCGTCTGTCATAAAATTGTTGTACAAACAGCACCTGCATTCAGTTATTCTGACACAATATATTAACCTGAGAGGGGGATTCGTCCATTCGCACGATTAGCCCGCAGGCTGAACTTAAGAAAGCTATATGTTTGAACAGCTTAAATACGTTCCTTGCCAACAAATGTGCATACAGCACATCAGATTGGTTCCCCGTCACCCTACCCTTCCTCACCCAGTATTAGTGCTGCTGTGTAGGGGGCTGCAAGAGGATAATACCGAGTGAAAATCAAGTAATAACACTAGTTGTATTTATAAAAAAAAAAAAAACCACTTATTGACTTGGTTATGAATACAGAGCTGTATTAATTTGTGCTTTATAATCTGCTTTATATTTTGCCTGGAGTTCAGCTTCAATCTATCACTTTTTCTTCTCTCCTGTTCTAAGTAGCTTTTTCTACATTCTGCTGTTACTGAAAGAAGCAAACTGAAAATATATGTGCTCTGCAGACGTTCAAAAGTTATAACACAAATATTGGATAAATTCAGTGATTCAAAAGTGTTGTTATATCAAAATTCTGCAACTAGAAATACTTTGAAAAGTAATTAGCTATACTAATGGACTTAAAGAAGCTTGTGGTAAAGTGCCAGTGAGAAAATTATTTTCTCTAAAGGATTGGAAGCCATTAGTTGGAACATCTCCCTATGCTCCTATTATTGGGAAAAATAACCAGATAATGATACTTGAAATTAGGAGGAATGTTTGTGTTTGCATGTTTTTTTTTGGTCTGTGAAAATGCAAGTAGCTAAGCATTCTATTGATGGGACTTTGGTACAGAAAGGTTAGTTTCCACTTCAGAGGATCCCAACTCAGTCAGATCAGTTACAGGGTGAATATGCATATAGGGCGTAAATTTAGTTGAAGCTGAAGTTTAATCTGCTTATATTTTGCCTTCCCTGGTTCCTCTTCTCTGCGTCATCAATATGCTAAATAAAGATTTAAATCCCGTTCTTAATACATATCTTCTTTTAGACTCAGTGATGTCATCATTGGGTCTCTGTGCTTCTCTGTTCCATTGCAGATCATGGCTGGGCAGAGTGCTGTACATAAATTCCCAAAAAACTTCAAAGCACTCTGCCTCAGTACTCTTCTCAGGAGCCTTCAGTCCTGATTCAAGCAGTGGGCAAATATCAAAATCCCTTGATGGCTGGATGTCAGTCCGGAGGAAAGTTCATTCCCAATCAGGCTGTATTTTCATGCAGATTGCCCTGGGTAACACCCACCTGAAATTAAATCCAATGAATGAGAGGGGCTGGACAGGGTCAGCCAGGCTGAGGAGGAAAGGAATGGGTGATGTTGGACACCCTCCTGCCAGGACATGAGGCATCTAACTAGTTTCAGCCTCTAATGCATGCTTTGTCTCTGTGTGCAGTGTAATCAGAGTAAGAATGCAGTTCATCTTTAAGGCTAGGTTCACACTGGAACCAGCTGTGGATCACACAGGAGCGCTGTGCGTCCCTGTTCCCAGTTTCAGGGCCGAATCTATGCCTGAATTCGGCCCTGAAGCGGAGCCAAAAAAGACGCACAGCGTTTCTGTGCAGTGCGCTCCGCAGCCGCAACGGAGATATGTGAGCCGGCTCCATAGGGAGCCAGTCACATTCTCCTGCTATAAAAATAAAAAAACTGCGCTAGGGATATATTTTTTATTCTCCTGCTATGCATAGGTGTGAACCGGGCCTAAAGGAAAATTTGTATTAGGCTTACAGGGAGGGTTGAGGGGCCCTTGAGGTTAGGGCAGTGATCTCTGGTGCATGAGATTGAATGCATGTAAAAGCAAAATGGCACACACATTACTAAAAAGAAACAAAATAAGAAAGAAATAAGATTTATGGCTAATTACCCATTTTTTCTATTTCTACCAGTGATTCAAACTTGGTGTGCCGCACTCAACCTGCTCATTCCTTATTTGGACCTTTGCAGGAAACTGTTTTTGAAGCTGATGATTTTCCAGGTAACGTTTACTTGCATGGACTTTCTGTAAATTGTATATCCACCTCAATACAGGGCACTTTCACCCCCTTCCTGCCCAGGCCATTTTTCAGCTTTCAGCGCTGTTACACTTATTGCGCATTCATTCAACACTGTAACCATGTGAAATTTTTATCATTTTCTTCAAATAGAGCTTTCATTTGGTGGTATTTAATCACTGGTGGGTTTTTTATTTTTTACAAAAAAAAAATAAAATTTTTTTGGGGAAAAAAAAAATTATTTGTTTCTCTCAGTAAATTTTGCAGATAAGTAATTTTTCTCTTTCACTAATGTGTGCTGATGAGGCTGCACTGATGGGCAGTGATTATAGGTGGCGCTGATGATGCACTAATATGCCACACTTATGGGCACTGATGGGTGGCAAGGATGGGCAGCACTGATGGACACTGAAAGTGAGCACTGACTGGCATTACTAATGGGCACTGATTGCTGGCACTGGTGGCGCTTTAGTGTAAACGAGGCACTGATGATCAATGCCCTGATTACATGTCTTGTTGACCTCTGCGAGGAGATGCCGCTGATCTGTTCTCCTCACCACACACTCTGTCAGTGTGAGGCCAGGAGTTACCAGGTCAGTTACCGGCACTTCCTGTATTTACATGTGACCGGCTGTGATTGGACACAGCCGATCACATGGTTAAAGAGCCGCGCTGCGTGGGAGCCACTGTTCGGGTGCGCCATCATATGATGTCCACCCAGAACGAGAGCCGCACTGTCCCTCTGTCATTTGACAGTGGGCGAGCAGCAACTGGATACTCGGTATAGGAAAGCATTTTAAGGTGGACCTTCAGTCGTTTTTTCAACTTTCCATCTATTAAATCTTCTGCCCTTGTTTTTACCTTTGGATAGTAAAACATTTTTTTTTCTGCCAGTAAATAACTTATACAGCCCACTTTCTGTTTCTTGTCTGGTCATTAGCCTAGGCTGCACAGCTCTCTTTCTAACTCTCGTGAGAGTTTGCCAGGAAAGGAGGAGGGATGAGTCAGAGGGGCAATGAGCGCTGCAGGGCTGCATAGCTGGAGGTGTGTCTGTGTATATCAAGGAAGTGGAACAGACAGCAGCTTCAGCTGCCCACAGGTAAAATGGATGCAGCCAGACTTGGTGGAGGGAGATTTCTGCAGCATATTTGGCAGGTATAAAATCACTATATATATATATATATATATATATATATATATATATATATATATATATATATATATATATATATATATATAATCAAAGTGGTTGGAGGGAAGCTTCAGCATGGAAAGATGTTTGTTTTTATTACAAACTATATGAGCAGACTGCAGTTCCTCTTAGCTTTTATATGTATACTTTAGTTTGGTCATTTATCACTATGAATTGGAAGATGTTTGCATAGTTCAAAGTTATATCCTAAACTCTTTTCTTTCTGCCCTGTCAGGTTGCAGGACATGCACTCTCACCTCTAGCCCATCTCCATTCTCTTCCTCTTCCCCTGAAAATGTTGAAGACTCTGGTTTGGATTCCCCTTTCCATCCATTTTCTGGGCCTTCTCCGGACTCTAGGCCGTGGACACCGCGAGATGACTCTTCCACCACTGACTCTTGTTTAGTGACTTCCTTTGCTGAGCTGCAAGTAGATTTAACATCAGCAAATTCCACGGAACTGCGTCCAAGTGAAAAACGAGACAACTGGGAACAAAATGTGACAGCACCCAGCCCTACAGTGTTTAGCTGCACAAAGATTGGAGTGACAGAGCTGTTTTCTACCAATCAAGGTGTGTGATTAAAAGTATGCTGACTTTTCTTTCTGGGAATGTCAGTTTGCCAGTTTTCTGGCTCTGTTACTGCATTGAGGCATGACACTAGTATCTTTTCACCCTGTAGAAAGTTTCGGCTGTGCTGCTGCTGCTGTTAATTTTTTCAGATTCAGTGGTGCATTTAAGCCACTTCATGTGATCTCAATGCTGTGTGGACCCATCCCTTGGGGGGGGGGGGGGGTGAGTCATCACGGTGCCTTGCACCCAAGGTACAGTGCTGAGGTCATTATATCAGTGCAGCACTCTTAAAGTGGATGTAAACCCAATGTCATCCTTTCTAAACTACTGCCATAGGGGTTATCTATAAGGATATACATGCCTCCTGCATGTATCTTTACCTGTCAAATGTCTCCTCTCTGTCTGCTATGAGACCCCAAAAACTGCAGATTCTGTGGGTGGGTCTGTTGCCTGGAGCTCGGTGGGTGGAGTCGTGATGTCAGTAGACTCCCCGCCCACCTCTACAATCCCCTTGTCAATATGCATTTTGTCCTGTGTATTTCTTACACTGAACTTCTGCTATGGTCTCTAACATCCAGTGAAAAGACAGGAAAGTAACCACATGACTTCAGCATGCCAAATCATGCTGAGGTGTGGAACAGCCAATCCTTGCATCGCTGCTGAAGAGGAGTGGGGGTGGGAATTTAAAAAATAATGCATGTCTTATGCTAGCGCACGAGATATGTAAATCACCTGTCACTCACAGCAAGGGGTAGGATTTGACAAAGTTTTTCTCTGTTTGTCAAGTTTTATCTCGCTGAACAATTAAAGAGGATTGCTCAGAGCTGGATTAACTCTTTGTGGCAAGACTGGGCTCAAATGATAGGAAATCCTATACTCTACTTTATGTCATCTAAAAAAAAAAAAAAAAAAAGATTTACTTAGCACATGGACAAAGATGAACACACAGGGATTTTTTCAGAATAACAAAACGTAGGGCTCTGCAACAAAGTTTGTTAAAATCCTTGAAATATACATTGAACTCCCAGAGGGGAATGTTTTTTTTTTTTCTCAACAAAGGTGGAGTTACTCTTTAATGTATTTTACACTCATAATTAAGAAGATTGGACTGAGAGAGCAGCTTTGTGATACAACCTCCTTTTAATATTTCCCCTACTAAATGTAAAATCTACCACTGTATTGCATCAATACAAAAAAGATTTGTTTTAATTTTAAGTCACACATTTTGTAAAAAAAAAAAAAAAAAAAAAAAAAAAGCGTAAACTGGAGTTATGCAAAATTGTAAGTAACTTAAGCTGCAAACCTTTACTATGTCATCTGTTTAGGCTTTTAAATCTTTTACATTTTAACATTTTACTTATTCCTTTTTAGTATGGTTTTTAAGCCCTATAACAAAAATGTAATGTACAGCAGCTTACTACTACTTCCATGAGGTGGCTGAATTTTTCTTTTATCAAGTTTTTTTCCCTTTAATTTTACTTCATAATCTTTCAAATTAACACCTGTCTTCTCCCTGGTTGGCTATGCTCACTCCTCTATGGAGAGAGACATGGTTATTACACGGGCTGGATTTCAAACATGTCTTTGTTCATCTCCTTTACATGGTGATAGAGAAATGCGGAGTTTAGAGAAGGAGGAGAAGATTGCTTTGTTTTCTGCTTAACTCACAGGAAGTGACAGGGACACACAATTTCTGGAAAGATCAACAAATTTTTTTGTACTAGCGAGGGGGGAAGATGCAGAATCACTCCGATGCTGCATCCACCTAGGTCCGTGATTCTTAAAAAAAAAAAAATTCCCATACTTCTCTTTTAAAGGATGGACAAGACCTGCTTTATGAATATCAGGGGTCTAAACAAGAGTGATACAGAGTCCCTGATCTTCTCTGGCACCTAGAGCTACACTAACAATCACCAGTTTGCTATTGAACAAATCAGGTCAATTATGCCAACGTGCTGACTTCCTTAACTATCTTCCTGCTTGTCATCCTATACATAAATGCAGGAGATGAAAGCCATATAGTCCAGCAGAAAAAGACAAGACTGGCATCAGAAGTCAAATGCTGGGGTCATTTTCTAATTTTTAGATGTAATTGGGTGACTATAAAAGAATAGACTTTTGAACTAAATATTCAATATAATGGATGTAGAACTATATTAATTGGTGCTTTGTGTATTTGCCTGAAGTTCAGGTTTTTCTTTCTTTTTCTTTCTTGTCCATTGATGAACACAGGAAGTTTTATTTAATCTGGTTGCACTCCACCTTACAGGGGGATTGGACACTAGCAAATACAAAACTGTTGGCCAACCTAGGATAACCCCTATCTATTCCTGCTGCCCACCTACTTGAGGTCTTGCCTCTTACCCTGAACCTATATGTTGCCTTACTGTCACAGTCGCAACTTTTCGGATTGTAATGGATGTGGAAAAGATTCTGCTGTACTTGGTGCCCCCAGCTTACATTCTATTAACAGTTCCCGGGCTGTGAGCAGACGGTTTTGATGTCTGCAACCTAAAATTATCTTATACTCTGCTTTAAGGCTCCACACACACTGGGCTTTAAAAAAAAGTCTGTTCTCTTGGGAGTAAAAAACTCTCATGTGACTGACTTCGAACACCCTGTTGGGTATTTCTGCTAAGAAGCTGCTTTGCCAAGTCCCGGAACACTAGACCAATGGATCTGGCTATAGTAACCCCCAAGAACCAGACAACCAGTCTTGGAGTACACCAGAAATAGAACCATTTTATTTTGAAATCTCACACAAATGTATACATCAGGATGACATCCCTCCCTACTGATCATATTACCCCAACAAAACTTGATTTGATTGTAGCCGTAGGAAGAAGGGGACATACCCCGAAAGCTTGTCCTGAAAAATTGTATGTTAGTGCAAATAAAAAAAGTATCACGGAGAGTACTCAATTTTCTCTCCACCCCAACAAAACAACTGTAAACATAATTAACTAGTCATTTAAACCAGCCTAGGTGTCTAGACTCTTCAGCCCCTACCAGAGTGAATACAAAGGACACAGCATTACAAGTATAAACATAGCCCACACGGTTTGCTAGCAGTCAGACAATAGCTGAGTTAATTAGCAGACAACCCCAGACAGGTGGCTGGAGTTGATGACAGCATCTGCTAGGAGTCCCAACAGTGTGAAGCAGTCACTATTCCTAATATGGCATATAGGCCCTATACAGGGTTCCCAGAGTCTGTGTGTCCTGGGGAGACATGGACTTGAATCCATAGTAACATTACTTCAAAGGTCCCCAGGCATACACCTCACAAAGAGTAGTGTTCCCTTAAAATCCAGGGCCCATAATCAGTAGGCAAGAGGCTAGCATTCAGTCTCCTCCAAAAGCCTCTGTCCTGGGTGAGTCTATCAAAGCTCATATAGAGCATTTTTTGTACAAAGTCTAGACGAGTTTAGAAGAGTTTTACATTTTTTTTTCTGCCAGTGAGCTCCAATTTAGAAACTCGAACCAGAAGGTTCTTTTTCCTGCTTCTAAACTTTGAACCCAAAATATGCCTGTAAACGTCCTAATGCGCATGGACACATAGGGTATCATTGAGCTGCTTCCAGGGTTGGATTAGGAACATCATGGGCCTGGTGCTGAGGATTATGATGGGGCTTTTTATTAAAAAAATAAATGAATAATTAAAAATGCAAACAATTTTTTGTTATAACAAATTAAATTAAATGGAGAGAGGGAGGATGAGAGAGGGGTAAGGGAGGGAGGATGAGAGGGAGAGGGGGGATTAGAGAGCGAGGATGCGAATAAGCATGCGTGGAAGTGACAGCAACACAACCTCGTCCAAGGCAAGTGACCGAAGGCACAGAACCCGGAAGGAAGACAGGGTGAAGATGAAACAAAAGTCTGCCCATTCTAGAGCTGGTAACGTGGATATTCAAAATCATTTTAAAGAACTGTTTTTGTGTGTAAGAGGCATAGGGGAGGAGCATGGATGGTATGAAAGTGGGAAGTATGTGCAGGTGAGGGAGAGGAATGTGGAGGGTATAACAGTGGGCACTATGTACAGGAGAGGAGTGTGGAGGGTATGATGGGGGCAGTATGTACAGGAGAGGAGTGTGGAAGGTATTATGAGGGTGGTATGTACAGGAGAGGAGTGTGGAGAGAAAGATAGTTGGCAGAAAGGACAGGAGAGGAGTGTGGAGGGTATGACAGTTGGCAGAATGGAGAGGAGTTTGGAGGGTATCACAGTGGGAAGTATGTACAGAAGAGGAATGTGGAGGGTATGACAGTGAGCCTGTATGCACAGGAGAGGAGTGTGGATGGTATGACAGTGGGCAGTATGTACAGGAGAGGAGTGCGAAGGGTATGGCCGTGGGCAGTATGTACAGGAGAGGAGTGGGAAGGGTATGACCGTGGGCAGTATGTACAGGAGAGGAGTGTGGATGGTATGACAGTGGGCAGTATGTACAGGAGAGGAGTGCGAAGGGTATGGCCGTGGGCAGTATGTACAGGAGAGGAGTGCGAAGGGTATGGCCGTGGGCAGTATGTACAGGAGAGGAGTGGGAAGGGTATGACCGTGGGCAGTATGTACAGGAGAGGAGTGTGGAGGGTATGACAGTGAGCACTATGTATAGGAGAGGAGTGTGAAGGGTATGACAGTGGGCACTATGTACAGGTGAGGAGGATGTAGGAATCTGGGAAGGAAAAATGTAAAGATTTGTGGAAGGATGTTTAGGAACTGCGTAGTGGTTAAGCGGGCCATACATGAATTGAAATTAAGCCAATTAAGCAGAGACCAGCCATAGTAGATCTGTGTATGGGCTAGCTGGTTGTACACAAGTCAATCTATTAATCGACTTGAATACAACCAGCCTGTCAGGTTTTTCCCAAAACAGTCATTGCTGCCAGCTATAGTTAGCAACACTGATCATTGTATTCTGTGGGTTGGGAAGGCTCCCCACTGGCAGAATACAATAACACTGTGGGATTGATTCCCCCATCTACAGGTGAGAAGGTGTGTGGGGACAGGCTGAGGAGAGAGGTCTGTCAGCAGGGGGGTGTGAGGTGGTCATTGAGGGATATCAATCAGCGGGTGGGGGGAGTAACTGGGAGTGAAATCTTTTGGAGTAGGGTCTGTCATCTGCAGGTTGGGAAATGGTCACCTGTGATATAAGTTGAAGGGAGGTGGCTAACATGGGAAGTGGCTGGCGAGTGACCTGGTTGGTGGTGAGTGTGAAATAGATGATGTGTTTCAAGTTTCTTTCACATTTGCAGTAATGCTTACTGCCCTCTGAAAAGTGATCTGTGGTGTATTGCTTTTCAATGAGTGGTATAGAAGCAGCTGACAGGCGTTCATGAGGTGCTACTGCCGCCTCCTTCTTTTGTCTTTTTTGTTTTTTTACATTGCTGAATGGCAGTTTTACATTGTTGGACTATGCTGCTACTGCGAACGAGTTTGACAGGCGGTGCTGCCTTTCCAACTCTGCAGGCTCCAAGCTATCCATTGAGCTCAGTGCCTCTGACAAGAATTCTTGTAAGGAGAGTCACTGTGAGCTCATCCTCTCAGTCTGCTGCAAACAGAGTGTGCCAGCTTGTATTTAAACTGGCCGCTCCGTATGTAGCTTCTGACAGGCTGCGCAAGGAGCACCATATCTCCAGGACCATAGGTGATAGGCGCATTCAACTTTTACCAGTAGTGGGGTAAACCTTCAGCTACCTACTCCCTAAATTTGGGCTCTATGTGACCCCTGGTCGCCGAGCCACGACCCTTGAAGTCAATCATATTTCTTTATCGTACATCATGGGACACAGAGCCTTAAGTAATTACTTAATGGGTTATGGGCCACCTTCAGGTGTTGACACTGTATTCCCAATACAGGAAGTTCACTCCCTATATAACCCCTCCTCCTACCAGGAGCACATCAGTTTTTTCGCCAGTGTCTAAGGTGTTGGTCACGAGTGAAGATGTGCTCTGAGGAGCTCCAGGAGGAATCCATGCTGAATTTAAAAAGCCTCCACAGCCGGATCCATCCACACCACTGTGGCCACTGGATGGTACCCGGGCCTTGCATAGAAAAACGAGGTTTTGCCTGTAACGCTTCTCTTTGAGAACTGGACCCTAGGAACCAAGACTCTTTTTGGTCTTGTGGACCTGTATAGCACCCCTCAGGACAAAAGGAGTGGAACCCCTATTAAAAGGGACCCAGTCTTTGAAGGTTTAACTACGCTGCCCGCCGTGATGGGTGACGTTTGGATCTGTCTGTTTCAGCAGTATCCGGCAGCGAGGATAAGGTAAGGGAAGAAGCTTAGGAACTGCAAAGTCCACCTATGCCTTTTTTTTTTCTTTATATGAAGATATTGTAATGCCTTTAATCTCCTCTAGAGGGAGTAAACCTTGTGTATCCCAGCAGCTCTGTGTCCAGCTACAAACAGCAATGTGTGTCCCAGTAGCAGGTGGGGATTTGTAATTGAACAAATGTTCCCCCCCCCCCCCCCCCCCCCAATTGGGGAAAATAAGGGACCAGGGGTACAGCATTTTTTTGTGTCAAGCTGCACTACATCCACATATCTAAATATTATTTCTTAAATGACTGCAGTAAACAAATTTATAGTATATATCACAACTGCTAGATATAAGTCGTCGTCCCCCAATGCGGGGTGGTTTATTAAAGTAGGGGTTAAGCAGCAACCAGTGAGTTGATGTGATTTAAAACTTTTCTGTTTTTACCTGCCTTAACAAATAGAAGCCTTTTCATAGCGGCTGCAGCCTTCCTCCTTCGATCTGCATTCAGACCGAATGCCGTGTTGTCCGCGCACGCACTACGGTCATTAAAGGAGGCGGGGTCACTGAAGGGGCGTGGTAAAAGCAGGCGGCGCCGTGTGCAGGATTCAGCGTCCTCATGGAACACACGGCGCGCGCACTGGGCAATAATCAGGCTCACACCTGAAACCTCTTCCTAAAGCTGGCGCTCTTAGGACAAACAGTCTCCATCAGAGCAGCTGAATAGCAGAGGCTGTCACACAGGACACAGGAGCGCTGGGTCACATAAGCGGTGTATCAGGCATTTTACAGTGCAGGAAAATACAATTGCTATTCAGCATCAAAGGCTGATCTGCATGGTAGCAGTTACTACTATTACTCAGCAATAGTATATTGTCTTAAAAAGTGCCTCTGCTTTTGTGCTTAGCATTTTTGACTGCCAGATCTACCACAAAAGGTACCAAAAATTACAGCCTCAAGCGCTGGGAACTCCAGCATGCCTCCACACTGTCATCCTCTCCGGAGATACCAGACATGGCAAGCCAGGGTGAGTCATTGGAACCTATTGATGGGGCAACTGCCTCTCACACTTCAGCCACTGTATTTGTGACTAAAGATGCACTTTCTTCTGTCCTGCAAGGCTTAGAAGGAAGATTAGCGGCTTTAATCGCATCTTCCCAAGTGGATAGAAAGTGTGCTAGATCCCCTTCCCCCTCCTCAAACCCTTTACCAAGGGAACAGTGGGCACAGGATGAGGTATTACCTTCAAGCGATCAAGTCGAAAGAAAAGCTGATTATTCCTCTGCAGAGGAACTAGATGAACCTTTTACAACCTCGCAATCTGAGAAATTGATGGTACAAAATCTTACGGAGATGGTTCGTTCTACTTTCATGTTGCCCCTAACAGAGTCATTTGAAAGTTCGGTCTCCTCCTTGGGTTATTTAAAACCCTTACAACCTTTTCATGCGTTTCCGGTCCATGCATTACTAGAGAAGCTTATTTACGCTGAATGGGATCACCCGGATAAGCATTTTCCCCCTCCAAAGAGATTTTCAGTTCTCTATCCCATGGAGGAGAAATTCACAAAGAAATGGAAAGTACCAGCAGTTGACGCTGTGATTTCCAGCATCAATAACAATTTAACTTGTCCAGTAGACAATGCACAAATGCTTAAAGATCCAACAGATAAAAAGTTGGAATTTCTGTTAAAATCCTCTTTTTCCTTGGCAGGAGCCGTTTCTCAGCCTGCAGTCGCTGCAACTGAGCATCTGTAGTCCCTAAAGGACCAGTTCAAAGGAATCCTTAAGGAGGTCCCTGCACAACAGGCCCGTGAGTTGGCCGAACTACGAAAGGCGCTATGTTTTGCCATAGACGCCATGAAAAACTCTATTCACCAGGTGTCCCACCTTGCGCTTGTGCTAATACTCATGCGTAGGACCCTGTGGTTAAAAGATTGGTATACTGAAACAGCTTGTAAAAAGCTTTGACTAGTTTCCCCTTTTCATGGGGAGCGACTATTTGGGGATGACTTGGATAAGTATATCCAAACGATTTCTAGTGGGAAGAGTACTCTTTTGCCAGTCAAAAGAAAGTATAAACGTCCTTCATTTAAACTGACTTTTTTCTCCTGCGCCTAGGGCATCCGCCTCTAGGCAGTGGTGACTGCTTCCACCGTCAGACTCTAGATGAAAGCCTCAGGGTCAGGCCCAGGCACAGAAAACATTTCAGCCACTATATACATGATGGAAAATGCTTTTTTCCTCCACCCTGCAGGGCCTAGAAGGAAAATTAGCGACTTTAATCGCATCCTCTATCCAAAAGAATAGGAAGCATGTTAGATCCCCCTCCCCCACCTTAGACCCCTTATCAAGGGAACAGTGGGTAGAGGATGAGGGGTTAACCTCAGGTGATCAGGAAAAAAGGCAAACCGATTACTCCTCTGCGGAGAAAACAATTGGAGTTGAACCTTTTTCAGCCTCGCAATCTGAGAGATTGCTGGTACAAATCCCTTACAGAGATGGTTCGTGCCTCTTTCAAGCTGCCTCTAGCAGAGTCAGCTGACAGTTCTGTTTCTTCTGTTCCTTAAAAACCTTCACAGCCTTTTTTTATGCGTTTCCTGTACATGTACAGATTCACGTAGAAATTCAACAGATCCATTCTAAATCAGTTCCTGAAGATCCGCTCCTTTCTATGGAGTCGATCAGGTCAGTAGTTTCTATCCAACAAGGAAGAGAACTTCTGGCATCTATCGGCATCTGGGATGCATATCTACATGTCCCTATATTTCTCGCTCACCAAAGGTTTTTGTGGTTCAAAGTAGAACAGAAGCATAAACAGTCTTGGCTTACCTAGATGATGTATTGCTAATAGACCAATCGGTGTTTGGAGCAAGGTGCACGCATTACAACCAGTTACCTGGAAAATTCTGGGTTGCATTCTCAACCCAGAGAAGTCTCCCTTAAAACCGCTAAAAAAGCTGGAGTATTTGGGTCTGATCATAGATACAGCCCAGAAGAAGGGTGTTCTTGCACCAAGCAAAAGACAACTCCATGAGAGAGTTGATGTGGAGGGTCAGGTCAAAAGGAGATCCCTCCATTCGCCTTTGCATAAGGTTGTTAGGAAAGATGGTGGCTTCATTCAAAGCAGTCCCCTATGCCCAGTTCCATTCGAGACTGTTGCAAAACAGTATTCTATCTGCTTGGAACAAAACGATCCAAGCTTTGGACTTGCCAATGCGGCTGTCCCCAAGGGTGTCCCAAAGCCTCAATTGATGGTTACTAAAGAATCTTGCTAAGAAGAAAATTCTTCAGACCAGTTATCTGGAAAGTGGTAACGACAGATGCCAGACTTTCAGGCTGGGGAGCAGTACTAGAAAGACAACTGTATAAGGACAGTGTTCAAGAACCGATAGAACCTTGCCCATCAACATCCTAGAGATTCGGGCAGTGCGTCTGGCTCAAAGTCTGGACTTCCAGGTTAAGGGATTGTCCTGTCAGGATCCAATTCGACAATGCCACAGCTGTGGCCTAGATCAATCACCAAGGGGGCACCAAGAGTCTCTCAGCGCAGAGAGAGGTGAACCATATTCTAACTTGGGTAGAAAGAAATATTCTGTGCCTATCGGCAGTCTTCATTCCGGGAATAGAGAATTGGCAGGCGGACTACTTGTGCCACCAGCAGATTATTCCCAGGGGAATGGCCTCTTCACCCTGACAAATTTTCTGGCTGTTTGTCAAAGATGGGGGACTCCGGACGTAGATCTTCTAGTGTCCAGTTCAACATAAAGTTAGTCAACTTTGTGTCCAGAACAAAGGATCCATTCGCATGCAGAACAGATGCATTGGTGATACCGTGTGATCAGTTCTCACTGATCTATGCATTTGCCCCTATTCAGTTGCTGCCTCGTCGTCTTTGCAGGATCAAGCTGGAAAAAAAAAGGTAATTCTGGCAGCACCAGCATGACCCAGAAGGTCATGGTATGCAGAAATCGTAAAGATGGCAGTGGAGGATCCATGGTTCCTTCCACTAAGACCAGACCTGCTCTCACAGGGGCTGATATTCCATCCTACTTTACGAATGCTACATTTATCTGCCTGGCTATTGAAACCCACATTCTGGGGAAACGTAGGCTTTCCGGGTCAGTTACTTTGATTAATACAAGGAAACCAAATTCCAGAACTATACATTATAGAGTCTGGAAGCTTTATGTTTCCTGATGTGAATCCAAGGGTTAGCACCCTCGGAGATATATCATAGGCAGAATTCTTGCCTTTCTTCAATTAGGCGTAGAGATGAAGTTGGCCCTGAGTATGATTAAGGGCCAAGTCTCAGCCTTATCGTCTTTATTTCAAAGACTGCTTGCTACGCATTCTTAGTCCAGGGTTTTATGCAAGGGGTGATGTGGATTAATCCGCCAGTTAAATCACCTTTAAGCCCTTGGAACTTGAACTTAGTTTTGTCAGTGTTACGAAAACATCCATTTGAACCGATGCAGCATATTCCCTTAGTCCTTCTGACAAGGAAGCTGGTATTTTTGGTTGTTATATCCTCAGCAAGGGGGGTTTTGGAATTGGCTGCTCTTTCTTGTAAAGAGCCATATTTGATTATTCATGAGGACAGAGTGTTGTTACGCCCTCGTACAGGCTTTTCCCAAAAGTGGATTCAGGTTTTCACCTGAACCAAGATATTGTCCTGCCAGCGTTTTTTCCAAAACCATGTTCCAGGGAAAAAAGGTCACTACATTGTCTTGATGTGGTGAGAGCAGTGAAAATCTATTTAAAGACAACTGCTCAGATTCTTAAGACTGATGTCTTATTTAGTCTGCCAGAGGGTCCTAAGAAAGGACAGGCAGCGCCGAAATCCACTGTTGCTAAGTGGATTCGGCAAGCTATAATTAAAAACTTATGATTTAAGGGGTAAGGTTCAAATTAGGACGCACTCTACCAGGGCGGTTAGTGCTTCTTGGGCAGTGCATCACCAGGCCTCCATGGCTCAGATCTGTATAGCCGCAACTTGGTCTTCAGTGCATACATTCACAAAAATTTTATCAGGTGGATGTAAGGAGGTATGAGGATATCGCCTTTGGGCGCAGTATGCTGCAGGCAGCAGTAGAAGTCCTCAAGTCTGGGGGTGCCCTACGGGTTGTCTCTCTCTCCCCTCAAGTAGCATTGCTATGGGACGTCCCATTAAGTAATTACTTAAGGCTCTGTGTCCCATGATGTACGATTAAGAAAATAGGATTTTTATTACAGCTTACCTGTAAAATCCTTTTCTTGGAGTACATCATGGGACACAGGTCCTTCCCCTCTTTTGGGATTTAAGTATATTGCTTTGCTACAAAAACTGATGTGCTCCTGGAAGGAGGAGGGGTTATATAGGGAGTGAACTTCCTTGATTGGGTATACCAGTGTCAACACCTGAAGGTGGCTCATACCCCATTAATTAATTACTTAAGGCTCTGTGTCCCATGATATACTCCAAGAAAAGGATTTTACAGGTATGCTGTAATAAAAATCCTATTTTTTTTTAATCGGCCATTCGCCTACCGCCGTATTGTAAAATGACAGCGGCAGGAACCCTTCCTCCCTCTGGGCAGACGTCATATGATTTTTTTGTCTTCCTGGCATTGTGGAGAGCATGCGCGCCGCATCACTGGGGACCCGGTGCACGTGCCCAGCGGCCGCAATAACCGTTGGGCACCCGTGATTGCTCATCACAGAGCAAGGACGTGGATCTGTGTGCGTAAACACACAGATCCACGTCCTGTCAGGGGAGAGGAGAACTGCTCGTATGTTCCTTGTATATTGGAACACCGATCGGTCTCCTCTCTTCATTAGTCCCCTCCCCCCACAGTTAGAATCATTCCCTAGGACACACATTTAACCCCTTCAGCGCCCCCTAGTGTTAACCCCTTCCCTGCCAGTGACATTTATACAGTAATCAATGCATTTTATAGCACTGATCTCTTTATAAATGTCAATGGTCCCAAAATAGTGTCAAGTGTCCGATCTGTGCGCCGCAATGTCACAGTCACGATAAAAATCGCAGATCGCAGCCATTAGTAGAAAAAAAAAGTTAATAATAAAAATGACAAATCTATCCCTAATTTTGTAGACGCTATAACTTTTGCGCAAACCAATCAATATACGCTTATTGCGATTTTTTTTTTTTACCAAAAATATGTAGAAGAATACATATCGGCCTAAACTGAGGAAAAAAATTGTGTTTTTTTAAAAAAAAATTGTGATATTTATTATAGCAAAAAGTAATAAATATTGTGTTTTTTTTTTTTTTTTCAAAATTGTCGGTCTTTTTTTGTTTATAGTGCAAAAAATAAGAACCACAGAGGTGATCAAATACTACCAAAAGAAAGCTCTATTTTTGGGGAAAAAAAATTATCAAAATTTAATTTAGGTACAACGTCGCATGACCGTGCAATTGTCATTCAAAGTGTGACAGCGCTGAATGCTGAAAATTGGCCTGGGCAGGAAGGGGGTGAAAATGCCCTGTATTGAAGTGGTTAAGGTAAGGGGCCTGAAGCTGCAGCTCCAATAGCCCCTATGTTAATCCGGCCCTGGTTGCTTCTACAGGCAGAACTCAAATCTCCTGTAGAAGCAATGTTTTTGTCAAAATCTCCTGTAGAAGCAACGGATTTTCCGCAGACAAATCGTCCGACTTTTGACCGAAAGTATTTTTTCGTACCTTAACCACTTCAGCCCCTGAAGGTTTTACCCACTTCCTGATCAGTCCATTTTTTGCAACATGGCACTGGGTTGCTTTAACTGACAATTGCGCGGTGCGCAACGTTGTACCCAAACAAAATTTAAACCTTTTTTTCCACAAATACAGCTTTCTTTTGGTGGTATTTGATCACCTCTGTGGTTTTTATTTTTTTGCGCTTTAAAGCAATATTTTTTTTACTTTTTGCTATAATATTCCCAAAAAATATATGAAAAAACAAATTTCTTCCTCAGTGTAGGCCTATATGTATTCTACATATTTTTGGTAAAAAAATCGTAATAAGTGTATATTATTTTGGTTTGCGCAAAAGTCAACAAAATAGGGGATAGATTTATGGCATTTTTATTGTACATTTTTCTTCTTTTTTTTTTTTTTTTTTTTTACTAGTAATGGCAGCGATCTGCGATTTTTATCGGGACTGTGACATTGCGACGGACAGAACGGACACTTTTTTGACACTAGTTTGGGACCATTGACATTTATACAGCGATCAGTGCTAAAAATAGCCACTGCTTACTGTGTAAATGTCACTGGCAGGGAAGGGGTTAACACTAGGGGGCGATCAAGGAGTTAAATGTGTTCCCTATTGAGTGTTTCTAACTGGGGGAGGAGACCGATCGTTGTTCCTAAGCAGTAAGAACAACAGATCAGTCTCCTCACCCCTGACAGAACGGAGATCTGTCTGTTCTCTCCTTCTCAGGAGCAATCGCAGGCAGCCGGTGACCATGGTGGCCGCCAACCATGCGCATTAGCTCCTACATCATGCGGCGTGCGCCCTCCCTACAGCTACGGCGTTTCGTGCAGGAGTGCCATTGTGCTGCCGTATTTCGACGGCGGGCGGTTGGGAAGTGGTTAAAGTAGAAATGGAGGCAAAGCTCTTTAGACCATCTTCTCCTGTAGTTTACAGGAGTGCACTTCACTCTGCACTCCTGTAACCTGCATTCAGCTGCCAGTGGAATAAAGCCTGCTGTCAGCTGATGTTACTCAGCTCATCCTGACTCTGGAGGAATGCCAACTTTAAAGCGGGGGTCCACCTATCTATCGTTTTTTTTTTTTTTGAGTTCATTCACAAACTTTTCTTCTCAGCATTACATACTCACATATTGTGTGTAATATGTCCGCCTGTGTCAGATTTCGTCAGAAAGAATAACTTATATTATTCACTGCAGGCGGTTTCCATCTTCATTGTGGGCATTTGAAGCCCACAAGCATTTATTTCCTGGATGTGGTGAATGCTGTGCTCCCAGCATTCACCACTCGTTCCCGCACATGCTCAGTGGCATCCTGGGAAGCCTGAGACTAGCTCCCAGGAGTCTGGGAGAGGCTAGAAACACGCCTACTCCCACGGGAGGAGAACCAGGAAGTGCAAAGAAGAATAGAAAAATAAAAGGTAATTACGGCGATTTAAATTTTTTTAAACGGCATGTCAGCATCTAGGCAAGGAAGAGAATACATACAGATATTGTTCAAAATTTGGGTGGAACCCCGCTTTAATGTCAGGATCCCCTAGACGCCTAAGCGGCAGCTAGCCCAGCCTCTCAGCATTCTGCTGAAAGTCTAAGCAGGCCGCTGCCAGCACTCCAGTAAGCTGTTGGGTAGAGCACAGAGCCGGTGACTGACTGTCAGTCACTGGATCTTTGCTCACTGAAGACAGAGAACCGAGCAAACCATGAACTTTAATCCCTCAGTTCTCTGTCTTAGAGGCGTTAGGGGACAGATGCAGCAGCAGGCCAATGCTGCATCCACTTAAGTGAGTGTGATTATTGTTTCCAAAAATCACACTTCTCTTTTTAATGCATTGTCTGCATTAGGGTAAAAAAAGACCTTTTGAGTGTAGCGCCTGGGTTTACAGTCACTTTTAAGACTCGGCCATTAAGCATTTGGAAGCCCTTTCTGGAGAGCTGTTTTAACGGGTAGGTCCTTCCATTCATTAGTTTTTGGCCATGACCTTACTGACATAATGGTCAAAATCCCGTTAAAAAGATTCAACTGCTGCTGTGCTTCACCCATCGCTTATAAAATGCTTGGAGCTGATGGCTGTAGTGTTAAATTTCAGCTGTGATGGCTTAGTGGAAACCTCCATGCTCACTTTTTGGGTCTTTATGTAAGTGCATATACATACTATAGTCCACTTTGGCTAAAGTGCTAGGCTGCTAAACCCTTGCATAAAAAGCACTTGATTCACATGGTCTTGGAGGGACACCATTTCTTTGAACTGGCTTTTGTCATCAAGGATGCTACAGGTGGCAGGAATTCTTCTTTCCACACAGTTCAGCGTAGATGGAGGAATCTGTTCCACTTTTTCCATCTGACCATAGAAAATCTGCAGATAATCTATAGGTATATGGCCAGTCTTAGGAACAGACTGCAATGTCTTCTCTTAATTGTTAAACATTACTTTTGTTTTTCCACTCCCTCGACCTCCACTTTTAGACTCCCCTGAGCTTGAGTCCTCTTCCACCCGCAAGTCCTGGCACATCCTCAGAAAGGCCTCCTTTTGCATGATGGCTCAGCCTTACTTTTCAGGGTACAGTCATTTGTTAACCTTTACAGATGCTTGAACAGTGTGCATCTTAGGCACTTGGATGCAGGAGGGGGTTATCCGAGAGCTACAAATTGGAGTTTTGCTCCCTTCTGCCTCCTCATTTTATTACCCCCAACCTTCTTGTGATGCCGCACAAATTAGCAGATCTCCAATGAACCCTCTCAGATCTTCTGGATCAAAGTGTCATTGCCCCAGTTCCTGTGGCAGATCCATTCCAGGGGCTTTGCTCCAATCTGTTTACAGATCCTAAGCCCAAAAGGGGTCTCTCCTCATTTTTAAAACTAAATGTCTTAATTTGAGTCCTAAAATGTCATAATGTGTCTATTAAATCTGTTATCACTGGTCTTCCCCAGGGAGACTTTCTGGCTACCTATAGTACATGTCCCTGTTTTTTTTCCAGCGCATCAGCAATTCCACGATTCATACTACTGTGGAAAAAAATAGCGGCATGACAGTGCAAATGTTTACTCTCATGTTATTCTGCTGAGGAGGTGGTGGGGAATGAAGGAGTATTTTATAACTAAGCACTTGTGTTCGTGAAACATGTTAGAAGTTACTTCACAACACCTGTGCAATTTTTGTTTAATCAGTAAAGAAGCCACTTTGAAAGATGTCAAAATGCTGCTATCCATTTTTCCTGTAACAGTGAATACCAGTGATGAGCTGTGCAAACACTTGACTGTAGCAGTTAAGTGTGGACTGACCTGGAGCAACATCATGGTTCATCGATCAACAATTCCTACTGTTTACTATGGGAACCCCCTTGCTTCCACTTCATGGCCTTGCCCTTCGGTCAATCATCTGCATCTATGATAGTCATCAAGGTGCTGGCCCCAGTACTAGTCTGCTGTGTTGTGGCATCCCCAATATGGGATACATGGATGACCTGCTGTTGAGGGAACATTTGGAGCAGGCTGCGTCCGACAATGTGACGTTGAGCATTCAGACGCTACAGTAATTCCAATAGATCCTGAACCTATAGAAACCATCACTGGATCTGACTCTGGTGTCCCAGACATTTTTTCAGGCCAGAGTGTTCTTCCATAGGAAAATCTTTAGACACTCTGTTTTCAAATTTGAGCTCTCCAGTGCAAAAACTGTCTGACTTTCTGCTTTTGCGCGAGAGTCCAAGGTCTGATGGTAGCCTTTTCCGAGGCCGTTCCATTTGCTCAATTTCACTCTAGTGCTGTGTAACACAACATTTTTTGTCATTGTGGGACAAATTGATCCGGTCTCTGAACAAACTGATTCACTTATAACTGAGGACCAGGTTTTCCTTGGAAAAAATTGGCTCTGGAGTCTTCCCATCTTTTGGTGAATCCCCACGATGGATGCTAGCCTGCCAGGGTGGGGAGGAGTCCTTGACATCCTGCTGGTGCAGGGGACTTAATCATTGTCCGGATCTCTTTCTAGTCTGTTTTAGAGGGTTTTGGCCTCTAACGCTTTGTGCAGGGGATCTCCTATGTATCTCCCCCTAAAATTCTTTGTGACTGTGGTATCAGAATCTGGTTCTTTCTGTGCTTAACAAATAACCATTTTAACCAATTGGATATGTCTCTCTCTCATCTCAGCCACAACTTATTTTTTCTTGTCATCACTCCTGCGAGGTGAGTTTCTCAACTGTATTTATTCTGCAAGGAGCATTTTCTGGTTTGCATAGGGACTCATAGTCTGCATAGGGTGTTCAGGGCATCACTCTTCTGTCCCTCTGTCGGGCTCCAGTTCACCAGAAGGAAATTTCCCTCCACTGTCTGGATGTGGCTTGGGCTGTGTCTATTTCTCACACTGTTTCTTTCAGGAAAACTTACTTACTTTTTGGCATCCCAGAGGGATCCATAAGAGTGCATCAACTTCTTATTCCACAATCTCTGGTTTGCTCAGGCAGACCATAATTCAAGCCTGTAGTCTCAAGCATTGTGTTCCATCCATTCTTGTGCAGATCTGTAGTCCTAGGTTCACGCTATTTCGGGCCTTGCGGCCCACATTTGATTGGACTGCTGTGCCTGCGTTTCCTGCAGGAAAAAGGCACATGCATCTTTTTAAAAAACGGGCCACAGGGAAACCGCATGGTCTTTTGTATGGGTATGCCTTTCAGAATGAATGGCAGCTCTGCGTGTCTCGTAAGAGAAGTGCGATTCATCTGCGGGAACAGGTGCGATTCCTGCACCCGCAACCAGCACACAGACTGCGGGCAAGTGTAAACTAAGACTAAGTGTTTCTTTGTGTGTTTTGGAATCGAGCAGCTGTTCCCTAGAATTTCAAGGCTACCACCTGGCCTCCTTTTCACATTTTATGGAAGTTCTACTAGGTGGGTGATTATGACCCCACTTGCTGTCAGGTTTGGGTATAGGGTCCCTCAGGTGGCAAACGGTCCCCAGTTCTCTGTCTCTTGGACATGTTAGCGTTTGCTTGATATGTTGCCCACCCCTTGGTTGGTCACTGGATTCCTGTGGCAAGAATGCAACCGGCTGCATCCAGTTTCCAACTGCAGCTAACCACTGTGTATATGGCTACTTGTGAACAGCAGCAGCTGTTGTCAGCCCGCCATTAGTTTAAATGGGCTGAGCAGCTGATCACGTGAAACATTCATTCCAGCATCGAGAATCTACTGATTCTTGCCACAGGAAGCCAGCGGCCGCAGCTACCCAGTTGTATGAAAGAGGCCTACCCTAAAAATGTAAAACTTCCTGTATCATTCAATTGACTCCAAGCAATGGGTTTTATGGTGAGTAGAAAATCCCCCTTTTTTTTTTTGCTTATTTGTTTTTTATTTCATTAGTTATTAGTAATCCTCTTTCATATTTTCAATGTTATTTTCATATTTTCAATGTTAAGCTTATAAAGCTTTGTATTGCAGATTCTTGGGACATCTCTTCAGAATCTCATACTAATCTGTCTGCCCGTACTCAAGCTCCATATACAACCCCCTGTACGCAAAGAGGAAGTAACCTGGTAAGCAAAATGCATATTAAAGATAACTGCTTAATGGTATCTAATTCTAGATGTTTTGTAAATTGAAATAATAATATTTATTGTTTTATAGACAGCACCTATCAATCCCTCCCTTTTAAATCCTGGTTCTATATCTACATCTTGCGATCGAGGTCTATTCTCCCCTCCATCTTTAAATTTTGGTAAGGAATGGTAGAAGCTGACTAAAACTGTACGTACTGTATACCCTGACAATGAACTTCATATTTAACCTGTTAAAGGTGATCTAAATTCACAGCATACACATACATTGTATAACTGCAGCATTGGAATGGCAATACAAACTATAGTTTTTTTTGACAATCCAATATAGAGTAAGCAAATCCTTGTTGTGAGGGATGTTTGCTAGTAATTTTTTTTTTCAACAACTTCCTGCATGCTTTGCTGCTTCTCCTCTACTCATTCCTTTGGTTTACTTTCAATTCCTAAGGACTACATAGCCCATGGTACCTTGCTGCCTGCAAGCATTGATGATGATGTGTTTCCTGTACTGACTGTTCTCCCTGAAACTCAGTACCTCTATTCAGACAGCAGCCTCTGTGAAATGTGTGACACAGCAGTGCATATTCACAAGGCATAGTAAATGTGTCGCTGTGTTCAAGGAAGTAAATTCTTCAAAAAGTATGTTTTCAGACTTCAAGATCATATGTTAATATAGGAGATTAATATGAGTAGGCTAGACCCATTTGAAATTCAGTGTGGGGAAAAATCTGATTTTACATTTTAACCATAGATACACTTTAAATATACAATTATATGTGTTTTGTTCTATCTGCTTGATAAGTAGTAAAATATAAGTGTTGGTGTTTGTTTTTTGCTTTGGCTCTGTTGTGTATAGGGCAAGGTGCTGGGACAGAATCTTGCGTGTTTATCTAATTTTGTCTATTTTTTAAATATTTTTTTGCTATTTATTGTCCAGGGATAGGGGAGTCCTTTCTTGGAAAGTGTATTTTAGTTAAGTCTGTCTTGTTTGAGACAAGCTATATACAATGTTTCCAAATCAGTTTTTAATGGGCTTTCCATAGTGTGAGGGAAGATATGGCCAGTTGAACGCTTTTGGGTTAGGTCATCTGTAATAGCGAACTTAATACAGTATCTCGGTTTCTTAATTAACCACCCCAATACAGGGCACTTACACCCCCTTCCTGCCCAAGCCATTTTTCAGCTTTCATCGCTCACACTTTGAATGACAATTGCGCGGTCATGCTACAGTGTAACCATGTGAAATTGTTATCATTTTCTTCACATAAATAGAGCTTTCCTTTGGTGGTATTTAACCACTTGCTTACTGGGCATTTAAACCCCCCTCCTGTTCAGACCTATTTTCAGCTTTCAGCGCTGATGCACTTTGAATGACAATTGCGCAGTCATACAACACTGTACCCAAATGAAATTTTTATAATTTTTTTTCCCCACAAATAGAGCTTTCTTTTGGTGGTATTTGATCACCTCTGCGTTTTTTTATTTTTTGTTAAAAAAATTTAAAAAGAGCGATTTAAAAAAAGAAAAATAATATTTTGTTATAAAATTTTGCAAACAGGTAATTTTTCTCCTTCATTTATGTACGCTGATGCGGTGGCACTGATGGTCACTGATGGGTGGCAGTGATGGTCACTGATGGGTGGCAGTGATGGTCACTGATGGATGGCAGTGATGGTCACTGATGGTTGGCAATAATGATCGGCACTGGTTGGTTACACCGATAGGCAGCACTGCTAGGTGGCACTGATTGGCACCACTGGTGGGCATTGATAGGTGGCAATGGCAGGGGGTACTGGTGGGCACAGATGAGGCAGAATTGCCTCTTCCTCTTCGGGGCCAATGTCCCTTGCACATAAGCTGGTGATTGATTACCGAGCTTTTGTTTACATCATGTGATCAGCTGTCATTGGCTGACAGCTGATCATGTGGTAAGGGGCCGGGATTGGCCCCTTACTCGGATCTGTGATCTCACCCGAGTCTCAGTGACTCGGTGATCGCAGCACGCGCGTGCAAAGGGGAGGCCGTCTTATGACCGCCTCCCGGAAATTCAGGTCCGCGCTGTGGCCATCATTTGGCTATAGCACGGACACCAAATGGTTAATCACTCGGGTTTTTATTTTGTTTGTTTTTTTTGTTTTTTTTTTTAGAAAAAAAAAAAGACCAAAACTTTTGAAAAAAAAAAACGTTTTTCTTAGTTTCTGTCAGTAAATTTTGTAAATAAGTAATTTTTCTCCTTTACTGATGGGCGCTGATGAGGCGGCACTGATAGGCACTTATAGGCTTCACTGATTAGGTGGCACTGATGAGAAGGCACGAATAAGCCGCACTGATAGGTGGCACTGATAGCCAGCACTGACTGGCACCACTATTGGCCATTGATGGCTGGCACTTGTGGGCACTGATGGCTGGCACTTGTGGGCACTGGCTGGTACTGATTGCTGACAGTGGTGGGCAGTCATTGCTGGCACTGGTGGGCACTTAATTGTAATCAGAGCACTGATGATCAGTGCTCTGCTTACATATCTAGCTGTTCCCTGTGAGGAGGTGCCACTGATCGGCTCTCCTCACATTCTGTCAGTGTGAGGCGAGGAGCGCTGATTACTGGCATCTCCGTGTTTACATGTGACCGGCTGTAATTGGACACAGCCGGTCACATGGTTAAAGAGCCGTGGCTCTTTACACAGATCAGGGTCGCGCCGTGTCCTAGCAACATGACGCGATCGCCGCGCTGCGTGCCCCCGGGGGCGCACGAGAGCAGTCGTTCTGGGAGGCTGTCATGACGTCCACCCAGAACGAGAGCCGCACCGCCCAGCTGTCATTTGACGGGCGGCAAGTGGTTAAAGGGGAACTTTACCCATAAAAACTTGATAAAAAATTATGTTTAGCAAGGAATATACATTCCACATTAATAATTATGCTACCAAAATGATTGTGTGCTGTGAATTGCCTCCAGCGTTGCTCCTTTTTCTTCTTGCTGGAGGCTGCCGTTTTGCTGAAGCCCAGAGCCCCAGCAGTAAATCATAAAGTAGATCTAACCCATCAATTTATCTGTTTAAAAAAAGTTGTATTCCTGGAATGCTGGAAATGCAAACTATTTCATTTGATTGTGTCCTCAACTAAAATGTCAAACCATCAATTGGCTGGTGTCATAACTGATCACGTGTGCAGCACCATGGCAGTTGCAGTTCAAACAGAGGCAGCTTCCTTGGCTATAAAAGATAGGAGTGTTTAATTCCGCTGTTTCGTCAGATTAGGCGACCTGTCGGAATTTGTAATTGCACCCCCCTCCGCTGCTTACCGGAGCCGCCGGTAGCAGCGGAGGTGATAAAATCCTTCTGGTTTGGTATGGAGATGAGTGAGGGGGAGGATGGCCCCCACCCATCTCCAGATCATTGCAGGGCGGAAGCGTCATCAAAACGTCACTTCCGCCCATAGCCCTTAACCACGTCCGGACTACCGAATGCCGATATACATCCTAACTTTGAAGAGGAATATCGTTGTTATGGCAGCAGCTAGCTGCCATAACCCCAGTATCCTCTTCTTCAGCCAGCGGTCTGGTTTCTGATAATAGTGGTCTCTGCGGCGTATTTGTCGCGAGATCACTTTTATTGGCGGTGTGAGAGGGCCCCCTCCACGCTCCGGTGCCCTCCGCCGCTTACTGGAGCCGTCGGCAGCGGCGGAGGCGATCAGATGCTGTCCCTTGTGTGATATGGAGATAAGTGAGGGGAAGATGGCCCCCACCCGTCTCCATATCATTGCAGGGCGGAAGCGACGTCAAAACGTCACTCCCCCCCCATAGCTCTTAAAAGGCCATATTTATTTTTTTTTTTTTGCATCTTAGTGTAAATAAGAGATCTGAGGTCTTTTTGACCCCAGATTTCATATTTTAGAGGTCCTGTCATGCTTTTTTTCTATTACAAGGGATGGTAAAAGTTTGTCGCCATTCCACGAGCAGACGCAATACTGAAGCGTGACATGTTTGGGTATCAATTTACTCGGCGTAACATTATCTTTCACAATATAAAAAAAAATTGGGCTAACTTTACCGTTGTCTTATTTTTTAATTCAAAATGAATTATATTGTATTTTTTCCAAAAAAAGTGCGCTTGTCAGACCTCTGCGCAAATACGGTGTGACAAAGTATTGCAATGACCGCAATTTTATGCTCTAGGGCAGGGATATGCAATTAGCGGACCTCCAGCTGTTGCAAAACTACAATTCCTATCATGCCTCTGCCTCTGGGTGTCATGCTTGTGGCTGTCAAGAGTCTTGCTATGCCTCATGGGATTTGTAGTTCTGCAACAGCTGGAGGTCCGCTAATTGCATATCCCTGCTCTAGGGTGTTAGAACCCCCAAACATGATATTTTTTTTCTAAGTAATTTTCTAGCAAAAAAAAAGGTTTTATTTTTTTAAACAGCAAATCTCAGAAAGAGGCTTGGTCCTTAAGTGATTAAGGCTGTCAGCAGATCGGCCTCTACAAACTCAGCAGTGCCTAAAAATGGAGAGCTACTGAGCATGTGCAGAGCAGGTTGAGACTGTGTATTGCTGGATTTTAAACAGTACAAGCACTTATTTTTTTGTTTTACAGCTATACCTGCAAAAGGGTGATCTAGCAGGACTTAATTTTTTGACTAAAGTTCCACTTTAAAGGAATGCATTTATTGTCATAGAGAGCGAAAAAAGAAGTAGTTAAGATAATTCCTAGATATGCCATTTTATTAGGGGACCACATGAAATAAAAATTGACTTTTGGTAACTTACATGTGGGATGTTAATGGAGATGCTGGTAGAGTTGGGGAAATTATATTGAAGCCATAGGCTACACCAAAGGCTTTGAATATAGTTAGCAGATTGGGGAGAAAAGTAACCAGTTGGGTTATAAACACGAGTATATCATTAGCATCAGGGACGTGCGGTGAGGTCAGTGGCTGGTGAGGCGTTGGCTAGTATCAGAGCCAGATACACACAGGTTACATACGACATGATCGTTAGAGCGAGAGCAATATATCTAGCACTAGACCTTCTCTGTAACTCTAAACTTGTAACCTGTAAAAAAATTTAAAGCGTCACCTATGGAGATTTCTAAATACTGAAGTTTGGTGCCATTCCACAAGTGTGCGCAATTTTAAAGTGTAACATGTTAGATATCTTTTTACTCGGCGTAACATCATCTTTCACATTATACAAAAAAAATAAAGCTAACGTTCGTGTTTTTTTAATTCATGAAACAGTTTTTTTCCCCCAAAAAAAGCATTTAACAAAATTGCCGCGCAAATACCATGTGACATGAAAAGTTGCAACGACCACCATTTTATTCCCTAGGGTGTCTGCTAAAACAATATTTATAATATTTGGGGGTTCCGAGTAATTTTCTAGCAAAAAAATTATGATTTTTACATGTAGACGAGACGTGTCAGAATTGGCCTGGGTGGCAAGGAGTTAATTACCTTAAGTAATATACAAATAATGATATATTGTTTTTAAGGTAATTTACTATATTTTCAAAATCTGTACTCAAGCAGGTGGCTTAACGGACAAATTACTGAAGTTTGAAGTTATAACTTCCAACCAGTGTTTTCAGAGTAAATATATAAATAATAAATTATGTTATAACATATAGCATATAAATATATGATTTAGCTTGAATATAACAGTATTTTTTCAACAGAATCAGTTTCTCCCTCTTAACTGTGTGAGAAAAACATGGGATTGTGGGTAAATCTTATAACCATAAAGACATGTTTTTTCCTTGTAGTTAAGAGGGCTGGGCTGGAAGGGAGTCTTTTAGACACATTCCCCTTCTATGACACTGCAGTGAGAGGCGAGCCTCCACTGCAGCATTTTTATTGGACAGCTGCGACCAATGGTACTTTACCATTGGTCCAAGACTCCAAGCTGTTCACTGAGCTCAGTGCCTCTGACAAGAAGTGAAAGACACTATGAGCTCATCCTCTCAGTCTGCTGCAAACAGTGTGTGCCAGCTTGTATTTAAAGTGGCCGCTCTGTATTTAGCTTCTGACAGGCTGCGCAAGGAGCCCCATATCTCTGGAACCATAGGTCGTAGGAGCCCCAAATTTTTACCAGTGGTTTTTGCAAATAGATTTAGTTGAAAACGTAGGTCACTACATATGCGATTGCAACCTCCTTGGTTTTAAACAGATCATATATATTTCTATCAGCATCAGGCTTGTTAAAATGTGGAACAGGCAATATATTACTGTTTTGTGGTTTCTAGCCAGCAGGTCACAATAATATTTAATTTTTTTTCCCTTCTTTATTTGTATATTTTCTCTGTTGATCCTCTTGCATTTTCCAGTGTATGAAGACTGATATACCTTGCTCTATTCTAGGGATTTCTCGTGGACCTAGTCCTGTTATATTGGGGTCTCAGGAATCTCTTCCTGTAGCTGCTGCCTTTACAGAATATGTGCATGCTGTCTTTGAAGATGGTGAATTGGAAGGGTGAGTCTAGATCCAGCCTTTTATTTTGAATTGTTCTTACACTTATCTGAGAGAGATTCAGATTTAGCATGAATAATGCTTATACATAGTAGGTGAGGTTGAAAAAAGACACAAGTCCATCAAGTCCAACCTATGTGTGTGATTATGTGTCAGTATTACATTGTATATCCCTATATGTTGTGGTCGTTCAGGTGCTTATCTAATAGTTTTTTTGAAACTATCGATGCTCCCCGCTGAGACCACCACCTGTGGAAGGGAATTCCACATCCTTGCCGCTCTTACAGTAAAGAACCCACTACGTAGTTTAAGGTTAAACCTCTATATGACTGCTGGTCGGGTTGGGGGGGGGGGGGGGATTTAAGAATGGTTAGACTGGTTAGACTAGTTATTGTAGGCCCTGCGAGGCAGACTTCGATTGGTATGTTGCCTGTCGAAGTATGTATGTTTTGTTTGTCTTTAAAATCAATAAAAAGAAATTTAAAAAAAAAAAAAAAAAAAAGGTTAAACCTCTTTTCTGCTAATTTTAATGAGTGGTCACGAGTCTTGTTAAACTCCCTTCCGCAAAAAAGTTTTAGTCCTATTGTGGGGTCACCAGTACGGTATTTGTAAATTAAAATGATATCCCCTCTCAAATGTCTCTTCTCTAGAGAGAATAAGTTCAGTGCTCGCAACCTTTCCTAACTAATATCCTCCAGACCCTTTATTAGCTTAGTTGCCCTTCTTTGTACTCGCTCCATTTCCAGTACATTCTTCCAGAGGACTGGTGGCCAGAAAATGATATTTAGAATGTATAATTTTTACTAGTGTTGCTAATATATGATTGCATACGAGAGATAATCACTATAGTGGTATTAAAGGATTGTGGAAGCAGGTAGGTAAGGGATCAGCCTACAGATTTCCCACTGAGCAAGTGGAGCGCAGTCTGAGTCCGCCCTGTGTGGCAGGGGCTTTACAGTGACCTCTTTAACCAGACTGAACAGGGCTTCTATGAAGCAAGTATCTAGCCAGTCTTGGCTTACAGTAGACAGCAGGGGAACTTATTTGGAGTGTTCTAATGTAGAGATGGGTTCAATCAGACTGACATGCATAATTATAATTGATATGCATATTATGATACATGCCCCACCCTATTTTCAGATGGACAGAGTTAAGACCTGGGACTTAGTTGCACTGCACAGTTACAGACTGTCAGTCTCAATACAGTAGGTTTGCAGGGCTGTGTTTGCTGGCACACAGTTGAAAGAAGAGACTCCTTAGGCCCCTTTCACACTGGGGCGGTAGGGGGCGTCGGCGGTAAAACAGCGCTATTTGACCGCTAGCGGTGCGGTTTTAATTCCCCGCTGGCGGCCGAAAAAGGGTTAAAACCCCTCGTATAGCGCGGCTATAGCCGCGGTATAGCGCGGCTATAGCCGCGGTATTACCGCGGTATAGCCGCGCTGTCCCATTGATTTCAATGGGCAGGAGCGGTTTAGGAGCGGTGAATACACCGCTCCTTCACCGCTCCAAAGATGCGGCTGACAGGAGATTTTTTCTTCTCCTGCCAGCGCACCGCTTCAGTGTGAAAGCCCTCGGGCTTTCACACTGAACAAACAGCGGAGGCTGTTTAGGGGCGGTTTGCAGGCGCTATTTTTAGCGCAATAACGCCTGCAAACCGCCCCAGTGTGAAAGGGGCCTTACTGTTCTGTTTCTTTTACTCAATTGCAGAACGTCGTGTGTGGTTAAAGTGTACTTGTAAATCAGTGAGGCCTTGTTAAAAATACTGGTATCTAGAAAAAATATGCCTTTTGGTGATCAATCGGGTTTATTTTATTCTATTTGGAACTCCAGGGTCTTAATTGGTTACTACGGCCAAAACTTTTTTGTTCGTTCCTATTTTTTTGAAAGTGGGTTCAACAGACGTGTAACTGAAATTGTGCTGTAGCAGTGTTCCTTAACCCTGGCTTTCCTGCCAAATCCTCTCTAGAACTGAAAAACCGCAATACAACATCCCTTAAAACAGCTAGACGCCAGCAATGGCAAATGTGAGATCCATGTCATAAAAACAAGACGTAACTAGGTGTTAACTAGTAATACAGCATCTAGAATTTAATTCTTTGCTGTGATAAATATTGTACTCTGTTCCAGGTCAGGAATGCGCATCTCTGGAGAACTTACAATGTCCTTTCCAGGAGGTATACTTCGTGTATTTGGAGGATCTACCCCTCCTCCTGTCCTAAGTTTTCGCTTAGTCCACACCTCAGATGTTGAGCATTTTATTCCTAATTCCGACCTTTTGTATAGGTAAGATAATAGTGATCAAGTCTACCATACATTTTGTTTCCGCAGTTGTTTTTCAGCCTTCACTGTAACTGTGAACCATCCTGTTTTCCATAGTGACTTATCTCAGAGTGACCACAGCTGCAAGGACTTCTGGTTAAACATGCCAAGGTTAACATGCCACTTACAAAATCTGGCTGAACAACATACTGCTCCTTACTACAATGTCGTTCTGCTTAAATACCAGGTGCGTCATTCCTCTTGTTCAGTGACCTTGAGCAGCTTTTAGGGCTGGTTTTCTTTGCTAATAAACAAGCAATACTTTTATTTTTTTTGGTTTTCTCTTGTAGGCAATATAAAACAGAGCTTCTGTGTTTAATGGCCTATTTTTTGAATACTGTTAAGCTTTTTGCTCTGGTTTGGGAGATTAGTAGGAATAAGCAAAATTAAATTGAAAACCCATACATATAACCAGTAAGTGGCCTCAGGTGGTACACAGAGATAAAAAAAAAAACACCCTACGTAAGTTGGACTTGTTTATCTGCAGCCATCTGTATTGTACAGCCTTCTACCACACACAGAATTTACATAGAATCCATCAGCAGCACAAAGCAGCAACAGGTGGGGATCGCAATTCACATACTGGACAGCTAGGGGAGAATAGCTCTGAGCCTGATTGACTGAAAGGGACACACCCCTCCTCACACTACACCAGTGGTTGTCAACATATGAGCTAAAGGGGGCTTCAAATGTGGCCCCTGACATCACCAAAGGGTCACGCATAATGGTCACTATATGTAATGCTTGAGAGGCCTTCATAAACTACAGGCCTAATAGAAGAAATGAGGGTCAGAGTGTGTGGACATGCTACATTTTTGGCTGGGGATATTTTATAGAAGACAATATGAAACTGGGAACATATTACGTGAGGCTAGTAGAGATCAATGCTATTACCCTATGAGGGCTCGAAACTCGTTTACCAGCACCGCCAACCCCCCCCCCCCCCACATCCTGACACAGATTTCTTGCTCCAGCAGAAGCTGGCAAGGGGGGTCCATTGCAGTAATCGAAATGGCATACATTGATTTTAAAGCCCATGTGGCTTCAGGGGTTCAGGGTTGTGGGGGAGGGGGAAATCATAGCTGGGGGGTGAAGCAGCAGGAAAAGGCGACAAAAAAGTGGGGGGCATTTAGGATGTCAAAAAACAGTGGCTGGAGGTGGAAAATACAGGGCGGAGCAGCAGCAGGGGGATGCATTTTCGGTCAGTAGCTCTGATCAAACTCTTATCAGCCTCTAATCCAAGCTATATTTTCAGCAGAGTGACCCTTGAAAGAGAAAGCCAGATCTGTACAGTGTATGGACCTGGCCAGTTGCAAGCGATACTGTAGGTCCATATGCCATACGGACCTGGCAGTGGATGGATTTAAAGGCTCTGGTTAGGGAAGCTCCTTTTTATTTTTTTTTTGAGACCTGTTCTTGTGCAAAAAATAACCCCTTATTAGCCTCAGTAACAATCAATGCACACAAGGTGAAATTGGTAGTTTTGCAATGGAATCAGTGTCTCAAATGTAAGGCTGCCGTTTGATTAGAAATTGTTATATTAATCTATTGAGAATAAAATTAGTATTTAGGTTTTGTTCTTTAAAAGCCTGAGGTAATTTTTGAGAAAATTTTATTACTGTACAAGGGATTACTTACTGGTAAAGTATTTTTGAAATAAAGGTGTGCTTACTGTAATAATAGTATGGATGTTGTATCTTTGTCTCAACTGATCCCAATCTCACTCTAGTTTTCTTTCCACGCAAGGTATTTAAACCTGGCAAATCTGCAGTCCCCTTGCACCTGGCATCATCCTGGAACTGTAGTCCCACCTCCACAGAGTTTAGCCTGGAGTATATGCAGAACATGAGCTCCTTGTGTGATATTCACATACTACTTCCACTAGATGAAACTGTATCTAACCTGCAGTTTGATCCCCCCGCCAGATGGTAAGATTGTACTTGGTACATTCATCTAATACACAATAACTCTATAGCATATCATTCTTTGGGGCTTGCTTTCTACTGTCTTTTCTCAACGCTTGACCACAATGTATAATGAATAAGAAAAAAAGTTAAAGGGGCAATTTCCATGGTAGATTTGGTCATTTCTGACTGTCACTGTGAGGGGTGTTCCGATCTTAAGGCTCCTGTGGATAAGAGGCTAGAAGCCTTTTATGAGCACTTCTTCTCCTCTGCAGGTTCAGCCCTGTTCTGTAGCCTGTAATGGTTATAAGTTCCAGCTACCAGGGCATAGCTCTGACGAAGAAGGGACGTTCCCTTCGAAACGCGTTAGCTGATTGTGATGCCTGTGCGTTCCTCCACGATCTTTGGAAGGTTTCGCTCATCCTAAGTCGCATGCTGTTTGTCAGTGCACTTTTATGGTGTGCCTCCTCCACCAACTGCTTGTGAGTTGTTTCTTTTTACCATTTTTATACAATAAATGTTTTAAAGTTAATGCACAAGGCTGGTGCGCCCTTGTTTTCTTTTTCTTTCGGTCTCTATTAGGATCCCCCATCCTTGAGGGCAGCAAGGCCTGTGTCAACGTACCATTTATATGGTGATCCACCTGTGCGCAGGAGACGTTTTTTCTTTTCTGCTACTTCCAGCTACCAGACCCTGGGGATTTGGTCCAAGCATAGGATGGATCCAAAATGTCTAAACCTGATTCTTTCCAGGGGTGTCAAACCGGGGGCCCTCCAGATGTTGTGGAACTACAAGTCCCATCATGCATCAGTCTGTTGCAACTATCAGCATTGCAATGCCTCATGGGACTTGTAGTTCTGCAACAGCTGGAGAGCTGTCAGTTTGACACTTGTGCGACAGCTGAAGCTCATTCCTAATTTTCCATGCGGATACGCCTAATATCCAGACAGGGTCCTCCTATCTATACACATCTGGAGAACCGTTTACTAAAATGTTAGTCTGTGTAACATTAGGGCAAGGAACACTACTTGCAAATGCCCTTTAATGGGGAATGCCTCTTGTCACCAGCAAAGATGATTTGGCTTTTGTCTGTTCTTTGCTGCGAGCAAACACTACAAGTTCATTGCCCTTCTCTGTGGTCTCTCCACTGCATCTTTGGTTTTCACCAAAGTGCTAGCCCTATGTTTGCTCTATTTCACTTAAAAGGAATTCCCATAAGGGTTTACCTGGGCCCGCTTTTACTGAAAGAACCATCATTGCAGGCACTTTCAGTTAACATTGAACAGTTGTTTTGTAGCAACTTGAATGGCTCTTGAACCTCCAGAAGTCGGCTCTAAAATCGGCTCATTGCTTTGAGTATCTGGGCCTTCTTCTGGATACTGTCTTGTAGAGTTCTTTATTGAAGGTTCTTTCGCCAGAGGTCAGGCCTCTCTCAGGGCGAAAAACCTTGGCCGTCAGAGGAAGCTTGTCTCCTGATCATCATTCTGGAACTGTACGATTTGGTTATCCCTTCAAGTGCTTGGTTTTCTGACCAAGATTCAGTCAGACAATGCTACGGCAGTGTCTCACATCAACTATCAAGGTGAAACCAGATATCTTGCAGCTCTAAGAGATACAAATTTGCCATGTATTGAACATTACGTTCTAGCCCTGTTCACCGAGCATATTCAAAGGAGAAAACTGGCATGTGTTGTCTGTAGGGTTGCCACCTCATCCCTTTAAAACCGAACACATATTAATTACACAGTTTGTGTGGCTGACTAAGGTGGTAATTAAACTCACTTGGTGTCTTATCTGAATTAAATTAGCCTCAGAACCTGTGTAATTCATATGTGTTCGGGTTTAAAGGGATGAGGTGGCAACTCTAGTTGTCTGGTCTATGGTCTCATCATCTGAGGTGTTTTAATACTGAAGGTGTGGGACAATGGACAATACAGCTTCTGGCTTCCAGGTTCAACAACAAACTGAGCAGACTTGTCTTCAGGACCAGGGATCCTCCAGCCTTTGAAATTGATGCTATGGTAACTCTGTGAGATCAGTTCACCCTGATTTTTGCCCCTCCTGACCCTCATCAAACTCCTGGTAGACTCTTTGTGGGCCTTCTCAGATTGTCCAGATCTTTTGTTCCTAGGACCACTTTAACACCATGCTTTCCAGTTACTGGCTTTAACAGCCTGACTGTTGAAGCTCAAGTCCTGAGGGATAGGGGCCTGGCTATCGCTACACGTTTTGAAACTAGGATAATGGCTTCTCCCAAAGTCTCCTATTGCACCTAAAAAGCAGAAAGCATTCTATAAGTATCTTGACTTTTAGCGAGCTCAGCTGAATCAAAAACGGGCCTCAGGTGTCATCATGGGTCAAATCTCGGCCCTAGTGGTTATTTTTCAAATATCACTTGCCTCTCTCTCTCCTTAGTGAAGGTCCCCCTTACAGGGTGTCACACACATTATTCCCCTCTGTACGTTCCCCCAATGACATTGTAGAGTCTCTTTTGGTTTTTTAGAAACCACCCTTTGAAGCTATCAGGGATATTTGTTTACATTTGCTCAAGAGGTTGTCTGAGTTGGTGGCCTTTTTCCTGTAAAGAACCCTTTCTTTTGCTACACAAAGACAAGGTTGTCTTCAGGCCAAGGACTCTTTTTCTTCCCAAGGTGTTTTTTTTTTTTTCTTTCACATTAACTAAGTCTTTGGGGTTGATTTACTAAAACTGGAGAGTGCAAAATCTAGTGCAGCTCTGGATGGAAACCGATCAGCTTTCAGATTTTTTAGTCAAAGCTTAATTGAACAAGCTGAAGTTAGAAGCTGATTGGCCTCCATGCACAGCTGCACCAGATTGTGCACTCTCCAGTTTTAGTAAATCAACCCCATTGTTCTCTCTTCTCTATGTCCTGCTCCACAACATCAAAGGAGATTTCCCTCCACTGTCTGAATGTAATATGCACTGTTCGAGCCAGTCTCTCAGCTGCAGCTCCCTTTAGATGGTCTAACTCTGTTTGTCATTCCTATAGGTCCCCTTAGGGGAAGAACTGATTCTTATTCCACTTTTGCTAGGTGAATTTACCAGCTCATCATTCAAGCCTATAGACTTTAGAACAAGGTACCACCTTTCCCTGTCAAGTACATTCCACTAATCAGTTAGTGCTTCATGGGCTGTTCAGCATCTGTTTCTCAAATTTTCAAGGCTGCCATCTGGTTTTCAGTTCACACGTTCGTTATTTTTCACCTAGATGAACAATCAAGCCTTAGCTGATGTTGGCTTTGGTTGCCAGGTACTTCAGACAGCTCTGGGAGCACGGTCAAGCTGCCTTTTGCTGTTAACTTTACATTTTCTGTGGTACCCACTCTTCAGTTGGACTGCTTTTGGATGTCTCCATGTTCCTGAATTACTTCATCCTGTGTCTCTTAATATACGCTTTAGAACAGGGGTCAGCAACCTTTTTCCACTTACGGGCCGGATTGAATGTATGTGAATGCATGGAGGGCCGCATTCACCTGCTAATAAATGATGATATTAATAATCCTAACATAGTAATAATAACAGTACAGGTTTACCTCACTTTAAGGTGTTTCACTAATACAAAGCCCTCAGTTCACCCTGAGGGAGTATATGTGTATTTTTATGTATTTTAGTGCCCCCTCCCCCATCCTGGCACCCAAGGGTGGCTGATGCCAACCCTGCTAGCCAGCATGGTCTGGAGATGGGGTTCATGTCCCTAGGGAAAATGGGATCCAGGTCCCGCCCCCAGGGGTGATGGGGTCCCTGTCCCCAGGAGAGAAGAGGTCCCTAATAGGGTCTTCCCTCCTATTGCTGTGTCCTTTGTCCCCCTTCACATAACGCCATGGTGTCCTCTTCCCCCTTAGAAAGTTTCCTGTGCCCCCCAAAGCAGTGTCCCCTGCATCCACCACTGTAATGTCCTCTGCCTCCATAGTGTCCAGAGTCCTCTGCCCCCATAGTGTCCAGTGTCCTCTGCCCCCATAGTGTCCAGTGTCCTCTGCCCCCATGGTGTCCAGTGTCCTCTGCCCCCATGGTGTCCAGTGTCCTCTGCCCCCATGGTGTCCAGTGTCCTCTGCCCCCATGGTGTCCAGTGTCCTCTGCCCCCATGGTGTCCAGTGTCCTCTGCCCCCATGGTGTCCAGTGTCCTCTGCCCACATAGTGACCCCCCATAGTGTCCAGTGCCCTCTGCCCCCATAGTGGCCCTCATAGTGTCCAGTGCCCTTTGCCCCTAAAGTGGCCTCTGCCTCCAGCCCCCATAGTGCCCTCTAACCCCATAGTGCCTGGTGTCGTCTGCCCCCATAGTGCCTGGTGTCGTCTGCCCCCATAGTGCCCGGTGTCGTCTGCCCCCATAGTGCCCGGTGTCGTCTGCCCCCATAGTGCCCGGTGTCGTCTGCCCCCATAGTGCCCGGTGTCGTCTGCCCCCATAGTGTCCAGGGTCCTCTGTCCCCATAGTGCCCTCTGCCCCTAAAATGGCCTCTGCCTCCAGCCCCCATAGTGCCGTCTGCCCCCATAGTGCCGTCTGCCCCCATAGTGCCCAGTGTCGTCTGCCCCCATAGTGCCCAGTGTCGTCTGCCCCCATAGTGCCCTCTGCCCCTAAAGTGTCCTCTGCCTCCAGCCCCAATAGTGCCCTCTGCCCCCATAGTGTCCAGTGCCCTCTGCCCCCAAAGTAACCCCCATAGTGTCCAGTGCCCTCTGCCCCCAAAGTAACCCCCATAGTGTCCAGTGCCCTCTGCCCCCATAGTGTCCAGTGCCATTTGCCCCTAAAGTGGCCTCTGCCTCCAGCCCCCATAGTGCCCAGTGTCGTCTGCCCCCATAGTGCCCAGTGTCGTCTGCCCCCATAGTGCCCAGTGTCGTCTGCCCCCATAGTGCCGTCTGCCCCCATAGTCACGTCTGCCCCCATAGTGTCCAGTGCCCTTTGCCCCTAAAGAGGCCTCTGCCTCCAGCCCCCATAGTGTCATCTGCCCCCATAGTGCCGTGTGTCGTCTGCCCCCATAGTGCCCAGTGCCGTCTGCCCCCATAGTGCCCAGTGCCGTCTGCCCCCATAGTGCCCAGTGCCGTCTGCCCCCATAGTGCCCTCTGCCCCCATAGTGCCCTCTGCCCCCATAGTGCCCTCTGCCCCCATAGTGCCCTCTGCCCCCATAGTGCCCTCTGCCCCCATACTGGCCCTCATAGTGTCCAGTGCCCTTTGCCCCTAAAGTGGCCTCTGCCTCCAGCCCCTATAGTGCCCTCTGCCCCCATAGTGCCCGGTGTCGTCTGCCCCCATAGTGCCCGGTGTCGTCTGCCCCCATAGTGGCCCTCATAGTGTCCAGTGCCCTTTGCCCCTAAAGTGGCCTCTGCCTCCAGCCCCAATAGTGTCGTCTGCCCCCATAATGCCCAGTGTCGCCTGCCCCCATAGTGCCCAGTGTCGCCTGCCCCCATAGTGCCCCCTGCCCCCATAGTGTCCAGTGCCCCCTGCCCCCATAGTGTCCAGTGCCCCCTGCCCCCATAGTGTCCAGTGCCCCCTGCCCCCATAGTGTCCAGTGCCCCCTGCCCCCATAGTGTCCAGTGCCCCCTGCCCCCATAGTGTCCAGTGCCCCCTGCCCCCATAGTGTCCAGTGCCCCCTGCCCCCATAGTGTCCAGTGCCCCCTGCCCCCATAGTGTCCAGTGCCCCCTGCCCCCATAGTGTCCAGTGCCCCCTGCCCCCATAGTGTCCAGTGCCCCCTGCCCCCATAGTGTCCAGTGCCCCCTGCCCCCATAGTGTCCAGTGCCCCCTGCCCCCATAGTGTCCAGTGCCCCCTGCCCCCATAGTGTCCAGTGCCCCCTGCCCCCATAGTGTCCAGTGCCCCCTGCCCCCATAGTGTCCAGTGCCCCCTGCCCCCATAGTGTCCAGTGCCCCCTGCCCCCATAGTGTCCAGTGCCCCCTGCCCCCATAGTGTCCAGTGCCCCCTGCCCCCATAGTGTCCAGCGCCCCCTGCCCCCATAGTGTCCAGCGCCCCCTGCCGTCATAGTGCCCCCTGCCCCACGGACACACAATCACACACTGTGCAGGTAGAACTCTCCTACCTTACACAGGTGTAGAGCAGAGCGGCGAGTGGCTGGTATCACAGGTTGACTGGGGGCGGGAACTGCTGAAGTTAACTTCTTACATTAACTGGCTGGTGATTGGTTGCCGGGCGATCATAGCAACCAATCACCTGCTTTTTAATGTAAAAAGTTCACCACAGCGGTTCCCACCCTCATCCAGCCCTGTGATATCAGCCGATTACCACTGTGCTATTAATAGACAAGCGGCGAACCCGTCCGCGGGCCGGGTGCCGTGAATTAATCACGGGCACTGAGGGGCCGGACAAGTAGCGATGGCGGGCCGGGGGTTGCTGACTCCTGCTTTAGAAAATAGGATATTGGTTCAGGTCTCTTGCCTCTGTTCTTATGATCCACATCTACCATTGGTTTGCTACAAAACTGAGGCATGATGGAAGTAGCAGAGGGGTCACACGAGGCTGTCCTTACAACTCTTGTTTGCCAGTGTTCAATCTTCTAAATTACTTTATCCAGTGTCTCCTAATATACTCCAAGAAAAGGATTTTATTCTAAGTGAGAAATACAATTTTTTGTCTGTTTAAAAATAAAGTGACATTCTGTTCTTGCCATCTATTATTGCTGAGTCAGCATATGACTTTTTTTGTGCAACATTTACTGTGTTTGTTTTTACTAAACCGACTGAATTCTTCCCTTAGTTCAGAGAGAAGATTGCTGTGGCAGATCCCCAGCACATCATCTGGTAAGGAAATAGAAGATACTTTTTGATAACGGGGAGAGGGTGATGGCCTGTGTATTTAAAATGGTAAAAAAATTGTAATTAAGGAATGGGCCTACTATTATAAATTAAATTATTCGCAACTTTCTTCAGGTGACAGCACTGATAAGCCTTAAAAAAAAAAATCAAATAATCATCAATAAAATTAGTTTTATGCTCATTAGATAGTTACGCTGGAAAAAGACACTAGTCCTCCTAGTTCAACCAACAGAAAAAAAAATAGAAAACCTCCATATAGTTGGCAAAAAGCCCTGAAAAAGCATAATCCAATTCGCTACATTTTTTTTTGGGGGGGGGGATCTCCTTCCTGATCCCCCAGGAGGCTATCGGATATTTCCAGGATCAACTACCCCTTGTGTTATTACCTCTAAATGTTAATCTGGTTATATTTTGTGCATTTAGGAATGCACCCAGCTATTTGTTAAAATAATCTACTGAGCTGGCCAGAAACCAGTTTTTGAGGAAGGCTATTCTACATTTTCACAGCTCTTACTGTGAAAATCTTTTCCTTCAGACGTAAAGAGTGCCCCCTTGCCCCGATGTAACAACTGGAAAGATAATAGCTCTAAACTGAGTTCACTGTATGCACCACTTATGTATTTATACATGTTAATCATATTACCCTTTAAAGGAGAAGTAGGGACAAAACTTTTTTTGGCCCTACTTCTCTTATGGCTCACAGGAGCTCCGTTCATTTTGCACTCCTGTGATTCAGTTTCAGTCCCGATCCACCCAGAAGCCTGGACTGGCAGCTGGCTCAGCCTCCAAGCTGCGCCGCTGGGAGACTGATCCAGTCCCTCCCTCCCCTCCCCAGCCCAGCTCTCTGGTGAGCGCTGGAGAGGCAGAGAAGAGAGCCTGTTGACTACCAGTCACAGCTCTCTGCTCGGAGGGGAGAACTGAGCGATAAGCAGTGTTTGGATCGCTCATTGCAGAGGCGGGGGGATAGATGCAGCATCAGATCAATGCTGCATCCACCTAGGTGAGTAACGTTTTTTTAGTTTTTTTTGTTGTTTTTTTTAATATACCCCATACCTCTCTTTTAATCACCTCTTCTTAGGAGAGAATACATTCAGTTCCTCTAATCTTTTCTCATAGCTGAGCTCCTCCATGCTTCTTATCACTTTGGTTGCCCTTTTCTGGACTTTCTCCAGTTCCCCGATATCCTTTTTGTGAACTGGTGCCCAAAACGGAACTGCATATTCCAGATGAGGTCTTACTAATAATTTGTACTGGGGCAAAATTATGTTTCTCTCTCTCTCCCTGTAGTTTATACATCTTTTAATACAAAGGATTTTGCTAGCTTTAGAAACTGCAGTTTAGCATCGCATGCTATTACTAAAGTGGTTGTAAAGCCTAAACATTTTTACCCTAATAAATTTCCGGCATTAGGGTAAAAAATGCTTCAGTATGTGTTTGTCCCTCTGACCCCCCTTATACTTACCTGAAACCAATCTAGATCTAGCGCTGTGCCCATCTGTAGCAGCTCTCTGCTACAGATTGGCGCTGTGCCCATCTCATAGGCATTTGCTTCAACATTTGTCAGTCAAATCCCATGACGAGGGGGCGAGCCTTTCGCTGTCTTCGTTTATAGATACAGGCAGCACGGTTTAGGATTGAGCCTGCTGGTGTGTTACAATAGGAAGAAGAGGAGCTTGGAGCGCCCGCAGGGAAAATCGGGGATGCTTTGTGCAATGCCATCGCACAGAGCAGGTAAGTATGTTTCTTATTTTAAAAGGGGAAAAAAAAAAGTACAAACGCTTGAAGCGGAGTTCCACCCAAAAATGGAACTTCCGCTTTAAGGGAGAGTGACCCCCTGACATGCCACATTTGGCATGTCATTTTTTTGAGGGGGAGGGTTCCAGCTCCCACTTCCTCCCAGCGCACCATGGCACCGGAAGGCAGATCACCTCTCCCCCCTCCCTCTCGGCAATCATCTGGGACACGTCACAGGTCCTAGATGATTCCCCCGGCCAGTCACGGCGTGCCTCGCTCCCGGCTATGGAACCACATCCAGGCGCCCACAGTGACAATGCCGGTGCTGCAGAGAGGAGGGGTAGACGAGCGGGGCTTCGTTCCCCTGCATCGCTGGACCCTGGGACAGGTAAGTGTCCGATTATTAAAAGTCAGCAGCTGCAGTATTTGTAGCTGCTGACTTTTAATTTTTTTTTTTTTTTAAGCGGAACTCTGCTTTAAAGTTTTTATACTATACCAGAACACCCAGATCTTTCTTAACCATTGACTCCCCCAGCGGTTCTCCTCCTAAAATGTATGATGCATTCTTATTTTTAGCCCCCAAATGCAAAACTTTACATTTATCAACATTAAACCTCAATTAAAGGATAAGTTCACCTTCTGAAACATGTTACAAGGTGAACTTATGTTACATGTTACTGCAGCTGCAGCCTCTCCCCCTCTTCCCCCTCCTCCCAGTGACAGCAAACGGGCATCTTCTCCAGGCGCCCACTGTCATTGTTTGAAAATAACATGGCCGTGCAGGGCTGTGGCCGCCTGGCCGCGTCATTCATTCACAGGGTTTTGTGAATGGAAAACTACACGTACCAACAGCCTTTGTGGCCGTCGGCTTATAGTTCTTAATGAACTACCATGGCACTGTTGAACGCTCTGGTAGTTAATTGTCTCTTCTTGTCTGAGCAAACAGGTACACTGACAAATCTGAAGAAATCCTGCATGGCCACCGCGATCTTCTGATCGCGAGTACAACAGTTTGCAGGCTCCATGTAAAAAAAAAAAAAAATAAATGCACGTTTTTGTTTTTGTTTTTTTAACGTGCAAAAAGATGTGCATTTACCATTATTATTATTATTATTATTATTATTATTATTATTATTACTATTTTTTTTTTTTTTTCTTAAGAAGGTAAACTTATTCTTTTAATAATTCATTGAGGTTGGTTTGTAAGTTGGAGACATCCTGTAAGAATGTTATTCCACTGCATAGCTTGCATCTGCAAACACTGAAATGGTACTTTTAATTCCAGACTCTATATCATTTTTAATTATATTAAAAAGTTAGGGTCCCAACACTGAACACGACCTATAACCTTAAACCAGGGGTAAGCAACCTGAAAGAGGTTGAGCTCTACCTGAACAACATAAGAGAAGTCAAAGATCATGATTATCAGGCACAGTGTCGCCTCCTCACACCTGATTTAAACCTCTAAATGCCACACTACCGCGTCGCAATAGCGTGCATTGCACGATAATCATGGGTTTAAATCAGGTGGTGAGGAGGCAACATATCACCTCCTCACCACCTGTCGAACGCACTCGGATCACTTTTCAGAGGAGCAGCAGCAATGCCTGCTGCACTTGTGAATGAGCCCTTAGTTGTATTCGGCAGTGTCACCCTTAGCGCTGCTTCACACGTAAAGGTGGGGAGTGGTAAAACCCTGTGGTTGAGTCACGATTTTACTGACCCCCAATCCCTCCCTCTTTTAGCTTCTGAGGCAGCAGCCAAAAGTGTACACATGCCGTAGGAGACTTAAGCCTCCTGTTTTTGGTGGGTGATGCCGCCTGCCACTCACGACCCATTCAAGTACATAGGGTCACTCTGCAAGTGCCCTGCAACTGCATGCTTCTGCGGCGTTAAAGCAGGTGGTGAGAAAGCAACACAACGCTGCCAGCTTTAACCCCTTGTTTGTTTGCTGTACTGCACAAGGTTGTAGGGCACTTGCAGAGTGGCCTCATTCACTTGAGTGGGTGTAGCTTGGCAGGTGCTACACCCACCAACCATGACAGGGCGTATAACTGCTGCTGCAACATGTGTACAACCCCTGGCAAAAATTATGGAATCACCAGTCCCTGAGGATGTTCCTTCAGTTGTTTATTGTTGTAGAAAAAAAGCAGATCACAGACATGGCCAAAAACTAAAGGCATTTCAAATGGCAACTTTCTGGCTTTAAGAAACACTAAAAGAAATCAAGAAAAATAATTGTGGTTGCCAGTAACAGTTAGATTTATAGAACAAGCACAGGGAATAAATTATGGAATCACTCAATTCTGAGGAAAAAATTATGGAATCACCCTGTAAATTTTCATTACAAACACTAACACCTGCATCAGATTAAATCTGCTTGTTAGTATGTAAGTAAAAAGGAGTGATCACACCTTGGAGAGCTGTTGCAACAAGTGGACTGACATGAAGCATGGCTCCAACACCAGAGATGTCAATTGAAAAAAGGAGAGGATTATCAAACTCCTTTAAAGAGGGTAAATCATTACGCAGTGCTGCACAAGATGTTGGTTGTTCACATTCGGCTGTGTCTAAAACATGGACCAAATACAAACAACATGGGAAGGTGGTTAAAGGCAAGCATACTGGTAGACCAAGGAAGACATCAAAGTGTCAAGACAGAAAACTTAAAGCAATATGCCTTGAAAACAGAAAATGTACAACAAAACAAATGAGGAACAAATGGGAGGAAACTGGAGTCAACATCTGTGACCGAACTGTAAGAAACCGCCTAAAGGAAATGGGATTTACATACAGAAAAGCTAAAAGAAAGCCATGTCTAACACCTAAACACAAAAAAACAAGGTTACAATGGGCTAAGGAAAGGCAATCGTGGACTGTGGATGATTGGATTTCTGTCTTGACGCTTTGATGTCTTCCTTGGTCTACCAGTATGCTTGCCTTTAACCACCTTCCCATGTTGTTTTGTATTTGGTCCATGTTTTAGACACAGCCGACTGTGAACAACCAACATCTTGTGCAACACTGCGTGATGATTTACCCTCTTTAACCCTTTCATGACTAAGCCTATTTTTGAAATTTGGTGTTTACAAGTTAAAATCCATATTTTTTGCTAGAAAATTACTTAGAACCCCCAAACATTATATATATTTTTTTAGCAGAGAATCTAGAGAATAAAATGGAGATTGTTGCAATATTTTATATAACATGGTATTTGTGCAGCTGTGTTTTAAACGCAAATTTTTGGAAAAGGGACACTTCCATGAATTTTAAAAAATCCAAACAGTAAAGTTACCCCAATTTTTTTGTATAATGTGAAAGATGATGTTATGCCGAGTAAATAGATACCAAACATGTCACGCTTTATAATTGCACACACTCGTGTAATGGCGACAAACTATGGTAGCTATGAATTTCCATAGGCGACGCTTTACATTTTTTTTTAAGGTTACCAGGTTAGAGTTACAGAGGAGGTCTAGGGCTAGAATTATTGCTCTCGCTCTGACGATCGCGGCGATACCTCACATGTGTGATTTGAACACCGTTTACATATGCGGGCGCGACTTCCGTATGCGTTTTCTTCGCTGCGCGGGGACGGGGGCGCTTTAAAAATTTATTTTTTTTTTTATTTAATTTATTTTTAGACTTATAAATTGTGTTTTTAAAAAAAAAATGTTTTTTTTTTTTTTTACTTATATTGCTGTCACAAGGAATGTAAACATCCCTTGTGACAGTAATAGGTGGTGACAGGTACTCTTTATGGAGGGATCGGGGGTCTAAAAGACCCCCGATCCCTCCTCTGCACTTCAAAGTATTCAGATCGCCGAAAACTCTTAAGTGAATTGCCAAAAAATCTCTACATCTAATTACTTAAACTTACTAAACTAACTAGAAAACGTTTATTATATATATTTTTTATAGAAAAAAAATCTAAATCTTTAAACTGATACCGAACTACACAATCTCACTCATACTGATAAGGCACAGACATCCACCTCACTCTTATTCTCCATCCCAGAAAATATCAATCATCATACTTTGCAGTCTTCCCTCGCATTGTGGATAAAGTACAACTGTATAGAAAAACGAATCCAAAAGCAATCTTCTGGGGACTATTCTCCACATCCTCAACAGTAGAGCATAGGAAGTCCTTGTAAATCCTATAGTTAGATCATGGTCAATGTCCCAGCATCCACAAGAAGCATGTATACAGTGATGCTTATCAGATCCTGTTGTCCATGGTGGTCTCAGAGCCAGTGGATGTAACATCCATCCTAGAGCAATCCTATCCCATACAGGGCACTGGTTGGTCACGGTCCAATAGGATTGTCTGTCCTTTCATCCTGTGACCGGTGTCAAAACCAGCTTCCTGATTGACCGGGAGGAGAATCCGTGTTACAACAACTACTCATTCACTGTTGTAACACACCTGGGTGTGATCAGAGTGCACTTTCTGCGACCCAAGCCCACCCTATATTGAAGCCTATTAGAGCCTCTAACTAATTGGTGCTTCAAAAAACAAACAAACTCCCCCCACGCATTGAAATCCATGCGCCGGTGGCCTGAAAGGGGCTGGACGCATGGATGGGGGGGGGGGGGGGGCGGCGATGGACATGCTCGTGTACCCCTGCTGGGGAGGGAAAATGGCTAATTGGGCCCAGTTTGGACATTTTCACTTAGGGGTGTACTCACATTTGTTGCCAGCTGTTTAGACATTAATGACTGTGTGTTGAGTTATTTTGAGGGGACAGCAAATTTACACTGTTATACAAGCTGTACACTCACTACATTACATTGTAGCAAAGTGTAATTTCTTCAGTGTTGTCACATGAAAAGATATAATAAAATATTTACAAAAATGTGAGTGGTGTACTGTAGGTATCCCATTGGCCTTATGCTAATCCGGTGGTACCCTGTCTGACAATAAAGAGTCTCTAAAAATTAGAAACAATGGCTCAAAAATATAACCCCAAATGTACCCGCACTTAGGCCCCTTTCAGACCTGCGGATCCGTATTTAGCCATCCGCTTGCTCAGCGGGGATCGCTCCGTTGATCCCTGCTGAGCCGGCGGATGACAAGTCCGTCCCTGCACAGTGCAGGGACGGACCTGTCAGAGAGACCGCTCTCCGCTACCCGATCCAATCCACCAGACGGATGGAAAATAGGACATCCATCCATCTGGATTTTGCTGATTAGATGTCAGTGGACATGTCACCACTGACATCCGTCGCTCCATAGAGATGTATGGAGCGACCGTTCAGATCCGCCTGAAAAAACTGACAGGCAGATCTGAACGGTCCGCGCATGTGAAAGGGGCCTAAAGGTAAACAAGCAAGCATAATACACACAAGAAAAAAAAAAAAAACATGAAACCATGAAATTACATTGGCAGCTGTTTGTCTACAGGTTATAAAACACCCTGCCAGCCATGTATCATATATCCTTTACTGATGATGGCTGACAGCGCTTGCCAAAAAAACACAATATTTACATAAACTAAACCAAAATAATGATTGTTAAACCAACCAATACAAAGTTCTTATTGGTGCACGTGTTTGTACTTGGTGTTTAATACATTCCATATACATTTTTTTGCAAAAGAAAAAAGGTGCTGGTAGAGGTGGGGTATGCTCCAGACAGAGGAAAGAGATAATGCCACGCACTCACTGGATCATATTGACCTCTTGTTTTACCAAGTGAGTCTATATAGCGCTCTTTAGCATCCACTCCTGGTTAGGTTCTGTTCCTTAGGTGTTTTCCCCTCTGCCTCCTTCTCAGTGTGAAACTGCAGGATACTTTCCGCAAGTGCCACTCATTAGGAAAAAAGAAAGGGCTCTAGAATAGATAGGGAAAGTTAGTTTATTTTTTAAAAAATAGTAAAAAAGAATTGCACTCACAGCATGTAAAACATCTTAATAGCCTTAAAACTATTTCACCTCATCCAAGATGGTTGCCGGAGTTAACCACTGGAACCGAATGTACCGCCACCAGAAGTTACCGGCCAACATGTTTCGTCATCATTTAAGCATTGGCCCTACTTCTCCTTTAGAGAAGTGAAGCACATGATGATAGTACTTTATTAATAGCCTCATTACTGTTTTTCTATATTAAGGTCTAAGTGGCACTGTACCATTGAGATGTAAACAGCTACAAGTGTACCCAGAAAAGCACAGCCAAGTACTCCTGCTGGATTTTTAAATGGGGAACATTTGGTTACACATCTCATTCTTAGTGGTTGTGAATTGCAGTAAAGAGACAGGGGAAGCTGGGAGAGCTGTAACACACAAATAAGAACTGCCAAGGGCTTGCAAATACATATGCCAAGTGCAGCACCATCTAGGTCTAACTGAAAATGAGGCAAATCTGTTTTCTTTCCGACTTCTGACTAACACAAATGGAAGTTTTGTGTTTGGGAAATAGGTCAGGAAAATGCGGGAAGTTTACAATAGAGCTCCCTTACACCTGCAAATGTCTGTGTGCATTTACCCTAATCCTTTTAAATGATATCCCAGTTGTAGTAAAATATATTTTGCTTCTAAGTCATGGAAGGGTTATCTTTTTAACTGCACATTTGTCTTGGCATTTGCTCTGTGTTATGTGTTCTGCTTATGACGCCTGACGAAGGGGCCCTGCATGGCTCCGAATCATTGCCGTATGTTTACTACGTGACCACGAAAATAAAGCTTTGGACCCTTTTGAAGAATCCTTGGTGTGCTGATGACATTTCTTCACTCTGATTGTCTACGGTTTTTCAGCCTGTTGTCATTACAGCACCCAGCATTACTGAACAGCTATTTTCAGAAACGTGTGCGTGGGGAATATTGCCTTTGGACTGCTTATGATCCTAACCCTTTTGTGACGAGAAGTTTTTGACCCTTAGATGCCAAGACCAAGTTTAGTATCGTCACTTAACAACTATGTAATTCATTTGTCTGACACAGGGTTTGAAAACTAGGAATACACATTTGTACATGCCTAGCTCTCTACTGCAAGGTTAGTTAACATTCTCACAGCAAGAGGCATTTTACATTTGATGTATTGGGATCACAAAAGGGTTAATGTGATTGTGTCAAGAGATATGTTACATCTGATCATATTTTATATGCTTATTTTGTTGGTTGTTTATAGGGTTTGATTATTCCTATAATTTTTTACTTGCTACAGGTGGTGGAAGGCTATATGCCCGCTGGCAGCCACTTCGTGGTTGTAGTACTCCCTCCCCAGCTGCAGCCCAGTTTACATGTGAAGGCCGTACTTTATCTGGGGTGGACATAGAGCTGGTGGGCTCTGGTTATAGGATGTCACTGGTCAAGAAGAGGTTTGCAGCAGGTAACAATACTACAATACATTATTCAATTTATATTAAAGTGTATTTAAACCTTAAAAAAAAGTTATATATTGCAGCGTACCAGTCCATGGATGTGGTGGCTGTAATCATTTATTTTTCTCCTGGGCTCCGTTCACACGCAGGTGTTTTGAATTGCTTGCAGAATAATCGCAATTCTGCCCATGCTTTTAAAACGTGCTGTTAAAATGTCAAATCGCACACCGGTGTGTTCGCACAAAAAGTTCCCGGAACTTCGCACGACAATCGCGGCAGAATCGCACTGGGTTTTTTAGTGGCATAGAAATGAATGCCACCTGAACACACAGATGTGCGTTTTGACATTTTAACAGCGCGTTTTGAAATTGAGGGCAGAATCACAACGGTTACGCCTGCGATTCAAAACGCCTATGTGTGAATGAAGCCCTAGGCTTTTTCCTTTATTTTCAGATAATGATCCACCCAGTAGCACACTTCCTGTCCTAGGGAGACAACACTCACTCACCATACCATACCTGTGGAGAAGCAGCATTGTCACACTAGGTTCCTCTATTGATTTGGCTCATAGATATCTCCTCATCTCCATTACCTAGGGAGAGGCAGTTCACAGAAGATTGATTGGGAGGCTTATCAAGTTTTTTGAAATGTTAATTTTGTGCAGAGGAAGTGTGAATGCCTCTGGATTTCTGGCAGCATCAGGAGAAATTTTCTTAACTTGTAGAATTTTCTCTTAATCTGAAAAAAAAGGAAGCAAATGCAGCTGCAACATCTAAGGAGACTGGTAAGCTGCCATATATTACATTTTTGGTCCCCACTTTAAAAACACCACTCCCATTCTGATTTATGATCTTTGTTTTTATCAAGCCTTAGCATGAAAAACAAGCTGTAAACAAAAGCGTGTGGAATTATAAGTCATTGATTAGTGTAAGGTATCATTAAAGCCCCATTCCGTGATAAATCAAAATTTTTATTACCCTGATCTTGCCCCTCTAACCAATAATGATAGTCATTTATAATGATCCCAGGGTGGGATGTAACCTTTTAATCGCTATTGGCCTGCGACAGTTTTTTCTGAAGAGGCTGGGTTCACATTTGTGCGATCAGACATCGCATGTGATTCGCACCGCATTGCTTGTGATGGAGAAAATGAATACAAAAAGTTACCTTTTAATGAAAACCATATGTCAAAATGATGGGTAGATCCAAACGGGGAAGTTTATAGACAGAAATTTGTGGAGGCTTCCATTTTTTACCTTCAGAAATTGTCAAAGGCAATTAACGGTCTGTCTTTGGCCTCAATACTTTAACCCTCTACCTACCAGTCGCTGACTCCTATTTTTCAAATTAGCAGGCCAGAACATTTTTCTTATTTTTCCATTTTTTTCAGCTTTTTACTGTTTTTACAAAAAAAAAAAAAAATTATTTTCTTAAAATAACAAAAATGTCATACATGCTCTGTGCAATGGTGTTGCACAAAGCAGCCCTGATCCCCCCCTTCAGGGGTCCACTGCCAGAACTCTGGGCTCCTCCTCTTCTCTATGTGCCACCATAGAAAGCTGCTTCCTATGGTGGCACACACCTGTGCTGAATCCTGAGCCATACTCTGTGTCCATTGATACACATAGTGCGGCTTGACCCCTCTCTCTTGTCACTAGATTTGATTGACAGCAGCAGGAGCCAATGGTTTCCGCAGCTCTCACGGAGTCCAGTGCGGAGGGTAAGAAGAGAAGTACCACTGCTCTCTGGAACAGTATGAGAGCTGGGGGGGAAGGCGGGTGAGCTGACGGTAGGTTTTTTTTTTTTTTTTTTTTTTTTTTTTTACCTTTAATGCAGAGTGCATTAAAGTAAAAAGCATTCATCCTTTACAACCCCTTTAACAGCTTTGTAAGTTAATAACAGAACCTGTAGAATTAAAGATGATTCTACTGATTTTGTTCATCTCATGATACTCACAAGGTTGTTTATCAAAGCCATATTTTTAATAAAGAATACACTAAAATAATTATTAGCGTACACAAACCCAGCACAATGTAAAAATGTTTTACTAAATTTAAACGTTAAACCTGGGTTAAATTAGTAAATGACAAATATTTGTAGATTTTAAATTGTGCCTTTTGTGAAACGGTGAAAATTGAATAGACCCAGGGGCAAAGTATCAGGCACCATTCGGGTATAAGTTTGATTGCTGAAGGGACCAGGAGTTTCACAGCTTTTGAAAATGCAGTGGTTGTATAGGGTTATTGAGTTGGCCTACTGAAAGCAGATCTCTTCAGATCTAAGGCTGCTTTCACACTCAGGCGTTTTTCAGGCGCTAAAGGGCTAAAAATAGCATCTGTAAAGCGCCTGAAAAACGCCTCCCCTGTAGCCCCAGTGTGAGAGCCCGAGCGCTTTCACACTGGAGCGGTGCGCTTGCAGGAAGTTAGAAAAAATCCTGCAAGCAGCATCTTTCGGGCGGTGACCACACCGTTCCTCCACCGCCCCTGCTATTGTAATCAATCGGCGCCGCTGCCGAAGTGCCTGCAAAGCCCTTCGGCAGTGGCGCTTTTCGGGCGCTATTAACCCTTTGTCGGCTGCTAGCGGGGGTTAAATGCGCCCCGCTATCGGCCGAAGAGCGCTGCTATTACAGTGGTAAAGCACCGCTAAAATTAGTGGCGCTTTACCGCTAACGCCCCCCCGCCCCAGTGTGAAAGTAGCCTAACTCTTACATCCATGGCAGTTAAGTTAGTGGTTGTAAAGACAGAAAGTTTTTTTTTTTTAACTACTTCAATACCGGGCACTTATACACCTTCCTGCCCAGACCAATTTTCAGCGCTGTCGCACTTTGAATGACAATTGCGTGGTCATGCTACACTGTACCCAAAATAAATATTTATCATTTTGTTCCCACAAATAGAGCTTTCTTTTGGTGGTATTTGATCACCTCTAGGATTTTTATTTTCTGCTAAACAAATTTAAAAAAAAGGCCGATATAGTTCTGGTAACAGCAACGAGACGCAGACCTAATAATGACCCATAAACCACCTATCTTTGGTGTTCGCATCTACTAGCTACAGTGTTTATGTGATGTCAGATGTGCCTGTGAATAAAGCTACAATGGCAGTGTGATGACGAGTCACTCCTTACAGGGAAAAACTAGTGTCGACTGGTCTTTATTTGCTTTAAAGGCTGTTTACCTTCTGAACATAGAACAGGTTACACCCGTATTTAGGGTATAACATGTTCAGCATCCTTCCATCCATCCCTCAATCCTTCTCCCCGCAAAAATGAGGATGTTGTCGATGTACCAGTACCAGGAAAGAACCCTAGACAGGTACATTGACAATGTCTTCCCACCAAAGTGCCAGGACTCCCGGTCCCTGTGGTAAATATTTGGCATACACCAGGGCACACTTGGTGTCCATGGCTGTGCTTTGGACTTGGCAATAAAATCTGCCATCAAATTGAAATTTGTTATGTGTTACTATAAACTCTTAAGTGTCTTAACTATGAACCGGTTGTGATTGTGTTTCCCAGTCGCCCTGCCCTGAAGTGTTCTTTCAATGACCTACAAACCTTTTGTATGTGGAATCAAAGCATATAACGCCTCAATGTCCAAAGTCAATAGAATGGAGATTTCCGGTAAAGTAAGATCATGCAGTAATGTCAGTAAATGCAAGATGTCCTTTACATAGGAGAATTGATTAACCACGAATGGCTGCAGGACCCTGTCATTATACTCACTAATTGACTCCGTGAGTAATCCTACCCCTGAAATGATGGGGCGCCCTGTGGATAACTCACTGATTTGTGAATCTTAGGGAGGGCATAGAAGATCGGCACCCTTGAATGCTCAGATTTCAAAAATTCCAAAGTTTTCCTAATAATAATCTCTTGGTAGGCTTCATCAATGGTTCCAAACAACTGGGATTTCTCCCCCTCTGTTAATCGATGGTATTGGGGTGTAAAAATCAGTATTACTTAAAATTTGCTTATACATGGTGGTATATCTACTTTTGTATTCCCCCCTTTGTCTGCCGCCTTAATGAAATTATGGTTGAAACGCAACTCCTGAAGAGTGTTTCTTTCCGCACGTGTCAAATTGTCATGAGAAACGTGATTCTACTTTAGATGTTGCAGTTCTTTAATAACCGCCTTGACAGAATATGACACAAGCAGATCAGCAAAGGGTGAAAATATTTACATCTTTTATCGAGGTTAACATCACTCAAGGCAACAGTATCCATCGGTTGATCTTGCAGTTCAGTAACCCCCCCACTCACTTCCAGAGCTAAATATAGCATTATCCAAGAAAACTCATCAGTGTCATCCTCCTTGTCCACATTTCCTTCCTTCCATAAAACAATGAGATCTCTAAGCGTTCAATATTCACATCTGCTCAGACTTGACCAATCTCCAAGCGAGCACAGCAGAACAGCATTTAATCTCTTATCATGTAATGCCTGTAGTACCATTTTCCTAGCAAACAGGCAGATACCCTTAACAATTTCAAAAACACTACCCCTCAAGGGGGGACAGAAGGACAGATCCGTGAGTAAAAGAGAGATCTGAGCAGCTGACAGTTCAAAACTGAATAAATTGAGAACTCTTACTCATCCTTTCCCCCAGTTAGACCAGTTAGATCCATCCCGTATTTTTTCTTTTTTTGCAATATATTTCACTAGTGACTCCCAACCCCCCCCCCCCCCCTATTATTTATACTTAAGTGATTCAGTGTTTGTTAGTGGTGATAAAGGAATAACACTGCATGTAAGCATTTAAAATACTTGATTTTAATTTTTTTTTTTTACTGTAACCTTCAGTTTTTCAAGTTGGTGGCAGACTCTCTATTCTTCCTACAGGAACCTAAGCACTGTACTTAGGAGCATTGGTGCACCCACCAATATTTTCATAAAATGTGTTTTCTTATCCTAGGTAAATACCTCGTTTGCTGAGAACAGGTGACCATTCCATGCACCACTCCTATCATATTAACCTCTGCTCCCTGGCACCAGGGCCACGTCTGGAAACAGTCTGAACCTTGGACTCAGAGGCTGGATGTTCACCTTCATTCTGAAATGCCTCCCATGCTCAATGATGATGTAGAGGAGTGATGCAGGAGATTTCCTTTTTCTCTGTGAAGCTGATCTGGATTACAAGCACTTTAAACATTTTAAGAAGATTGCTAGTCAGCATTTTTTCTGACTAAAATACAGCACTGGTATTCTATGTAGTGCCCATACAATTGTAAAATGACTGGAGACTTCAGGACATGTCTGTTTTTTAAAGTTTATTATATCTGTCTAGTTTTGTAGTTGGACCAAGTTTTGAGATTGTTTGAGCTGAAGAGGAGAAAAAGTGTCAGTTTACATTCAGGAATATGCCGTGTTTTAGTCAGTTATAAAATACAAATTGAGAACTCTCGCACTTTAGAGCCTGCTTTTGGTGTATGTAAGAATGCAAGTGGAGTGTATAGAAGGTGTTTGTATATAACCAGTTTAGTATACATGCACACTGTACATAGTTTTGCAATGTTTTTCCTGTTGACAATTTTGGTTCTGTTTTGTTTGTCAAAGAGGCTCTATATTAGACCTAAAGTGCAAAATTATCATATATATATTCTAAATATATCTATATATATTGTGTGTACATAAAATAAAGTTTGATGCAGTCAAGTTTGTGTGCGCTTTTATTTTTTTAAATTTAGGTGTGCTATTTACAGAAAGAAAACGTTTATCAAATTACATAGTTCGTATGTAGCATACCATGTCAGTCTCCCTGCTGCTGCTCCCCACACCACTTTTAAATATAGCAGCTAGTTGCAGTCACTGCTCAAAAATGGAGCTTTTAAACTGTTTCTCTCTAGTCCATTGAGGGGCACAGGAATTCAGAGATAGGTGGGATATACTGCTGCCTACGTGGGGATTGGACCATGGCAAACAAAAATTGTGGGATAGCCCACAATAACCCCTATTATTCCCATCAGACCTCAGTTTTTGCTAGTATCCTATGAGTATGGGTGTCTGTTCTCTGCTCAATTGAGAAAGTCTACCCTTTTTGTTACATCGCTGCTCTGTTGGTATATATATGCATCTGGATTGACTTTTCAGCTTGACTTTTTGGAGGTCATTCCCAGACCCACTAAACAAATGTTTCAGGAGCAACCTGGAATGTGATCTATGAGCACTAGGCTCTGCATTGTGGCATTTTCCAGACCTGTAGGTACAGGTAAATGTTATATAGAAGTGCTCCATATAACACACTATGGGATATGTGAGGTTTTTCTTTTTCATACATCATGGGACACAGAGTTGGGCTAATACTCACCTACTGGGTTATACTTCATTTCCAGGTGAATGGACACTAGTAGAGCAAAGGTCTTTAGACAGGAAGTGATCCCCTATATAACCCCTTCCATACAGGAACTATTTCAGTTTCTTTTTACCAGTGTCTACAAGGTGGATAGGCACGCTTGTTTGAGCTCTCTGAGCTCCAGGTCTCTAGTCCCACAAACGGTTCTTAAATGAATCAAGGGATTGACCGATCGGTTCCATTTGACACAGGCTCCATATGCTTAAATAAATGGTTCCCGAGCCTCGCAAAGAAGACCTAATATCCTGGGAGGTTTTGCCTGTAATGCGCCCTCCGGGCGCTGGACCCTGAGAAGTGAACTCCTGGACACCACAGAGCTAAGGCATTCCTGCAGGGTGCTGTACAGGTCCAAGGGAGTGGACTCTAAACATGAAAAGGGTACCCAGTCCTTGAAGGTCCTCAAATGACAGGACCCCGCCGTGATGTGTGAAGATTGGGATCTTAGTTTCTAAGCCGCACTGCGCCTGGACAGGTAAGTGAAACCCTTTATTTACTTATTGTGAGGTGTCCCAGTGATTATAACAATCAGTCAAGCTAGCTAGAGGCTGGACACCTGTGCGGTGACCATACGGGGGAGTTTTGAGCTAGCTGTGGGTGTTTGCAAAGTGTACCTTTTTTGCTTGTGTCTGGCTGTTTTTTACCTGTATGATGGCACAGGACGGTGCGCCATTTCGCCTTGGTTCGCCATGGCGCACGTGCATTCGCAAGAGCGCTGCTGTGTTTAGCAGTTTGTTTGGCGGCCATGGCGCACGTGGCTTCGCCCGAAGCCGCACATGCACCGTAGCCTTTATCTGGGCGCACAAAGATTCGCATCATACGCAAATACAGCCACGCTTGTTTGCCGGGACTACATGCGCACGCATGCACAGAACGTGCCGGCGCACAATCAGCTTTTTTAAGCTGTGTATGCCAAGCATGCTGTGCTTCCAGAAGGCAGCTGTAGAACACAGAGCAGGGTCTGAACCAGGCATTTGCAGCGGTTAATTTCTCGCCCGTGCACGTGAGTCACCAGGTGTTGCTTGGCAAGCTAAAGGTGCTTAGCAGGATTGTTGCATAGGGGCTTGGTGAGCCCTATTAAAGGGTCTCCCTTCGTAGGTGTGTTAATACTACACCCAGGTACTCTTTGTGGCTTGTAAATGTCTTCAAAAAAGAGGAGCGGGAATAACACTACAGGGAAAGGCACACCTATGGTGTCAGTAGTTCCTGATGAACCTAGTCATATCGCTAGTGTTGTATCCCCTGAAGGACCAGAGGCTTCCAGGCAATCTGAGGCGCTGCGCCTATCTGGTATTGTGCCTACAGTCAACGCTGCTGCTTTACCCTTTATCACCAAGGATGAACTGTCCTCGGCCCTAGCCGGGTTACAGGACAGGATTGCTGGCATGATCGCCCCCATCCCGCAGGGTGGCAAGAAGCGTGACAGATCCCCCTCCCTGGAGTCTCCTAGTTTGGAGCAGGAATGGGTTGGGGATGGGGAAGAGCTAAAAGCTCAGGATTCTGTGGCGGGTCTGGTGGATGAGTCTGCTTCTGAGCAATCTGGACAAGAAGATATCAAGTTGATGTCTGCCTCAGTCGCAAAGGCTTTTGATCCAGACTTTTACCGAGATGGTTCGTTCTGCCTTTTTAAGTTGCCTCTTACAGAGGCTACTGAGCCCCCCTGGTCCTTTTTGGGTTCTCTGAGGCATTTTCAGACTGCACAGGCTTTCCCCTTACACCCCTTGTTGGAACAGGCAGTGTATGGTGCTATTTCTGTTCCTCCTAAGAGGTTTTCCCTTTTATATCCCATGTATGAAAAGTTTTTATTTTAAGTGGAGCATGCCAGCCGTAGATGCAGCAGTCTCTTCCTGAAATAAGAACTTAACTTGTCCGGTAGATAACGCACAGGGCTTGAAAGACCCTGTTAACAAGAAATTGTAGTCATTATTAAAGGCTTCCTTTTCTTTGGCCAGTTCAGCTATATTCAGCCAACTGTTGCAGCAATTGGTATCTGCCAGTCCGTAAAGGATCAGGTCAGACGGCCTGACAGGCCTAACCGGGAGGATGATCTGGCTGAAAATAAGATATATTCCTCGAGCACTGTGTTTTGCTGTTGACGCCTTAAAGGATTCAATACAGCAGGTTTCTCGTTTGGTTCTCTTGTCTATACATATGCGCAGACTTTTGTGGCTTAAGAACTGGTCAGCCTAGCTTCCTTGTAAAAAGTTATTGGCAGGTTTCCCCTTTCATGAGGAATGTTTATTTGGTGATGATTTGGACAAATATATCTAAAAGATTTCCGAAGGGAAGAGTTCTCTACTTCCTGCGAAGAAAAGCACCAGGCGTCCCTCGTTTAAAACCGCAGGGACTGCTTCCTCAAGTGTCTCAGCGCCACTGCATTTCCGCCGCCAACAGGGCACTAGAGCCAGCAGCAAGCTGCAAGACCAGGGCCAGAAAAAGCCCCGAGTCCAAAACTCTTCTGAACCCAGCACCAAGCCCTCCACATTTGGAGAACAATAGTTCAGGACTAGTGGGTCACCTCAATTAAATCCCGCGGTTACAAGCTGGAGTTGCAGAGGGGGGGGGTCCACCTCAGAGGTTTCTAAGGTCCATCGTTCCCTCGGATCCTACAAAAAGAGACTTATTGTTTCAGGCACTTTAGTGCATCAAGGAGTGATTTTAGAGGTTCCTCTATCCGAAAGAGGCACTGGGTTTTACTTGAACCTGTTTACAGTTCAAAAACCAAACAGGGACACAAGGCCCATTTTGGATCTAAGATCCATGAACCAGTATCTACTAATCCAGTCCTTTCAGATGGAGTCTATCCGCTCAGTGGTAGCCTCGCTCCAGATGGGAGACATCTAGCCTCCATCGATATAAAAGACGCGTGTTTACACCAACCTATCTTTCAGTCTCAGAGGTTGTTTCGATTTGCAGTAGAGGAACAACATTTTTTCAGTTTGTGGCTCTACCCTTCGGGCTTGCCAAAGCTCTTCGGGTGTTCACAAAGGTCCTAGCACCAGTACTGGGTCTTTTAGGGGCCCAAGGGATCTTGGTGCTCGGGTATCTGGACGACCTCTTGCTCAGAGGTCACTCTCTACAGGCTCTAGAACAGAGCATAACATGCACAGTGCGGTATTTGGAAAGCTTAGGCTGGATCATAAATACCCACAAGTCAGCCTTGAGACCAGCTCAAAGTCTAAAGTATTTAAGGCTGATCCTAGATACCGTCCAAGCAAGGGTATTTTTGCCACCCGTAAGGATCTGTGCCCTGAAGGATCAGGTGCGTCAGATAAGGGGCACCAGACAACCCTCCATTCGGCTCTGTATGAGTCTTCTAGGTAGGGAGGATGGTGTCCTCCTTCGAGGCAGTGCTCTATGCCCAGTTCCATTCTAGGCCTTTACAGCAAGACATCTTGTTGGCTTGGAATAGGGAGGGCAAGCCCTGGATTATCCATTGTTCTTATCTCCTCAGGCACGCTTAAGCCTAAACTGGTGGTTGCAGGATCAGAACCTGCGAAAGGGAAAATCCTTCCTCCCGGTAACTTGGAGAGTACTGACTACAGATGGCAGTCTCTCAGGCTGGGGAGCGACCCTAGAGGGGCTCACAGACCCAGGGGAAATGGTCAAGGACAGAACAGATCCTGCCAGTCAACGTCCTGGAGTTACGGGCAGTACGTCTGGTCCTAGGGCCCTGGATGGTGGTGCTTCAGGACTGCCATATTAGGGTTCAGTCCGACAGTGCCATGGCAGAGGCCTATATAAACCACCAAGGTGGTACCAGGAGTCATTCAGCTTTGAAGGAGGTGAACCACATACTAGCCTGGGCAGCGGAATATATGCCGATTCTATCGGCAGTCCATATCCCGGGAGTAGAGAACTGGAAGGCAGATTATCTCAGCTGCCAGCAGATCTGCCTGGGGGAATGGGTGTTCCAGGAAATTTGCCAACATTGGGGATGGCCAGAGGTCAACCTATTGGCATCCACTGTCAACAACATGCTACAGCAGTTTGTGTCCCGAACAAGAGATCCTCTGGCAATTGGAGCAGATGCCCTGGTAGTTCCATGGAGCCAGTACTCCCTGGTTTATGCTTTCCCTCAGATTCCTCTCCTTCCACATATGTGAGAGAGGGGGTTCCAGTCATTCTTGTGGCACCAGCCTGGCCCAGAAGGCCCTGGTTCCCGGAGATTGTGAAACTGACAATAGATGGGCCATGGACGCTTCCACGTCGCCCCGATCTACTGTCGCAAGGTCCTATATTCCACCCCAATTTAGAGTCTCTAAATTTGACGGCATGGCTATTAAAGCCAGGTTGTTAAAGGACTTCGGGCCAGTGGTGTCCACCCTAGTGAATGCTAGAAAAGCGGTCACTAGGAAGATCTATCATAACGCCCGGAAGACTTGTATTGCTTGGTGTGAAGCCAAAAACTGGCATCCTCGGAAATACGTGATTGGGGGAATTCTCTTTTCTACAGTCAGCTGTGGAAATCAGATTGGCTTTGAGTATCAGAGGTCAGATTTTGGCCCTGTCAGTATTCTTCCCAAGGCCTTTAGCCTCCTATTCGCTGGTCCGAACCTTTATGCAGGGGGCTTTATGCTTCCCCCCATTAGGTCACCTATGTGTCCTTGGGACTTGAACTTGGTGCTGTCTGTGTTACAGAAACAACCATTTGAACCTATCAAGGAAATTCCATTAGACTTGCTGTCACGCAAGCTAGCCTTCCT